>NC_143399.1:124125227-124758816 GCF_052110815.1 Crocodylus siamensis | reverse complement strand
CTATTGTGTTACATTATATGATGGGGCTCAACCTGGGGAATGCCTTATCATAGAATATGCATTAAATAGAAACCTCTTTACACTGATTGTAATAGATTAATCCTACTACCATATGGATTTTAAATGACCTTGAATGCACAAAAGACAAATTCAGACAAATGATAACTCATTTAATACTCTCTGTGGTTTGTGTTTATGGAAGACAAGAGTTCATCAGGATTTTCTAAAGAAAAATGAAAGTGTGCCAAATGCAATTTTAGTGTTGTGTGCGCGAGTATGGTAAAATTATACCTAACAGAAGTTTGTAATTCTTGCAGGTAATAGCTTTAGCAGATGCTGCACAGGAAAACCAAGCCAATTTGTTCCAGGCATTCATAAAGTTGAAGAGTGCCACCCATCTGGTGATTATGTTGATTAGTCTGTGGCAGAAACTCAGCCCTGACCAAGTTGCTATTTTGGAAGCTACATTTTTGCCATTAATGCAAGATACTCAAGAACTGGTAAGGATCTGTAAATTTACTTACCTTGCACATTTGGAAGAGTATTAATTCTTTAAACTAACATGGTTTTTCCCATGTATTCTATAAAAAAGCCATTTTAAGGGGTTATATTTCACTCAGTGCCAATGGAGACAGCATTGAGACTGGCAGCTGCAGGACAAGCAAAGTTGTAGTACCCTTTCTTTACCTTCTAACCATGTCCGCTGGAGCTCAGGGGCTCTGGGTTCTGCAGCATGCCACACTACCCTACTTCTGGTAGCCTGGTGGTCCAAATGAAGTGACTCTCTGGGCTAGATCTAGCCATGGGGTTTTTCTTTTGGTATTAGTAGGTTATTGTGTGGCTTGTTGAAAGATGCAAACTTGTTTCTTGGCTGAAATGTCCTTGCTGGGTAAAACCAGTTTTCAGGCTGGTGAAGTAGATGTCACAGGTATTCTCCTCAGAGCCAGTGCTGTTGTATCTGTGGGCCTGACTGGATGTGTCTGGTATAGTTGCTGGTTTTGTGGATGTAACTGGTGGTTCATGGGTTTTCTGTATATAGTGGTTTGTAGGGTGCCACCACAAATATGGATCGTTATAGCTAGAAAGTTGATGTTAGTGTAAGAATATTCCAGACATAATTTGATAGAAGGGTGGCAATGGGTTATCTGTGATAGAAGTCCATAAGCAAGCCTAGGTGTTTGGTCCAGATGATGAAAATATCATCTACGTAGCTCAGGTATAATGCATGTTTGATGGCACGGTTTCCTACAGATTTTTCTTCAAGCTGGGTCAGAAGAGGTTGGCACATCAGGAGGCCATCTTCATGCCACAGTCATGGTCATTGTTTGGATGAAGTGACAGCTGTTGAAAGTAAAGTTGTTGTGGGTGAGGATGAAATAGATGATTTTGTGCAACGTGTTGATGTTGTAAATCTGGGTCTAAACTGTGTTCTTGTAGGTGTTTCAGGCAGATAAGTACTAGGCCTGTTCAAATCTTTAGTCTGTGATTCAACTTAGTGGAGATTCAGCATGATTCGGTGGCCAAATATCTGAATTGAATCAGGAGACCCTTTATTCTCTCCAAATTGAATTAGAACCCTCCAAATCAATTCGGAGAGATTTAACGATTCAGACATAGACACAGCTTTAAATGTTTTTTCTACATATCTCAAGGTACCAGGCTCATGAATGCTGCACTGTTGGGGTGGATAGAGCATCCCACAGGAGCTCAGGGGGCTCCCTAGTGTGCTTGGCAGCAGACTCAGAAGCATATAATAATTTGTCGCTGGAGTTGTACCAGTATTTTAATGAAGCAGATAGGAAATCTAGGTCAGGAACCAAAGGAAAGTGCTTAGAAACAAGTGTTTACAATAAGAGGGGGAATATTCCTATATCTCAAATGATTGCTTGAAGATAATGTTGGCTTGCATTTCTTTTAAAAAGATTCCAAGCTATCTGACCTTTAAAACATATTGCAGGACATATATGTTCATAAAGTCTTATATTAAATCTGCGTCAAACTATTGCAGTATATACTGAATCCTTGTTTTGAGCTGCTTCATGAATCTCATACTCAGGGCTGGTCCATAAATATATTAGCAAGCTTATGCTAGATTCCAGGAGAACCTAGAGAAGTCCATGATTTCAGTTAGAAAACTAAATAAACTGCTTTTCCATGGCTTTGATCAAAGCCAGGTAAAACAAAACATTTTGTCCAAGATTTGCCTGGGGAGGGGGTGTTCATAGATTTCATAGACATTAGGGGCTGGAAGGGACGTCAAGAGATCATCAGGTCCAGCTCCACCGCCATAGGTGGGAAGTCAGCTGGGATCAAGTAACCCAGCAAGAAATATATCCACCTCTTTTTTGAAGGAGTCCAGAGTAGGTGCTTGCACTGCCTCTGGGGTAGTTTGTTCCAGACCCTGGGCACACGCACTGTAACGAACTCTTTTCTTATATCCAGTCTAAATCAGCCTTCCTTCGGTCTTCCTTCAGAGTTTATGGATATTAGACCTTGTGATCCCTTGTGGACCTCTGGTGAACAAGTGTTCTCCCAAGTTCTGATGTACCCCTCTTATGTAATTGTAGGCTGCCACCAAGTCCCCCCTGAGCCTTCTCTTCTCCAAACTGACGAGTCCTAAATCCTTCAGCCTCTCCTCATATGACCTTCCCTCCAGGCCTTGGATCATACGAGTGGCTCTCCTCTGGACTCTCTCAAGCTTCTCCACATCCTTCCTGAAATGGGGGGCCCAATATTGGACATAGTACTCCAGTTGCAGTTTCACCATGGCTGAGTAAAGCAGGAGGGTGACTTCCCTGGTTTTGCTTGAGATGCATCGGTGGATGCACATCAGAGTTTGGTTAGCTTCGCCAGCCACAGCATCATATTGGTGGCTCATACTCATCTTGTGTTCAATCAAGACCCCCAAGTCCCTTTCAGTCATGGTGCTGAGTGTAGCACTGCCGAGCCTGAAAGTATGCTGAGGGTTCTTCCTGCTGAGGTGCAGCACCTTGCCCTTCTCTGGATTGAAGGCTGTCAGGTTTTGGTCAGTTCACCTTAAGAGTGTGTCCAAGTCACCCTTGTGGCAAAGTGGGGTCCCTGACTGGCCACAGAGCTAGTTTCCCCACCTGCCTCTGAGCACGCCGCCCACCTGTATTGCCCGCAACACCTTGTTGGTAATTAATTAGGCTGTTAATTAAGGTGGGAGGCTGCCCATTGTACACCCCAATATTGGGGGGGCTATCCGCAGCTCTGTTCCACCCTTACACTTTGGCCCGAACCTCGTAGATGGCATCTCAGGCAGTTGCCTCAACTGTCTCCTTTACCCATTAGCTGTGGCCCCCAATTATGGGACTTTCGACTTCCATAAGTCCTGGCCCCGTCTCAGGCCAGTCGAGACCATGAGCTTCTTCGGTCATCATGGGCATCCCTTGCAGTGGGCCCCTGGCCCTTTTGACCCTTTCGGTCCTGGCCCCAGCATTGACCAGCAGAGTGCCTCAGTTGGGTTTTTGCCTCCTACCTGCACTTAGGGATTGGGGTCCCCCATTCCTAGCTCACGTGCTCCTGGAAGCGTGCATGACCCTGCAGGGTCACTCCCCCCAGCAGATTCAGGCACGTCCAGAAGCTTACCTGGCCTACCCTGCTCTGTTGGTGTTTGGCCCACCCAAAGGTGAGGGCTGGGGTTAAAGTGCCCCTACTTGCCTTTCACCGAGGTAGTAACTGGCCTGGCATTTCCTGGGGGCTCCCGTGCCACTGAGAACCCCACCAGGCCACCCACTCCTGGCAGGTACAGTTTTAGGTCATGCCCAGGACCAGGAGCATCCAGACCATCCCCTACAGCTCCTGCCCTTACCTCCAAGATGTTGCATGAAGCCTTGCAACCAGGCAGTGTTACTGCCTGCACTGCCAGCAGCAAACTGCCCTGTTTATATAGGCAGCCTGGGATCTAAAATGGCCACTGCAATCAAACACCTGCTCACTGCTTGGCTCGGCCCTTGAAGTGGCAGGCACCAACAGTGCCCTGCCACAGCCCTGTATCCCCAGCCTGTCCTGTGGTTTAACCGCTCTCTCCCATAATTTAGTATCATTAGTGAACTTGGCCAGTTCATATCTAACTCCTGAATCCAGATCATTGATGAAGATGTTAAAGAGTAAAGAGATGTTAAGAGTTTTTCTGGTTTTTTTTATTTGGCTCTGAAACTTGAAGTGCAGGGATGTACATATATTTGAAATTCCCAAGTCCCTTAGAAACTAAAACCATTCTGTTTTGTGATGCCTTCTTCTTGGTCCATTAAGTCTCAAATTACTACCTTGATTTGACACATTTTCTGATGCACCAAAAAAATCCTGCTACATATCTTAAAAGATACCATTTTAATACATTTCTTGATGTCATAGATAGAGGAGTTCAGAATAACCCCTATTAAGACCTCACAGGTAAATATTGGGGGGGGGTAGTATGTCCTGCATGGAGGCTGGAATGAAAAAAAACCTAAACCTGAAATAACTAGGAGTGGAAATAGAAAAGAAACCTTTACCAAAATACTGAAATGCATCCCATATTGAAATTATTATGCTACCACAGAAATCTGAATGTAATTTAAAGAGAAGTTTAGTTAGGGAAGGAAAAGCTTTTGACATACCAACAGTACTTAGAGACAGAAGCTCCCAGCTAGTGTTCAGATTTCCCCACAAGCAGTTCAGTGGAACTGTGGTGAAAGAAAGTACACGGAAGAATTTTTATTTATTCTTCAAACAGTCCTGCACAATGGTTTGTTGTATTTTTATTTGGATGGAATGTGTTAGAAGATAGTTTGAATACACTGTGCCTCTCTAGAACATTTTATGCCTCATAAACATTAAACTAAGAAAGTGCTTTTTTAATAAAGGGGAAAATGTTTAGAATGTCGAGTTCCTGTAGAAAGAAATGTTCCTCTAACCATAACATCGACATTATTCTCATACATGCCATTCCATTTAGAACAGATTGCATCTTGTTTTCTAGACCTGGCAATTAGTTCTGTTAGGCAATTAGCAAAGAAAAAGTCATTGTTGCTAAATAGTTTTTCAGACTAGAAAGCAGCTCCTGTTGGTGGAGACTTTTGTCTGTTAAGAGCATGTAAAACATGCTATAAAATGTGGTTTTGCCACCTACAAAGATGTGTCAGAACTATATGAATATATAGTTCATATATTCAAAACAATGTGTCTGAAAGCAAAGACATGTAAATATTTTGCAAGGCTGTGTCTTTTACTATTAACTTATAAAAGTGACGAGTAGAAGAATTTTGATTTTATTAACACGAAAAAGACAGGAAAACACCTTTGGGGTTATTCTTCCACTGATTATGTTCTATACAAAACTCATCTATCTGTAGAAGGGAAGGATGGTTTTTCAAAATGCCGTGTTTGTGATAGCGCATATGTTTACAATAGGAAATCCTTTTGGGAAAGGAGGGACTTTATCCAGGCTCATTTAAAAGGTTCAAAGGGTTTGTACAGCACAGGATAGTTTTGATATAATGGTTGAATGGCGTCTGGATTGAGTGATGACTCAGATGTCTGATCGTTATAGTTATTAATGCTATTAATGCCCTCTTTGTTTAAAATATTACAAAAGAAAAAATGCCTGTCACTATTAACAGCCTAATTTTATGACTGCTAGATAACCCTTGTAAATATTGCTCTCTCTGGGAACCTAATCAAAGAATAAATATTTTCATCGTTCCCGTGATGTTACCAAATAATGTCAAAATATGGTTTCTATTGCACAAAATGCCCCTTCTCTTTTTTAATCAAATGGTATGATGTTGTATTAAATAATGATCACCAGTTTATTCGTATGAAGGACTTTTTTATTTCCTTTTTGCCATCTCGCTCTCCAACATTTGATATTAGAGCTACTAAATAAATTGCCACAATCAATCTTGACTTAATTTTATACAATAAGTGGAATTGGGGGAAAGGCAAATGCCAAGAAGTGAAAATCTGTTGTTGTTTTAAAAATAAAAAGACTACACAAAACTTGGTGTGGATGCAGTGGGAGTAACACAGTTGGATGTGAAAGTTAGGATAACCTTGTTCAAAATATGGCGGCAAAGGAAACCTTTAAATTCCAAATACTGCATTCTTTCATACAGCACGCCCTAGAATATGACAGATAATGCACCTTGATTTTGAAACGTAATATGAAAATTAAGCAATTGAATAGCAACAGCTAGGGAATCAAGCCTGCTCACTGTTCTGCTCCATCTGGATTTCACACAGACTTTTACTTTTGCTCTTGCTCCCTGAGCAGCAGATACTGCTGTTACCCTATTTTCTTACATATAATACGTATTCCAATTTCCTGCAGGTGATTTCTGAAAAAAGGTGCTTGTTGTATGTGATCAAAAAACAGTAATAGTATCTTTGAAGTTAGTCTTACAACAGCAGATGATTTCAGTGGAAGCAAAATTTGAATGTAAATAAGAAGGAATTTTGCAAAGTGGCAGGCTGGCATTTTTACATGATAACAGAAGCATCTGTAGAACAAAGAACACTTCAGTTTGCAAAGAGGATCACTTACTGACAGAAAGATTTCAAGGTTAAGTAGGCAAGGTTCGTTGGGTAGATGTGATATCTTTTATTAGACTGAGTAGTTGGAACAAAGTTATTTGCAAGCTTTTAGGCACAATCACCTTTCCAACATGGCTACAACCAAAAACCCAGCAATCAAGGTTAAGTATAAATTTTAAGCAAATTCATTCCAGTAAGTGTAATTCTCTCAGGACTTAACAATGTCCACCATCTGTTAAATTGATCAGCAAACTTTGGGTTTGTTTTTTATAAACATAGATAATTGAACTTTGCAAAAAGCATTGTTTTCAGAAGCTGTAATTTTTAGAAACTATCGGAAGTTTTAGTCTTGCTGTTTTTAATAATTAGCATATAGTCTCTGGTGAAAATTTGATTTACTTCCACTATGATAAATCTGTCATAGGTCCTTGGGATGGTTCATATGTTCTCACATTCTCCTGTAGCTAGATTCCAGATATTGGTACAATGCTGCCATATTTAGCTTAGTGGAGTGACCTTTGCGCTCTACTTTTTATGTAATTTCTTTCAACTTCATTTCAATCCTAGAGGCAGTGTATGTAAAATACTTATTAATATTATAAATCATATTGCTTTTGTTCATGTACCTATCAGGAATACTATCATTCCTTTTTGTGAATTTTTTTTTTTCAAGGATTTTTCCACTTAAAATTATTTCTAGATAGTAGCAACAGGTGGTGTGGAACTACTGGGATCATGCCCTACTAGTTATACTGCTCTTTCTTTATTTTTTTTAAGCAACTAATACTTTATGTTAGTTATTTATTGCTTATTATTGTTGTTATTTTATTTAGTTTTTTAACAGCATCTCTCCAGCACCACAGTGGGAAGTACAGTTGGGCATGGGTGAGTTTAGAGAAGGTTGAGTTGGTGACATCTAACCCTGTTAGTACAAAATATAGAACTTTGCCAGATTAGGAAAAAGTTTTTTGTTGGTTTGTTTTGGATTTGAATTTGATCATGAGGTTAAAGACCATTTTTTCTGACCCTAGTAAAGAGGGAAGGACTGGCACTCTCTAAAGTTTAATCAAAGAAGAGCTGATGGTTTCTAACATCTAAGAAATCTCCTCTCTGAAAGTATAAATTCACGGGTATTCAATTCTGTATTTTTGCTGCTAAAGAAATTAGTCTGAGTACAGGCTTGGACAGTATGAGGTGTCTAAATGTGAGAAAGGTAGAGCAAAGGGTGCAAGGAGATTTTACTTCCTGTCAATTCATGAAGAGAGAGAAGTTAAGGGCCTTTGACCTGTTTGGGAAGGTAGCATTGCATATGAAGGAGCAGGTCCTCAGATCTAATACATATGTATGGCGGAGCAAAGGATACATGTAACCTGGCTGTAGGAAGAAGGTCTGCTGGAGTTGGCACTTTTGTTGCTTTTTACACATTCTTCAGAGCAGGAAGATACTCAAGATTTTCTGCCAACTTGCTTTCAAGCCAAACAAGGGACAGTGGTAGGTAGTTTAGCAGAGGATAAAGTGGTAGACAGAATTTGATCCCGACTAGACAGATTTCACTAATTGAACTACAGGTATATTTTTAACCAATTTAATTGAATCAGTTTGTGTGGGTAGATTTATTTTTATTTAAGAAGGTTTTATCTTGTTTTAGCTTAATTCTGTAAAAGCAGGTTCCAAACTGGTTAATCAGTCTATATGATTTTGAGAGGGGGAAAAAAAATGAGGGAGCGGTGAGAGGTGCTACATGTTGATATACAGTTTTGGAGAAGGAGCGAAGTCAAATTGCTAGTTACAGTCTCATCACTTACTCTGAGTACTGTTCATTGCTACCAAAATGTTTGTATATTGTTGTCATGATATATAACAGATTAATGCGAAGAGATACAGCAAACAGAAGAGCCTGCTTCCACCATGTTGTACTGTGAATTTTATATGTGTCTGAATTTATGCTGCCTTCATGGATACAGTGGCAAATACATGTTCTTTATAGGGCTGGAATGGAGGGATTAGTGAAATTCTGTGGGGACTTAATAAAAATCTACAATACAGTACATTCCCACCTGTAGCTTCCTGCCCTGAAGGAGTTGCAAACATGCTTCGCTCATTTTGGCTATCCCTGCTATTTCCAAATCTGTTTGTCATTCATCTGCAATTCCTTCTGTCCTTTCATAGAAAAAGATAAACTTTGTTTTAAAAACAAAAAAACAGCCCCCCCATGTTTTTATTTTGTCTTGCTTGATATAAAAAAATTATGGACTATAAATAACTAATACATAGGCACCAAATCTCTTTGCTATGTATTTTAAAACTTCAGAAATTAAAATATTTTGAAACCACAACAGATCAGCATGATTTTAGTCTGAGGCCCAGTTTAATAGTGTAGGCCTTACAATTGGTACGTGTATTAAACCAACTGGTGCATGCATTAAACTTCTGGTTGAACTGAAGGATATGTTTTAGACATACATGAACTCTTAATGTAAAAACTTCAACTGATAGAGTGCGTCCTACATCTGTTAGATGTTTCAGTAATTAAACTGTACCCCACTGTAAAACATTTCCCTTCTTTCTAGTCTTTTACCTAGATTCAGCTTCCAGTTGTTGGATCTGAAGTCTTTGTTTACTAGATTAAACTATTATCAGAGAATCTTCTCTCAAACTAGATATTTAGATCATTTCACCTCTGAATCTTCTGTTTGCTAAACTAAGTAGATTAAGCTGCTAGCATCTTGTATTGTACCCAAGATGTTTTAGTTTAATAATTAACTGTTGCATACACAATGTATAGTAGCATTTCCTAATGATTTTCAGCCAGACTGCCTAGTGATGTAAGTGCCGCATGACCATAATTACAGCTCTGTTCTTCCAGTCCAAAGCAAATGAACTTAGCACATGATTAATTATGAATGATACATATTTTACAGTTATTGTGTTTATTTTAAAGTAGCCAGAATAATAACTACTAGACCTACATGTCAGAAGTGTGGTCTAGTTTAGCATAGTCTGTTGCTATTCTAAATGAACAATCAGGCCCAGATTAACATTTTTAAAATAGAAATTTCCCTATTTATATGATTAATAATACTTTAAATGTTAAAGGTTACCCTTTACTTTCAGGTTTGTTAGTTTACATTACTGAAGTGACAGTGAAAGTAGTAATTTTTATTTCTGTTCACAGTCATTTTTACTTTCTAGTTGGCTTGTTCTAACTTAGTGGTTCAGTGCTCCAATTGCAAATGCTGCAATGGTATATTAATATATACATAATAATAAAAAGCCTTTGGCTTTCTTTGAGGAAAAAGGGGTGGAAATGTTCCCAACAATTTTGTGAGTCTTTGACAAAAGTATCATTGTTAATACTGCATGGTTGAATAGGTAATCTTTCTCAAAGGTATGGGTATAGCGTGATTTGTTTGAATAAGGTTGTAGTTAAATCTCCTCAAATGGAACAGACGACAGCTACATCATACTGGGGACAGATTCTTGATTCTTCAACAAATTCTTTGTGGAAACGCATATTCCAGGCATCCAACTCGCAAGGACAGGGCAGTATGAAGGAGAAGACCAAAGCATTATCTCACCTGTCTTATGGTGAAGGTAAAGTTGCACGTTCTACTTCAGCCATACTAAATCTGTAAAATGTTAAGCTGTGTTAAAGTCAGAACATGCTGTGAGCAGTTGGGCATCAAAAGTCAATACCGTTTCTTACCTGCACAGCTCTGACTTACCACTAGAAGGCTAGTCAGCAGGTGCATAGCTAGGAGTCAGGACATGGGGGGGGCATCTATACATATGAAGGACGTCTGCTGTGATGCATGCTAATTAGCATCATCAGAGCAGACTCGATTGCTGGAGCGTGTTAATGTGCTCCAACAGCCTCCATGCCACAACTGTTCAGTGTTCCTGCGCTTCAGAGTAGTAATGGATCATTTTAATTAAAACTCATTGAATGAGCTTTAGTTTAAGTGCCCTTGCTGCCATTTTGAAGTGCGGGACACTGAATACATGTGATGCTGCAGGCACTGTAGTTAGAGCCGCTTTAATTAAAGTGACCCCCGCCCTCCACCCTGGGCTCTATCCTACTCTGTCTGGGAGGTGGAAGTGATGTATCCTGCGATGCTGGAGGACTGCAGGTTGTTTGAAATATCTTCATGGAGTAGACTGAAGTACCCTAATGAGAGTTAGGTAGCCCAGCCCAGAGTTAATCCTTACCTAAAGTGGGTTTTAAGACACTTGGTCCCCTGGCAGACATTCAGTTAAAGGTATGATGAGATCTGATCTGTGATCCCAAGAATCGCACCTCCTGCCATTCTGCATGTGCATGGCAAGAGGTGCAGTTGTGGGACTGGGGATCAGATGCCTATCAGGCCCCGTTGTCAGTGCAGGGGGAACCCAGGATCATAATGCCTAATATGTCTCACTGGGAGCTCCAGTTAACTGATTAGTGCTTTCAGCCTCAGGAGGGCATCAGAGCCGTTGGCTCTAGTGTATCCCTGAGGTGCCAGTCAGCTGGGGCTCCAGTGCAGTCCCAAGGGTGGGAGTGCTGATCAGCTGACTGGACCTCCCAACCTTGATGACACAGCAGAGTGAAGGGCTCCAATGTACTCTGAAGGCTGGGAGCACAGATCATCTGATTGGCCTGGCCACATGTTCCATTTAGAGTGCTATGAGAACTACCCATGAAGTTATTACACATATTTTGTATAATAACTTTGTGGCTTTTTTCCTATTTTATTGCACCATTAATGCATGAACATATGGCCGGGTTACTGAAGGCTTCATGAATTGGTTAATCACGTCTTACATCTGCCAGATGCCTCAGAGGAAACTTAACACGAATTAAGGAGCTTTAAAGTGTGGACACTCATGATTTAAATGCCTTTAGTATGGTCTGAGTGTAATGTCTATATGAATGGCAGGGAGGTTATTGTTTATGAAGATAGCCTCAAGAGCTGCAGTAGGGGTAAAACTTCATTGGACTTAACTCGGCACATAAAACCAGGATAATTGAAGCCGAGCCTGATTTTTCTGCCAGGATTTCTTGACTTTGTAAAATAATTCCTCTTTAGTTCTCCACATGATATAGCCAAGGAACTGTGTGTTCTGTCCATCTGTAGTATGTGCCCAGCTCAGAACAAATGAACAGAGACTGGAAAGCCAATAATATGACATATTTCTGCCATCCTTGCATAAATCTTTCAACTAAATAAAATATTGATGTAGCCAAAATTTAGCCCTGCTATGTAGGAGGCAAATGTAGAAAATGGAACAATGAAAAAGAACCTGTGGCCACTCCCCTATTTCTAGGTGGCCAGAAATGAAGAAAAAGAAATTTGAACATTGCCAAATGCACAAAGGTAAGTTCACTTTCCAGTCTCTACTTTTGCAAATCTCAGCCTGCGCACAGTCTGAAGCAGGAGTGTAAAATTCAGAGACAGTTTGAAATTTTTGCTAAAAGTGACATTCCAGGTGCGTAAGCTTTAGGAATCCAAATATACTAACAGAAGAAAGTAAACTTAGCATCAGATTATGCTTCTTTCTAGCTCAAAGGAAGGAACAGGGATTCCCTGTGACAGTGGAAAATGTCATAACATGGAAATAGGAGCAATCCAGTAAATCCAGATGTCTGACCCAGCAGGGTGCCATGTTTTACAGGTTCCTGAAACAATGAAAATAATGTGATATGCCCCCTTAGTAGTAGTTGCCCAGTAGTAGCAGCCAGATGTAGTAGCAGCCCAGTAAAGGAAATTATCATAATAAAAGAAGGGAAGTTATATTCTAAGGATACCAGTGATTATGAAAATAAAATGTCTCATGGGATGCAGTGAGAAGTCTCAGGAGTATCTCTTCAAAGCATCTGTTTCCTCTATGTTTTTTCCTTCCAAGAGATGTTCTAAAGGTCAAGAACATAATCTCGCTAAGCATTGTTGAATTTGTGGCCTTGTTTGTACCAGTCACATTGCTGGATATATTGAGTTCTACAGCAAAATCCCTAGACATTGATGCATTTTCATGCAGAAAGCTTTGACAGTGACTACAAAAGCCAAACAGAACTTCGCTTTCATCAAAGTTACTGTAAAAAGATTTTTTAGGAAAAAAAAGAAAGATGAAATTTTAACTGATTGCTAAAAAGCCAAACAAAACATCTTGCAAGACAGTTTACCAAGCAATTCAACTCGCACAAAACATACAATAACTCCATTCATTGGTTACTTAAAGAGGGACCAATAGTACTAAATAAGCAACTTGTAGATGAGATTAAGAGGAAAAGTCAAACCAAATATGGTCATTTCTCCCATTCCGTTCAACAAATGTCAGTGGGCAAGATGCATGTAAAAAGGATAGACTGTCATGATTCCAGATAAGGATAATTTATCTTATGACATACAATTGGCATAAAAGAAATGTACTTTAATCCCTCACGGTAGATACCTGTAGTCTTTGAAGTTGTCCTTTCCAAGATGTTATTCCTATTTCAGTGCAAGGACCAAGACAATTATCCTCTAGACTGACTTGATGCATCAGATTCCAATTTATCATCCAGACTCCTCCTCTATGAACAAGTTACTATAAAGGAGAGAATGAAAGAATTAGGCCTACTATAGAAATGTTATTAGCAGTACTTTTCTGCTCCACAAAAGATGGCATACTACCTGTTTTGGTTACCTTTTTATTTTTGGTATGCAAACCACAGTACTAGCCAGGGAAACTCTACCATCACTAAAAACAATTCGCACCTCAGATATTCAGAAGTTCAAGTAGTAAATCTCAACTCCACAGAGACATTATGTGACTCTCATTATTTCACTTTCCTGATATTTCTAGATTTTTAAAAATGTCTGTGCTTTTGTATAGTCCAGAAAGTTATCTAAATCCCTCTGTGAACTGATTACTTCTGAAACTTGCAATGTGGTTCTTAAAGTATTTTTAAAATGTTTGCAATATTCATTTTGTGCCTTGTTGTACCTTTTTATGCCTATCGGGTTAGTATTTTTTCATTAGAACTTTTATCTCATTGACAAAATATCAGTCAAAATACTTTAAAGGCACAGTCTGGAGAAGACTTACTGTATTTGTATAAGAATAAGTTGCTTTTTAAAATGCCTCTTTGTTTCTCAGCCAAATTCTACCCAGCCCTACCTAGAGTACTGCAATGAGAAGTCTCCCCCAGAAAGCAATGAATCCTGAAAGTTAGTTGACCTGGAGGCTAAGTTTTATTTAAACAAAAATGTGCGATGTCATGTATTACATATTTAATATTTTCTTTTTATATTTAGAGGCAACTGGTGATGTAAACACTCTCTCCTTTTCCTCTCACTCAACACTTATGTAAATAGTCTAACATTATAAGCTCATGTTATACAGTGAAATAAATATTTGTTGGTCTTGACCGATGTGATTGTGAATAAGCTTTTGATACTGATAATCTGTGGGCAGACATTTGTATTTGAAGAGCTTTGACCAATGCCAAAGACGTGACAGATTCCAAGAACTTCCAGTTTTGTCTGCTTATTTTGTTTCAGCAGGCTTTCAGGAGACAGCATTTACCTCTCAAACACAAACAAAACAACCTTCTGATTTTATTGTTCCCCTTTCATGTATCCAGTTCATTTCAGTGTGGCCGGTTTTTTTGTTCTGTGTTTGTTTTGTTTTGTTTTGTTTTTTACAGAGTAAACCATTAGCTCATTTGTCTTCATTTATAATTTTTGGCTCGTAAAACCTTATTGCTATGATCTCCAAGCTAAATAATGACTTTTCTTGGGTTGATGTTTACATGTTTACTTTCTTGTGCCTAATATTCCAGTTTCACTAAGTTAGGAAAGAAATATTAAAAGATGCCTTTGATCAGTTTGGTATTGAATATGGCAGCATTCAGGTCTACTGGCCTGTCAAGTAGTTTTCCTGTTGTGTTAAACACTACAAACTGCAATGGAGAGCAAATCTGTTTTCATTCATCTAATGGAAAACTTTCCTAACCTGTTCATTTCTGAGAAGGGAAAATAGTAGAAAACAAGCAAATTGAGATCACTCCCATGGTGGTGACTAAGTTACAATATAGCACAAGTAACCAACTAACAGTATTTTAAAATATTTCATAAATAAATTTTGTAATTTATATTTGACCCAACTCCAAATGTGAATGCAAATTATTATCTCTTAACCATTGTCAGTGGTGATGCTTCATTTTTATATATAGTTAAAAAAAAAAGTTAGCCAAAGTTTCCAGTTTCATAGCACAAAAAATAAATATACAATTTCCATCATTATTATTTTGGACTCCATATAAATCTCCTTTACTGCCACTGAGATTGAGCTAGGGGCCAAGATTTTTGGAATTCTTTCCATGGGTCAGAGGCTACAAATGGAAAGCCTCTGGGCACACCAGTAAGCTATACATAAGGAAAGCTTATTCTCTCTCTCTCTCTCTAGGTACCATATCTAAACAGGATGTTGGTGACCATGGCCTTCCACAGATCTTTCTCTTCGAGACGTATAGACTTTTTAGTGTTGATGCATTCATCCATTTAGATAGACTTTTGACATAAATCGACCTTTGTCTTCCATGATCCCTCCTTCCTTCAGTCTTTCCAGTTATAACCAGACTTTCAATTTTCTCTTTCTTCATAATGTGTCTGAGAAACTGTCTTTTTCTGATGCTAATTAGCAGCTTCCTCCTGTAGCCTGCTCTTAACGAAATATCTTCATTTGAAGTGTGGCTTGCCCAACATACCTTCAAGATGTGCCTTAAGAACTACATCTCACTTGCTTGAATTCTGTTTTCCAGAATTGACAATATTGTCTAGCATTCTGATGCATACCTGAGGACTGGTATAACACAGCAATCAAAAATTCTCAACTTCATCCCCATAGAAATTTTATTTGTCAATGGCTTTTTCATTTTCAGAAATGCATTTTTTGCTATCCCCATTCACCATTGTATTTCATGATCACATTTGCCATCTGATGTTATCCAGCTTCCCAAGTAGTTACATTTATTGACCTGCCTTATCTGTTCCTTTTCCACTTCGATGTTGCATACAGGAATGATTTTTTTCTTTATAATTACCATGCATTATGTTTTTCTACAGTTGATAGTTGAAACCACCTTCGCGCTTTCACTAATAATTTTATCTAAAATTCCTTGCAGCTTCTCTTCTGAATCAGCTATTAAGATGGTGTCATCAATATAGTGAAAGTTGTTCAAATTCTGTCCTCCAGTGATCAGCCCTGGTAAATCCTCAATGTCCCTCAGTATTTTCTCACTGTACAAGTTGAACAAGTTGGGTGAAAAAAACACAGCCTTGACTACACCTCTCAATTTGGATGAAATCACTTAGTTCATTGTCTATCTTCACTGCTGCAGTTTCATCCCAATAGAGGTTTCTTAAAATTCTCAAGTCTTTACCATCAATATCCAGTTCTTATTTTCATTAATTCTGCATGCTTGACTCTATCAAAAGCTTTGGTATAATTAATAAAATATAAGAAAAGGTCTTTCCTCATTTCTGTTGCCCTCTCTAAAAGCAATACCAGGAAGATAGCATTTCTTGTACCTCTATCCTCAAAAAAAACCCACACTGAACTTTTGCAATCTCCAGTCTTATTCTACTTCTAGCTGTCAACATCAGCACCTTTAAGAGGAGCTTTGTCACATACCTTATTAAACTGATGGTTCAATGGAGTTCATATTCAATGGCTCCAAGCCTTTTGTGGAGCACAATAAAGATTGAGTTACTGAGGTCCTCAGGTATTTCTCCACTTTCATTGATTATAGTTGTTAACTTTTCTATAATAAACCCTTCCAAATATTGTATTTGTTCAATTGCAATTTGATCTGGTCCTATATCTTTATTAGTTTTTATTTGAATGATAACTATTCATACTTCTGTAATGATCAAACTATTCATGTTCTTCTTAATAGATGACTTTTCTTCTCAACTGTCATGAAATAACTCTTCAATATACTCTGTCCATTTTCTTGGTACTTGTTCTTGTTCCATAATTACATCACCGTTCCTGGCTTTTATACATCCCCAGTGGTACCCTCTTTTGCCTGTGCTGCCTTTGATATTCGTGTACATCAATCTAACATCTTTATCCTTTTGTTTTTCTATCTCTGTATACTTTTTCATTAACCTATTTTTCCTTTTCTTCAGCGCACTTTGATTGACTTCTTTTGTCCAGTTTCTTATACTCTTCCATACTACAGTTTTCACCTTTCTTCTGTAAGTTCAAGGATTTCTTCAGTCATCCATTCCTGTTTCTGTTGCCTTACTTTTGATGGGATAACTTCATTGGCTGTTTCAACTAGTGCTTCTTTGAAAAATTCCCAGTTTGACATATTTCCTTCAAGTTCTTGAAAATGTTTTTTGACTGCAACCGTGTACTTTTTTTTAATCAGATCTTTTTCCAGTAGAATTGAATAATCAAGCTGCTTTGTTGCTTTTGGTTTCTCAACTTTCTTTATCTTGATGATGTATGCTACAGGTACATGATCACTTCCATAGTCTGCCCCAGGTAAGTTTTCTGTTGTTGAACTGCGTCCCTAAATCTTCTGTTGATGGTGATGTAATCAATTTGGTTTCTAATGTTATCTCCAGGACTTTTCCATGTATGCCTTCTTCTCACATGCTGTTCAAACCATGTGTTCATAATGCCTTGATCATTTGCAATCCACCAATCAAAGCATATTATTAATATGATAAAAGCCTGAGGCCTAAGTATGTGATTTAATAAATCTATCCGTGTTCAGCAAGGGTATAAGCATGTGCTTAAATGAGTATTAAATCTTAAACTCAAAGTGTTCCAAAGTTTTGCTAAACTGGGGCCTCTAGTATCAGCAATGATGATGACAACTTGTTCCTGTTCTTACATATCTTTCTGTTTAAAAAATTAAATGGAAAGAAGTTATCATCAACAGTGCTGTGCTCTTGCTCACTCTCTCTCTCTGCTGTTGGGAAAGGAATCAATGGAAGCTTGACGTCATTGTTCTAGCAAGTCTGGAACAAAAGATACTTAATAATTTTGGGTCTTTCCAATCTACTTGTTTTGGAAAATAAAATACTTTATTGTGCCTAATTCTTTCAACAATGCACCTTTTTGTGAGTGAGTGGGAAGCACTAGGAATTGAGGAAGACATGTACCTATATTAGGTGTGGAAGAAATCAAACTTCGCATTGTGTTTGGCATTAGAATTCACAGACCCAGTCTGAGTTTACTGGCGTTTATACAAATGATCTCAGGGAGGATTCTAAACAGAACTCCTCCCTTCTACAAGTTAACATACCTTTTTATACCTAAAATTGTGAAAACAGACACATGATATAAACAAAGCAACCTTGAGTGTCAAGGAAAAGGTAGATTATTCGGTTGTTACACATAACAGTTGCTTGCACAGCAACACATTTTGTTTTGAGAACTGTTATCACCTTGTTGATTTTAGGAAAGAAAGAAACATTTGTTCCCAAAGAACTGTAAAAGACATAATAAAGCAGAAGGGTTTTTCTTATCTTAGAATATTCTTAAACATACAGCGTCAGCATCTTTTTCATTTTTTTTCCTTCACTCTCTCTTGTTTAGTCAAGTTAGAGGCCTGGATAAATCTATTTCAACATAGGGATACTTTTTTTTGGAACTAAACTGCCAATATCATACCTGTCTACAGTTGGTTTGCTATTGGCTCTCAACTATGTACATTGTTAGGCGGAACATTAGAGGTCTATGTTATGAGCCTATGGGTAGAATCAGACCTCTGCTGTGGTATATATATGTATAGAGTAGCATATAAGTCAACATCCCCCTCCCCCCCGGCCCAGCTATTGTCTACCATGCATTTGCATTTTCACAGACCTACATTTTTGCATATTGGCTTCTAATCTACCCAAGAGAGCATCCAAACCAACAGCAGACTCTCCAGTGGCTGAAGAAAAGTGTTTTTGCCTGAAAGCTTACAAAGAACATTTTTTTCCAACTATTTAGTTGGTCTAATAAAATATATCTCATTTACCCAAAGAATCCTAGAGTAGCATAACACACTTGCCCTTTCAGCTTCCATTTACTTTTTTAACCTGTATATGACAGGAAAGATTATCTGCTCCTTTCGGTTCTCCCCTTCCTTTTAGTAATCATATTTGCTAGCGAATATGGTATCTCTTGAGGCAATTATTTTTTAGTTGTACAACAATATTTCTGTGAAAACTTTTTCATTTGATAGTAATTTCCACATATTTTTTGCCAGTCATGAAGGCCTATGAAGTCAACAATTCTTGAACTAGAGAAGATGGTTTTATGGTATATTGAAAAAGCAGGCTACATGGAAATAAAATACAAAAACTAGGTTTGGAAAAAGTTAAATATATCTCAATGCACCAATGACAGAATACAAGCCATTTGTCCTTTCCTGAATGTTATTAGTTTGTGTTGCAGTCCTAATTGAAATGTTTCTTTCCCTTGGATTTTATAACTTATTTGGACGGATAAATTTACTAAGATCCTCAGCTGCAGTAAGCAGACCCTAAATAACCATGGGCATTTTCGCCTTTTAGTGACCCTTGGCATTGACAACAGAATTTTATCATGAATAGAATTTATCATGCTTTGTATTTCATAAGGGTCTGAAATTCATATTTTTGATATCCTAAGTGTGATTAGAATTCAGTGCCCAATATGAAGGTCAAAGATGGAAGAGTTTTCATAAAATAGATTTTCATTATAAGCATGAAAGCCCTAATATTTATTTGATTTTTTTTTTTTTTGCGAAGCTGAAATGTCTAAGTGCTAGCACATTCTCCTCTTCTGATATGTGCAGCAAAAAAAATTATGACTACTGTTGATGATCAAAATAAACCAAATCAGCATACCCACACCTATGTCTAATTAGAAAGAAATTCATTAGTTACATTTATACAATTCTTTACATGGTATGCTTAATTTAGGCCAGAATTTACGCCAGCTTCACTTTATGCCAATTTGTGGATGAAAGATGTCAGCCCTTATATATTCCTACCTGTCAAATACTTTGGCACAACCAGTGCTGTACACTTGTTGACTGAACACTGACCAATAGTCTTGTAGTCCCAAAAGCACTGGGATACAAACCTCAAGCAAAATGACTAACACCAGAAGAATAATATAGGCTCATATGTAAGTCTACGACACTTCAACATTGAAGCCCTCTCACCTCTTACTTGTTCAAAGTATTATGTGAACAGAACATCAAAAAGAAGGGGGAGGGGGAAAGAAATATCGTCTTCCAGGATTCCAAACGGGGGTAAGCCAGCATCATGCAAGATATGGACTGGCATTTTTTGAGTTGAGACCACTAATATCTATAAGAAACTAAATATCATCTGACCTATACCAGTTCTAGCAAATTAGTCACCCGTCAATGTTGATCTGAGACTTTAATAGCCATTTTACATCCTTGGGATAAGATGACAATGATACTGTAACAGACAACTTATCAAATGGGTCTGGATCCAAGAATAAGTGCCTTCTGTTCAGTTCTAAGTAGTCAGGAGGCTTTCATTCCAAAAGATGGAGAAAAGACTGCACAAGGGGCAAATGGTGCCTCTCGATTGCCAACTGGGAGGGGGGTGGTCCCTCAGTGGCGGATCGCTGAGCCACCGGTGAAACTGGAAGTGCACTTCCGGTTTCATAGTAGCTAGGGTCAGGAGGGACCTGAATAGATCATCTAGCCTGACCCCTGCCACAGGCAGGAATGATTGCTGGGTTCATAAGATCATCCAATCCCCTCTTGAATTGACCAAGGTAGGGGCTGGGACCACTTCCCTGGGAATTTGGTTCCAGATTTCCTAACTGTAAAAAATTGCCTTCTGATCTCTAACCTAAACCTATTTTCCATCAGCTTTATTACCATTGTTCCTCGTCATCCCAGGTGGTGATGGGGAGAAAAGGGCTTTACCTATTTGCTGTTGATTTCCCCTGTTGAGTTTGTAGGCAGCCACCAGGTCCCCCCTCAGCCTCCTCTTGCTGAGGCTGAACAGCAGGAGGAGGCTGAGGGGGGACCTGGTTTCGTGGCTGACGCTTCCAGGAGTTACACAGCTGATCTCAGGGGTCTCCCTGCGTGTCACCAATGCTGTTCACTAGCCTGTTTGGGTTGTAACAATCTGTCTCTAGTGACTTAATGCATAGCTAGTGCTGTCCTATTGTCATACATGCAAGTCCTAAAGTCTTTCTAATCCTATCACTATCAAAGTTATGTTGGAGCTTTCAGAAGCCCAATTGGAATAGCTATATAGGAACCTGAAAGAAAGTGGTTCACAGAGTATACGTGAATGTAGCCAACTCTTGTCCGATTAATCAACCTCCTTAAAGCAGATGCAAAAAGAAACATTGTGGCTATAGGAAAGCCTTGCTTCTTGGTCAGCACACATTAATGCACTTGGAAGAAGAGTACAGGATGACAGGTAACCCTGCTCTTTGGAAATGCTCTAGATGAGTGGTGGGCAGATCTTTTTTTAGCCTGGATTTCACTTGCTCAGGCAGGCCAGCCTGGAGTCTTCTCCATAATCTTGGTATCTTGGTGGTATTAATCCTCTTTAAGAAAAGTTCCACATATGCCAGCTAGTAGGCCTGTGTGAACAGGGAAGTATTCAATTCGGATTTGGCCGATTCAGAAGACAATGATTCAATTTGGCGATTTAAATACCTGTCCCCATTCAATGCGGTCATCAGGGGGCGGCAGGAGATGGGTCAGGCAGGATAGCCATTCAAGGGGCTGGGGGAGCAAGTGGGGGTGGGGCATGTGGGCCCTGCAGGAGGGGGTGGTAGCCCCTGCGGGGCCATGTGGCCCTTGTGGGGGGGGGGCTGTGGCCCCTGTGGGAGGCAACCTGTGAGCTTTGCTGGGGGCAAGGGACCCACCCTTCCTGAGCATCCCCCCTGCACAATTCCCCCATAATCCATCTACACCTACCCACACAACCCATGGCCTCCCGCATCTCTCCACAGCCACCCACAGCCACCACCAGAATTCCTGCTAGGGAGGTAAGTTGTAGGACCCAGGCAGAGCAGTCTGCTCAGAGTTGGCACCTTGGACCCAGCTGGAGGTGGCTGGCCTCCTGGCCAATTGGGGCCAGGAGCACATGCTTTGACAGTTCAAAGCAGGCTACCACACTGGGAATGGCTTCCGAGCAATAGCTGCCCAGATGGTCAGGCAAGTGGCACACATGGCAGTAGTCCTGCACAAAAGCCAACACTGCAGCCACAGTCCACTGGCAGCTGGTCCAGAGGCGCAGATGCCTCTACTGGCTGTGCAGTCCCCATCCGGGTCTGGCAGGTGCGCAGCAGGTCACAGCCAGGCAGCAGCCCCCACTGCCAGACTGCTGCAGTGGGTAAGGGTGCAGGGAACTCTCGACTGCTTCAGCAGTCTAGCTGGCACAAGGTATAGTGTCCACAGGTACCAATTGGCTGGGCCCCAGAAGCTCCTGAGAGTGAGTAGCCTGAGCTATTTGACAAACCAGCTTCTTGTACTGATGGGTCCAGGACAGGGCAGCTTTTTACACTGCTGGGGAAAGCACAGGTGTTGGTGCTGGGCTCTAGCTCCCCCGGCTGCAGATTCAGGAGGAGCCAGGCAGGGTTATTTTGCCCCAAGTGGCAGAATTTGTCCCACACCAAAGTACATGTCCCGGCAAGCGCACTGAGACAAAAAGCCCTGACTCAAATTTGCACTGCTTCTATTTGAGCTACTCCACGACATGTGCTTGCATGTGTGGATGTGCCCATTGTCTCTCTGTAGCCACTTGTTTTAAGTTACCCCATGACCTACCCACGTAACTCGAAGCTTTTGCAGGTTTACTCTCTTCTAAATCAGATAGGCCTCTGTTTATCAAAGAACTCAAACACTCATGTGGTGGTGCTTTGCTGTATTGGAGCCATAATGCACACTACGAGTATTATGATTGGATACTAAATGTAATAACTTTTGGTTCCAGTGGCATTCTTTCTGTGGTATTGGCATAATGCCTCCTAATATAAAGAAATATTATAAGAAATGCCTAAATGTGATATGGCACATGACTAGACCTACAACTGACTATGAAAGGGAGTTCTGTTATGCTCATTGTAATGAGTGCCATATCTACTTAAATTATCTAGTATGCAGCTGTAATTTCTAACAGTCTTTGCCTATGTAAATATATGCCATAAAATGCTAGGAATTATTTTAATCTTAAAATCGTCACAGGTATTTAACAGGAAAAAAAAATACTTTGTAACATTTAACCCTTAAATTAAAAGGATTTTTTATGGTGATTTCCAAAATTTATACAATTGGATGAACTCTACTCTTCTCTCTCCCTAGTTTGTTTGCAAACAAACATATCATAGCAAACACTTATGTTTACACAGCATCTCTTCTAGAGCTTTTCCTAAATGGTGAAAATTCTTATTTATATAAATAGATTATAAATTCTTATCATACTACTGGTAAAAATTCTTATTTATAACATTAAATAAAGGTATTGAGCTTAGCTTTGATTTAGCTTATAATTTTATTTTGCAGATACTGTTCTGGGATTTGTATTATTATTTCTCTGATTTTAATAATTAGGGGGGATTTTCTGTTTTTCAGTTTATTAGTTGTTGTTACTTTATGCAAACTTTAAAAAAATCTCGTTTCAAGATAGTTTATTAAATTAAAAGCTCTATTTTACACCGCAATATAGACTGAAACTTGTTAGTGACTCATTGCTTAGAAATTTGACTTGTATATTCTTTAATTTGTTCAAGTTAAAGGAGGGTTATTGTATTTCATTTCATTTCTTTTCCTTTCGTCTAGGGCTGGGAAGAAACTGTGGATGCTGCAATCTCTTACTTATTGAGAACTTGTCTTTCCAAGAGCTCTAAAGAACAGGCCTTGACTCTTACCAGTCAGCTGAGCATGCCAAAAGATACTAGCAGGCTGAAGAAACACATAACTTTGCTCTGTGATAGGTTGGCCAAAGGTGGGTGCCTCTGTTTGAATGCAGACACAAATACTCAGCAGGCTATCATCATGCCAGGTAAGATACTTTCTCAATTCAAAATGTTTACATATATTCAAATTAAGTAATGGATATTTGGTTAAGTTTAGAGTTTGTTTCACAGCAAATGAAGATGGCTAAGAGAGATGCTTTTCCTTTTTCTCCTCAAATTTCAGAATATCACTGAATCAACATGCTTGTTAGAATTTTGGTGCTACATCTTTTATAAAAGTTTGTATTCCTTCTCTGCAATGTAGAATAATAATATGCTCAGTTCATTTTTCTAACCAGTAAAATAGTTTGGAGCAGAGAAGCTCATCTCCTGGTCTGTGGGCCAAATTCAGCCCATGCAGCCATGGCACTCAGCCTGTAGGACTCCCCACAGGTCAGGAAATTTGGCACTGGAGGAGAAGCACCAACAAAAAATACACATCTTCATGTAAGAAAAAAATACTTCTGAAGATATGGAAAGTCCATTATTTTGTCATAGATGTTGTGCTTCATCAAGAAGGTGTATGAGTTATGCAGATTCCAAACTTCCAGATAGTCTTGTAATTGGGATTTACCATATTTACTTGAACCTAAGATGGCCCCCCAATAATTAGATTCTATGTAGGGAAAATTTATAAATTTGTTATAATTTTCTGGTACCGATCTAATTATTGGAGAGTTGTCTGCTGTGGGTCTGATTCTGGCCCAAACCTGGGCTCAGGGCCAGAGTTAGAGCTGTAGGATCCAGCTGCCCCCCACCCTCCACTTTGCACGTGAATCTAAGACAAAGAGCTTTTTTCACCATGCTGAATGGGGGGAAAAAACCTCATATTAGATTCAAGTAAGTACAGTAACATCTTTCATGGTGCTTGGAAGTAGTGTTAGCTGTAATATCTTGGTTCTTTTTTGAAGTCTGTATGCACATTCCAATGTATGTGGGCAAGCACCTCAAACATGCTTGGAGGCCTTACACAAGGTGCGTATGCTGGCTCCTCTGATGTTCTGCCCGGAAGCCATAAAGGGCTTGAGTGTTTGAGGTGCATGCCCACACACACAGTGGAATACCTCTGGTGGTTCCTTCTCTAATTCCTATTAGTACCCCCTCCTATCAACATGACCATGGGTTTTATATTCAAGGCGTGCTTACAGAGTTAGGACCTACCACCCAGGATTGCTTTTCTCTGTCTCGGCATCCCAAAGTTTATTTATGCTGACACCCTAAGTAGGGTGGCAGGGGTGAAGGGGTTGGGGGAGTGGGAAGGAGGGCTTGTGTCCTCAGAACTGGAATGTTCTTTAATGGAGGCAGGTGTGGATATTTTACAAGAGTCTGCATCCAGGAAGGTTATCCACTGTGATTCTCAATGAGGCGATGGCAGGTAAATGCTGATTATGTCTGCTCTGACAATACAGAAATTTGAGAAATGTATCTGGTCTCTTCCAGGCATGGGCGACAGGTGCCTCCTGAGTCAGCTAGTCAGAGACCATGGAGGGTCCCCCCACGGCCGATCGTGCTACTTGCACTTCTGGGTGAGTGCGATCAGCCGTGGGGGCACCGCAGGGATTGCTTCTCCTGGCACCCCAACTCCCCGGCCTGTGCTCTCAGGAGGCACCAGTGCTCTCTCCTGCCCCCCCTGCCTGGGATCACTGGCTGTCAGGGGGTACAGCAGCGCTCTCTCTGGGTGCATGTGAACCCCTGTGTACCCCCTACCCATTGCCACTGCTTCCAGGCAGCCTGGGGGGCTTGTGCCAGGTAGCACCATCTTTTATGCATTCAGTGAAGAGTACAGAGAGACAGAACACATACCCACTGTATTTTTACAAAGTCTGAGCTTGAGTATTTCTGGCAGATGAGTATGCATGTGGGAACTCATCTTAAAACTCCAGATATTCATAATTCCTCTTTTTCTATGCTTCTTTTCCCATATTTAATGTGGAAAGTGTGACCTGCTGTGTAAAAGTCTTCTGAATGGCCTATGCAAGTGCTATACTTAACAGCAACAGGTCTTTGAACCTGGTATCAAGCAACCCTTTGCTAGATATGCTGCTGTGGAGCTGTTTAACTATAATTATCTCAAGTTGATTAGGGAGAAAAGGTTTTCTATTTTTAATTCCTTTCTCTTGGAGAAATTATTTTTGTCAATACCTATACGTAAGAGGACAGATGTGTAGATAATGTGACCTCAGAATAAAGATCAAATCAGGTTTGTGTAGATTTTTGTTGTGTATTTTGTAATGCTTTGTTTTTAACATGCATGAAGAAATTATTCATTTGCAAAACATAGTGTATAAACTGTTTTCCTTTCTGGTTATTTGTGAAAGGGTGAAATAGGTGCTATATAACTTCCTTTCCTTTCTCGGACTGAGCTCATAAAATGAAATACCACAAACTTCACTGATCTCTGTTTTAGAGAGAACATCTTCCTTGCTGGTAAAGCTAATGGGAATTTTTCATCCATTTTTCATGCAATGTCCCATTATGACACAGGTAGACAATTAAACAGCATGCCTCATAAAAATAGCACAAGGAAGAGGTCCATTCCAAGCAAAGCACAAAATATTTGACTTTGGCTGTTAACCATGTATTGAATAAATGTGGATCACAGTTAAAATGCTTAATACAATGAATAGGGAAGAACTTTAAATAAGCAGATGGTTGAATGCAGGTATAGCAATGCCCCATGCAACATAAACACTTCTGGGTATACAGAACATGTAGTTTGGCTAAGATTTTCAAAAAAGGAGCCAGCATGTATCATTCATACTTGGGTTCCAGAAAAGTGATTGTATTTTCAGAATAAAAGTTGTTTCTTTCTTTTTATTCCTTGTCTTTGTTGTTATATTGTGGTAATGCCCAAAATGTGTTGAAAACTCTCCAAAGAATGTCTGCCATAAAAAAGAAAAAAACCTATCTACATTAAATAATATTTCAGTGTTAGATGTAGTCAAACAAAGATGAGCCTGATGAAATTTTCTCTTGAGTACTTTAAGGAGCTGTATGAAGCAATCTGTGAATAATTAGTGATTATCTTTAAGAACTCATGGAGAACAGGTGTGGTCACAGGGGACCAAGGAAGGGAAAACTTAGAAACTGTGTATAAAAATCAGGAGAAAAAGAAAGACCTTTGGAAAATGGACCTGTCAGCCTAAGTCTGATACTTTGAAAGATATTGGAACAAACTGTTAAACAATCAATCTCTAAATACTGGGAGGATAATAAAGTGATGAGAAACAGAGAATACAGGTTTATCATGAATAGATTTGCCAAGTTGATCTAAGTTTCTTCTTTGACATATGGTAATGTGATGTATCTTGACTTTAGTAATGTTTTTTGGCATGATCCCACATGACATTGTTGTGAGCAAACTTGGAAAATACAGTCTAAAAGTGGGTGCAAAGCTAGTTGAGAAGCCACATGCAGAGTGTCATCATGCTAAAAGGACATATTAACTAGAGTCCTATTGAACTCTGTTCTGGACCCTGTTTTATTTAGTATTTTTGCTAACGACTTCAATAATGATCTAGTGAATATGCTTTTAAAATTTGGGTATAACACGTAACTGCAAGGGGTTTCAGGTGTTTTGAAGGCCACAATTAGAATTAAAAATTCTTGAATTAGATTAAAGACTTATCTATGTGAGGAGTTTAAGGCTGCTTGCAGATGTTAAACCCCCCACAAAAGTAGTTCTTTACTTTAACTCTGTGCACTCCCGCACCACGCCTGGCACATACCCAGAAGAGGCAGTGTGTTAGTTGCACCTGGCTTCCCTGACATCTGTATAGATCAGGTGCATTGGTGAGGTTTTTTGGCACTTTTATCTAATAGCTGATTGAATCAAAAGTTCTAAAATACCCCACTGAAGTGCCAAATCTATAGAGACACTGCAGAGCTGAGTTGAAGTAATGTGCTGCTTCTTTTGGTAAAGCCCCTTTTTTTTTTTGGGGGGGGGGGGGGGTGTTAACATATGCAAGCAGGCTCAATTCACCATCTTTGCTTAATCCAAGATAAAGTGGAATAGTGGTTCTGAAGTGATTTCTTATGGAGGCTAATAGAATAATGAATAGACTAGACTAAGTTTCTCGGGCATTTAAGGCAAACAGTGATCTAAAGACATTTGTTGAATGTGATCATAAAAAACTTCAGCCATATCAAACTGCATGTTGCACCATATTAGCTTTGGCAGTGCCTAAACAGTTGGACTAAGAAGTAGCTAAAGGTTTAGGAAATTGTGCCAATCCTTACTTCTGGTCAAGGCCAGAAAAGCTCCCTTGAAAGGTAGTGTAGACCACCCAGATTTGCAATACACTAAGCTTAATGGGTAGGAAAAAATACATTATAAATCCAGGTTACCTACAATGGTAATCTGTAGTTTTTCAAACTCTTTCCCATACCAACATGTTAATTACTTCTGTTTTTAAAGCCTTAAGCAGTATTGGCTGTTGGTGTATCGAACCTTTTGGCCTCATTCTAAAAGGAGCTGTATTTGCAGTCTTGCTTTACCCTCATTTAAGATGTCCCACTCTTGGGTTGGAATGCAACCTTGCTTTGCTGTTTTGGTCCTTGGTGTAGGTCCCTTTTCCAAATGGCATTTACCTTACCTCAACTCCCCACATTTAATATCTTTAGGCTTTTTTAAAGGTATTTCAGATTAAGACAGTAGTCATTTTCTGCCCCAAATTTTTCCTTACATCCTCTTTTTTATTGGTCTTTATTGATTATTTTGTCCATTTCAATGTTGATAAGATGCTTTTGTATTCTATTTTAACATTTTTATATTACTTATTTTGTCATGGTTTGGACAGTAGATACAGTTTTATTTGCTGGACTTGGAAGTCAGTTATACTGAAACTTTATTAGAGTAAGTGGAATTGTACAAAGCTTGCCTAATTAAAGACGGCCTGTTTCTCCAGTTTTTGATCAACTGAAAATGTAACAGTCCATCTCACAGACACAGCATCTGTAAGCATTTTTCCAGATATATGATAGGAGAGTGTTGCCATAAACAGCAATTGACCATGCAGGAAGTTTTAAATTTTAGAAAGTAGAATTTTATAATGGTTTTTTTAAACTGTATATCAATAGAACTTTAGAATTATAGAAATGTACTGCTGGAAGAGGCATCACCTGGTCAACCAGTCCATCTTCCTGTGCTGAGGGAGGATAAATTCATTTTGGCCATCCCTCCTGCTTGTTAATGTAATCCAGTGGTGCTCAACCTATTTCCCTGGTGAACCAGATGGCCAGTGTCTGGTCCCTCCATGGGTTGGATCTGGCCAGTGATCCCAATCCAGCACTTAGGGCCAGTGCATTGGGGCCCTATTGGGCTATGCACAGGCCTGATCCAGCTGTGCAGAAGAAGGGGGCTTGGCCTTGGCCCAATCGACACCCATGGCAGGGAGGGGGGATTACCCAGCCCTGATTCAGCCCTACAGGAGGAAGGGGGAGTGGCCCAGCCCTTGGCAGGGGAGAAAGCCAAGCCTCAAACATGCCATGTAGGGAGTGGGGGAATGGCCAGGCCCTTCAAGGGGGAGGGAGTGTAGCTCAGCACCAGCGGGCCATGCAGAGGGAAAGGGGCTTGGCCTGGACCTGACATAGTCATGTCGGGGGAAAGTCATGGCCTGGCTTCAGCCCATTGCACAGGGCTTGGGATTTTGGCAGTGAGGAGGAGTGGCAGTTTTTAACTGTCAGTTCTCCTCCACCCCCAAATTTCCTGATCTTTGGAGAGCTCTGCAGGCTGGATTCCAAGGCTGTTGTGCACTGCACTTTGCTCATAGGCTGGAGGTTGAGCACCTTGGATTTAATCTATTCTTAAAAATTTCTGTTGAGAGCAGTTTTACAACTTCTCTTCTGTTACAATGCTTAAATATTCATTTAGCTTGGAAAGTTTTCTCAAACATCTTACTTGAGTCAAATCTGTTGTAAATCAGGGAGATGTCCGTTGGAAGCAGGAAAGCAATTAATTACCATTTTCTTTACATATTGAATGTCTGCTATCCTTCCTTCTACACTATTATTTTTGTCTTTTTTGTACTTGACACTCCATCTTCAACATTTTGTAATAGATTGTGTTTTCCGAATCTTTTGTCATTCTTGTTCCACACCTTGTCCAATTTCTCTTTGTCTTTGTTAAATCTTAGTCCTTAGTACTGGACATGCATTTTGTTCTATCATTTACTGATTATAGTATTTTGTTTCAGATTGTACTTTACTGAACTGCTGTCATTTATTCATCCCATAGGATTGTCTCAGAATTCATTACAGATTGGTACCCGATCTGGAGAAAAAATATTTACCTTTTATCCATTTTGTATAGTTGTTACCCATTCACCTCCAGAAACACGGTTTCTAGTCTTAGAATAAAAGCCCATTGAATAGAAGTGAAAAGAAGGTGCATATTGCTTCTCTGCATTGTGCTTGGCTCCAGCAATGATCTTAGCTTTTCCCATTTAACAACCCATTGGCTTGTCCTAAGACAGAAAAAAGGAGAGCTGTCCTTATGACCTTCTCTGCTTTGTCTTTCCCTGTAATGACCTTTCACAAGGAGAGTCAAGTAAAATGCTCTTTGAAACATGGTACAATCAAAAAGGATTGCATGTGTCACATTTAATTTACACTGTTAACAAAGCTAGGACGCAGTGGATGAGAAATGAAAATAATATGGGTTATAGAGAACATCTGCTATACATTTATTAAATCATTTTGGTAATAAAGTTAGAAAATATTGTTTAATAAGAGTAGCTTACGATAGTCTTCCAGATCCTTTTTTGCCTCTAAAACGTGGTATAGTCAGGCCTGGCACAGAGCATCGTGACAGTGTACCTTGCAACGTGGTGGCACTTGGTTTTGTTTTCAGATCCCCTCAATCTCCACCTTTCTACTGGGAGAATGTATTAGAATTAGGTAACTCTGTATTTCCGGGTCTTTTTACTAGTTGTACTAAAACAGTCTCAAATCACAATCTCCTGCCTATAGTTTGCAGAGAAAATCATGTCCTTGAAGTGGAAGAACAGTATGCTCATTCTTGTTAGAAGTCACCTTTGTATGTGAATTGCAGCAAGAACTGCTGTTCGGTAGATTTAGGCCTTGAGTTGATGAAGTTTCTTTCTGCTTTGATTTGTTACATGTAGACAATCTACCAGGTTTCCAGGTGTTCAAGGTACGTTTGTTGCAAACCTAAGTTAGGCAAATAAGTTTGAGGGCATCTGTTCTGTGGTATAAGCATCTCTGGCTTTGTCCAGTCATGCAGCTGTGTGGCCTGCGGTGCCACATACCACACATTCAGCTGTTCTCTGTGCTGCAAGAGAGCAGCGCTGGGGGGGGTTGAACCCTGGATATACAGGGGGCAAAAAAATCCATGCAAAAAAAAGCAGAGTGGTACACACAGTGGCAGTGGTGCACTGCTCAAAACTGGAGCCTGGCCAGCTGGAGCCACACTCTGGCTGCTGACCAGGCTCTGAGCAGCATGATCACTGCTGGTGCAGCCCCAGGAGGCCCCCAGGACCCAGGTAAGGCTTCTGGGGCCAGCCCAGTGCTCGCCCCAGCCTCCCCTACCCCATCCGGGGTAACCTGCTGTGCACTAGAGGGTGCGGGGGACAGGCGTTCTCCAAGGACAGCTAGCAGAGGCACAAGGTGTCCTGCTGCTAGTTGTTCCCAGGGAACCAAACATTGACGCTTATGTGGATACAGCTGCTGCGGGCAAAAATAGTAGACTTTTCTCCCTGTTCCATAGCTTGTGCCCACTAGAAAGCTCTTCTTTTTCTAATTTTGCTCTCTATTCCTCAAGCCTCTCCCTCTTAAGTTTGCCAGCTCACTTACCTGCTTTTTATTCCCAATTTATTCCTGTGTTTCTCTTCCCCTGCCATGTTCTTCACTAATTTTTCTTTTTCCCTGTATGTGCTGCTTTAAAACCACATCTCTTCCATGCTACTCCATAATTCTTTACCTCTGACCTACTCAGAAGAGGGGGGGAGGGAGACAGAGAGAGACTCGCCAATCAGTTAAAGGGGAAATGTTTGTTACAGTTATAGGGAACAATAAAGGAAGAGAGAATATTATCCTGGTTAGCTGTGGTAGTTGTTCCACTGTCACCTTGGGTGGCTTAGGAGTAAGGAAAACTTGTTTCCTTGACTTACTAGATGTGTGTTTCCATCAGGGCTGTGGGAAGGAGCAATGGGGACTGAATCCATTAATATTATGATGGTTGAATTCCTCTTTATTCAATTAGGGCAGCTCTGCGTAGAATGAACTATTGATATAGTTTAAATGTAACCATCTTCTCCCCAGCTGACTGCACTTGATAATCTCACACGAAAGTTGCATTATGGAAACACAGAAATCCATTGAATCTCACAGCCACTTACATTGTAACACACTTTTGTTATATTTTACCATGTCAGCTAATAACGTGACATAATATTGTGTACAATGCAACATGATATAGTGGTGGAACTTTGAAATATCCACTGTGATTTTATATTTTTCCATATTTTAAGTGTTTTTGCAGCAATTCATCAGGTGTCGGAACAATTCTGAACATTTTCACTGGCAGTTAATCAATTTAAATATCTAGAAATAGGCAGATGCTAAGTTATATTTTTTAACTCATGGTTTAAGTTCTGTTTCATAAATACAGTGATACAGTCCATAATCCCAAAATATGATTTAGTAAAGAGGGCAGTGACCTAAAAAATCAATAGGATGGATATAGGAGAAAATATAGCAATACAATTTGTGCTTTCTCAAGGAAGTTTTCTGTACATTATGATGGAAGGAGAATCTTCTTTGATCATTTGGCTCTCAGAAACAAAATTTTTATATCTGAGACTTGATTTCCATTTTTGTTTGCCATTATTGAGATATTTTTGTTGTATGAATTTCTCTCTCCTTCGAATGTAAATGACTTGCCCAGGCTCATACAACATTGGAAGTAGAACCCATGCAACCTCATTTCCTCTCCTCTGCACCTTTTGGATTGACTACAGGTGAGTGGAAAATATAGTTCAAGGTCATATATGAGGAAAAATCTGGGAAGTCAGGGAGCAGAGTGCTAATGTGAGCCAGGCTTGGGCTGGAGAAAGTTCTTGAGAAAATTTGTTCAGCTGGCTTATTATCAGTCTGGCAAACTCCGCAGACAGCGATTGCTTCAGGTGATTGAACTGCATGAGTCACATAAACCCTTGTTTTTTAATGGAAATGCAGAGACAGGTTCTGAACATTGCCATTGCATCTTTCCCCAGCAGCTTCCAAGAATATTCATCCTCCCAATATTCACAATTGTGAAAGGAAGTAGAAAAATAGGGGATGATAGTGAGACACTTTGGTATGCGCTACAACGAAAGTCTTTTTATTACGTTGTTGAAAAAACACTCCCCTGCTCAGCTGATATGGCAGCTGGCAAAGGCAAGAAAGTATAAAGGTTAAAAAGGCTCAAGCAATAGCATTTAAAAGAATGAATAATTTAAAGAGGAAAAAAGTCATGCATAATGAATAAAAAAGAAATCCCGCCTGAGATTTGGGATTCATTCACTTGTATGTATCTGGTGCTGGCAGCACTGCAATTCCAACCCCCACCTCATCTCAGTCCAGTTGGGCTCAACACATTAGTGCCTTCATGTGTGGAATCCTATCGCTGGCTCTTTGTGTTGAAACCCATTAAATTTTAATATGCTCAGCTTAAGTGTAAGTGGTCACAAATGATTCATAACGTTGAGGTAAGCTTCTGCTGAAAATAATTGTCAGTGAAAGAATTTTCCTTAATGATCATGCTTGTCAGTACACTTCATTTTTTTTTAACTCTTTTTTGTGTTCTTGGGAGACCAGAAGCACATGTATCTTCCTTCAGTCTAAGTAACAAGCTAATTGTTCAAAACCAGAGAAAATCAAGATGATGAAGAGGGTGTGTAACTTCTGACATTTTCTTTTAGAAGTCTTACTAGTGGTAACAAAAGATGTAAAACACAGGCAGTTATTTAAAAGGTTGTAACCAACAGTGGGATCTTTCAACGTCAAAGTTTGCCTAGTATATTGTAACAGCTAAATCATTTGGCACATCCTGGCTTTGTGTTCAATACTGTAACCTTGATGTTATATGTAAAATATAGTTAATTTTATAGACATATTGTGTTAAAAAAATAACAGCCCAATCAACACATTTGAATCCCTCTGAAGAGCACTGGGGCCCCATGGTCCATATATGAAGGAATGGATGGGTGAAAGGACTGGCTTGTGAAATAATGTTTTCAAGTTAACTTGGATGGTAATAGGGAGGTAGATGTGACAGGTTTATTTAGCAAATCTGTTGTCAGTTTTGATAATCCAAGGCATTCCTGAGGCAGCAGGACACCTGGGCTTGATTGCGGACATCTCTAATTCTGCTAGTTGTGGGGCTCTATTAAACTGCCCTGGCAGCCTGAGTGGCAGAGAAATTGGGTGATAGGCCTACACAAGGTTGCAACAGCAACCTATACGCAAACAACAGCTATTTTGAGAATGGAATTAGCTCATCCCCCAGGTGATGCGTGTCCCCTCCTGCCCTTACCTATCACACTTAACATCTTCCCACAATTGTATAGCTTACCTATTTCTAGCAAGTCAAGGTAGAAGTACCAGGTATGTTCAAGCAGGTATGGATATCTAAGATGTATCCTGGCACTAGTAGTGGCAGGAATGTGTCAGGGGAAAAAGCAGGTGCCAGGATATACCAAAAATTATAGTTCATATCATCAGTGTAATGGAAGAGTGGCTTTGAGTCAGCAGAGTTGTGCCTGCCTATGTAAGGATCTGGTCCATTAGTCTTGTAATTCATTTGTTTTGCATAGGATCAAATCAGTGAGACTTTTCTGTTTTCTGTACTGTGATACAATAGCTATGTTAAGATACACACATCTGTTATGTGGGGAATTAAAGTTTCTTTAAGAATTTTAGCCTTCGGATGTACTGGGCAAAATTTTAGTCAATGAGAAATTTTCCATCAAATTCAGTAGGGCAGAGCTTTCACACAGTCTTCAAATGAGCAAAATCAGTAGAGATCTAAATAGAGTAGTAAGTTATCAAATATAGTTGGCAAAATGTTGCATCAGTTAAGTTCTAACACTGATTTGATATGATGTGAAAATGAAACTAAGTGCCTGGCTGAAGCAGTGTACCTCTTAGTGAAGTTGGTAAGATCTGTTTAGACTGACAGATTTAGATCTGGGAATATAGGGATGATGCAACATGAATTAAAGTAAAAGGAGAATTTTGCTAATTACCTTTTCCGTATGCAACATGTTTTTTCCTCCCTCTTTGCCATGTAAATTACATGATTTAGCATATGAAAGAAATACCTAATCACTGTTATTACATGGCTTTGGCACTTAAGGAACAGTTATTAGTTTTCTAATATTGTTAAAAATTGTTACTTTGGAACAGTCATTAGTTTTCTGACAAACTTAGCTTACTGGGCCAGATCCTTCTTTAATGTTGGTGAAATCAGGGAAATCAGTGAATTACATAACTGGGTGCACATGAGTCCAGAATAGGCCAAATTTTGTCATTTACATCATATAGCAGCACTGCATTTGGTTGTGAGTTTTGATAGACTCCTGCTCCAAGTTTCCAAGTTTAAAATTGTAACATTAATTGCATTTTTCTTTATATTCCTGCCCTTCTAAGCAGGAAAAAATAAAGTATTTTTAATAACGGCTGATTTCACTTTGTACTTATGCTGCTGACTAATAAAAAGCATATGTTACTATGGAAGTATACAATGAAACAGCAGCATAAAACCACACCAACATAATAAATATAAATATATTTGTCATGCCATATTGCCATAAAATAATATCATAACTCTAGATTAACTGAAAAATCAGTTATGCACATACAATATATGCTTATTTCAATTATTTCATATTCTGTTAGGGCTTTAGTCCAAAACCTGATGACATTAATGGGAATCTTTCCATTGACTTCAGGAAACTTTGGCTTAGGCCCTTAGTCCTAAGGTTTTGCAAATTAGTTTTGCCAAAAATGTATAAAGAGGCCTAGGCACTTGGAAAGTTTTAACTTGTAAAGGGCAGCTGTTTTTGAATAGCACACAGAGAGGTTCCAGATGCTTTTTTTTGTTTTACAGAAGAAAAAGTATTTTTTTCCCTATACTGTATCTCACAATTCTACTAGGTGGAAGACTTTTTCTTTAATGTTTAAAAGGAATTTATCCTGGCACTGAGACCAAGTAAGTAACATTCCAACCAGAAAGGGATTTTTTAGTGATCTATAAACATACAAAGGGTAAATTATAGTCTGAAATTATAGTCTTAGGGTATGATTTTCTCAAAGTTCTTGAGTTCTTGGAAATCATCTAGTTCAGTGTTTCCCAAGCCTCATGGGTTTACGTCCCACAATGGGAAAGTTGGGCACTCTTGTAACCTCCTTACTTCAGCTGCCATTGTTACCACTACCCCTCACTGGTGGTGGCAGCTGAAGTACTTTAGATAGGGAACTATCTTAGGTAGGGTACTGTGAGAATGGCTGGTGTGGGGAAGTGGTGGGGGGCACTGGCAATTGCTGCTATGGTTCCCACGTGCTCCCATAGGAACCTTTTGTGTGCCCTCATAGAGGAGAGCATGTTTCACAGTTTGGGAAATGTTGATCTCGGGCATAGTGAGCACTTCGGTAGTTAACATGTTTGCTATCTGCAGTGGTTTAAAATAAATAAAAAATCATTAAGCATCTTCTGATTTTGGTCTTGCTTACTACTTCTTTTTGCCTTCTTTCTCTTCTACTGCATACCAGGATCTTTGTGTTTCATCTTTTTTCAATCACGTTAAGTACTTATGCTTTTTTCCTTTAAGATTACTCCTTTGTCTGCTTGAATTATGCTTCTCTCCCCAGCTCCTTATTTTCCTTTTGTAACTATTTCTGTCATGTTTTCTTTCCTCATTAACATTTCCTTTTCCTCTACAATATTATCATAATCCTCTTTTCACCATATACAGTTCTTTTTATTTTTTATCCTCCTTCCCACAATCTGCATAATTTCTCCTTTATCCCCTCTAATCTGCCTCTCTAAAAGGTAGTAACAGCACCAAGGAGGACAACTGAACATTGGTAGGAGCCTGTTGTATTTTCTGGAGTGAGCTTTCAGTCATGTACAGAGAGGAAAAGTATGTTGACTGAGAACTACTGTTCTTTTTTTCGTAATCAAACAAAACAGAAGAGGGAAGGGTATACATTTTTAATTCCCAGTAGGCAGGGAAGGTAATGGCAGGTATATTACTTCCTTTCAATGTCTGAAAGGAAAGTGAAGGACCACTGTTTTGATTTTTCTCAAGGTATGTGGATAAAAGCTATGAAATACAAGGATCCAGTAACATCAGTTTCATTAATTTTTATGCAGAAAGGATTGAATCGGTAGTTTTTCTTGTTCTTTGAAATATTCCTCTTTAAGGACACTCAGAGACAGGAGGGCACCAGTGAATTTTGTTAGCAACCAACTACAGGGTTCTGTTGATAAAGTTGGTGTGGATACATTTTGGCAGGGCTGGAATGCTAGACCAGGATGCATGCTTAATTTATCCCTGAGTTGGCCCAGATCTGACTTTCTTCTGAGATTTGCTTGGGAAAATATAACAAGAATTAAGCATGAGGTGCTCCTTCATTTAGAACTACCTCAAAAATACCCTTTTTTTCATTGTATTTCTGTTGTTGCGCCAAAGGCCAAAACCACAAAGTTGAGAGGTAGAAAATGGGCAGATAAGAGTGAAAAGCTAAAAGAAACAAACAAACCCTTGAATCACGAAGGTTTTGGTTTGGTTCACTTTCAGTTTGAGACAAAGATTTAGTTCACCTTTCCCAAATACCTAAAACACTATATACTAAAAAAAATAATGTGGGGTTAAATGAACATTATTAATTTTTTAAATAATTTCTTGTAGAGCTATAAAAAAACTTCAGCCAAATGGTGAAAACCACAGACTTAATGAATTTTATGTGGTTAACATGGTAGAATGCCCATTTTTGGGTGTGTGCAGTATATTATAATTTCAAATACCACAGCAAGGTGTATTTGCCAGTAGTACTCTGTGTTTTCTTGAAAAGACATGCTTTATTAATCTTGACCTTAACCAAAGCCTTAATATTACTGCACTTACAGAAAGCTATTTGACTGTAAATTAGAGTTATTCTTGAAAGTGGTGTAACTTCAAAGACATGTTCTGATTAGGGAGATGCTCTACTATATTGAGTTTCTGTTTTAATGGCATACTGTCTTCCATGTAACAATACACTGCTGTGCCATGCTATGCATTTCAAAGAACATCTACTCAGCCCTTAAATTTACCATTGGAGATCAAGGATAGCATCTGACGTATAGGGATGATGAAGGATACTTCCGTTCAAATGGATGATTGGACTGAAATAGTACAGCTAGATGGTAATAAATAGTATAAAATCATGGTTACGTTATTTGGTATTCTGGTGGTGGTTTATTACATTTTACTGCTGCACAGACGATACTTTTTTATTTATTTTGAAGTTTTATTAGGGGATGGGGATGGGTTGATTTTTCTTTTTCTAGCATTTGCATCAATTCTGTATTATAAACTGAAATTGTTAAATCCCAAAAAGTCCCATCGGTTTCATCTTAAGTTTTGAATTCCTCCTGCAGGAGGAATCACTGGGAGAAATGTATAAGAATTTGCACATATACAAGAATTCTATATGTATTCTTGGAAATAATCCTTCGAAAAGATGCTTCAACAGAATGCAGGAATCACTAGGGGAAATTTCATCTTGTGGTACACAGGATGAAATCAGTAGCAGATTCTTTCTCATTTAACACTTACAAATCTGTTAAATGAAATGATTAGTTGCTACTATTTCTACCATTCCTCTAAAGCAGGGAATTTTATACAACTAAAATAGCCATTATAGGTGCTGTTGCTCAAATTTATAGCACTATACCAACATCCCACACCAGAATGGCATCCAAGCCTGCTTTACATACCTTTAAGAGCAAGATAACTCAGAGTGCAGACCCAAAGATATTACTGACCTTATACACTTCATCCTCACACACAACAATTTTAGTTTTAATGACCAGCACTTTCTTCAGACTATGGGCACCAAAATGGCCCCACAGTATGTCAACCTTTTTATGAGCCACCTGGAAGAGGAATTTCTCAAGGACTGCACCATCAAACTGTTGCTATACTTAAGCTATATCGACAGCATCTTCATCATTTGGACTCAAAACCTGAAATTTCTGATTGATTTCCATTAGAAATCAAACAATCACCACCCCTTCATCTGACTATCTCTTGAATACTCCAGCACCAACATCTCCATTTTAGATACGATGGTCAGTATCCAGAATGGTAAAATACAGACCATGTTATACAAGAACCCAGAGACTAACATACATATCTGCACAGAACCAGCAACCATCCTAAACACACCAAGAAAGCTGTTATATACAGCCAAGCCCTCAGATACCACCGAGTTTGCACTGAGGAGAGCACCCGGGATTGACACCTCACTAATCTTAAAAAGGCTTTCACTCAACAAGGAAACTCCTTCTCATTTGAAAGAGCCACCTGGATACTATGTGAAGAGTTGCTGCGGTACAGAAGGAAAACCTCTATGAATTGCATACCAGTGGTTATGGCATATCATTCCTCCCTATACGAACCTATATGGAAAATCCTCAAACAATTGCAACCCATACTAGAAGGATTATTTTCAAGAATACATATGGCATTCTTGTATATGTGCAAATTCTTATAGGCAATTTTTTCCCCCAAAATATTTAGTTGGTCTAATAAAAGATACCAGATTTACCCAAAAAACCTTGTCTGCCTAGCACTGTGCTTTGGCATTGTCATTTGAATTGGGAGATTAATAAGCCAAATAATAGCTTAACAGTTAAGAGTCAGCAGAGATAAAATCAGTGTCAGAGAAATATGCTGTATTATTTGAGGTACTGATCCTGATTATTTTCCAGTGTACGTCATTAAAGGAATGGAATTACATTAATCAATGAGTAGTGTAAGTGAATAGAATAAAACTGGCTGCTTTTATGATGTTACATTTCTTTTTGCTCAGATTTAGAACCACATTGGAAACTATAGATGTCAATGGGCTCTAAACTAAAATTCCTTCTACAAGCAGCTTCTTAAGTAGTTGATGTAAGAAGTTATTGAATATCAATGGCTGCCTTATTTTCGTACAAACATTACTAGTGTTTACTTAATTCTTTAGTAAAGCGTTCTGAGTGCTTTAATGGAGGACTATAGGAAAGCAAAATCTGTTGTGAATTTGGAATGTTTTTCACTTCATTTCTAATCTGTGCTGAAGAACGTATTTTTGTGTCAACTGTCCAAAATATTCCCAACATTTCAAAACAGACTTCAGGCATTTTACTTCCAAAAATAGTTTTGATATTTCGTTCTTTTCTAGAACAGAAAAAGCAGTATTTTATTCTCATCTAGTGTAAAATTGATTTGTATGTGGCTAAGTCTGTCCTCTATACCTATTAAGTTTCAGGCAAATGAGATCACATTGGTGAAATGTATTGTAAACAGTGGCTATGCGAAGGAGTGTATGAGGAGAAGTGCAGTTATAATATCCATGGTTAATGGATAGTACTAATATCTTAGTGCTAAAATAAATTCATGATGTAGAACAAGAGCTTCTCTTTTAAACATTTTACTGTGTGGCTCAGGGAAAGATAGAAAACTTCCAAAGTAGCAGTGAAATTTTAAATACTGCAGTCTGTCATTTTCAAAAGAAAATCACTTTACCTTGGGCAAAACCTTTTGTATGTTACATAGAGTTGGTAGGGACTGGGAAGTCCTTTCCTCCATCCCTGCAGACATGACCAGCCTCTCTGAGTGTATGCTGTAGTTTTTGCCAGGTGATAGGTGATGACGAGGTGTTAATTACTGCTTTTTGGACGAGCAAGAAGTTATGCTCTTGAGAGTATATTTTCCTCTAGCTCTCCTGATCCAACCTGCTCTGTGCCAAAATGAAAGAAAGGTCTTTGTTGCTTACGCTATTCTCTTATGTTGTAATTTTTTGGCAAACCAATGGTTTACCTTGGTAGAATAGAAGAGGAATCTTTACAGAGGTATATACAGTTTAAAAGACACTGCCTGACAGGTTGCATGAAGAAATTCTTGGCTGACCTAAAAAGTCTGGGTTCCTTTTAATGATGAAATTATTGTTTTGATCAAAAAGATATGGGTGAAATCCTGGCCCCACTGCAGTCAGTGGGAATTTTGCCATTGACTTAATTGGCTGGGTTTTCTCCCATGAAATCAAAAGTTGTGCACTTAGAATTTTCCTTATGCTCAATATCAGATGGCAACCTTAGTATTGCAGGCAAAACTTTTGTGAAAGAGTTAGCACGAAAGTTGTTTTAGAAACATGTTCCAGAGACTGAGGCCTCATACAGATATTCAGGTTCTCCTGGGAGAGTCACTGCTATCCCAGGGGAAACCACAGGTGTACAGATGTTCATGCTTTTTCTCCCAGGGTAAAAACAGGCAGCTCAGGAGAAAAATAACGTAAGAACAACCAGGGTTAAATAACTCCCAGGAGAGTCTCTCCAGGGACAGCCAGTGCCTGTACATGTTCTCAGAAGAGAACACTTTCATAGATTTCATAGATATTCGGGCTGGAAGGGACCCCAAAGGATCATCGAGTCCAGTCCCCTGCCCCAGGGGAAGGAAGTCAGCAGGGGTCACAGGATCCCAGTAAGATAAGCATCCAAATGTGTCTTGAAGGCGTTCAAAGTGGGTGCTTGAACCACCTCTGGTGGCAGTCTATTCCAAACCTTGGGGGCTTGTACAGTAAAGAATTTCTTCCTTATGTCCAGCCTGAATTGGTCACAGTGGAGTTTGTGACCGTCCGATCTTGTCATCCATTGGAGCACTCTGGTGAACAGACATTCCCCCAGATCCTGGTGAGCACCCCTGATGAACTTGTAGGTGGTCACCAAATCACCCTTAAGCCTGTGCTTTTCCAGGCTGAAGAGTCCCTTGTCTCTCAGCCTCTCATCATAAAGTCTGTTTTCCCGACCTCTGATCGTGTGTGTGGCTCTCCTCTGCACCCTCTCAAGCTTCTCCACATCCTTTTTGAATTGTGGAGCCCAAAACTGGATGCAGTACTCCCGCTGCGGCCTCACCAAGGGGAGAGTACAAAGGGAGAATGACATCCCAGGATTTGCTTGAGAAGCATCTATGGATGCAAGCCAGTGTTTTGTTCACTTTACTAGCTGCAGCATCACACTGAAGACTCATGTTCATCTTGTGGTCAATCATGACCCCCAAGTCCCTTTCATCTGTAGTGCTAACCAGCAGAGCACTGCCGAACCTATAAGGCTGCTGCAGGTTTTTCCTCCCAAGGTGGGGAACCTTGAATTTTTCCGTGATGAACACCATCAGGTTCTCATCCGCCCATTTCATGAGCCTGTCCAGATATGCCTGGATCACCGTCCTGTCCTCAGGTGTGGATGCTTTACCCCAGAGTTTGGTGTGTTCGGCAAATTTGGCCAGTCCGCTTCTGACACCAGTGTCCACATCATAACAAGATGTTGAACAGTATAGGCCCAAGGACAGAGCCTTGAGGGACCCCACTGGTGACTACACACCAAAACGATTGGCTTCTGTCAACCACCACCCTTTGGGTTCTACTGCAGAGCCAATTCTTCAGCCAGCGGATCATGGTGAGGTTGAGGCCGCAGTTAGCCAGTTTTGCCAAGAGGTGATCATGGGATACCAGATTGAAGGCCTTTTTGAAGTCAAGCTATACGACAACAATCCCTTCCCCCTTCTCCAGGTGATAGGTCACCTTGTTCATAAAAGAAAATGAGATTGGTCAAGCAAGACCAACCCGGAACAAACCTGTGCTGGGTATCCCTCAGGATATTGCCATCAGCTAATCTGTTAAGGATGGCCTCTTTGGTAATCTTTTCCAAGACCTTCCTCAGGATAGAGGTCAGGCTGATGGGCCTGTAGTTTGCTGGATCTACTTTCCTTCCTTTGTTGAAGGTAGGCACCACATTGGCTTTCTTCCAATCTTCAGGCACTTCACCAGAGCATCAGGAGTTAGTTCTCAAAGATCCATGCCAGGGGCTGAGCTATGATGCTTGCCAGCTCCTTAAGTACCCTTGGGTGTAAACCGTCAGGGCTGGCTGACTTGAAGGTATCCAGCCTGTCAAGGTGTTCCTTCACGAGGTCAGCTTTGATGGAGGGCAAGGAATCTCCCTCACCCAGGCCTCCCTGACCCACAGTGGGCAGGGGTGTCCCATGGGACTGGTAAAAAAAGTGACGCAAAGTACCCATTTAGCAAGTTTGCTTTTTCCTGGGCATCGGTTGTCAGTTGTCCCATCTGGTTTAGCAGGGGTCCAATGTTGCTCTTGCTTTTCCTGCGGCTCCCCACATACTTAAAAAAAAAGAACTTTTTATTGTCCTTGATATTTGTAGCTAGCTGGAGTTCCATCACAGCCTTGGCTTTCCTGGTTTGCTCTCTGCAGGTCCAGACCAGAGCAGAGTATTCCTCCTTGGTGGTGGCTCCAGTCCTCCATCCTTTGTACGTCTTCCTTTTAAGACTCAGGAGGTTCGCCAGTTCCCTGGACAGCTAAGGGGGCTGCTGTGTCCTTTTGCTGCCTTTTCTCTGAGATGGGATGGACTTTGCTTGCGCATCCAGGATTGCTCCCTTCAGGAGCAACATCTCGTCCTGAACTCCTCCGCCTTTTGGGTTGTGGCCCTTTAGGACCTCACTGACAAGTCTCCTTAGCTTGTCAACGTCAGCTTTCCTGAAGTCAAGGACTTCTGTATTACTGACTGACTTGCCAGCTTTATGGCAGATAGTGAAGGTGATCAGCTCGTGGTCACTGTCACTGAGCTTCCCTTTGATCGTTAAGGTCTCTAGCTTCTCCCCCTCCCACCCCAGGGAGACATTTTGTCTGTTGCTGCACTCTGCTGCTCCAGAACACTTGCCCTTTGCAATCCCCAAATTGTGCTGCAAGGAAATGCAGACTGACCATGGGCAATCTTGGTCAGCCAATCAGGGCTGCCCTCTGCATTGCTACAATCTGTCTCCAGGCATATAAAGGAGGCATGCTTCTTCCAGATAAATCAGTCTGCTTTAAATAGTGTTTTATGTTTGGAAATAATGTATAATATATTTTATTTCCATAATCAATTATAGATCATGGGAATTGTTTAACAATCAATATTCTTGTGTGTGCAGTTAACCAATGAGTAGATCAGTATAAAATATTAAGCATGGTACCAGCTGAAAACAATGTACCTAGGGTATATTTGATTATACAGTTGAAAATAAATACAGATTTCTGTGAATCTGTATAGCTAAATCATCCATTCTAGGGGTGGAGCACCTGTGACACAGGTGTTACAAGTGGCCCAGGCAGCCTCTGTGTGGGGCACATGGAGGTTTAGGGGTGGGACAGGCTGCACAGTGACAAACAGGGGAAGGAGTAGAAAATGGATCATCAGATCAGGCAGGGAGCACAGGACAGGAAGCAGAAAGCAAAGCAGCAGCTTGATCAGGGAGCAGAAAGCTGGGCAGCAGATTGGACAAAGGAATAGGGATCAGAGTGGCACTTGCAGAGAGTTTGGGGCTAATTTGTGTCATGCCTGCCAAAAAGGTTGACACTGCTGATCTTCTCTAAAAGTTGTCCAATACACCTTTAGGCCACAATCAGTTGGGAAGGAAAAATGTGTACTCAACTGACTGAGTTCCTTGTTTAGAGTGTATAAGAAAAATAAGCTTTCTACACCTAAGAGGAATGCAGTTAGCTGGCTTCAGTTAAAACATCCAGGCTAGGGGCAGGCATTACACATAAACCGATTTCAGTGATCAGTAACTGGTTTAAACATGTAGCAGAACATAAGTTTAGTGCACATAAGCCAGTTTCAAAATGGCTGAAACTGGTTTAAGATAAACCTGGTTGAATGTAGAATCAGACTTAACTGGTTTGGGTCAAACCAGTTTATGCAATGTCTGTCCCATACCCCTTCCTGGTTTAAGTTAAACCAGAGTCCCCCCAGCATCCCAGATGCTCTGCAGCCCTGGGCTGGGGGGGAGCGGGGGGCGCTCTCTGCTCCAAAGAACAGGGCTGGCCCTGCCCCTCTGCTCTCTGGCTGGAGCTCCGTCAGAGATGGCAGGCACAGCAGGGTCTGCCAGGCATCCCCTTGCCCACCTCCATCTTGCCACTTGCTGCTCAAGCAGGGACTTTCTTCCTCCCATCTCCCACAGCATGGACTCCAGCCCCATGGACCCTAGGCATGTTGTATGCTAGCTAATGCTGACAGGTGTTTCTGTGTGTGTCTCTCACTGGGAAAGGCAGACAGGACAGTGTCCGCTGAGGACTTTTTGGAGCTAATCAACAGGTCAGCTGGTAATGTCCCTCTATTTCTTCCTTGGAAAAGGCTGTTTAAGAAGAGCTTGAACTAATGAGAGAGGGTTTTGTTTTGTTGATGGGCTGATAAATGCTGTGTTACTTCTCCCTGTGTAATTACTCTGCCCTAAGGCATAGAAAACTTTTAAGCATAAAATTCAATCTTCTACATTAGTTTAGGCTGAAAAGATTGAAAATCTCAGTAAATATGTGTATTTTTTTTAAATGGTATAAGTATAAATCATAATTTTTGAGGAGATGATTTTTGGTGTTTTGCTTGTAACACACTTTGTCCTGTGGGGGCTTGTAGAGCACTGACCAACTGTTTCCTCCTTTGAAAGGCATTATCATTAGCTGAGGACCAGCACAGCCGTTCATTCTATTTCAAACCAAATCAACACAAAGTATTCCTCTTGCTTTATACTACAAAAATATATCCTTTGTCACTGGTTCATTCTGCATATCTGGTAAGTCAGTTGATTTAAGTGGAAAACGCTAAAGATAGTTTTAGATAATTGTCTTGTATATCTACACAAAATACAGAAACGTTCAATAGACTATATTTACTCAAATACACGACAACTCTGAATATATGAACGATCTCCCCAATAATTAGTTTCTATATATGGAAAATGTATAAATTTGTAATAGTTTTCCAGATATAGTATTTAATTATTCCTTTTTGATAAATGGACATAACTCACATGGCAGCCAGTGGAATTTTCCTCTCTGACAAAAGTGAAGCTTGTCCTCAGAAAGCCAATCCTAAAATATCATGGTTAGAGATGTGTAAATGAAAGATTGGTATAGCGGAATAATATGAAAAGGAAGGGAGTTCCTAGGGTTAACAGCCACAACAGACTTTAAAATGCTTTGACTTGTTTTAAAGGATGTGATTTTTTTTGTGCATTTTGAAAAGCTATAAATATATTTATAACTATCAAGTTTGGTAAAATGTTGATCTTATTACAAAACAGTACATTCTTTTTAATAGAAAACTACAGTTTTATTAGGTTGGCCACCCCAGTGTTTGAGCTTAAATTAGTTTCTTTGAAGTGATGAATCAGTAGAGAAGAGAAAGAGCACACCTGGTTTTTCAGAGTTGAATGGTATGGGGAGTGGAATTGTAGAAACAGCTGGCAAGTAGCAGTAACATTACCAGGTATAGGGGGAAGTATATACATTCTGCAGTCAACGTTAAACCAGTTTCAGACCCTGCTTAATTGCACAGGTCTATGATACTCTTTCAAAAATATTATCAGATATACTAACCCATGTTACATAATGTTCAGCTATACACGTCCATACATAGCACTTGAATATAATTCTGTAACAAAGGGACATCCCAACCTAAAATCATATTATGGGGATGTAAACCATACCACTCAGTTTTAAATACAGTGAATTCTATGGTTCTAAAATATTAGTCTGAAAAGAAATTTAAGTGTTGCCTCCACCTTGGAGACACTACTAACCTGATGGGGGCTCTTCTCTAGAATATTGATCTGTTGCTATATTGTGGGAGGTATAGTTCAATGTTCCACAAAAATGCCCAAGATTGATGTCACTGACAAGGGCAAGTTGAAGCATCTTGGAAATTTAGAATACATTTCTAGCTTCGTATCTAAGGAATATTGACTGATAAGAGAGTTGCAGGGAAAATGACAGGTATTTGAAACAATTGATTATCCCAAGTTCTCGTAAAGACATGAAAAAGCATCAGAGTATAAACAGTAAATTCAAACATGACTGCAATTTTGGTGTAGCCCTTTTTTATTTTGTAGCAACATATATATTGCATGTGCCATCTCAAACATGACTTTGCCCGATATTCTTTTGTGTAGGATGGAGACTGTGATCACATGACCCAAGAGTTTCTTACTTTTGCATCACCTGCTGTGTTATGAAGGGTATGCGTTTATGGTAAGGGGAAAAAATAATAGAACAGAACATGGATTTCAACAAACACATTTTCCTAAAAAATTATAAACATTAATGTTCTTTATTATTGTCTGACCTTAACGTTACAATAGCACTTGAAGGTCTCAATAATGCGAGCATGCACAGAGAGAAATAAAGAGATGACAATGTACCAAGAACTTTGCAATCTTAAAAAAAGGAGTAATTTATGATACCTTTGATAAAGTTCTAATTTCCACAACATCGTTTTATAAAAGTAGTTAGAAGCAAACCCTTGAAAACTATGTAGTTGAATTAGATGAGTTAAATAAGCATAAAACAGGAGAATAACTGATTGCGTCTTTCTACTCTGCTTGCTCTGTCAGTTTTGTACATTAACAGCGCTGTCAGTTTTGCAAAAGTTGAAGCAATGCAGCTAATCCTATGCCTTCCCTATATAAAAAGCTGCTTTGTCTCGTTCTTAGCATTTTATTATAAAAACAGAGATTGCTTTACCAAAAAGATTGGGTTAACTTGAACATAACTCTCATAAAATCTCCTTTATCTTCTAACGACTAGTGGACATAATTTATTTGGTGACGTTTGCCAAGTTAAACCACCTGCTGTCAGGCTCAAGGCTTTCTCAAATGTATAGATCAGGAACTTTGCTTAAGACATGTTGAAATGCTTGGTTTTCAGAAGGAGGATGTTCAGTACTTTCTAAAAATCATGCCTCTTTAACATCTGTCAAACAAGGCACACAAAATGACTAGTCATTTTAGAAAATCTTGGGTTCAAGATATTATGTAGGATGCTTGCAGGTCCTAATAAAATAAGTCCTCCAATCTTAATTAAACAAGGGAAAAAATTCTGAACCACTCCTGCAGTACAACCTGTTTATTTTTTTCATGTGTACTGTTTTTACAACAGTTTAATACCATGGTTTCAGTAGAGTTACGTCTGATTTACGTAGGGATAAGAGAGGTCAAAGTCAGATCCCCGGACTCAGCATTTCAAGTGTTTTGCCAAGAGAAGTCTACGGGCTAGCACCGAGTTCTTGGAAATTAATAAATACCTCTCACTTCTTCAGAACAAAATTAACATTTAAATTTTTAGGATGCTGTCTCCGTATTCTCAGAATCAAATAGGCTAAAAAAATGAAGCTACACTGTTAATTTAATGGATCCCAGTTCAGTGCTAAGATATAAAATGTCTGTGGATCCTACAGCCATGTTGTTCTTTGTCATCTATGTGGATTCTTAGGGATCTGTCAGCATTCTAATACAACCATTAGTATGCTGAGAGAAATCCTGATGAAGATATCCTTGTCAAAACGCCAGTGACTTTGCCACAGGAAGGATGATCCAACACAAGTTGAGGAGGTTTTGGTTGCAAAAAAAAGGTTTAATTCCAAAACTAAACAAGGAACCTGCTAGGACTTAAGTTGCTAAAATGTTACCGCAATAGCAAAACAAAGAACACTATGTGTTTGATGCTAATATTAGTTTAACTCTCCACCCCCAATAGAACTCAAGGAAGTCATTAAGTTAATCATTCAGAAAATCTCTTCTACTAAATAAAAAGCAATGTTGCCCAAAGATCTTGTGAATTTTCCCACCAAGTACTTCCAAATAAAGCTCTGTTGGTCTTTGGGGCGCTGTCAAAAATAAACTTGGAAACTTGTGCATCAACAAACTTCAATATTGCAGTCTTCAATAGCATACTAAACAGAAGATAGAACTGCTTCATTTGAGAAGTTTGTTTCAAGCAATGGAAGATTCTTTTTCATATTAAAAAGAATCTCTCTACCTTCACCTTTGTAAATTCTTTAGTTGTTTTGAATTGCTCATTCATACCCAACGATTCTACTAGTTGCTTAGTGTTGAAATTCATTGGCTATATATTGGGTTTTGACTTTGTTAATAGAGGAGGCTTGTACTCTTGTTTATTTCACTACCAGGTTTGATTATTTCAGAGTAATATCTGGAAATACAGTAGAACAGAGAAGCTAATTCTTTATTCCCTAACAAATTCAGCCCCTGATTATTTTTACTGACTTTCTGCCAATAAATTATGTTGCATTTCTGTAGGTATCCATTCAAATGTCAGTTCACAAATCTGTCTTGCCCAAATACCACAGAGAACTAGAAGTTCCCAGATTGGTATTTTTATGTCCCTATAGACAATTTGCTGTTCCAGTGAAAAGTTTCAATAGCAGAAATCAGCATAATTTTGTTCAATGCCAAATTGTTTATGTTTGTTTTTCATCACGTGTTACTTGATTACTTCCTATAATTAATAAAACTAGGCCATCTCCCTTAAGAGTGATAAAGACATTTTTTTTTATTTGATCCTTTTGTTCCTTTATTTTCTATGTATAGGACAGAAATGTTCCATGGGAATATAGGACAGAGGACAACAAAGAGCCTCCTACATAATCAGGTCCCGTCCTCTGCTGTCACAAGCAATGGTGTCACACAATCTTGTTTATAAATGTATCAAATTCTATTTCAATGATTTATGTTTTAAACAAGTGGGAGTACTTTTCTCCCGTTGTGTTTCTCTTCCATGAGGTCCATTAGGAACCATTTTATACAGAAGCAGAATTTGCCAGGTACCCATTCAAGAATCACATACATCTCCCTGCTTATGCTTACAGTCATTTTTGTCAAGTTACCTCTATTGTTCATCTTCTCTTCCTACTCTCTGGCCTCAAGGTAAAAGCAGTCCTCCATTTCTTAGTTTCCTCTGACTTAACTGTTATCAGAAGTGATCATACGTAAAAAGCCTCCAGTGTACATGTAAGGCACCTGGCTGTCACAGCACACATGCCACTGAACAGTCTTATAAACTATATCATGAACGCAAATCAGTCCTCGAATTTTCTCTTTCCTCATCAGGGATAGATCCCTAATTACTTTCTTGATTAAGTGTGCATGTGAATGAATGAATCCTCAAACTACAGACTGCTTCCTCTGAATATATGTCTTAATGTACCTCAGGCTACACAAAGATTTTTCAGATAAGAATAAGAAGGAACTTGTTGTTAAAAGTTCTTCATTAGGTGTCTTAAAGGCACCTAATGTTAAGAGGGTTGGGGTTTTTTGTTGTTGTATAACTTACATAATATACATTTTAAATAAAAATATTGAATCATGGTGTAACAATAAAAGGTATTGTGTACAGAATGTGATTGATTAATTAAACAGAATGTGATTAATTTTAGTAAGAGCAAGTATGCTCTGAAGAAACTTCTTATTGGACTCAACAGCTCAGAATATGGAGCATCAGGAGTTTTCTTTGGGTCTCTATGCAGGACAGGAGATGAGGACTCAGTAGTAACCTGTATGCATGCACCTATTTATATATACAAATATTTTCAGAGAACAAATCCTGGAAAGTAATATTTCAAGTAATTTCTACGTTTAAAACCAGAAAGAGATGCACATCCAAGATTTAAGTGTGTCAACTTAATTAGTAATGCAATAAGTAAAATCCCATCAGCACTTAGTTATCATATATGTACTATTAAAATAACACACTAACTTGGAAAAAAAAAAAAAGCGGCAGCCAGTCATTCAACCATAAAGTGAGTGAAGTGAGTTGGGTCCTGAAAATTTGACAGTAAAAATCTGTAACGTCTGCTGCCATAGTATCTAGCACTGAATACACAAATCCTATGCAATGATGATAAATTTAAAAATGTACTTTGAGAGTAAAGATGCTGAATAGATAGAAGGACAACAACAGATACTGGCTGTTTCAGTCAGACCACGCACTATGAAAGATAAAATGCTAAACTTCTCCTGGTATATGTCAGAAGTTTTTCTCAGCTGATTTTTTTCCCCTTGAAAAGGCTTCATTATATACTGAATTTTCATGCCATTAGACAAAAGAAGATGGAATTCCTCCAAACTCCACACATCTCAAAAATATTTTCCTTTCCTAATGAAGACATGAACAGAAGGAACTAATTTTACATGATTGTCAGGTGAATGCATTGTTGGATGAAGCAAACTCATGGGTGATGTGTGCACCACCATCATTCATCCTTTGCTTCCAGCTAGTCAGAAACTTCTTTTAGTAAAAGTTTAAGGGCTAAATAGATTAAAATTATTCCACTCAGCAATGCTTTACGTGTACTACCGAATGTTGATTTTGATGTTTTTGGCATGATATCCAATAATGCTGCTTTAATGGAAACAGCTGTTAGGATCTGTTCTTAGCAGGGTTTCCCAATGCCATTCCTATGACTTGCATACCACATGCACTGAATCTCATCCTGGAAAAATGGCCAAGAGGATCTGATGACTTGCACAGCATAACTTCTCTTAGACAAAGTGTGTTCTGCCAAGGTCCCTTGCGTCTCCACAAGTTGAGAGAGCTTCTGAATTCATGTAAAGGCACTTTCCAGAGCCTCACAAACTTGTTAGGACCAGGAGCAAGGGATGCCAATTATTTTCACACCATCTGAATGAAAAGGTACAGAAAAGGTTTTACAAAAGTATAAACTACTAGAACAAACTACTTATAATTAATGAATATAACGGTGAAGCAGGATGGAAACAGCACAAGCTCAGCTGACAGGGCTCCCAGCTGCAGAGGAGTATTGTGTCCATTGAGGGCTAGGAGTCCCTCAGTTTAGGGGACTCTCAGCCCCAGCAGTTGCTGACTTCGGGGCCCGGCAGCACAGAGACCCAGAGTCCTGTAGCTGTGGATGCTGGGTGCCAGGACCCAGCTGGGTCCCAGGAGCCAAGGTGCATTGCTGCCATTGTGGATGCGTGAAACACATAGAGTTGCGGGATCATGGCAGCTGCAACAGAAATCTTTTGGAAAGCTTCCCAAAGTACTAATTCTTCTTCTTGAAAAGTACCAAGAGAATATGCTGAAAGAGTGAAATCACTGGAGTAAATAGGCTATCCTCCAAGCAGTATGCAGCTGGAGTTACAGTTATGAGCCCTTTAATGCTTCAGTGCCTTCTAGGCAATACGATCTATTGAACACAATGTTTTCATTCTACACATTGCTTAAGATCACTCCTTCAGCCTGTGCTGCAGCTAAAACCCACAGCTGAATATGAAATTGCTCAAAACCTTGGGATTTTGTGATGGTTTTGTTGTTCAGACTATCTCTGTCATATATTGGTGTATATCTGAAGTTAATAGCTGCTTTTTTACAGAGTTTTCTGCTCATTTTCTTGCTTTTTTTTTTTTTACCTACAAGATGGTATATGTAACTTTTATTTCTAACTTGTGGAAGAATTTTTGCAAGATTTAATCTCAGAAGAATGAGGAATAGTTTAGATTATTGATCAATTGGCAAAGAAAGAGAAAACAAAAATAGTATTGCCCTCAAAACTTTCTATAGCTGTTACACTAGTTTTGTTTCATGCTTTAAAGAACCATTTTCAGATTTGTAAAAACGTTGCAATGGGAAGCTGTAAAAAAAACTGTCAGTACTGTAATAACAAAATATATTTATCATATATTTATATTTCTTCTGAGTGTGTGCTTCTTTCCAACTAAGACCTAAATGTGTTACTAAAACATATAGTGGAAATAAGCAAAGTCTAATTTCCTTCAGTGAACTAAGTTCATAATTGTTTGGCTGTAATTTTATGAACAGCATACTTTATCAAACAGTTGTGCTGACCATAGTTTGCCTACCCCAATTGCTAGATTTATCATAATACATTTTTTAAATGTCTGTCGTGTCAGATAGGAATTCAGCTACACAGTAAAAGGGGAAGAGGGGGTCAGAAGGCTATAACATATTTTAGATGATGTTCCTGCCAACAATTAATGGAGAAATTCATTTTATGAAGCACTGTTTATAGATTTGACATCTGGAGAATTTCTTAATCTGGATTATTTCCAGTCTGTAGAATTTGTGTAGTTCTTGCTTAAACAATAAAGGAAGAGAAAAATTAACTTTTTTGCTTGCTATCATTTGCTTATATAAGTATCAATGTATGTGAGAGATTAGCTACTGTGATTTTTTCCTGCAGTCCTTTGGATAGACAAAGATTCAAATTTGTATGTTGCTAAAACTGGTCATCAGTACATGTCCTTGGACACGCATATGAGCTCACAAAGGAATTTAGAGAGATCTCTCTGAATATAGATATAAAGAACTATTACAGTGACATAAGTCTCTGCAGTATGTAAATATAATGGACAGAGTTGTTAATAGAAACATTTCAGTCTAAATAATACCTACCCTGCTGAGTTTTGAAACATTTTCACATTGAAAACCGAAATCAATTGTATTTTTAAATGTTACATTTGTCACTGTGCACATAGACCTGAACCAAGCTCCCATTTGGGTTTGCTGAAAGGTAGTCTGGAAGCCAGAGTCTGTTTTTGTTTTGCTTTTTAAACCCAGCAAACAAATGGACATATTAACCTGCACAGGCTTTAAAAATACATATATAGGAGCTGCTGTTTATACTACTGAAACCAGCAGCAAAATGTTTCTAGCCTTCAGTGGGCACATCTACATGTTCATTAATGCGCCATAGTTACTGCACATCTAATTTAGAATTTCTTTAATGAAGTACTAACTGAATGTGCAGTAACTACATTTACTGCACAGTAACACCGGTAGCAGGTTTTTGTGTGTGACAGTTACTGCGCAGTAGCCTAATAACACTGCACAGTAGCTTATTAGCATAGTTCTTGACTGGCATGCTACTACACAGTGTTATTAGGCTACTACGCTGTAAGCGACTGATATAGGCGCACCCAGTGTGTGCAAGATAAGGGTCATAGTAAGTCTTATACAGCAGGGGTGCCAAGATATGGCCTGTGAGCTACATTCAGCCTGAAGAGCCATATGCTCCAGCCCTCAGTGGTGGCTCGGGGTCTCTAATTGACCCACATGCCACACACAGCAGGTGCTGTGCCAGCCCCTTTGGTTCTGGCCCTGAGACACTACATCTGCTATGGGCCCTATACTGCAAGTGGTACCTGCACAGGAGCAGTCTGGGACACTCCTCCCCCGTGCACTGGATCTAGCACCCATGGTGCCCAATTTGTGACTGCGTCACACATGGCACCCCCCATGGCCAGTCTGGGACTTGAGCTGCACATTGTGCATATTCCAGCCAGTCCACGATGTGTGCCATAGACAGTGCTCACTGCAGCTGGTCCAGGATGGTCGTTGTGTGCAGCATGAGTCCTGAAGCAGACAGAGTAGGCACTGAATCTGGCATACAGGAGGGAAGGGGGAGTCCATGCATGCCAGATCTAACAATTGCCTGGGCTGCTTTGGGACTGCCATCACATCTCAAACCAACAGGAGCAGGTGCTGGATCCAGTATTGAATGGAGGGAGGGGGAACTGGTCCGTGGGCCTAATCCTGGCCCCACACTGTTCATCCAGCCTATGGACCAGTCCTGCACTGCTCATTTGGCCTGCAGAACCAGATGAGTTTGACACCCCTGTTATACAGTAACGTACTGGTGTCTAATATGCCAACCTTTAGTGATATAATAGTGCTAAAATCAGTAGAAATACTCTCATGACATTAAGGAGAGAGGGTAACAGTAAAGAAGCAAAGCAGAGATCTATTATAGTATGTATATACTTAAGCTAGAAATTTCATAGGGAATTGAATGTACAATTTCCATGGAACATGAGTGGAAGCTGAGTGTTTAACTTACTTGGGAAAATCTAAGCTTTATTTTTTAGAACATGTTAATTAATGAGAGTTTTATGCCATATTAAAAATGTGAAAAAACAACCGATATTTTTTTCTAGGATTGATCTCTGTCTCTCAATCACAGATAGGAGAGTTCCATGATTGTTGTGGCAAGATGGTTCAGAGCTTTAAGAAATATTGACCACAGTGGTGGTCTATAAAAGAAGCTTTTATCAAATAATGTCTTACTGTCAGAAAACTGCTTCATTTAAGTTTGTTTCTCATCACTGCATTGCTTCTACATTCTGGAAATGATGCCAAACTTGACATTCTTTTCTCTCCTTCTGACCCATCTCATATGGCTGTCATGTTTTCCTTTTTCTAGTTCACAACTTTTCTATTGTCTTCATCGAGCTCACTCATAAATCACTTCTGTGAGTCAAACAAATATCTCTTTCTGCCATTTTTCTCTATGCCTTCATATGACTGTCGCAGAGTACTTAAGTGCCCTGCTCCTTAGAGTGGAAACTGCTAGGGAAAGAGCCCTAGCAGTGAGTGAGGAGCCCCAGCTGCTGGTAGCCAGGGCAACCAGAGTTGGCTAGTGACCCACACCTGCCAGTGGTCAGCTGGCCGGAGGGGGCAGGGCCTGGCCCACATTTAAACCCCAGGGCTGGGGCCAGGCTGGCAGTTCTCTGCCAGCAGCCAAGAGGGAAGGAGTTCTCCCAGAGCAACCAAAGGGGGAAGGCCTGACTGCAGGTACAGCTCTGAGACTGGTGAAGGACGGAGCACCCCGGGGTGGCGTGAATAATGTTACAGCCAGGTGGCTAGAATTTATGTTATAGCCCAGGGGGCGTGGAGAGCCTGAACTGGTGATTCAGATGAGGCTATTAGGGGATGGAGGAGGCCTCATAGGGGACCCACAGCAGTGTAGAGACCCCGGAGCCAGATAGGGTGCAGCATTGGGGTTGCACTGACCCCGGTGCCAGAGAGGGCACAGCATTGGGGTGCACCAACTCCAAGCGCCAGAAAGGGCGCAGTGCGAGACAGGGCCGCAGAGAGCCCAGGGAGGACAAGGGGTCCAAATTATAACAAGGCCCAGACCGAACAATGTTGGTTCCATCTGTGAGGCTTGGGGCATGGTAAAGGGGTGGTTGGAGCCACACATAGCCCATAAGTCTAAGGTGCCCCAAAACACCCGTTACAGAATGGGACCCACAAGGGGTCCATGGGATCAGATATTATAGCAAACCATGCCCGAGGGGACATGAAGGCAGCCTCCCTAATCTATATTTTATCATCAAAGATGGGGTGGCTGAGAATTGAGGGTTCCCTTTGGGCTAACTTGGCACAGGAAGGGGGCCTTAGGGAGATCACGGCCATCCTGTAGGACCCTGTGCCGTGACAATGACCATGACTTTATATTGGTGATGTCATTGGCATTCTCTCTTCCGTTTTTCTTGTCGCATCTCTAGTTTACATGCTTCTTGGAGTAGGGACAGGAGCTTCATTAGCATCAGTGCCAAAAGTTTCACTAATTTCAGTTGGACTAATAATTCATTCCAGTATTATATTCATCTTGCACTGCTCTGAACATACTGTAAACTTTTACAGAAATGTGTTTTGTTTTAATTTTAAAGTAGAACCATATACAGTACCAGTACAGTACAGAATCTTTGAAAATTCTGTTAAATTAGGCAATAAGTGCTATTTATGGTGTTGAAAATGTGGCTGATACTATGGTTTATGGCTCTTTCCAAATCTATGTTTTCTTTGCATGTAATATGGTCCGGCCCCAGTTGAAACAGTGAAATTCCACTGCTCACTGTTCTTTATCTGGGAAGCAAGGTAATGGAAAAAGTGAATTTTGCTCTTATAGTTTCATAGTTGGTAAGGTCGCAAGGGACCTAAGCAGATCATCAAGTCCGACCCCCTGCCATGGCAGGAAAGAGTACTGGGGTCAAATGACCCCAGCAAGGTGGTTGTCAAGCCTTGTCTTAAAGACCCTCAGGGTAGGAACCAACACCACTTCACTTGGAAGTTGGTTCCAGATCCTAGCCATCCTGACAGTGAAGTAGCGCCTCCTGATGTCTAATCTGAATTTACTGTCTGCAAGCTTGTGACCACTATTTCTAGTCACTCCTGGTAGTGCTCAGGGGAACAGGGACTCCCCCAATGCCTGCTGGTCCCTTCTGACTAGTTCATAACAGGCCACTAGATCCCCCCTCAGCCTTCTCTTGTGGAGGCTGAATAGGTTCAGGTCCCATAACCTCTCCTCTATGAGGAGAGGTTATGGGACCCCTGCTGCCCCCTGATCATGCAAGTGGCCCTCCTCTGGACCCTCTCCATGTTGTCCACATCCCTCTTGAAGTGCGGCGCCCAGAACTGGACACAGTACTCCAGCTGCGGCCTGACCAGTGCCGCATAGAGGGGGAGTATCACCTCCCTGGACCCACCCACCTGGCTCCCCCTCAGGCCCAAGGGGAGGCGCACCTAGGCCATGGGTCAATGAGGATCTAGTTAGGGAACTTCTGGAGGGACTGGATGTATTCAAATCAGCTGATCCAGACAATCTCCACCCCAGAGTGCAGAGGGAATTAGCTGAGGTCATTGCGGGACCCCTGGCATGGCTGTATGAGCACTCGTGGTGCTCTGGTGTGGTGCCAGAGGACTGGAAGAGGGCCAATGTGGTTCCCATCTTCAAAAAAGGGAGGAAGGCGGACCCAGGGAACTATAGGCCAGTTAGCCTTACCTCGATCCTGGGTAAGCTTTTTGAGAGAATTATTCTGGCACATGTCCACAAGGGGCCAGCAGGGCTTAGGGGCAACCAACACGGGTTCATTAGAGGCAGGTCCTGTCAGACCAACCTGGTGGCCTTTTAGAACCAGGTCACCAAATCCTTAGATACAGGGGTAGCAGTGGACATAGTCTTTCTGGACTTTCGGAAAGCCTTTGACACTGTCTCTCACCTCGTTCTCATTAAGAAACTGGGGGACTGTGGTGTTGACACCTATGCAGTCAAATGGGTCGCCAACTGGCTGGAGGGCCGCACCCAGAGAGTGGTGGTGGATGGGTCATCTTCGACCTGGAAGGACATGGGCAGTGGGGTTCCGCAGGGCTCGGTCCTCAGGCCCGCACTGTTCAACATCTTCATCAGTGACTTGGACGAGGGGGTAAAAAGCACCCTGTTCAAATGTGCTGATGACACTAAGATGTTGGGGGGATGTGGGCACACTAGAAGGAAGCAACAGGCTACAATCAGACCTAGACAGGTTACAGGGATGGGCGGACGAGAATAGGATGGGATTCAACACAGACGAGTACAAGGTGCTGCACCTGGGGAGGAAGAACCAGCACTATACCTACAGGCTGGGGAACTCTCTTCTCATCAGTGCAGAGTCAGAAAAGGATCTTGTAGACATCATTGATGCCAAGATGAACATGGGGCGACAGTGTGGGGATGCAGTCAGAAAGGCCAACCGCAGGGACCAGATCCAGGAAAACGGAGGCGAAGAAGTCATTAAATAGGTTAGCTTTGTCATCTGGTGTGACGACCAAATTTCCTAGCATGTCTTGCAGGGGCCCCACGTTACCCGGTACCTTCTTTTTGCCCCCTATGTATTTAAAAAGAGGATTTCTTGTTGTCCTAGATCTGGAAAGCTAGTCCCAGTTCCATCTCCACTTGGCCTTCCTGACTGCCCCCTGCATCCTCTAGCAACCGCAGTATAATCCTCCCTGGTGATGGTCCCTCCCTTCCATTGGGTGTACTTCTTCCTTTTAGCTAAAAGACATTCCCGGATGCTTTTGGCGAGCCATGGGGGCTTCTGTGCCCTCCTGCTCCCTTTGATCTGTGTTGGGATTATCTCCCTTTGGGCTTGGAGGATTGTCTCCTTAAGGAGTAACCACTCTTCTTGTACACCTGGCTCCCCTCCCCTCTGGGACCTCAGTGCTTCCCTGACTATTCTCCTTAGCTCATTGAAGTCCACCCTTCTGAAATCTAGGGCTTCTGCCTTGCTGAAGGCCTTTGCCACCTTGAGCTGGATGGTGAATTCCAGCAGGCGATGATCACTGTCGCCCAGGTGGTCATCACCCGTGTCCAGCACCAGGTCCAACAAGGCATCTCCCCTGGTGGGGCTGTGCACCTCCTGGGTTAGATGGAGGTCCTGCATTTTGGTTAGGAACCTACGTGAGTGGTCAGACCTGGCTGACTGCTCTTCCCAGCAGATGTCTGGAAAGTTCAGGTCACCCATGATGACCACGTCCTTTGACCTAACTACCTCTGTGAGTTGACTTAAGAACTCCTGGTCTAGCTCTTCCCCTTGGTTGGGTGGTCTGTAGTAGACCCCCACTGTTAAGTCTCTTTCCCCTCGACTGCCTTGTATTCTAACCCAGAGCACTTCTGTGTGCCCCCCCTCTGACTCTGTGCTACCTGATGAGGTTTGGTATTCCTCCCTAATGTAAAGCGCCACACCCCCACCTTTCCTCTCTGTCTTGTCCCTCCTATACAGCCTATAGCCCTTGGTATTCACCGCCCAGTCATACGTTGGGTCCCACCACGTTTCAGTGAGCCCCACTATGTCTGGGTTGGTGTCATCTAGCAGGAGGGTAAGTTCCTTCTGCTTGTTTCCCATACTACGAGCATTTGTGTAGAGGCATTTGAGGCCTCCTGTGGATGTGGGCCCTCTGTACCTCTCAGGATGGAGTCGCCTATGATGATCATGTGACACTTTCTCCTCTGGGACTGCTTAGCTCCTTTGGCCTGTTCGGAGCTTGGAGAGTGTGGAGTTGCCTCCTCTCCGGTTGCCTCCTCTCCCTCCGTCTCCTCCAGTGTTGCCAGGGCCTTACCTGTTCTCCAGCTGGACTGGAGGTACTGGTACTGCTGTGTTACGAGCAGCCCTGGTTCTGGAGGTGACCGTCTGCCACTCTGCAGTGGAGGGCACTTCCCAAGGTGCTTCTTCCTCGGGTGTGTGGCCCTGCAGGGAAAGGAAATGGCCATTAATTTCTTCCTCCCGTCCCTGATTCCCCTCAGCCTGCTAACCTCCTCCTGGAGCTCCCTCACCTGCACCTCCAGGGCCCTAAGGCGGGCACCTGCAGGACAGGTGTGGGAGTCCCCAATCCCTGCCCCCGCAGGCCTTGCTCAGCAACCCCCGCAGGCCAGGGGGTGGGGGGATCCCAGCTCCCCCATGGGCTCTGTCTGGGTGGAGGCCTCAGATAAGCCCCGGGTAGGCTGCTCCCCCCAGGCAGAGGCCTTGGCAGCACTCTGCGTCAACACCATCATAGGAGTTGCTGCTTGTTTTTTGCTCTAGTGCAGTGCCTTCGCCCTGCCCTAGTAGGAGTCTCCCTCCTGGCCATTCCTGCTCGCCCGCTGGCTCTGTTTGCGTGGCGCAGCTTGGGAGTGCGGCTCCCTACCGGCTCAGCTAAGAGGGATCTGGGGGGCTTCCCCTCCAGGGATCCAGCTCAGCTGCATCCGGTCCCTCTGCTGCTGCTGCTGCTGCTGCTGCCCCCACTGCTAGCTCTGCTGCTACTGCATCTGCCTCCATCTTGGGTCTGTTAAGGGAGCACACGTGCATGCAGGACACTCATGTGCCTGGATCTCTCCTCTCCCCACTGCTCCTGGCTCCCAAGCTGCTGATAAGTTCTGGTAAGTTTTGACAGTATCAGTTGACAAGTAAATCTTAACAGACTTCTAACATCAAAACCAAGAACAGGAAATCCAGCTTCCTTCCAGCCAATAGTATGGCCTGCCTAAGGGCAAATAGATATTTTCTGACTCTGATTCAGTTACCATCAACAGGAGAATAGTGCTAATGACTAATGAAGAAGCTTGGCATCAGAAAACATTAACTCTCAGGACTACGTAACCTGTGGCATTCTAGGTTTTAGAATGAACCTTTCAGAATGACCCTTTTGCAAAAACTCAGTAGGTGCTAATGGATTATGTGACATTTTCCTCAGAATCCCAGTGTTGTAAAACCCTGTGTAATATATGATAATAATTTCAGCACTTCTTATTTATATGAATGCTTAGAGATGTATTATGAGTTTACAGTTTTGAGTTATTGAGTATATTCTTTCAGCTAATATGTATGTTTATAATTACCATTGGATAGTAGTCTGTTGCACTATTTTAATGTCACAAACACTGTCTGGTTATCTTTCTTTCTTTAGTTTTTATGCTAAATCAGGGATGTCAAATATGGCTCACAAGCCGATTCATTCAGCCCATCAAGCTACTGGCAGGCTACCAGAAGTGGAGGGAGCATGGCCTATGATAGAATCCAGACCTCTTGGTCTCATTGGATTTGGTCACCAGTGGCAGGAGGATGAACAGGGGCTTTGGTAACACAGTGTCTCTCGCCCTGTGGCTGTTGGTCCAGCCACCATTTGTCCTACAGCTGGTCTTATCATAACCACTACTTACCCCTCTGCTGATGCCCCAGACTGGATTCAGTCTGCAAAGGAGCTCCATGGTCTAGATCCAGCCCAGGGTGTGGGGTGAATTTTACACTCCTGTGCTGGATGCTTTTTGTATCCAAGTTTATGCTAAATTTTCTCTCTCTGTTTATGACCTTCCTTACTACAACCCCTTGCTGAGAAAAGAAAATGCAGTTTTCTCTGAGGAAGCAAATGGAGTCTGTGACATTATATTGGATGACAGTGTATATCTGGGATAAGAAGGGCTCATGCTCTCACTGATTCCTTGAAATCAAAACTGTCATGCCAGATCTTCAGGTGGTATAAGTCAGCATACCTCAGTTGTAGTCAATGGAGCAATCCCATTTTACCCCAACTAATGATCAGAGTTTCTACCTCACTAAATTGTTGTCTTCACTAGATAGAAGATGAGGGTTTCTAAAGCTGCTGGAAAAGCTGTTTGTCCTTCATTGCAGTGTAGTGCTCTGTACAATGCTACTAGGTCGGCCTATTTTAATTTTTTGCAAATGTTTATTCTCTTATTTTGCCATGGGAGAGACAGAGATTATGTTGCTGTAAATTGGGTGTTCTAATGGGGCATATGCTATGGCAGTTCTTTTCCAAATAGAAAAATTGTAGCATATAAAGTAAGAGTCTTTGTTATTGTTGATTAAGATATGATGGGTTAGGAATGTAGGACTAGATGGGGCCTCCTAGGCCATTGAATCCAGTTCCCTGCACTTACGGGCAACTGTTTACCCAAGGACTCCCTGACCCTGCATACAGAACACCATGGCGCCTCCACATCCCCCACTCCTGCATGGTCTCCAGAATGGCCCTTCCTCCCTTGCAGCACAGCTGCGAGAGTCTGAGCGGCAGGAGGGGGAGTGTGTTTTGTGCCTGCCCCAGCGGGACATGATTGGCCGGGTATAAGGTGCGTCAGCAGCTGGCAGAGCCACACATGTTGACCGGCCATGGGGATGTTGATGGCAAGGGTGACGGGGATTCTCTGCAGGTGCCTGAAAGTGGTTGTAAATTGAATCACTGCCTGATTAATCTGCCTCTGGGCCTGCTAGCCCAGCAGGGCACCTATGTCAGTGCAACTGCTCTCCTGCAGTAGGACTCCGGCAGCCACCCTGCCCCCAGCCCCTCCTTGTCAGTCACACAATGGGAGCTGCTAGGCTCCCATTGTCCCAGGACCTGGCCTGGCCCAGGCCCCATTCACCCCTGCCCTGCTCCCTCCTGCACTCTGGGGGATCCCATCTGCCCCCCCAGCCCCTTGCCTCTCCCCTATCCCGCCCCTCCCCCCCACACATGTATCTGCTGGGGTGAGGGGGGGGTCTGCGTGTCTGCATCTGCATGTATCTGCATCTGCATGTGTGTGTCTGTCCCCTGCTCACCCAATGGCAGCAGTCACATGGCATTGCGCAGCTCTCGAGGCAGTGGCAGTGGGGTGCAGAGTCCAGCTTGTCCTGCACACAGATCTGGGGGGCATGTGATCCCCAGGCCTCTGCTGGGGTGTGTGCAGTGGCAGGAGCCCCCCTTCGCCCCTAGACGAGCCACCTGGGCTCCAAGCATCCCATGACCTCCCCTGGCCCCGGTGCCTATTCACTCCACCTCTTGCCTCTGCCCCACTCCCTCCTTCACTGTGGGGGCATTGATCTGTCCCCCCATGCCCCTTTCCCATAATAGACTTACCTGCTGGGAGAGGGGGTGCACATGCATGCAGCATGCATGTACTTAGCCCTCCCAACTAAAATTTTCCCCCTGAATTTCCACTGTAACCCCAAGGGGCAGTTCAGCATCTGTGGAGTGCCAGAGCACTGAGGCAACTCAATTGAACATGGGTAAATTCCTCAAGTGCAAAAGAAAAATAGAGGAAAAAAACCACAGAAGGCTGTACTACAGAAAGTGCAAAGCGACAGAAAGTTCGTAAGTACAGCAATACGTATTTGGAGTTCAGTTTTACATACGTGGGTCCCAAATATGAATCCAAACCGAAGTGTATCATTTGTTTGAAGGAATGAGTGTATGAAGCTGTCTTTATTAAAAAGACACTTGGAAACAAAGCATGCCAGCTTGGTTGGAAAACCAATTGAATACTTTGAACGGCGGCTTGAAAATTTCAGACATCAGAAGGAGGTGTTTACCCATAGCATTAAAGTCAGCAAAAGTGCTCTGAAAGGCCTTGTATCTGATATCGCTCAGAATTGCAAAATACAAGAAAGCACATACAATTGGAGAATCTGATTATACCTGCTGAAGCAGATATTTGTGAAGTACTGTTTGGCAATGAGCACACAGATAAAGTCAAAAAGATACCTATTTCAGACAGTACTGTTTCTTGAAGAATTAATGAAATGGCAGAGGATGTGGAGACGCAACTGCTTGGGAGACTGAAAACAGTCTCTACATATGCTCTTCAGGTTGACGAATCTACAGATGTAGGAAATCAGACTCAGCTGGTAGTATTTGTTCATTACATTTGGGAAAGGAAGTTGGTGGAAGACTCTTTTTGTTGTCTTAAACTGCCAATACGAACAACAGGAGAGGATATTTTTGGAGTTCTTAATCAGTACCTAAGTACAAAAGGCATTTCATGGAACAACTGTGTTGGTATTTGCACAGATGGGGTAAGGGCTATGACTGGCAGTAGAAGTGGTCTGATAGCAAGAATACAACAGGTAGCACCAAATGTTGTTTCAACTCATTGCATCTTGCACAGAGAAGCACTAGTGTCAAAAAAAAACTGAGTCCTGACCTGAATGAATAATGTTTTACTCTCTGTTGTAAAAATCGTGAATGTCAAGATTCACCTCTGAACTCGCATGTTTTTGCTGCTCTGTGTAATGAAATGGGTGCTGAGTACCCTGGCCTCATTTTGCATTCCAAAGGCTGTCCCATTGATCTGTATTGAGAAGGGTGTTAGATCTGCTAGCAGAATTAACTCAGTTTTTGCTGGAGCAGAATTCTTCATTTATTGATTATTTCAGAGACCTCAAATGGAATGATAAGCTAGCTTACTTGGTAGACTCATTTGATGAACTAAACAGGCTCAACACAAGCATGCAGGGACCAGACACTAATGTAATAGATCTTTGTGACAAAATAAAAGGATTCACAGTGAAAGCAGAATGGTGGAACGAGTGAAAATGGGAATAATTACAATGTTCCCATGTCTAATAGACTGAAATGATGGAGCATCAGAAGTCACTGACATTTCAGAGGTAATTTATAGCCATCTAACAGGGCTTGCCACTCAGTTTAACAGGTATTTTGGTGAAATGCAAAAGTCACTACAAATTGACCAGGACTGGATCTGGGATCTATTTTCAAGTGCTACCAACAAAGAAATGCTGCAGTCCGAATGTTCACAAAAAGACAAACTGATCGAACTGATCAAAGGCAGCTTTTTATGTCAGAAGCATCAGAGTTGTAGATAAAACTTCTCAAGTTTTTGGTTGGACAATCAAACTGAATATCCAGAGCCTACTAGGAAACCAGTGGAAGTCCTGCTACCATTTGCAACTATGTATTTATGCGAGTCTGGATTTTCTGCACTGGGTGCTATTAAAACAAAACACAGAGCAAAATTGGATGTCACCGACGAGATGAAAGATTGTCTTTCTGATATTGCTCCAAGGATTGAGCAGCTGTGCAAGACCCACCAGGCTCAAGTGTCCCACTGAAACAGCAAGGCTGAAATTACATTTGGCTTATTTTTGGATATTTTTCAATGACTTTTTATTTTTTAAGATGTTTTAAGTTATAAATATTAAAGGACAGCCATAGTAACTTTGTTATACAGAAACAAGTTTATGCAAGCAATTGATTAAGAGTTGTAATATTGTTTCCTATTGTGTACTAATCCAGCAGCATACCAGGCCCAAACATTAATAAAGCATTTAATGTTAATTGGTTTAGCCTGCCTTATATCACATAATTCAGGGGTTGTCAACCAGGGGTAACCCCGCCCCCCCCCCAGCATTGCTGCGCCATGTCTGCTCAATCACCACCCCCTCCCCTGCTCTGTGCATGCGCCCCCCCCCCCCCCGGTACACTCATTAAAAAAGGGAGCCGCCAGGGGTACACTTATTTTTAAAAGTTTACAACCCCTGTTCTAAAGCACTTGAGTGAGTGAACAAATGTCTGAAATTAAGTGTAGACCTTTCACGAACTTCATTGAGTTAAATCAGGAACTCAGTCGAAGGTACTAAGCAACATATGAGAATACTTTGAGATCCAGCATTAAAAGAAAGAGAACAAAATATGAATTTCTTCTGGTTTGAAAAAAGTTGCAGAAAGACTACCCATACCCTTACCAGCTGTGCTAAAATTGAGAATTTAAACTCTTCCTTTCTTTCAAATCTAACTGGGTGCAATGGGAGTTACTTGCATCACTTTCCATTTGAAAAATTACAAATGCTGCATATTCCACGCTTACGCTGTATGCTGTCTGGTTGATTATGCACTTACTCCACCTATTCTTCATAGCTATAAAAGCACACATAAGTTTACATCTGATTCAGTATGGCATATGCATCCAATTATCAGCAATTATGCAAATGTGCCTATTTCCGTTTAGCCATACACATCCTGTAAGGGAATGTGAAACATGGAATTATCTATTTCTCCCACATTCCTATTTCTGTATCTCTCCCCATCCTTTTTTTCCACTTGTTTGTCGTTCTGTGCTTCTTGGAGGAAGTCAAGTCACCCCAAAGAGCAGACATTTATGAGCCAGCAGATTCATATTTTTGCTACCAAACAGCAATACTTTCCTGGAGGTACTGGGAGCCGCTGTTCAAAACATACCTGCCACATCCTAATCCATTTTGAATTATGGCAGCTGCCTCCAGGTGAGCAGTGCTGCTGGCATGCAGAAGCAACTTGTTTCTTAGTGCTGATTGATAAATGTACTAAATATTCCCATTCTTCACTTTCTCTTTCTCACTTCCTTTACTTTCTCCACATCTGAAGGCATTTGATATGATATTTAAATATATAGTAAGGTGTACAGGGATGGATCTAAAGGGAGTGCAGTAGCATGGTCTCGCCACCCTTTGGCTGTGGGCCACATGCTGGCCTGTCAGCACAACTCCTGATGGGAGCTTCACATGTGCCATGAGCTCTGAGCTTTTGAGCTGGTTGGTGAAGGGCGTGCCTGGATCCCCTGTTTGCACACAGCTCCACCACCACTGCTCATCCCTTTTCCTGCTGCTGCTGAATTCTGGTGGAGTGGAGGCAGGAGGATGGGAAAGAGTGAACATTAGTGTTCAAAGTCTGGACTCTGGAGCTGTGTGCAAAGTTGGGACTCCAGGCAGACCCTGTATCACCCTGTCAGTGAGCTCATAGAGCTCACACTGCATGCAGAGCTCCCAGCAGGACCTGTGCTGATGTGCCACTGAGCTTAAAGAGCTTACTGGTATCTAAGGATCTCCGAGAGGGGGATGTGGTGACACTGCTTTTGGTTGTGTGGCAGATGGACAGTGAGCCGTCTTCACTGCATATGTGCCACATAGCTCAAGGGGGTGTGGCCACACCCCCGTTGCCACAATCCTGGATCTGCTTGTGGGTGTACAGATGGAAAAATCCACATGGTCAATATAACAGACCACATAAGAGAAGTTGTATGCTACTTCAAGCATCAGTGTAGGTAGTGTGAAACCTACTGAGCAATAGTAATGTCACTGAGCTACTAAGCTCCTATATCTATGGCAAAAAGTATTCAGAATTATTGTATACATGCTTTTATAATATGAAAGACTCTCTTGCCTTTGTGGCAGGCTATCACAGTCTTCACAGATTTTCCTCATTGTAGAATTATTTTTTTCATACTGATTACTTTTTTTTACTGTAATAGGTTCCAGCCATTTGATGCTTAACATAATTCATTATTTCCAACCTTTCTGTGAAGTAGTCTTAATGTACACTATAGGTTTAACTTTTCTTACATGACTAACATTGGTAAAGAAGAATGTCTAAGGTCTTACTGGTATACTAAAAAGAATGGTGACAATGTGCACAATCTTCACAATATTTTCATCGAAAGAAAGACCATTACAACTTTATATACTCTTAAAGACCTTTGCCACATTATTTATCATATCTTATTCTTATTTGCATACCACTGAGTTTACATTCTAGTTGCATATGTACAACATGAAGGTATTCTACTTTCAACTAGGTGGCTGTACTACTATCCCAGAGTCTGACTTGGAGGAAAGAACAGCTGTACAGGACCCCACACCAATATTTACCGACCACAAGCACCTCACAAAGCAGAAATCCAAACCTGGTAAGAACTAAAATTATTCTTGCACACTTCAGATACAAAGCAAATGTATTCAGGGCTTTGTGTGTGTACCATGGAGGTTCACTGAAAGAGGCATTTCCAACTTTGCTGGGTTTTTTTCTAGGTAGTGACTGAGTACTTTTCTAAGATTACTGTTCCATTTTTCCTGGTTCAGTTGCATTTTATAATTTTATAGGATTCTCTAATTATTCATGATTTTTTCCCAAAGTAGTTCCTTGAGGAATTCCAGAAAATTGTCAGTGTAGAGTTATCTAGCTGAAATGAACAACTTACCCTCTGAAAATCTGTTGATATGCCAAGTACATATGAGGTAGCTGAAAACTTTAATCTGATCTCTTCCTCAGCTAAAGATTAGGTAGAGATGAAGGTTGGATATTTCTTGTTAATAAACAGTTTTTTAATCAACTAGTACAAGTTGATCCAAATATGGTCATTTATTGGTGGAAAATACGGTCATTTCCTATGGTAATTTCAAGATTTCCTAAAATTTCAGAACAATACGATTTGATTTCTAATAAAACAGTATTCTGTCGGATACAAAATATAGTATATACAGCCATGACACATTTTCGAAAGTACTAAAAAACTGACAGCTTATGCAGTTACAGAAACAGGTAAATTGTGTGCAAAATGCATACTTGTACTTATTTATTTGGAAACATATAGCTGCTTGCATGTCCAACTACACAACTGTGTATTTTGTATATATATTCACTTGTGATAGGTAGAAGGCAGGGTAGGGTGACCCTTTCCTGGTTCATTTAGTCTCTAAGGGCAACTTTTACATGTGCTCTGGAGTGGGAGGTGAAACCTTTAAAGGAGCTCTCAGGAACTGCTCTAATTAACGTGCCTGCAATGTCTTGTGTATTCAGTGTCCTGTGCTTCAGAATGGCAGTGGGGGCTCTTTAAAGCTTGGTTGATTTTGAAGCATGGGGATGCTGTATACATGTGATGCCAAAGCTGCTGGAGTATATTAATCAGCATGCTCCAGTAGACTCAATTTATCAAGTCTGCTCTTATGTGTGCTAATTAGCATGTTTTGGAGCAGGCATTGGGCACATGTGTAGGTGCCATAAGGTGCCACCCTGACCAGACTTCAGACTTACATGGTTAACCTCCTCTCTGATAGTATAACTGCTGTTTGTACCTTGACTTAGTTTCTTTGGCAAATAGGTCCAGAGGGAAGATGCAGCAGTATGAATTGAGTTAAAAGTGAATGATGCAGAGCAGGGGTCCTGCATGTAAATCAGCTTAAACAACTATCTTAATTTAATTATACATAATGTGTTGGGAGCACTATTTAATTACACAGCTCCAGAGAGAGTGATCCAAGAAGTAAGCAGCAGTGTTCCTTTCACTATCCCAGGACTAATAGGAAGAGGATCATGGGGAAAATATATACAGCTTATTCGATCAGACAGAACTCCTGAATTGATTTTTATTAGCAATCTTGACAAAATGCTTTCAGCTGGTACTGTTCTACAGCATTCTGATCTCCAAAATGAATAGCAGATATCGCATCACAATGGCACCAAGAAAAGTCTGTAGAAGGTCTTAGTGGGTCAGAGAGGCAGAACACCTGCCTTCACCACTGACTTCAGAGCAAAAGGGAAAGGGGCTCCATGGAGGTTGACAGACCCATGATACAACTTCTGTAAGCTATGCATTACTTTCCTTCTGGATCTCAAGAGATCTTGAAGAAATGCATCAGATCTCCAAAATATAGACTCTCAAGCCTGATACAATTCCAACTTCCCTGTTAGATGGCTATAACAACAAATCTAGGATGTGTACTCAGCTATCACTCCTCTCTGTTGTTCCATCTTTGCAATCACGCATGTGTTGTTGAATGCAAAAGGTTGTGCTTGCTATGTGTTTGAATGAATAACATTCTTGTATGTTTAGGTAACTTGATTGATGATAAGATTAGAGCAGACAAGCAGAACACATAGATACCCACAACTGGTAACTCAGTGCTTTACATGCCCTACTGTGAGTTCTAACCCCTGATAAAAATTCAAACTTACATCCTTCTGCTGGCTATAGTGTATTCTTTGTGATATTCTGTATAAGGTGGGCAGTGAATCAGAAAAAATCAAATGAAAATACTGCCAAATTGAAACAAAGCTGAAGCATAAAGAGACAAAACCAATGTTTGGAAGTGAACTAGAGAAAATGAGTCGCAGGTGTTTTCTATATGATAATAAATTAACCTGCAGCATCTATTATTCCCAGAGCCACTGAATATTAATGTTAATCTTTCACTCAAATGCAGTAACCAAAACCCCAGGTTAAAGAACATTATTCATGTTGCCAAGGCAAGCACTCAGAAGTTAAGAAGTGCCAATAAATTTGCTTGTGCAGACTTGCTCCCACCCTTCAGACATGGAATGCTTTATGATAGTCTTTAATTAGGTATCTAGTTCCCAATCCCATTTTCCTTGCTCAGTGAATCTTACCTAGACCTTTTCAGCCTCCCAACTACCTGCCTAGCCATTCCTAGTCTTCTGTCTTTATCTCCCAGGCATAGGTTCTCTTTCCTTCCACCAGTCATAGTCTTGCCACTTCTTGTAGTTTACTCCCTCCCCTGCTCCTGGTTTGTCTTCTGTTCCATTTGCGTTTAGTCCTCCTCAACTTGCAGAGGGATCATTGAGTGTACTTGAAACACTTGAATGCTCTGAATTCTGGTGTCCAACCCATCCTGATTTAGGAGTTGCTGTAGTTCTGAGCTGGAATATGTTCATTTGTACTTTGGGATGGTGTGCGTGCAGTCTGGTTAAAAACACAAAACAAAACAAAAAAACTGAGAGGTGTGAGGGGATGAAGCATACTTGAAAGACAGCATGTTAGGAGTGTTTAATACTTAAGCTTTTTCAGTGTATACTAAGCACGTATGAACTATGAGGGTTTTTTCTACAGTTTTTAACTTTGCAATATTGAGTAGTTTTTCACTGGAATGGGAAAAGTACAAGTCTGACACCCAGGCACAAAGGTAATTTCTTGTGCCTAATTCTCAGTCCCTGCTCTTAAGTGTTTGGGATTGATGGTAAATTGCAAACAAAAGGTGTCAAGAACTTATTAACATGGACAAAATAATATGTTTTCTTTAGCTTTGTTTTAGGGAATTGCTGGACCATATTGACTGATTTTTTTTTTTTTTAAATAACAATAATAATTGTTATTCAGCTAGAGGCAGCTATTTTTCATATTCAGCCAGAGGCAGATGCCCAGCATAAAATTTCAGCCTGAATTGATATAGTTTTGTTTAGCAATGAATCCATTCTTTTTACTGAACAAGAGTCTTGAAGCCAGCCCATTCCTGTTTCACAATATGGGCCCTTTATAGAAAGGTGAGATTTGGAACATGCAGCAGACAAGATAGAGCATAGAGGGCCAGGTGTTAATTTGGATCAGGATAAAAAGGCCACAGATTAGGAAAGTAGGAAGTCCTGGATTTGATTGTTTGAAAGAAAAAAAAAGGGATGAGCTGTCCTATACAGAGAATTCTTGCTAGCTTACAGATGGAGCGCTTGGGGCTGTAAGTCTGTAGTTATCAGGAGAATGGGCCAAGAACATTGGAGTACAGAGAGTAATGTTGCTGAAAGAAAACCATAAAAGATTCAGGGATAGGAAACATGTACCAAGAGGAGTGAGCAAAGGTTTATAAAAACCTACAACAGGATCTTATAGAGGGAATAAAGGCAACCTTACTAGGCAACGCTGTCAACCCTAATTAGGATGTCTTTGGCTAAATTAGCCACTTACCTAGCTGTGGAAAACAGAAAAAATATCTAATAGTAACACATTGTGTCAAGGATAGGAAAGAATAATTCTCTCTGGATCCATCAGTAAGACTTTTTGAGGCTACATTAGTGTTGGTAAGAAGGTCTCTGTATTTCTGTGTAGTAGCTGTATATAATCTTTAGAGACCAGTAACACAAAGACAGCTTATTGTGGAGTAGCTATTAAATTTAAATTTGTCCCAGTGATTAATCTCTCATTATTTTCTATCCCACCCCCTCCAAGTGATTTGTAATTCTATAGCCAAGATTGTAATCAGACCCACCCACCATGTCTGAAATGGGGATTAGTGACATCAATTGTAGAAGAGGCCACATGCCAGGGGCCACTTGTCCATTCAACATTAATCCACTGTATATTCTACAACAATTAATAGAAAAACAGCAGCTTTTTTCTCAGTGTCTTAGGTATGTTTGCACTGCATTCAGAAGTGTGATTGCAATGTGGAAAGCATATAGCTCATGTCACTTGTGATCCAGCTGCCTATGGTGAAGAGAAGCCAGCACCCACTTTTGCACAGGTTCTTCAAGTACTCTGGGTATATACTCAGGTTGACTACTAAAGTCTGTGCCTTCACTTCTTCACTACTGTTTATACTGACCTTTCTAAAGGAAAGCTAAGACTAGCTGTGCTGTAGTCACAATTCTGAGTGCAGGGGAGACCATAAGCTTGGTGCATTCTTTCCATGACCTTTTATTTTCTTCTTTAGAGTTAATGAACTGTTGTTAGGTTCATGGTAAGGTTGGTGCAAATCAATTTTATTTAAAGGAAAGGTTTTACATGATCTGGAAGATAATAGGGCAGAGGTATGTGATTTTTAATTCTCAAGCTAGGCAGCCTTTCAGTTGCACTATATTATTTCTTTATGATATTTATCAAGTAAGCTGCTGACTATGGATAGTAGAGGATAATTATAGGGGAATGTTTCTAAATGTATACTTGGTGAAAGGATATATTTGACGTTTGTGGCCAGCTATCTTTTATACAGGTCACCTGAACAGTAAAACCATAATAAATAGATACTGACCTCTGCAGTGTGAACAGGAGAATAATTAGGCCAAAGTTTCTCTCTGCTCTTTGGGGAATAACAGTCAAACCTGAAACTGCGAGTTTTTACCTTTTTCAGCAGCAGTTCAGAATTTCCCAACATTCTGTAGCAGTTTTGTTGAGTTTCATGTCGTGTGGCTGTGAGAATGTTCCCAGTTTTGTAAGGTTCCCAGTTTTACAGACAGAGCATTTCATCAAAGGGATACTCTCCTCTAAAATATCTTTACCTAAACAGCAACATGTAAATATTACTCAGTTTTTTAGGGCCAGATTTTGCCATCTGTACTCAGAGGCTAGGGACGGAAGTTACACATAAAGCAGTTTAAGTGATCAGAAACAGGTTTAAACCTGTAACAGAACAGAAGTTCAGTGGACATAAACCAGTTTCAAAATGGCTCAAACTGATTTAAGATGAACCTGATTGAATGCACTATCAGACTTAACTGATTTGGGTCAAACCGGTTTATGAAACTTCTGTCCCAGACCCCTTCCTGGTTGAAGTTAAAATACAGTCCTCCAGCATCCCAGCATGCTTTTCAGCCCTGGGTTGGGCTATGTTGTCTGCTCCAGAGAGCAGGGCTGGCCCCACCCCTCTGCTCCATAGCTGTAGCAGTAAAGGCTGACTGACAAGAGGGTGTGGGGAAGGGCAAGCCCAGCTGGGGATGCAGCCCAGTCTATGGGGGGGGATGCACCCCCCCCAGCAAATCCGAGCTGGGGTTTGGGGCCAGGAAGGGGGGTTAAACACCCCTTCCCCCACTCAGACTTACTGCTGGCTGCAACTGTGGAGTACAAATCCCAGAGGCACTTCGAAGTTGAGCAACCCTGCAGAGTCTTACGGCTATAATTGTGGACTGCAAATCCCAGAGACCTTGAGGACAGCAAGAAGAGGAAGTGAACACACAGCCAGGGAGCCATGCTTTAGCCTGGCTTCTGGCCTAAGCCACTGGCCTAAGCCATCTATCTGGAGGCTGGGGCACTCTAATTAGAACAGCTCTAGTTAAAGTGCCTGGGGCATGATGTGCATCAGTGTTCTCACACTGAAAAATGGTGGCGGGGGCACTTTAAATGAACTGCATCAAATGAGCTTTAGTTAAAGCACCCCCACTGCCATTTTTCAGTGTGGGGACACCAATATATGTGACACTGGAGTCTGCTGGAGCACAGTAATTACCATGCTCCAGCAGACTCGATTAACTGAGTCTGCTCAATGCACTGTAATTACAATACGTCAGAGCAGCCTCCATGTATGTGTATAGGTACCCTAAGTTTATACCTCTTTCCAAAATGTTAGAGCTTGTACTAGCTACTGTGCTACCACTGTTTTTAGTTAAACACTCTGTGCTGTACCATTATGCAAATATTTCAATGATTTAAAGATTAAATTTCAAAATTATCCAATATGTTTATATTTAGCAAAATAAATATACTTTCATAGTTTTATAATCAGTCTCTAAGACTGAAAACAGTCTCAGAATTTATAGTTATATGCTGGAAGAGATTTTAGATCTCTCTTTAATTTGAAGCATCTGGTCTATTGTTTCTGATTAAATATATGGACTGTACAAAAATATTGGTAAGGGTGAGGAGTGAACTCCATTAAAAAAAAAGATATTCTGGGCCAGTATTTTAAATTAGCTTCCAAAATTGCACATAAATTTTGTGCATAAATGCTCTGTAAATAGAACATTGCTGAGTTAGGGACCTGTAGTAAAGTACATAAGGACATGCCTAAATAAAGCATGTCAGTAGTTCCTTTTAATAAGTGTATTTAATCTGAATGTATGAATGGATTAAGCACTGCCATCGCCTGAATGTTTCATAGCAAACTGATATAAAAAAAGATTGTATAATACAGGATGAAATATTGGTCCAGGATCTCATGCGCTTGAGTTTAGAAAGCAATATCCTGAAGGATAGCAGGGAGCTTGAGGACAAATTTATTTTCTCTTTGTCAGCTCTCCATAACCACTATTGCTTTATATCATTATTATTTAGATTTATCCTGCCCTTTCTAGAAATGCCCAGAGACACTTACAATAACAGACAGGCAGCTCATAAGATAAGAAATAACAGCAGGCTCCCCACATCAAAGGACTAAAACTTTAACAGTCCACCCTACTCTACCCACTCCCACTTTCTTGCCCATTATTCTTGGTCCATCCCAACTGTGCTTCCCAATCCCCATTCACATCTAGGCATATATTCAACCTTTCTTTTGGTATGATTAACCAACAGTAATTTGACAAAAGTAATCTGGATCGGGTATCTATAACATTTCACTATTTGCTTTAGAATCTGATCTCTCTTCTCTATGGGACTAATAAATAAACTTAGTTAAATTCTAAGATAATGGCATTTCAAATGGTAGAGAGAAGAAAGATCCGTCAAAGTCTGAGATTCTCACCAATGCTGTACATAGGACAGTTTTCACTGTCTGCGAGTGAATAGAAATTTAATTTAGATTAGACAATATATTTGAAAGGACAGAAATGTGTCACAATGCTGTACTGTATTACATGTCAGGCTGAATAGAAAGAAAGATGTGATTACAAATTAACCTGAAGGACCCTTTGGAAAAATGTATTTGTTGTTTGGGATAAGGTGTGTATGCATAACGAGCTGGACCTGTCCAAAACAATTGTTGTGATAAATGAATATTAACTAAAAAAAAGATGACCACAATTTTATACCTAATGTCCAATGTTAGGCTAGTAAATGTATGCTAAAATAATAATAAAAAAAATCAAGGTCCTGATTTTCAAAACTAACGAGCTTGTGTAGCCTCCCATTGACTTATTTTTAAAAAAGCATTAAGGTATAGAATGTCTAGCATAACTTCATCTGAGCCATGGAAGGGATGAATTTAACGCTAGTTGAATCAGCTCACTCTAAAGCATTTTGAAGAATGAATCACAACAGCATGTTTTATCTCTGTGCCTACCAGTATCTTGTATTAGCATTAAAATAAACCAACTTCAGAAACATGGCACTATTTTTCCCCTGTGGATATTCCTTTGTCAGGGAAAAGCTAGCAAATTGAAGCTGAGTCCACTTGATACCAAGTTAACTGTTTCCACATGAAAAGGTACAAAAAAGAATCACTGGGCTACAAAAATACCTTTTTGCAAAGTGTGTTGGGAAATTTTTATAGGGGTTTTCAATAAGTCTCTTTTTCCATGAAACAGCACAGCTTAACAAGATGAATGCAAAAATTCCTTCATTAAGTCAAGATGAGCTTATGGAAGTATATCCTGAGACGTATAATATGACCAAGGAAAATGAAACAAGTCCAATCAATGTCCCACTTCTTACAGATTCAAACATTTTCTGACCATTGTATTATCCGTGGCTCTCCCATAATGAAAGATCTTGTTATATTTGCCACCTTCCCCCTATATATTTTGCTCATCCCCAAAGCTGTAACAATGTACAGAAAGTTACTTTTTTGAAACAGAAAAATATCCCTGTAGAGAAGAACTTAAGCCTGCAAATTTAAGCATGTTTACTGAAACAGCAAGAACAATAGGGCATATTATTCTTACGATTTGATACAGGTGAAACCTTATAAATTATCTGCCTTGGGAAAGTGATGTAAGATGTTACAGGTGGTGGGATACAACATCTGTTCTTTTCTCTTAAAACTTTGAAGTAGATGGGCCTAAATCAAAATCTTAGTTGGCTGTCTAAAATCTAGGTCCAATTTTTCCCCTCTGCATTTAATAATAAAAAATGGTTAATGAAAGTACATTGTTATTCCAGGATCTCAAAGAATTCTGGAAATCATCTATAAAGGATTGTAACTACTGAGGGTGTGGAAGTGGGGGGAAAAGTGGGATTGAAAATGGGATTGTGGAGAAGAAAGAATTTTAAACAAGAATAGGCCAGATCCAAAGCCCATTGAACTCTATAGAAAGACTTCCATAGATTTTTATCAGCTTTGGTTCAGGCCCTGCAAGATATAGCAGGAGACTGGACAATAGAGCTAGGTACAAAAAGCCCAAGGCTGAATCAGTTCAGTCAGTCTTTGCAGGTCAGTCTAAACTGTACAAATTAAATTGAAACAACGGTGTGAGACATTTACCTTTGATTCGGGCAATGCAACCACATGCCTGAAGTGGCTCAGGCCAGAAGCTGGGGGGGCACTAGAGCATGGCTGTCTGGCTGTGTGTTCATTTCCTCTTCCTACTGCCCCTGAAGTCTCTGGGATTTGCAGTCTACAATTACAGCAGCAGCACTCTGCAAGGTTGGTCATCACATCCTCTTCCTGCTTCCAGATGTCTCTGGGTTTTGTAGTCTACAGTTGCAGCCAGCAGTAAGTTTGAGCAGGGGCAGGGGTGTTTAAGCCCCCTCCCTGGCCCCAGACCCCAACTGGAGTTTGCCTGGGAGGGCAGCCCTCCTCTCCCTTGCAGAACAAGCTGCATCCCCAGCCAGGCTTGCCCCCACCCACCCCCTTGTCAGCCAGCCCTTACTGCTCCAGCTAGGGAGCAGAGGGGTGGGGCTAGCCCAGCTCTCTGGAGCAGACAACATACCCCAGCCCAGGACTGCAAAGTATGCTGGGATGCTGGGGGGCTGTGATTAACTTGAACTGGGAAGGGATCTGGAACAGCAGTTTCATAAACAATGAAGTACAGATCTAGTACATTGCTCTCCTTTGACAGATATTGGATTAATCTATATGTGTGAAGAAAATGTTTACTCATTTAACCTTCCCATGTTAGTGCTTCTGCACAGAACAAAATGTAGTCTCTTCCACTTTTTTCTACCATTTTCTTTTGCTGCCTCCTACTCTGTGGCATTGAGATCAATTGCTCTGCCGTTCGTAAAGATAGATCCTAGGTTTTCTTTTGGATTTAATCATTTCCTCATACTAGTTGGTTTCTGCTTAATGGGATCCATTTGTTGGTGCCTGGAGTGCATGCCTGATATTATGTCCAGAGCTTCCCTCTGTTTCATGTAGACTTGGTTATTTTTCAGATCTCTGATAATGGAGTCTGTTGAGTGTCTTGTTTTCATAGACATCTAGGGAATTTTTACACATGCTCTGGGGATGGGGAGGGACACTTTAATTTGAGCAGCTCTAAGATCCACTGTAATTACAGTGCCTGCACCGGCTCGTGTATCAGCATCCCACTTCAACATGGCAGCAGGGGCACTATATCTAAAACTTGTTTGGTGTGGAGACTAGCTGGAGAGTGCTAATTAGCACACTTCAACAGACTCAATTGCACAGTAATTACAGTACATTGGAACAGTCTCCTGGCATGTCTCCAGGCACCCCTAGTTTCCTGTCTGACAATTTGGTAATCTCCAGATCTTGCAACCATGGATTAGCATTGATATTACATTTGAGGTAAAAATCTTTAGTTTTGTTTTAGTGATATACATATAGCTTTGATTTTCATATTGTTAAAGTTTAGTTAGTGCTGTGAAAAGCTGTTCTGTCCTTGATGTCACTCCCTTTTTGAAGCCTTCATTGGTTATCATGGAGTTGGCCAAGCAGGTAACCTGATCTATCATTTTTGCAGTTATAGCAATGGGACTATGAAAAAGAATTTCTGTTAGTGTTACTCATTCAAATTTTTATCTTTCAGAAGTAAAAGACCTTATCTAATGCTCAGAATGATCTTTACAAGCTTTTCAAAAAAATATACTAATAAAAATGCTAGCTAATCTGGTCTCTGTATAGACATCATTGGAGGGAAAAGACTCATAAACTCACCTAAAAGTTGCAGGAAGCCCACTGAGCTTTCGGGGGAATGAAAGTTGTGGCTGACAAGTTCAGTTTATTACATAGACTGGCCTGTTTTTGAATACTGACATCTTTGCATGAACCTCAGTGCTAACTTGGCAGGTAAAGAGGCCTAATGGCAGCCTATGGTTTCTCTCATCCTTCTTTATGTAAAAATAAGTGAAGGGAAGGTATTCAGTGACACAGAATGAAGTCATACACCTTACTTAGGCTAATTTGCTCCACCTTAAATTTTAAGAAATCCTAAAAATAGTTTTAACTCATGCAAAAGTTATGGGTGCGCTGCAAAAATTATTCATTGAAGTGTTGTGGCTTATGTTAAGTAGGAAGTCAGATTAGCTGCTGCTGATGGTGCATTTTGGCCTTAAAATCTTTGAACCTCACTAATCTCCCTCAAAATGATGTGGTAGGTTCTGTGTAGTTATGTGATCACATTGGACAGGGATTAGTTAAGTTTAGAACAGGACTGGAAAACTGTTATGCAGGTCCAGACCAAAATGCCAAGGCTGACTTTGTATCTTGTCAACATTGGCCACCAGATATGTACACAAAGAGAATAACCCTAAAATTTAAAAACTGTTGTTGGAAAAATGACACTGTGCAGGTGCTGTAGCTTACTTTCCAAAATAGCTTCTTTTAGAAGTCATTTTATTTTTCCCCCAATTCCCAAAGGCAGCAGTCCACATAATGAGCTAATAGCATAAAAACTTTGTTTTTCTTAAGTCATGTTGAGATATAAGATAGCACAAAAGCACCTAAAGCTGCTTATGTATATTTCCTCTCTCCAAGGGCTGACTATGCTACCCCCTGAAAAATAAGGGATTTGAATGGAAACATTGACTGCCTCTTTAAGAAAAAAAATGTTAACATGCCTGAAATGAGGAAGCACATTCCCATATGCTCTTTGCTGGAGCAGATTGTTGAAAATGTGAATAGATTTTCCATGTCATTTTGTAGAAAATCATTGGTACTGTGGAAAAAAACCAGCACATTTTGAACATTGTTTCAGCTTTGTAATGATGTCATTAAGGAAAAGATGTCAGTGGGAATGTGAATTCAGGAGCATAATACTTTTGAATACTGTTGTGAATGATGAAGAAATGTTTCTAAAGTGCAAATATGACATTTCAATAATTATTTCTTTCACTTGTTGGAAGGCAAAATTGTATATATTACTGTACTACTGACATGGGCAGATCTAGAATTTTGAAAAGCAGGGTGCAGATAGTGAGGTGCATTATCACATATACAACACACATTTTTTTCAGTTAAAAATAAACTAGAAGCATTATTAATATTCTAGGGGCCCAGGCCTGTATTAGTCAGTTTAAGATTGATGCACAAATAAATTTTAACTTCATTGGAATGAGTTAAAACAATCTGCAGGACTGTGAAGTAGGAGCTCCATTACCAGGAGCAGCTGACAGATAGCAGAATTGCAGAATGAAGCAGAGCTGGATTGGTAGAAAAAGAAGAAAGGGATGTTAACATCTGTGGAATAAAGAGCTTAGAAGGGATTGGGTAAATTATAATGAGCCTTGAAATCAATCGACTCCCTCTGCACTGCTTGACTTCTGAAATACTTCTGCCATTGCCAGGCAGTTGCTTTAAACTTTGGGTAGAGCAGAAAACAAAGTGGGGTCCAAGTGTACCGGTGCACCCGCCTGTCCCTTCTGATTCACCCCTGTCTATTGAAGTACTGCTCCTTGTGGCAGTTGTTAAGAAACCTTCCAAGACAGCATCCTCATCCTGGTAGATTGAAACAATTCTTATTCTAGGCATTACATAATTCTATCTATAATACTTAACATCCTCTGCTTATCCTTAGTTGACTAAGGTATTGGAACTACTTACTGCCTGTAGAGATGCTGAATGCTTATCAGTATTTTTTTTATTAATTGTTTGCACATATTCCAGTCTAGGTAGACACATCTCTGCTTTTATCTGTGGCCTGTTGTCAGGTGCTCCTTGTTTTGTGCCTTGTAGTTGTGTATGAGGGCTTGGAGTGAATGATACTTAGGAAATTTGGTGGTATTGTTGCCTGTGAAGGTAGAGAATTGGACCTGATGGCCTGGAAAGCCTCTTCCAGTTTGTGTGTATACATTCAGAGATAAAAGCTTTTAACAACAAATGTTGGAAACAGAATGGGTGCATAATTTGTTTTTATTTCCATATGCACAGCTTGGTTTTCAAAATCTGGAGGCCACTACCTTAGAAAAAAGATTAAAGGGTGTTCCAAAATAATTCACAAAATAATGGGCTATATATGTATTAATTTTACCATAGGGTGTAACTCCCAAACTGAAAATGAGCTCTGCTACCTAATGAAAATATATTTGCTTGTCGTGTGCATATGTTAATTACAAGCCAGTAACTTTCAGGAGAAAAAAATAACATAGGCAGCAACAGAAACAATGCATTTTCTAGCCTAATTTATTTTTCTGAATAAGTCTGGCCAAAATATCTTGATATCATTTAGGTTATAGCTTGTATTGAGTGAGATAGAAGATAAAACGCTGAATCTTTAGCTGATGCACTCTTTCAAAATATCTCAACAAAGGTCTTTCTTATATCAATGTTAGTAATGTGAGTCAACTATGTAATTCTGATATATTTGGTTCATAGGCAGAGTTGGCATATATATGTGTTCTCAGAGTTTAGTGCTTCTGTGTGTCAGTGGCTAAGGTGATAGACTTTTTTTTTTGCAATTCCTCTAGTATTTATTTAACTCCTCAGAGAACATATATCTATTTTAAAAGTGAAAAGTCAAGGTCGTTTTCTGGCAAGTAGCCTATCAGAATGCTATAACTAATTTAGTTTTATTTGGTCTTCTGTGTCGCTCAAGAAAACTAGGCAAAATGACCTGCAAAAATATTTTTCCTTTGAATTACATGTTTATTAAGGGGGAGATTTTTTCTTTTTCTTTTTAACACTCCAAAGAAAAGTGTTTGACTTTTTCTACATATCTAACAAGTATAAATGAATCGCTACTTGGAAATTGCCAGCCTTTATTATTTTAGGAACAGAGAGGAAAGGCACCAGCATAAAAAGGAGATGGAGGAAAGCATTAGCAAGAGGAAAGTGAACTTTTAGTAGCAGATACACAGAACATTCCTTATAACGTAAGTATGTTACCTCTCTTCTCTAGATGGGAAGATTAAAGTAGACATTTTTACAAGATCAGCAGAGCATGACATTGCAAGATGCTGGACCCTGGCTCCCATTCAGCAAAGTGGCTAAGCACAAGCCCAAATTAAGCATGTGAGTGCCTCTATTTAAGTTAAGAGTGCTCAGCATCTTGGAGGATCAGGCCCCCACTCCCTTCAGCTTAAATGCAGCACAGGCTGCCTGAGGAGTTGAGGAAATACTGGTGTAAGTAACATGTGCTCAGGTCTGCCATGGTATACTGCTTTCAAGACCCAAGGTAGCTAGTTTTAAAACTAGCTCAGGCAGGTACTTTTAAGCTGTAGTGATAGCATTGTAGACACGCATTTAGTTTCTGTGTTTAGTACTTGCACTAAGATGCCATTTCCATTACTGTGCTCTGCAAACTTGTGCAGACTGCCTTATTAAATGGAAGTGTGAGTTCATTGGGTCATGGACTAAGTTTGTTATATAATGAATCAGTGCCAAAAGTAAAACTTTATTTTTAGGGACTGTTTTTCAGGCCTCCAATTTTTGAATTTGCCTTAATGGTGCCAGACCTCATTTACGATTTTTCTTGGCATTTTCTTGTAAGTGCAAAATTGTGGATACAGGACCCAATCCAGAAAAGCACTTAAAGACATGCGTAGCTAAGCACGTGAAGTCTCATTGGACTTGCTTGGGAGTGCGGTAGATAAAATGGAAACTCTCTTCAGTTTCCTGAAACAACTTCATTCATTTTTTTCCCCTAGAACAGCATTAATTGTCAGCCTAAATGGATCTCGCATTAGGCCGGCTGTTCTTCCCTTTCTTTTCAGCACTATGTCAGGCGAAGGGCATGGATGGGTAGTGGCTCCATTGTGAAGATGGAGTCTGAGCCAGCACATAAATGTCTTGGAGCAGCACATCTAACATTTAGGGTGTTTATAGCCAACAGCAAAACTTTCGAAGAATCACCTGTTCTGGGCCCCTCTACACATGGAGGTAAGGATGCAGTGGGATCTAATGTTCAATCTACTCAATCACACCGCCTGCCATGCCACGTGTGCATGGCAGCAGGCATGATTGTGGGATCACAAATCAGATTGCATCGCACCATATTGCCAGTGCAGGAGGAGCCCAACTCTGGCCTCTTTCTGCACTAGCAAGAAGCAAGCTCCTGCAGTTGGAATCTCTCAACTAATAGGGCTCCCAACTGCCAGGGTGCCCCACATCCCCCACAGCTCAGAGACAACAGCTGCTCTAATCTCCCAGCTTCAGGGGCAGACACACACCCCTGTGTGTGATCTCCGAGCCGCTGGGGTGCACCATGGACTCCTGGGGTTGGGAGATTGCAGCAGTACCCCCAGAGCTGGGAAACTGAAGAAGATATGATCTGCTTTCTGCCAGGGTGCAACATGACCCTCAGGGGCTGGCTGGGAGATCTCATGTGACTGGTGTGTGGGCCCCCTCCCCCAGCTGGTAGCCCTGTTAGAAGGGAGCAGGGTTGGTGGTGTACATGGTTCCCCCACAATAGGGAGCTTCAGTCATGGTGGGCCTTCCAACCACAGGGGCCCTGGGCCACATGTTCAGTTCAGTGTGCGATAGGAAGCAGATACCAAGTTATTACACATATGTTGTGGAATAACTTTATAGCTTATTCCTCTTGTTATCATGCCATTAATTGATTGAACATGTGGCCAGGTGACCACTTAAGGCATGATTAACCAGTTAATTATGCCTTAAGTGTAACATGCACATGAAACCTTAATCCACTGCTTCTAAAATATAATTTTTTTTCCTGGCAAATTTCCAGATATCTGTATGTGAACTGGAAATAGATTGGGAATGATCTAAAATTAAATTACTGCTCATTTGTTTCTCTATCCTATTCTTAAAAGGGCTTTTCACATTAAACTAAACTAGGAAAAAAACCCTTAAACCATGTTTGATTTCCAGCTTATTCCTATAGTAGGTATTTGTTGTCCAGTGTTTCGTTAGTTTTTTCAGGAGCCCAGATATTTGAAACATTAGCATTCAAGTTGATGAAATCCAGTACACTAGCCCTGACTTCCAAAGTAGGGCTTTCACACAGGGGCAGACCAAAAAAACTCAGAATCCTTGCACCAAAAGCAATAAACTTTGCCAATAATTATCTTAATTTCCTGTGCTGTCATGGAAGAGACATATGTGTGTGTAAGAGCTATTTTTCCTAACAATTAGTTTATCTTTAGATTTGATCCTGAACTGAAGCTCTAATATTGTGGGGGTTTTGTCTTTAATGTATTTTATGTCAAAGGATTGTGATGTAGCAAGTACAACCTTCTGTGTGACTGCAGCTTCATTATAGACTGGCATACAAAGTATGGACACTGATGGAGAGCTTTTTCATCATTTTAACTAAGATTGCAAGGATTTATATAGAAGTGCACTACATTCATCTCTCAATTTTTCTGTTCCATTCCAATGTTTTTGGTATTCTGATTCACTGGATAGGCCACAAATACATTTGTAGGGCTTTAGAATAAAGATGGTCAAAGAGTGATTGGATATTACTCTTACTATTTATTTCTAAAGGGTTACTCACTACATTGTTTTTGTAGGTCACATGTATTTCACAAACAAGTGTTCCTTGCATCCATCCATCCTCCCTCATAAGCTTTCTGTGTGCAACCCAGTAATCCCCCATGTCAGGCCTCCATGTGTCCCAAGTCTTCCGCTCCCAGACACCAGGAGATTTGTGCTTGCTTTCTTTCTTCCTTCCTCACAAATCTTTAACTATACTCTATCCTCCATGCCAAGAGCTCTGGCTATCCCACCATTCTTTCAGTCTTTATCTCTTCATTACCTCCTTTCCCATTCATGACAGGGGTCCTATTTATACCTTAAAGCCCCCTTCTGTATCTCATGGTCTTGCATTCTTTCCCCATACCAGGGTCTTCTGTATCCATCTTCTACTCCTTAACCTTCCCCCCAGAGTTTCATAATCTTGAGGAAATCCAATATCTTTTATTAAACTCAAATAGTTGGAACAAAATTTCCAACTATTTAAGCTGGTCTAATAAAAGATATCAGGTTTAGCTAAAGGACCTTGTCTGCCTATGTCCTTAAACCAACATGGCTACAACCTACCCCTGGAACCCTGAGGAAGTGCACATCCTTTGCTTCTGCTTCCCATTTTCACTTTTCTTCTATCCCCTGGATAAGATGCTTGCTGAGTTTTTGGTTGTAGCTGTGTTGGTCTAAGGACATAGGCAGGCAAGGTTCTTTGTGTAGATGTGATATCTTTTATTAGACCGACTGAGTAGTTGGAAAAAAGTTCGTAGTAAGCTTTCGAGCACAGTCACCTTTTATCAGGCATACGGAGTCTCTGTTGGTCTGAGACTCCCAAGGAATGAGAGAAGCTAAAAGCTTCCCCAGCTCCAGACCACACTGTCATTGCTGCAAGGAGCTGGGGAAAAGATCTTCAGTGGCTGCAGTAGAGGAGGAAGGGGGGAAACAGAAGCCAGGTCAGGCATGTTAACCTGTCTTGGACCCAAAGTGTTTCAGGTCACATAAGTATGAAAAGCAAATATATGTAAACATACTGGGGAGTGAAAGTCCCTTTTTTGTTATATAAGTATAACAATATACTATTCAGGATGCAAATGTTGCACCTGAGCACACCACAGAACCCTAAAGACTTTTTAAGGGCTTTGTTACGCAATAGTTTTGGGCAGCTTCTGGAGCTTTTTAACACCTGAACTGTCCACACATTAACACTTGAAACGGTTCTTAAGCACTCCTTATGCAGGTCAAGTTATTCCACTTCAGGGTAGGATTATCCACTGCAGCCACTAAAGGTCTTTGGCTCTGTGGGTCTGCAGGCTGCATCCAGCCTGTGGAATATAGGTTGCCGACCTCTGTTTCAAGGGACTTCAAACTTTACTACTGTGTGCCACCCCTTAGTTTGAATAATCCAATCCCTACTATCCATAAATAAATGTGTGTTTTTTTCATGTTCCCTTTGGTGCACTATCAATTTTTGGCAGTCTTAGAACCTGTTGCCATTAAAGTCTACTAAGAATTTGACCAACACGGTGTCCTTATGTATTAAATATATTTTAAAAATTACTGCAGGAATTTGAAAAGTCTAGTTTTCAACAATTAAAAATAGTCATCTGAACTCAAATTCCTTCTTATTTTTATTTATTTATTTATTAAGGCCAACGGTCTTTATCAATGTTATTTAACTCCTGTTTTCCTATGACGGCTTCTTTAGGAACTGTCAGGCTCCTAGTAAATACAGCAAACATTTTAATATATTAAGCATGCATAGAAAGCATGTTAATGTATAGTGTTTATAAGCCTGGTCTTGTAGGAATTTCTGAATATAACTATTTATGCTTATATTTTTACTTTACTTTATTTGCCATATTTTTAAAACCAATATTGTTTAGAGAAAATAAGTGCACAGTATGTTCATTCCTTAGATTCTGCTGAACTCAAAACAGCAGGTGGTCTGATTCTGATCTCGCTTATATTGGTATAAATCTGGAGTAACTCCACTAAAATTAAGTGGAATTTTTCCAGTGATAAACTGATATGAGTAGAGATTCAAGGTCTGACAGTTTAGAATATTCCTTCCAATGCAGATGTTTAGGGTATCCAACATTATAAGACATAAGCATCAGCTAACCTCACCTGTCTTTATTTTCATCTCAATATTCTATCACCTTTTCAAGTGAGGTCGAAACACTGTTTAAATTGCCTTTCTTCTATTGTCATATCTCACAAACTGGGAACACAACATTAACATTACTTTATTTACATTGTAATGATTTTCTAAAATACAGCTCAAATTGAGATAGAAATTCCCTGGTGAAGAAAGAATCCTGTAGTGGAAAGAACTAAACTGAATGATCAAATTCTCTGAGAGGATAGCAAAAGCAAATAGGAAGCAAAAATCATGGGTAAAAGGAAGTAGAATGGTAGGTTGTAACCTACCCTTGAAAAGGAGGCAAGGAAAAAGAAAGGGGACAGATTTGTACCAAAAGATTCTTGTAGAGTCTCTACAGCAGAGAAGACTTTATGTATCTGTAAGAAGGAAGCAGAGCTTCAAGGGTCACTCCAGTCATGATCCAGCTAATTCATTCTGAGCTATAAGGTGACTACCAATAGTAGCTTTCACTTTCCCCTAGTGGGCTCAGACAGCGCACACAGGGCACAGACAGAAGGGCAGCTCCTGGGTCTAACTCATGGTACTTTGCAGAAAGCACCATGAGTTAGACCACGGGTGGGCAAAATGCCCCCAGCCACATGGCTGGAGCCAGTTTCCATGGAGACCTCAACAGCAGCTGTGATAGCATGAGGGCAGGGTTTCCATGGAGACTAGCCCCAGCAGTGCTGGCAGGGTGCACGGTAGGGCATAGAGCTGCTCTGAAGCCAGGCTGGAATTTTGCAGTGGTGACAGTGTGGTCCAGAGCCAGAATCTGCAGCCTGCATGCCCCAGGCAGGGATGTGCAGGCAGCAGATTGCAGCTCTGCCCTAGCTCCTTGCAGTGGTGACAGTGTGATCTGGAGCTGGGGCAGAGCCACAATGCACTGCCTACACATCCCTGCCTGGGGCGAGCAGGATGTAGATCGTGGCTCTGCCATGGCTCTGGACCATGCTGTCACTGCCCAGCTCAGGAGCAGTTCCCCGCCCTGCCAGCAGAAGCAGCACTGGGGAGGGGGTGTGGGGGGCTATAGCCACCTCAAAATTCCGCATAGCCCCCCCATAGCGAATCCTCCCAGTGGTGCCACCACCACCATGTGCCCCACACAGGCAGTAGCAACTAAGTCTTCCCCACTCCCACCTAAAGCACAGCCCCCCCCACCAGGAAGAGGCTGGTGCTGCTGCTGCTGGCCAGTGCTGCTGAGGCCAGTCTCCATGGAAACCAGCCCCAGCCACGTGGGCAGGGGCTGCTGGGAAATAGAGTCCATTGCCAGCCAGATCCAGCCCACACGCTGGACTTTGCCCACCTCTGAGTTAAACCGATCCTCCTGACCCAACAGGCATTAGCTATTGGGTTGTGGGGGTGGAGATAGAGCTCCAGTTTAGGGCTGATCCAGGGAGAGAGGCTGCAAATCTACATCCTCTTCCTCTAGCTCTGCAACCGCTCTCCCAGCTCCCGTGCAGACTCAGGATGGGAGGGAGAGAAGGCAGGGAAGGGAGATCCATTCTGGGGTTTCATCAGCCATGCTGGAGTGGGGGAAGTAGGTGGATTGGAGCCCCCTACCTTGGGTGGGACTCCAATCCACCTACCCCCATCTCCAGCACAGCGGGGAAACGCCAGAATGGACCTCCCTCCCATCCTGGGATAGCATCAGGGGCCAGGCTGTGCTGCAGCAGCCCAGCACCAGAGCAGACAAAAATTAAGGGCAACAATTAAATTCCTTCATTAAGACTTTAAATGAAAAGCATTACATTTTTAATCCTCTCTGGAAGTAACACTGTGTTATGATCATTTTATATTTGTGTTTATGCATACAGTTTTGAATTCTGTATCTTGATTGTTTGAGATTTGTTTAGGACACTTGCTTTTAAGTGGAATGTTTATCCAAAATCAGCTGTTTTGATTTAATCTATGGCAGAATTAGAAAGCACCACACTTTTTCCTTTCTTTCAAAAGGCCATATCCTTAAAGGTACCACACATCCTCTGAAAGAGAAGAAGGACCATGAATTGTATTGATTTCAGGGGGCCGAAGGGGTCAGATTCTGATATATTGAAATCAGTAGAGTTTTTACTATTGACGCCAGTAAAACCAAGATTTCCCTTAGGGAAAACAGATTAGACATTGGAATCTTTTCATAGCTACATTTTAAGGCGAATATTATCACCATGATGTATAGAGACGTAATTCAAGCATTTTGAAGGCACTGGAAATCTTTCCATGGAATTTGAAGATCAGGTGCTAAATGTGTACCCTGAATCTAATTAACAATATTTTTTGGCCATTTGCTCTCTGATATCATTGAGTCCATTTCCTTTCTGTATGTAATGAAAGCAGTAAGGTTTGACAAGAGGTTTGACAAGAGCTAAAACAAGATCAGGTACAGACGTTACGTTTTTTGGTACAAGTGATCAGAAATTGGTCTATACTGTAACAGAACAGAAGTTCAACCCACATAGACAGGTCTTGCTATGTGAATGTGTATTTTAAGGTATAGAGATTGTTTTAACCATTTTGAGCCTAGAAATCATTTACATTTTTCTTCTGTCCTCTTTAGTTTTCATATTTGTTTTTCTCATACAGTGTATCATTATTTTATGGATTTAAAATGTACTTGATGTAGGATTTGAGTTCTTTTAATTCTTCAGTTAAATAATTGGAATGATAACAAAGAAAATCGGAAAGAAATCTTTTTAGTATACCTACGCAGTTTGACTGTCCTTTAACTCTGTGTACCAAAGGCACTTATTGTAAGGTGGTCTGCTTTGCACTGTTACATTGATACAATTATCTTCTCTACATGAAATATTAGATTTCTTGTATACATTTCCTCTTTACTCTGTTCAATTATCTTAATGCATATTGTAAATTACACTGATTCATGGGTTTAGTTTAGGCAGAAGTTCAAAGACGTACATCGGGAAAAGATCCAGGAACCAAAAATAAGTGAATTGTTTCCATAATGAATTAACTTCACCGTTCAACTTCACAGCTCTACCTTGACAGAAATTTGGGGGTTGGATAGAGGCATTTTTCCTCCTCCTTCTCTAATGCATTGGATACGTTGGGTGTCTACATGTGTTACAACTTGTTAAGAGACTACTTAAAAAAAATCATGGGTATATGAAATTGCTGGCTTAAAAGGAGATATTTACATATTACATCCCTTCTGGTGGAGGAAAAAGTAATTTAATAGCTTAATCTAAAGGGGGGAGTAGAAGCCCTGATTAATTTCTCTTTAATCTGGTTCGTGGATTATTTTGGATCAGATCTGTGTTATTATATAGCTATACAGCAGATGAAAGCAAAATAGAGGGGGAAAGAATCATACATGTTACTAATATGCTTCCTACAGGCCCTTTTACATTATTTTGTATTATTTTGTTTGCACGTTTCAAATTTCCTTGTAACAGAAAAGCCCTGTGGCAACCAGGTATAAGGTTTTGCTACTTGGGAAGTCTTAAGGAAAATGGAAGCGGTTCTTCTTTTCCCCTGAGGGGCTGTGTTTGAAATATGACTTCTGATTTGGTTGGGACAAATTTGTGCCTGCTGTTTAATTAAACAGACATAGTTTAGGATTTTGCTACCTAAAACCTGATCACACCTATCATTTGGGGTATTTGATGACCCTTAGTTTATTCCTACATTTTCTTGCAGGGATAAAACTATTCAAAACTTGACTTAGTCCCATTTAAAAACTGTAGTACTTCCTTTTCCTCTTACTAATTTGAACATAAAGTTGCTTACCATATTTATATTGTTAACTCCTCTGAGCTTAGCCTTTGTGAAATGTAATTATACTAGTAAGTTTAACTGATATTATATTCTTTCCCGTCCTTATTTTGCTGGATAGTCTCACTTTGACTAAGTACAGACAAGTCAAAAAGCCAGAGGCTGAATTGATTCAATCTTTGCAGGTTTCATAGTTGTTAGGTGCTGGTAGGGACCTTACAAATCATCAGGTCCAGCCTCCCTCCTCCCCCCCCCGGCATATGGTAAGGAAAGATTGCTGGGATCAGATGACCCCAGCCAGGTGGGCATCAAGACACTTTTTGAAGATCGCCAGGGTAGATGACTGTACTACCTCTGTGGGGAGCCTGTTCCAGATCCTTGGCACTTGACTTGTAAAAAAGTTTTTACATATGTCTAGCCTGAAGCAGTCCTCAATCTGCTTGTGCCCGTTATTTCTTGTCCTCCCCTGGAGGGCCTTGGTGAACAGATGTTCCCCCAGACCCTGACATATGCTCTTGATATCCTTATAGGCTGCCACCAAATCCCCTCTGAGTCTTCTCTTCAAGCTGAACAGTTCCAAGTCTTTCAGCCTCTCCTTGTATGATCTGGTCTCTAGGCCTCTCATGCACTCCTTTGGACTCTCTTGAGTTTCTCCACATCCTTCCTGAAGTGCAGTACCCAGAAATAGACAGAGAACTCCAGCTGTGGTTTCACCAAGGCCAATTAGAGAGGAGAGGGAGGATGACATCCTAAGCCTTGCCCAAGATACCTTGGTAAATTCATACCAGTGCTTCATTAGCACTGCTAGCTACGGCATTGCATTGGTGACTCATGTTCATTTTGTTATCTATCATAACACCCAGGTCTAGCTCAGATGTGGTGCTAGCAAGCATAGCACTGCCAAGCCTATAAGTGCGTATAAGTGTGGGTTATTTCTCCCCAAATAGAGCACTTTACATTTCTCCATATTAGGTTAATCTAAGCTGTGTAGATTGAACCAATAAGTAAGTGAATAGACATTCACTTTTGATTCCAGAAATGCAGCCATGCAGTGGCCCAGGCCAGAAACCAGAGGGCACTAGAGCATGCTCCCCTGCTTGGCTGGAGCAGATGGCTTGGGCCAAGGCTAGCCTGCCTACCTTGCAAGGGGATTTTGCGGGGGAGGTGCAAAGCATCCTGGGATGCTGGGGGACTATGAGTTAACTTGAATCTGGATGGGATCTGGGACAGAAGTTCAATAAACTAATTTAACCTAAATCAGTTAAGTCTGATACTATATCCATCCAGGTTTATCTTAAACTGCTTTTGCCCATTTTGTAAATGGTTTATGTGAACTGAATTTCTATTGCATTACAGATTTGAACCAGTTTCTGATCACTTGCACCAGTTTGTGTGTAATTTCTGTCCAAAGCCATTAAGTTTTTGTGTGTGTTTAATGGAGATAACATTTTATTTTTAATTTCCATTGACATATTTTGTTTTTTGTGGTATAGGTAATGTATTAAGGTAGAATAAAGAAAGTTTGTAAGATTTCCAGGGCAAAATTCTAGTCATTTTGCTTTACTAGTGTATTTAATTCATTCTGGAAGTACATCTCGAAAGGAAAAAATAGCTTCTTGTCTTTGAGATTCCTGATTCATATCCCCATTATGTACTGCACTAAACATAGCATTTCTCATTTATGCTGATCACGTTCCAGGAATGTATTGTGTAACATCTGGCAATGGACAGCCAGGGACCCGATCCTGTGAGACACTGAGGTCCTTTACATGATTTAAGCAGGATTTGAGGTCTCTTGATATTTTGCTGAGGGCACTTTGACACCTCTCAGGATCAGGCTTCTGTGGGCTATCTTTCCTCTAGCATGTCACTTTATCACCCAGCAGTACAGTTTCAAGCCAGAATCTAAAGCAGTTCATATTCTTTTCTTCCAAATGCTTTTCACTGTTGTGTAATGCTATTATTTCAGCAGGCACAAAAATGGTTCTTTCTTGAGCAATACATTGCTAATTATAAATACTATATACCCAGCTTATATTTTTACCACTTTTCCTCATAGTCTTTTTCAACCTTTCTTATTTCTGAAGCTACATACCTAGATCATGATTCATATCGCTACATTGCCAGAAGCTGGTAATAGTTACACAGAGGTTGCAGTGGGATCACTCTACTCTGATTGTTGTTAAAAGTTAAAAGATTTAACAGTGTTTTTCGTACAGTTTTCTGAGTCCTGAATATCTTTATTCAAAAGTTCTCTATCTGTTGAAACCCAAATTGATCTCTACGAAATACTAGTTTATGAAAAGATGGCATCTTGATCCTGTTTAATATTAGAGTCCTTAGACATGAGAGCTGTGTTAATTTAGGCACTGTGATGTGGCAAATTTTGACAGGTGTCTAATTAATTTAAATTAAGTAGTAATTTAAATTAATTTTAACTAAATTAAAATTCACTTTTTAAATCCACCTATATATTATTGTTTGTATTATTGAGTCTCATAAGCGTTCATGATGCTGTGATATCATAAATACGTAGTCCTCACCTAAATTACCTAAAGCCAGGATTCAAATGTGGTATTTAGGCGCCTACATTTAAGCATTGCAATGAGCTCCTTGCTCTGAAGAGTGATTAAGTTTGACCAGGTTAAATGCCTAGGATCCTTTAATACACAGTGAAGTGACACAGAAGATACCCAAGCATGATTTAGGGGTAGGTGATCAGCACAAACTAGGGCTGCGTGCATGTGTTCAGACAATCTAGAAGAATTCTCTTGGGGCATTTTTACACATGCTTCAAGGGGTGGGAGGCGGGAGAGAGGCACTTTAATTAGAGTGGCTCTTGGAGCCGCTCTAATTAAAGGCCCACAGCATCTCATGTATCTGTGCCCCCATGCTTCAAAATGGTAGCGGGGGCACTTCAAAGCTCCTTGAGCGAGCTTTAGTTAAAGCACCCCCACCACCATTTTGAAGTGCAGGACACTGATACACAAGACACGGAGGCTGCTGGAGGTGCAGTAATTAGCATGCTCCAGCAGACTCAGTTAATCAAGGCTGATCAGATGCATTGTAATGACACTGCTTTGATGTGCCTGTATATCTCTAGGCACCCCTAGGTTTGTTTTCCTGGTAGGGAAATTTACCTGAAGACACCTGAACCCAGTCTCGGGCTATGGGCTGAGGAGGGAGAGGAGGATCCACGCAGTGAACCAAAGACTGCGGCGCTGGTGTCATTGGGAAGGCTTTGGCTTCCATGACCACAGCCCGCTCTTTGGCGAGAGAGGCAGCGAGCTGCTGGGAAGAGATGGCCTCCACCTCTCTCCCCTGGGGAGGAGGCTCTTCTCGGCCAGGCTGGCTGACCTGCTCCACCGGGCTTTAAACTAAGCCCGCTGGGGGTTGGGGGGACTACTGCCACTGCTGGCCCGCTGAGCAACCCTTGCAAAGCCAGCGGACCAAGACACTTAAGGGACCCCACCCCTGCCTCAGCCCTGGCACAATCTGTGGGCAAGGCAAGAGCCCCCAAGGGGACACTTGCCTGCCTGTACACTAATGCCAGGAGCCTGGGCAACAAGCAGGATGAGCTCGTCCTCCTACTCAGTGCAAAGAAATACGATGTCATTGGGATAACAGAGACCTGGTGGGACTCCACCCATGACTGGACCACGGGTATAGAGGGCTATACCCTGTACAGGAGGGATCGTGTTGACAAAAGGGGTGGGGGTGTAGCTCTCTATGTGAAGGAAAGCTACGTGTCCCTGCAAGCTGATGTTGGCAACCGGCATGGACAGCTAGAGACCCTCTGGGTAAAAATTCGTGGGGAATATGGCACAGGGGACACAACGGTGGGAGTCTACTACAGACCTCCCACTCAAAGTCCCGAGCTTGACCAGGAGTTCGCCCAGGAACTGACTGAGGCCGCTTGCTCCAGGACCTTGGTTGTCATGGGTGACTTCAATTACCCGGACATCTCATGGGAAGATCGCTCAGCAAAATCCGAGCGGTCACAAAGCTTTCTCTCATGCGTGGATGACCTCTACCTGACTCAAGAAGTCTATGGGCCAATGAGAGGCAAAGAGCTGCTCGACCTGGTACAGGCTATGGGGGACGACCTAATCGGCGACCTAGTGATGGATGGGAAGCTGGGTGACAGCGACCACGAGCTGATCACCTTCACCATCCGCCGTAAAGCTGGCAAGTCAGTCAGCAACACAGAAGTCCTTGACTTCAGAAAAGCCGACTTTGACAAGCTCAAGAGGCTAGTCAGTCAGGCCCTCAGGGACCATGACCCCAGGGTGATGGGAGTTCAAGAAGAGTGGTTGCTCCTCAAGGAAGCGATCCTCAATGCACAAGCTAAATCTATTCCAACACGGAGGAAAGGCAGCAAGAAGGCACAGCAGCCCCCCTGACTCTCCAGGGACCTAGCAGACCTCCTGTGGCTTAAAAGGAAAGCCTACAAAGGATGGAGGATGGGATTCACCTCCAAGGAGGATTACTCCGCGCTGGTCCGGTCCTGCAGGGAGCAAACCAGGAAAGCTAAGGCTGCAACTGAACTCCAACTAGCTTCAGGCATCAAGGACAACAAAAAGTCCTTTTTCAGATATGTGGGGAGCTGGAGGAAAAGCAAGGGCAACATTGGACCCCTGCTAAACCAGATGGGGCAACTGACAACTGACGCCCAGGAAAAAGCCAACCTATTAGTAGGTACTTTGCGTCAGTCTTTCATCAGTCACATGGGATGCCCATGCCTGCTATGGGACAGGGAAATCTGGGTGAGGGGGATCCCCTACCCTCCATAAATGCTGACCTCGTGAAGGAACACCTTGAGAAGCTGGATACCTTCAAGTCAGCCGGCCCTGACAATCTGCACCCCAGGGTACTCAAGGAGCTGGCGAGCGTCATAGCCCAGCCCCTGGCACGGGTCTTTGAAAACTCCTGGCGCTCTGGTGTAGTGCCCAAAGAATGGAAGGAGGCCAATGTGGTGCCGATCTTCAAGAAAGGGAGGAGAGTGGATCCGGCTAACTACAGGCCCATTAGCCTGACTTCTATCCTGGGGAAGATCTTAGAAAAGCTTATTAAGGAGGCCATCCTTGAGGGACTGGCCCAGGCTAACATTCTAAGGGATTGCCAGCACGGGTTTGTTGCGGGTAGGTCTTGTTTGACCAATCTCATTTCCTTCTATGACCAGGTGACCTATCATCTGGACAAGGGAGAAGAGATTGATGTCATATATCTTGACTTCAAAAAAGCTTTTGATCTGGTATCCCATGATCACCTCTTGGCCAAACTGCCCAGTTGTGGCCTTGGCTCCACCACCATCCGCTGGCTGGGAAATTGGCTTCGTGGTCGGACCCAGAGGGTTGTGATTGATCACAGTCACTCATCGTGGTGCCCTGTGACCAGTGGGGTCCCTCAAGGCTCTGTCCTGGGACCCATACTGTTCAACATCTTCATTAACGATGTGGACATTGGAGTCAGGAGTGGACTGGCCAAGTTCGCCGATGACACCAAACTTTGGGGCAAAGCATCCACGCCAGAAGATAGGCGGGTGATCCAGGCTGACCTGGACAAGCTCAGCAAATGGGCAGACGAGAACCTCATGGTGTTTAACACCGAAAAATGCAAGGTTCTCCACCTTGGGAGGAAAAACCTGCAGCACCCTTATAGGCTCGGCAGTGCTACGTTGGTTAGCACTACAGAAGAAAGAGACTTGGGGGTCATCATTGACCACAAGATGAACATGCATGTTCAATGTGATGCTGTGGCCAGTAAAGTGACCAAAGCACTGGCTTGCATCCATAGATGCTTCTCGAGCAAATCCCGGGACGTCATTCTCCCCTAGTACTCGGCCTTGGTGAGGCTGCAGCTGGAGTACTGCATCCAGTTTTGGGCTCCACAATTCAAAAAGGATGTGGAGAAGCTTGAGAGAGTCCAGAGGAGAGCCACGCGCATGATCAGAGGTCAGGAAAACAGATCTTACGATGACAGGCTGAGAGACATAGGACTCTTTAGCCTGGAAAAGCGTAGGCTCAGGGGTGATCTGATGGCCACCTACTAGTTTATCAGGGGTGACCACCAGGATCTGGGGGAACGTTTGTTCACCAGAGCGCCCCAAGGGATGACGAGGTCAAACGGTCACAAACTCCTGCAAGCCGTTTTTAGGCTGGACGTAAGGAAGAATTTCTTTACTGTCCGAGCCCCCAAGGTCTGGAACAGTCTGCCAGTGGAGGTGGTTCAAGCACCTACATTGAACACCTTCAAGAGTAAATTGGATGCTTATCTTGCTGGGATCCTATGACCCCAGGTGACTTCCTGCCCTTTGGGCAGGGGGCTGGACTCGATGATCTCCCGAGGTCCCTTCCAGCCCTAATGTCTATGAAATCTATGAACCTCTGCTGAGCCCCTGGAGAGCCAAGAGCTTACAGTGCTGATGCTGCACAGCCAGGGGACCCTGTGCTCACATCTCAGCATGCTCTGCAGGCTCCCTCAGTCTGCCAAAGGCATAATGGCAGCAGCGCACAGGGCAGCTGTGACTAGCTGGTCCACTCAGAATCAGCCTATGTCTCCTTTGACACCTACCTATATGTAGTACAAACTATGTCTATTAGTCCAAAGGCAAAGGCTCATGACTTACCACAGAGTTCGTTGAATTGGGCCACACCAGAGCCATGGTGGCCCCACAGTTGAACACTGCTCAGTATGTGTGTGTACTCCAGATACCCTTCTCCGACCCAAAGGATCCATGTCCCAATTAGCCCCAACTCATGAGTGCAACTGGGTGTTCTTGTCACAAGTCCTCGTTCAGGTTCACATCATGGAGGATGGGGCCACACTAATCATATGTGCCAGACTGAGAGGGGGGGCTACAGAAGGATTCTGGGGAACTATGCAAAGTCATGACTCACCATGACTTTAAAAAGAGTCAGCGGTGAGGGGGACTGTGCTTAATGGGCACTATGATGTCTTATTCAGGTGGGCTACACTAGTCTATTCTTGTGGTACATCTCCATCAACATGTTTGTCCAATGTGGGTCATGTATAAGTTTTATAGTTATTTTCGCTGGTGGCTGCATTTAACAAACTCCATAATTGGCTTCCATTGCTGAGCACATGCTGCTTTTGGCAGCAGTTTAATGATAGAAAATAAGTTTAGTGATATTTCCTTGTATGCAGTTGTAAGACAAGGGGAGGGCTGGATTAACCCTTTAGTGGGCCCTAGACAAACAAAATTGTGGGCCCCAGGCTGGTCAAGACCCTCCTCCCCATGCCAGCGCTGCCACCCATGGGGAGTGAAACTTGGAGCAGTGTGGCCAAGTCTCGTGAGGAAAAAGAGCAGCACTGCCTTTTAAAAACAAGCCCAACACATTTCAAAGAGAGGCGAGTAGGGCTGGGAGGTGTGTGTGGCTGAGTGTGGGGGGCAGTAGGGTATGTTGGGGTGTATATGTGGGAGGGGAGTTGTGGAGGCAGGTTGTGGATGTGAGAGGGAGGCTGGGGGGCTCTGGAGATCCCCTACAGCCTCCCTTGATGATCCACAGCCCCCACTGCCAGTGGCGGCTGCCCTTGGCGCCGACACAGGCACCAGCACCCCACAATGTGTGGCTCTGGCCAGCATTGCATGGTGGTGGCGAAGAGTGCAGCCCTGCTGGCTGCCTCTCTTGCACCAGGCTCCGCCCAGCTCATGTGCAGCTCCCTGCAACTGGGGGGAAGCAGTGTAGACTGGAGCCAACTGCCTTCCACACCCCGTGCTCCCACAACTTGTACGTGATGGGGCAGGGAAGGCAGCCAACTCCAGGCTTTCCCTGGTAGCATGGAGCTGCATGTGCGCCGCATAGTGCCCAGTGCAGGAGGCAGCTGGCAGGGCTGCACTCCTTGCTTCTACTGTGTAGCGGTGGCCGGAGCCATGGGCCATGAATGCCCTGCGTGGGCCACAAATGCCTTGAGGGCTATCACTGCTGGCGGCAGGGATGTGCAGCATGGGGAGGAGTGTGTGGGAGGTCCCAAGACCCCCAACCTTCCTCACACTCACACTCTGCCCACCTGAGCTCCACACTCCCACTGCCCGTGTTCGGGCTCTACCACACTTCTGCCCAGGTGCAGCAGCCCCCCACAAGCACCTGCCCTCTTCCTGCCTGGAGCAAGCCCAAGGTTGGTGAAGGCACCCAGGTCTCTGGGATGGCAGCAGCAGCAGTTCTCCCCCATCCAGCCTCCCCAGCTCAGGGCCTTAGGCATGTGCCTAGTTTGCCTAGGTGTTAATCTGGCCCTGGACAAGGGGCTTTTTTCCCCCATGCCAACTGAGGGGAGGGGGGAACCTTCTCTTGTAGCTGAATAAATACATTATATGCATGACAGATTGGCTCTCATGGAAGAAATTTGTTTTAGAGAGGGATCAGGATGAAAAGAGGAATGTTAACTGGACCACAAGGAACAAGAGGGAATTCCAAGTGTAAAGTACAGTATTAATAAAGGCATGAAGATAAGACAGCGTCACAAATATGAATGGGGCATTAAGAAAGGAGGCTTAGGAGGAGTAGACAGCAAGAGCTGTCCAGGAAAATATGTAAAAAGATGAGACCCTCATTGGTTCCTTGCAGTCTGTTTTCCATTGCTGAACTCTGACTTTTTTTGTTTCATAATGATTTTCCAAGCCCTACATATTTTAAAAATATCAGCATTTTAATTTGAATTTAAACAGTTGCAGTCCTGATTCCATTTTTAAAATGCAGCTGCTGAGACTCGGTCAAGACTGTTTACATTTGAATGTTTTTCTTGATGAGTTACGGTCAGCTTTTTGCCAACTAGCACACATACAACTTCAAAATGAGCTCTGTCATAAAACTATTAAAATGTAATTGATGAGCAGGATTAATAATTTACATTGTTTTGAACATTGTGCTTTTTTTCTCCCATGGCTCTATTTCAGACTGAATTTTTTTGTTGCTTGCTCTGAACTCTGAAAAGCAGATCAACAGGCCTCATAATATGGCCCTACAAGGCATTCTAGTTATTCTGTCTTGCTGTGGAAAAGTTTAATCCTACTGGGGAAACAATGAAAATAATGAGAAAAAAACTGGATAATTTTGTACAAACTCAACATCAGCAGTCTCCTCTCCATAGCTCCTCTTAAACAATATTAATCAGCAGTGTAGGAATCATCCAATTCCTGTTCAACTCTATATAAGGTTATCTTTTGATTTCTTTAGGAGTAGTTAAAGTTCTTTGTTTTGTACTGCAATAGAAGCAAATACCATATTTGCTCACAAAATACACTCAGCTTCTCCCTCCCTCTCCCCCCAAACAACCACCACCAAATCAACCCTCCAAAATTGGGGTGTTTATCTTAAGCGGGGAAGCTGATTTTTCTTTGCTGGGTAGAATAGAACAAGCAGACACTGTGACTCCTGCCTGTCACAGTCCACAGTGTTGGCAGCCAGGAGTGGACTAGGGGTTGCAAAGGTAAGCCGCAGTTTGGAGCAACAGAACGTAGATCTGAGTTACAAGCTTGGGGATCAGGAAGTAAGCCAAGGTCAAGCCAAAGTTCAAACAGGAGCTAAGATACAGAGCCGGGGGTGTCAGTGGTGAGGAAGCAAGCCGAGATCAAACTGGAGTTCAAACTCCAAGCTGGAGAGTTTACCAGAATCAGAGGTCAGGAAGCAAGCCAAGGGCAAAGTGGAGTCTGAAGTCTGAAGGGCGGTACACAGTCAGGGGTACTGGGCAAGGAGCCAGACAAGTGAGAGGCAAGAGCAACTGAAGCCAGCACAATGTACAGCAGAGCCAAGGTGCTGCAGGAGTTCCTTAAAAGCAGCCACAGAACCTATCCCGGGGCAGGGCCTGGTGCTCAGCGGGCCCTGCTTACGGAGTTGAGTGTGGCTCACCCAGTTGCACAGGCTGCAGTATAGAAGCCTTACAATGGCTGCTGCTTCTCCCCGGGGCTGCTGCCCTAGGCAGAGTCCAGTATTAACTCTTACAGCCACTGGTGTGTAGTAGAGGCTGAAGAGCTGTTTAGCTGGCTGAGAGTGAGTGAGCTGCTGCATGCAATCTGTAGTATCTTGATGAGGCTCAGTTTGGAAACAACCCTTTACTATTTACAGAACTTTATTTACAGTAAAGAAGTAACCATCTTGCCACTCTTGCAAGGTTCTGGGCGCTAGCCATGCTGCTGTCCTCCCACATCAGGAAGTCCCTGCTACTTCACCCAGGTTATCTTCTGCAACCATACAGTTCCAGGACACACTGGGATTCATGTGCTCAGGGTGTGTGCTTTAATTAGAGCTGCTCTAATTAAAGTGCCCAGAGCATCTTATGTATCAGTGTACCCAACACTTAAAAATGGTGGGGGGGGGCACTTTAGCTAAAACTTGTTCGATGACCTTTAGTTAAAGCACCATCACCACCATTTTTAAACACGGGCATGCTGATGTATGTACTTACCATGCTCCAGCAGACTATTGATCAAGCCTGTTCCCACACACTGTACTAACAATGCATTGGAGCAGCCTTGCTGCTCGTGTATAGGTCCCCGCTGCGTTTCCAGGAGGACTTACTCTGTTACACAGTCAGCCATGATTCTGGAAAAAATCTTTTTTTTCTACCTTCTGCCTTTTAAAAACAAAGGTGTACATTTTTTCAAGATATGTGTTATGTAAGAAAATACAGGGATTCTAATTTTGCCATTACAGTCTCTCTTCTTTCATATATAGCAGTTCACTGAATGAGCGCTACCGATCGAGTTTATGTGAAGGGGAAAAATACTGATTCAGCCCTCTGACTCTTCCATAAATCCATGCTTTTACTAAACTTTAGCTTTCATAGACATAGTTCTGTATCGGGAAAAGAACTGTTGATCCTAATTATTGAGAAAATGCTATGATATCAAAACATTATACTTCTTCAAAAATCTGTTTAGTTGGGTTTTTGACTAATCATGCCGGGTGATCCTTGAAATTAAGGGTGCTTAATTATAGACTTGGGGGTTGGGAACAGTGTTTTACCAGAAGAGGAATCGCATGTTTGACCTGCCTCCCCATTGTCTGTATAGTTCACACGCTTTGGCAAATCTTTTTGGCACTTTTATTTAATAATGGATTCAATCATCTATTAGATAAATGCACCAAAAAGCCCCGCTGAAGCACATGAGCTATACAGATGCTGGATGAGCCAGGTCAAACTGACACAATTCCTCTTCTGGTGGTGTGTGATGCTTGGTGTGGGGATGCACTGAGCTGAAAGTAAAGTGCTGGGCTTTGGCAGGGTGGGGTTCCCCTCACATCTGTAAGCAGCTTATATTATCAAGGATAACAGTCTCTGTGGTAAAACTGACAAATGTATACTATGTGTTTTAAACAATTCCCAATGATTTAAAACAATATTTGCTTTGTTAATATTACTGTCTCCAAAAATGTCAGTGGGAAAAGTTTTGTATTGTATTTGATTTTAAACCCCCAGGACTGGTTAGAAACTTGTATGTAGTCACTAGTGAAGGAAGGCTTGTGACTTTTTCTGTTACTTAAAGACACATTGTCATAAAAGTTTGATTTTTTTTTTTAATATTCTATCTGTCATCATTAATTACATGATGATTGTGCAACATTACTAATGATATAAAAAAGGAACACTATACCGTCTATTATATCTTTTACCAAAAGATAACAGTAGAATATTGGGCTAAATCCTGTGTCACTTCATGTGCTCCTGTGGCAAAACAAGATCATCTCGTAGACATGTCTACCAGAAGTAAAATGAAGAGACTTCTCACCTTTTAGCTTAGGAAGTTAGTGTTTAGGACATTTGCCTCCTCGTTTTAAATTTTATCTTCTGATTCACAGCAAAGTGCTTTAACCAGCAGGCTGCAGGCTAGGTACTGTCCAGACTGGTCTCTAGTCCTCCTCTTAATGCTAGCCCACTTGCACTTTGTATTTAATATTTATTAGATAAAATGAATAACTAATAGTGGATAAGTGTTTATCCTGTTGGGAACACAAGCTCTGGCCAGAACCTGCTCCCTTCCATCACAGCTTCCATCTCATTGAGCTACACACTGTCTGGCTGGTACGTGTCCTCTTGACCTCAGTACCTCCCTCTTAGCTGCCCAATACCAAGGAAAATACCATAGTTTATCACTTCTCAGCCTTTTGGCTAAGATCATGTATATTTTGACCCAGTCTCATAGATAATAGTCACTTTTGTCAAAATGTACTTGAAGGACACATAAACTTGAAACTGAAAAAATTGTTTTTGTGTAAGGAACACACAAGACTTCTTTCACTTTTCCAGCTCCAAAATTGCTCGATTCTTTTTGGTGGTCCTGGTTTTATATTAGAGGCTGAATTCTTTCAATTGCATCAAACAGCTAATTTGTTATATTTCACAGATTGAGTTGTACATATTTTGGCGTCATATTTATTTTACAAATTATGCATCTTGTAAAAAGTCTGTACAAAAAGCGTTTCAGTTTTGAAATATTTCTGAATGAATTGTCTTGTGTTCTTCACAATCTCATGAACATGATGAGTAACATGTTTTTTGATAAATTGTGATATGCACCAAGTAATTCCTTCTGCAGTAGGAAATGTCTTGGATTTTGTTTTCTTCCAGTTTTCCAGCTGTTGAGAAAAATAACAAAAATATGAAACAAATAGCTTTTTCCTTGCTAACTCTTATTAGAAAAGCCAGACTTTTCCAGCCTGTTTCTATTTGCTTTTTAACAATTCGTTACAGATATAGCTCTTTGGTGATGGAATTTATCATCCATCTCTATTAAATATAGCAACATACCAGAGTCTTGGGCATGTTGAACACTAGGCATGTTCTTACTGTTGTGCTGAATACAAATGGAGTAAAACAAATGCTTAAATATTTTCCTGAATCTGGACCCAAGCCATGAACTGTCTGTCTTGTTGTAGTGTGTATATACAGGGCCTAGCACAATGGAATCGCAGTTCATGCCTGGGACAGCTATATGCTATGGCAACACAAATAATAAATAATAGTCCTGTACAGTAGCATCATTCAATATCAAGCAGTTAATTATTTTTTGATCTAATATAGAAAACAGTTATAATCAGACTCTTGATCGTAATCTGTATCTTACACTTCTTCCCTAGCATAACTGTTCTGAGTGAACAAAGACTGAGCATTACTATTATGTGATAGTGTGAACTCGTCAAGGAATAAATGCAGGTCACACAGTCTAAGAAGGAATCAGCCACAGTTTATGGTCTCAGACTTGGCGGACAGTTCCAGCCCAGTTGGGCTCCACCTCAGGCCAGCTCCAAACTTTGCCCCCATTCAGCCCAACCCTGGAAGGCTGTACAAGTCTCACATGAGATGCACCAAAAGAAAAAATCCTGAGATTTGAGAGTTCTGTTGCGAGATCATGAGTCGGACTTAATTTTACTTAGAAATTGTGACTGTCGTGGTAATTTCATGGGAGTTGGCATTACTGTCATCTAAGTCAACTTTGAGGGTTGAATAGACCTACCTGCTGCCATGTAACATTCAGTTTTTTGTCACTGTCTCTGATATTAGTTTCAAGTAAGAGTTCCAGCTCATCCAGTTAATCATTTACCATTTGTTTTCTTTATGTTTATTTCTGTTATCACTGATTTCAGTAATGTCCATAGAAAGAAAACCTAATAGAGTATGTTTAACACTGATACTGTCCAAGAAGGCATTATTCAAATCAGTGGTGTAAAACACATGGCCTGCAGGCCCAATCTGGTCCACCAGGCTGTCAACAGGCCATTGAATTTGGGGATGTGGCTAGTGATAGGTGGGGCCTGTTATCGAATCTGGGGCCCTGATGGATAAGGCCCACAGTGGCAGGGGGTCAGCAAGCACTGCACCATGGCCACTGCCACCCCAGGCTGGTTTAGCCTGTGAAGAGCCTGCAGTCTAGAACCAGGGCCCATGGTGAGTTTGGCACCCGTTTTAAATAACTGGCAAGGGTTGGTTTGATTACTGCTTTTCACATGAGGGTTAAAACAGAGCAGATTTAATGAGAAGCGTAGCAGGAAAAGTAGTTAAGCCTCCTGTTAATATCATTGGCTGTATTGGGACTTGCAAAGGCAGCCACTCAGAATTCATTGCATACTTTCACAGATGCTGTGTTGCCACTTGTTTGTCAGAAGTTCCAAATGTTCCTTGGCTTTGTTTTAAAATCTCATCTCTGTTTGTGCTGTTACTGCAGAAGGACTCTTCCTTTAGAGTATCTATATATGTAAACTGTATGAAGGGCAGTATGAAAGTATGAACTTCTGCATGTAGCTTTATTAAATTGTTGTTCTGACTCTAAGACTGACCTGTTTTCTCTGCTCTCTTTTTACCATAATCCTGAGCTAAAATTCTAGGTTGATTACAAAAGGCTGACAATGAAAAGTTGTTCATTTTTTTAAATCTTTTCTCTGTATAGAAGCCTTCTTGGACAAAAAAAGTGGTGACCAGACTAAGAAAACCAGTTCATCCATATCTTTTTTTTTTTTAAATCATAAATCTGTCAGTGGAGACTTCCATTGAGGGAGATTCTACAGCCTCTCTGGGTATTCTGTTCAAAGGTATAATTGACTTCTTAGTTAGAAAGCTCTTCCTAATATCTAAGCTAAATGTCTCCTGTTGCAAGTTAAGCTCATTGGCTGCTTGTAGATGTTAAAAAAAACAACCCCAAAATGGTGCTTTAAACACAGTGTGCTCCTGTGGCAGGCCTAGTGCATGCCCAGAAGAGGCAGCATATTAGTTGCCCAACATCTTTGTAGATCGGGAACTTAAGTGCGGCTTTTGGGGTTTTTTTATCTAATAGCTGATTGACTCAGCTTTAAATAAAAGCACTAAAAAGCCCCACTGAAGCATCCAATATATACAGATGCTGTGGAGCTGGGTCCAAGTGACTTGCTACTTCTTCGAGTAAAGTGCACTTTTTTTTTAAACAGCTGCAAGCAGCCAAATTTCTTGTCCTGTGCCCTGGGGACGCACAGTATAACTGACCACCCACCTGTTTCACTACAAAGTATTTTGGATTTCAAAACTCTTATCAGATTCCTTCTCAGCCTTCTCTAGGCTTTTTTCAATTTGGCTAAATCTTTCTTGAAGTGTGGTACTTAAAAATGGATGCAGTATTCTATGTAACGTCTCACTGGTATTGAGTAAAGTAGAAGAATCACTTCCTGTGAATTGGATACAGCACTCCTATTATGATATAAACATAGAAAAACAGGGTTGGAAAGGACTTCTGGAGGTCATCTTGTCCAACTCTCTCCTCAAGGCAGGAACACTTCTGTCTAAACCATCACAGCCAAAAGTTACTTATCTGCACTTTAAAATTTCCAAGGATAAAGATTCCATCCCTTCTCTAGCTAATCCGTTCAAGTGCATGTACCACCCTTATAGTTTAGAAGTTCTTTCTAGTATCCAATCTTAATACCCCCTATGGCAGTTTCACACCATTACTCGTCCTGTTCTCTATCCCACTACGTTATTAGTTTATTCCAATATTACACTGCTGACTTAAATTGAATATATGATACATGAAAAGCTTCATGGGCATGTCCAGACAAGCGCACATGTGCCTCTTGCCCCGCCTCAGGCCCCTTTGAGACGGGGCAAGAGGCACATGCGGAACAAAAAAATATTCCCCACACTGCAGACTTCTCTGCCTGGGCCCCCCACCCCAGCATCCCAGTAGGATAAAAAAACCCAACCCCCACTGCCCCCAGCACTTAGCTGCCATCCGTGTCACTGGGGCCCTGTCCGTACAAACAGGGCAGAGGGACAGCCCCAGTGGCCCCAGCTTGGGCCCCTCTATCCCCCGCTGTCCTGTGCTGCCCAGAGGGCTCTGCCAGGAGGCCCCGGAGACCCCCCAGCATCTGCTGTTAGGGTTATAGTAGAGGCTTTTTTTCCACTTTTTTTCTTTTTTCTTTTTTAAAGTTATGGTGCCTGGGGTTGGGGCGCAGCCATGGGGTCCTGGGGGTGCAAGTGGGGGATGGAGCCAAGTGGGGCAGCCATTGGGGAAGCCTGGGGGTGGTGGGGCAGCCATCAGGGGGCTGCAGCAGCTGGTGGGGGATGGGCCAGGTGGGGCAGCAATTGGGGGGCCGGGGTGGGGCATGTGGGCCTTGCAGGGAATGTGGTAACCCCTGTTAGGGGGCCATAGCCCTTGTGTGGGGGCTGTAGCCCCTGTGGGAGGGCAGCAAAATATATGTTCATGAATTCTTGAATCCATGTATTTAGAGTTCACTTTATTATTATGATAAGAGGCTCTAGTAGGCTTCCACATTGGTTTAATGCTGTAGATATATCAATAAAACATTGTTCAACTTAATGCTGTTTCTGTTTCACTCTCTGTCTCTCTTTATAGTGGTCTTTTGTTTTACTTGTGGAGGAATATGGATTTTGGGATTTTTTTTTATCAAGGATTTTTCAGTTTTCCAATAGGGAACACCAGAATTTCTGCTAAGGAGGTCAGTGGCAGGACTCTGCCTGCTCAGAGCTGGTACCTTGGACCCAGCCGGCTGTGGCTGACCTCCTGGCCAGATGGGGCCAGGAGGACATGCTTTGACCAAAGCAGGCCAGCACACTGGGTACATCTTCCGCATGATAGCTGCCCAGATGGCAGGGGACACACATGGCAGTAGTGCTGCAAAGAGGCTAACTCTGCAGCCGCAGCCCACTGGCAGCTGGCCCAGAGGAGCAGATACCTCTACTGTCTGTGCAGTCCCCATCCGGGTCTGACAGGTGAGCAGCAGGTCACAGCCAGGCAGCAGCCCCCACTGCCAGACTGCTGCAGTGGGTAAGGGTGCAGGGAACTCTCAGGGCTGCTTCAGCAGTCCATCTGGCACAAAGGGTAGTGTCCCCAGGTACCAATTGGCTGGGCCCCAGAAGTTCCTGAGGGTGAGTAGCCCTGAGCTATTTGCCAGGGCAGCTTTTTATACTGATGGAGCCAGGACAGGGTAGCTTTTTATAGTGCTAGAGACAGCACAGGTACTGGCCCCGGGCTCTAGCTCCCCCTGGCTGCAGATCCAGGAGGAGGCCGACAAGGTTATTTTGCCCCAAGTAGCACAATTAGCTCCACAACAAAGTACATGTCCAAGCATGTGTGCTGAGGCAAAAAGCCCTGGCTAAAATTTGGACCGCTTTTATTTGAGCTGCTGCAAGCGCACGTGCTTGCATGTGTGGATGTGCCCTTTTCTTTAGTATTGCAGTCCTGCTAGCTGTTTTCCATTTTGATTAGTCCTTTTTAGTGTAGTGTAGTATGGTACTTTGTACTTGTTCTTATTGACTTGTCCTATTTATTTCAAACTGTTTTTTCAATTTATCAAGGCGATATGAATCCTGTCTTTGTCTTCTAAACTATCTGGTACCCCACCCAGCTTGATAACATCTGCAAATTTACAAAATATATACTCATTATCATCCTCCCCCATCATCAACTAAGCTATTGAACGGTACTGGATTCTAGACAGACCCTTGGGAAGCCCCAATTGTACTTCCTCCCAGTTTGACATTTTGTATCATGAATTGCCTACTTTAACTTGCTAACAAGTAAATGTTAACATTATGCCTTTTTGCTCTTTCCTTTTTCTATGGAATAACTGTGCACAGTTACTTGCACCCTGTACAAAGAAAAACAGTCATCCTAACAACAAACTCTTTGTAGTGTGTTCAGATTTCACTCTTGTGATAGTCGCTGAAGTAAGTCTTACTGATCTTTTTATGAATATTGCCTTGGATGAGGCATATCCCAGTTAAGCTTCATAGAATGGCTGTTGTAAGTAGCCAATAGCTTATTAAGACTATGGTTTCATTTGTAGTCCTGCTAGTTGGCTCAGAAATCTGAAACAGGAGTTGTAATGAACTTGCAAGTCTTTAAGTGTGAGGAAGACAGGCCTGATCTTTGGAATAATTTCTGAACAGCTCATAAACAAAATCTAAGAGTACCTCAGCACTAACACCACCCTGCCACCTACAAGAATTATGTATGATTGGCCAGGGTAAAGTGTATCCACTTAGGCTGCTGGAAACTGCTAGAGTGGAGGTACATTAGGATAAATGGATAAAATTGGGTAACACATTGCTTAAGATGGCTGATTTGTGAGGCATACACATATTTCTATTGCTTTTATATTTCAGAACTGAAGGTAATGTGGTCGTTAATCAATAATTCTCCTGATAGATTTAAATGGAAATGGGGGGGCAAACAGCATTAAGGCAGAATCTGTGGTGCATGGCTCCCCTAATAAATACAAGAGCTTGCCACTTATATTGTACCTTCTATACAAACAACTCAGAGATTTACAAAGGTACTTAAGTAATGCTAATTTTAAAGAGGGAATTGAGATATGAACCGCTGTGATTCATTCAAAGCCACACAAAGTCCGTAGCAGGGTCAGGATCAGAGCTCAAGCCTTATATTTTCAAGGTACCCTAGTTTCATAGATTTCATAGACATTAGGGCTGGAAGGGACCTCGGGAGATCATCGAGTCCAGCCCCCTGCCCAAAGGGCAGGAAGTCACCTGGGGTCATAGGATCCCAGCAAGATAAGCACCCAATTTACTCTTGAAGGTGTTCAATGTGGGCGCTTGAACCACCTCCGCTGGCAGACTGTTCCAGACCTTGGGGGCTCAGACAGTAAAGAAATTCTTCCTTATGTCCAGCCTGAAACGGTCTTGCAGGAGTTTGTGACCGTTCGAGCTCGTCATCCCACGGGGCGCTCTGGTGAACAGATGTTCCCCCAGATCCTGGTGGTCACCCCTGATAAACTTATAGGTGGCCATCAGATCACCCCTGAGCCTGTGCTTTTCCAGGCTAAAGAGCCTCATAGATCTCAGCCTGTCATCGTAAGGTCTGTTTTCCTGGCCTCTGATCATGTGTGTGGCTCTCCTCTGGACTCTCTCAAGCTTCTCCACATCCTTTTTGAATTGTGGAGCCCAAAACTGGACACAGTACTCCAGCTGCAGCCTCACCAAGGCTGAGTACAAGGGGAAAATAATGTCCTGGGATTTGCTTGAGAAGTGTCTATGGATGTCACGGAGTGGGGCGCAGGGGCAGCCGTGATCCCGCTAGCGCCCCCTGCCATGTCCAATTAAGTGATTCAGCACCCTCAACTCGCCCGCCACGTCTTTGGTGTTCTAAGTTCAGTAAGGGAGGCTGCCTTGTCTCGCCTAGGACACTACTCCACTCTATGCCCCATTCCAATTGGGGTGCCCCAGTGCACCCCTGCCTTATGGGCGATGCGTGCCTCCAACCTCCCCTTCAGCACGCCCCCAAGCCTCGCAGCTATTCCCGGGCATTATCAAGCCCTTACACTTCAGCGTCCTATCTGGCGCCCCCGAGCTGGTTTCACCACCAGCGCCCCCTGTTTGGGGCCTATGCCGCACTTCCCACGCCCGTTGCCCCCTCTGGGGCCTATGCCATGCTTCCCGCGCCCGTTGCCCCCTCTCGGGCCTATGCCGCGCTTCCCGCGGTCGGGGCTCAGGTCACCATAGCCATGCCTGGCCCCCTGACCCTCCTTTGGAGTCTTATGCCCTACTCAGGCTTTACTCCGGATACTGCCCCGCTGGGCTGGGGTCGGGATACCCCACTAGCTCCAGGGCTCTTCGCTGCCCCCTTTTAGCTCCGGGGCTCTTCGTTGCCCCCTTTTAGCTCCGGGGCTGGGCCAATGCGCCCCCAAACAAAGCTGAGCCCTCACCCTCGTCCCCTCTGGGGCCTGTGCTGCGCCTCTCGCGCTCATTGCCCCCTCTGGGGTCTCGCTCGCGCGTTTCCCGCGCTTGGGGTTCAGGTAGCCGCAGCCGTGCCTGGCCCCTTGACCCTTTCCTGGGTTGCTTGCCCCACTGGGAAAAATACCGCCCTCACGGGCTGGGGTCTGAAACCCTGCACACCGCGCCTCTCCAGCGCAAACAGCTGTGCCCCACTGGCACCACTCGCTGTGCCACTACTGGGCACCCGGGACCCCCAGATTATTGGGGAGCTCCCGTGAGGCCTCCTCACACCCCTACAACCTCACCTGGTCCTCCAGTGTAATGATAACGAAACCATGAGCCAAGCGGCTGCAACATAAACAAGAAGCCTACCAGCTCATAACGCAATCATAAGCCCCCGAGCTCATAAACCCAGCTCCGCTCTATGCTGGCTCTGTTTTACCCCCGTCAGAGTTTTTACCCCTGCATCATTGCAGCCGGTCAGAGTGGTCAGGCTGCAACCCTCGACCCGGGCTGCTCAGCTTGCCTGCAGAGCTCCTGCTCCTGTGGCTGCCAGAGGGGAACTGCTTCTCTAGGCCCTGGCCTGGGCTGCTTATAAAGGCCTGGCCCTGCCCCCTCCTGGCCAGCTGACCACATTAGTTGCCCTGGCAACCCTCACTTCTGCTGCCCTATTAACTGGCAGCTGTCCTTATTACAGTTGCTAGTAGCGAGCACCCTAGTGCTCTGCTACAGGATGCAAGCCAGCTTTTTGGTCACTTTACTAGCCACAGCATCACATTGCAGGCTCATGTTCATCTTGTGGTCAATGATGACCCCCCAAGTCTCTTTCTTCCATAGTGCTAGCCAGCGTAGCACTGCCGAACCTATAAGGATGCTGCAGGTTTTTCCTCCTAAGGTGGAGAACCTTGCATTTTTCAGTGTTAAATACCATCAGGTTCTCATCCGCCCATTTGCTGAGCCTGTCCAGGTCAGCCTGGATCACCCTTCTGTCTTCAGGTGTGGATCCTTTGCCCCAAAGTTTGGTGTCATCGGTGAACCTGGCCAGTCCACTTCTGACTCCAATGTCCACATCATTAATGAAGATGTTGAACAGTATGGGTCAAAGGACAGAGCTTTGGGGGGGACCCCACTGGTCACAGGGTACCATGATGACTGAGGTCCGTCAATTACCATTCTCTGGGTCCGACCATAGAGCCAGTTCTCCAGCCTGCAGATCGTGGTGGAGCCAAAGCCACAACTGGCCAGTTTTGCCAAGAGGTGATCATGGATACCAAATTGAAGGCTTTTTTTGAAGTTAAGATATATGACATCAATCTCTTCTCCCTTGTCCAGGTGATAGGTCACCTGGTCGTAGAAGGAAATGAGATTGGTCAAGCAAGACCTACCCGTAACAAACCTGTGCTGCCTATCCCTCAGGATGTAGGCATCGGCCAGTCCATTAAGGATGGCCTCTTTAATAAACATTTCTAAGATCCTGATCAAGAGATTTATAGAAGTCAGGCTGATGGGCCTATAGTTTGCTGGATCCATGTTCATCTCTTTCTTGAAGATAGGCATCATATTGGCCTTCTTCCAGTCTTCGGGCACTACACCAGAGCGCCAGGAGTTTTCAAAGATCCATGCCAGAGGCTGGGCTATGATGCTCACCAACTCCTTGAGTACCTTGGGGTGCAGATTACCAGGGCCGGCTGACTTCAAGGTACCCAGCTTCTCAAGGTGTTCCTTCATGAGGTCAGCATTGATGGAGGGCAGGGGATCTCCCTCACTCGGACCTCCCTGTCCTGTAGTGGGCATGGGCATCCCATGGGACTGATGAAAGACCAACGCAAAGTACCCATTTAATAGGTTGGCTTTTTCCTGGGCGTCAGTTGCCCCATCTGGTTCAGCAGGGGTCCAATGTTGCCCTTGATTTTCGTCCAGCTCCCCACATATCTGAAAAAGGACTTTTTATCGTCCTTGATGCTCAAAGCTAGTTGCAGTTCAGTTGCAGCCTTGGCTTTCCTGGTTCACTCCCTGCAGGACTGGACCAGTGCAGCGTATTCCTCCTTGGAGGTGATGCTTCATCAGACTACAAATAAGAAAAAAGCAGCAAAAAAAAATACAACACAACACAAAATGCTTCAATTTTCCGTCCACTTTGAACAGTAACCATTTCAGTGAAAATGAATAATCTTAGCAAGTTTGATTCCATTGAACTTTCCTAATTTTAGCTTTTTGATAGAAAGATGACAATTTATTCAGTTTTTACAACTCTTAAAGGTTCCTCTTCAAAACAAATGATAAGAAGGTGCAGTGCAATGGTTTCACATTCTGTATCTTGCATCATGAAATGATAAGTTAGAATGTCATATCCACACTAAACTGCCATTTTTCTGATCACTAGAGAGGATGTTACAATCACATTACCTACCTACAAAATAGATTTTTAGGCAGATTCTGAAAGTTTACAACAAACAAAAGGAAAAAAGCTTTTCAAAACTTTTAAGAATGTCCTTGTCCTTCCTGAGCATCTCCTATACCATCCAAACAGATGAGATTACTAATACCAAATGAAATTGCTGATGTAAAAAACTATCTACAAATGTCAATCTCAGGTCTAAAAAAGCAGAAAATTGCCACAGGCTGAACTGTTCACAACCATCATCCTTCTTTTCCTGACAGAAACCACTATAACTTTATGTAATCTCTTCACAATGTTTACTGTTGAAGATTTCATAAAATAATGTACAAATTTGTATGATGAGCTATTGCCTATAACTGGAATAAGGTTACAGATCTACTATCACATGTTTCTACGATTTCCATTGTCATCCAGGGGTCAGGTTGGCTAACCTTTTATCATTGAAACCTCTCAACAGGAATATAACAGATTGCCAGTTCTAGATAATTTTCAGTTTATTCACCCCCAGCCACTTCATTGCTGCTAAAAAGCTAGAACCTGTGAAGCTACAACATTAGGACTCCATAATTTACACATCAAACATCCCCCCCACCTTACCCTCCCCATTTTTTTCAGATCCTGCATATTGAAACAATGCTCGAGATACACAGCAGTCAGGGAAACATATGCAAAAACATGACATTATAAATATTCACTGCTTTTATATATAGAGCAGGACCTGAAATTTAATACAGTGGCAGCAGACTACTTCATAACTATGTTCACACACACTCTGGTGATTTGTAAACTCTGTAGAATCACTCTCATACATTTTCATCTTCAAAGCAGACACCAAACCAATGAGAAGTTGTCCCCAGTTTCTTAACATCAAAGCTCAATTAATCCCTGGTGGAACTCAATGAATTTGGTCCTTGATGTTATTCCTTGGGAAAAACACTTTTCCAAAATATACATTTAATTCACATCCTCTACAATCTGTGAAAACCTACCAGACATTTAAACTTATCCTTGTGTCATATTCATTGCAAGTACCACAATTTAACATGTAGGCCCTGTCTGAAATTTTACTGATGTAGAAAGTAAATTAAAAAAAAATTAAATGCATGTCTAAAAAGGGTCTGCTAACACTAATTGAATATGGTTCATCTGCTAACAGCATGATCCAAACTGCGACAGTGAAGAAAGAACTGATCATGAGACAAGACTGTGGTTGGAGAGAGAGGTATCTGACCATAAATCTGATCTTGTTCTTACTGATATCAATGGCAAATTTCCTATTTGCTGCAATGATGCAAAATGAGGTCCCATATAAAGAAAGTTGGTGGCTGGCCAGGGTCCTGATTAAGGCAAAGACTTAAGCATATATTTTAGAACTTTCCTGAGTAGACAATGAATTTAGAGATAGAGGAAAGTTACTTGTTGATAAAAATGCTTTCCGGAACCAGGCCTTGGGATGAAGAAATACAACAGTTGAGGAAGTGACGAATATTGTAGCTAGAACTCGCTTTTCACAGCACAACTTTATCATGGAGCAAACTGGACAAACTCAATTCTACAGTAATTTTTCAGACTTTGCATGCATTCTGTCTTCTTATATTGGAATAGCAGTGATAGAGTAGGAACGATAACAAATTCCAATATCCCAAGCCACAAATGGAAAACATTTGTATGCTCTGGATAGTCTGCTATCAGATGAATATCCTAAGGGCATACAAGACACTAACCAGGACTAAGCTGATGGCCTCTTTACAGTTAAAAAAAAAAAAAAAAAAATCAGAAACTTGGTATGTTTGTGGAGACAGTGGACTCAAATGGCACTGTGGAAGACAAAAACAATTACTACTTAGAGACAAATATTATAAAACCATATCTAAGCAAACGATGCAAGAATTCTCAGGTTTCTGTCTAGTGGTGAACTCAAGGACTTACCTTAGATTTTTGGGGAAAAAATAAACCCTGAAAGCTTGACATGAGATAAAACAGGATGCTCAATCTATACAACACCCTCCCCACTCAAATAGCCATTTTGACACTCATAAAATATCTCACTTATAGTCTGACTCTGAAAATACAAAAAGGAAGTTAAAAGGAGGGAGACAAGAGAAAGAAAAGGATACTTGGTCAAGAACATTAAATTTTAGTCTGCCCTGACAAAAAACACTTACCAAATCTAAAAGAGTGAAGTTGGTACCAATTAAAAGATGAAACAGCTTTTCCATATGCATCAAAGTGGCAGATTTATTAGTAGATTTGGCAACCTTCTTAAATTTTAATTTTCAGGAAGATTCCATCTGAAAATAGAAGTCGACTACGGATTGCCGAAATATTCACAGATTGCAGCAAATAATTAGATGAACCTGACCTGTGTTTCAAGTGTGTGTGTGTGTGTGTTTGCGTTCATTTCTTTGTTCATTCTTGGGTCAGACCTTTTTATGCATTTACTCTGAAAAGAGTCCAGAAGAATACATTTGGATTTCCAGGGGTAAAATTGCTTGTTTATAGAGCATTTGTAAGGTCAGAAATTATAAACAATAAAATAATCTGCCATCAGCATTTTAAATGACTTTTCACTTGGCACCACTGCCCTGAACATGAAGGCTAATGGACCAGATGGATTGGGGTGTGATACGATCCTTTAATAGAAATGACAGGCAAAATATAGACATCAATCATACCAAGCATCTTGCAGTCCACCATCATTTCTGACATAGGTTAATATTTTGCAGAGGAAAGACTTTATCCCCACATTATTTTAGTTATTAGCTCTTTGGATTTCTAAACCACAACATGGTTTTTAAGAATTTAAAAATGAAAACAAAATGTTCAAAAAACAAAATGTTCCTTATGTTTTAAACATAATTTTCTCATTTAGATGCTTGCATACAGATGTAGGCAAAGTAAATATAAAGTAAGAACACAAATACCATGTGCATGCAAATTAGATCTTTCATGGAAATAAATTTTGCACTGAAATATTACTGATTGCTTACAAAGTCATTATGCAATTTGATTTATCATCTTAGGAAACAGATCTGAGAAATGGGTGGAATTTCATGATTAATATGTAACCAGGTGTGCTTTCCAAAATAACATAGGTGTGAGAGAAAAAAAATCAGGCATCCTTCAAGGTATCTGAGGTTGAGCACTCAAAAATCAAAGACCACTTTTCCTAGCTTTCATAAGTTTGTTTTATTAGGAAATTAACCCCTGCAACAGAGGTACCATGAACTAAGGCAGGGGTGTCAAAGGTATGGCGCAAAGGCTGGATCTGGCCTGTGAAACCCTATCATCAGGCCTGCAGTGCTACCTGTGGCATGCCCATGCGCTGTCCCATGCACTGCATGCAGCATGAGCTGGCCCCAGACCTATGTTGCAGGCAGCTAACAGAGAATGTTTGGCATATACTGCACACAGTGCAGGGGTGGAACTGGCACACATACTGAACACAGCATATGGGACCAGTCTGGGATGTGGGCTGCACAAGATGTGTGGGCCCTACATGCTGGATCTGGGGTTGGTTTGGATCAGGCCCATAAACTGCATGCACATGCTGGATCCGGAACTCAGGGCCAGTCTGGTTCAGGTGCCACATGTGGTGTGCACCCAAGACCAGCCCCATGTTATTCATGGGTCTGGGGCTGGCACATGCTGCATGCAGTGATGATCTGGTGCAGTCCAGGGCATGCGCTGCCTGCACCAGACCACTTCTGTCCACTGGATCCAAAGTTGGTCTGGATGAGGCCCAAGAGCTATACTGGATCCAGCATATACGGCCAGTCTGGACCAGGAATGCATGCCATGTGCAGCATATACCCCATATTTGCCACACACTGTGCATGGGCCAAGGCACAGCACACATGGTAAGCAGGGCTGGAGCCAGTGTACATGCTGCAAGCAGCATGTGGGGACAGTCCAGGGCATGCGCTGCATGTGGCGTCCATACCGGCCAGGCTCAGCACACTGGATTCAGCACATGGGGCCAGTCTGTGGGCCCAACCTAGCCTACATACCAGCCCTGCACCCCTTGTCTTGTTCACAGGACCAGTAGAGTCTCACATCCCTGAACTGCCCAGTTGTGGCTTTGGCTCCACCATGATCCGCTGGCTGGGAAATTGGCTTCGTGGTCGGACCCAGAGGGTTGTGATTGATCACAGTCACTCATCGTGGTGCCCTGTGACCAGTGGGGTCCCTCAAGGCTCTGTCCTGGGACCCATACTGTTCAACATCTTCATTAACGATGTGGACATTGGAGTCAGGAGTGGACTGGCCAAGTTCGCCGATGACACCAAACTTTGGGGCAAAGCATCCACGCCAGAAGATAAGCGGGTGATCCAGGCTGACCTGGACAAGCTCAGCAAATGGGCAGACGAGAACCTCATGGTGTTTAACACCGAAAAATGCAAGGTTCTCCACCTTGGGAGGAAAAACCTGCAGCACCCTTATAGGCTCGGCAGTGCTACGTTGGTTAGCACTACAAAAGAAAAAGACTTGGGGGTCATCATTGACCACAAGATGAACATGAGCCTCCAATGCGATGCTGCGGCTAGTAAAGCGACCAAAATGCTGGCGTGCATCCATAGATGCTTCTCGAGCAATTCCCGGGACGTCATTCTCCCCTTGTACTCGGCCTTGGTGAGGCCGCAGCTGGAGTACTGCGTCCAGTTTTGGGCTCCACAATTCAAAAAGGATGTGGAGAAGCTTGAGAGAGTCCAGAGGAGAGCCATGCGCATGATCAGAGGTCAGGAAAACAGATCTTACGATGACAGGCTGAGAGCCATGGGACTCTTTAGCCTGGAAAAGCACAGGCTCAGGGGTGATCTGATGGCCACCTATAAGTTTATCACCAAAGCGTCCCAAGGGATGATGAGGTTGAACAGTTATAAACTACTGCGAGACCATTTCAGGCTGGACATAAGCCCCCACGGTCTGGAACAGCCTGCCATCGAAGGTGGTTCAAGCACTTACATTGAACACCTTCAAGAGTAAATCGGATGCTTATCTTGGTGGGATCCTATGATTCCTGCTGACTTCCTGCCCTTCAGGCGGGGGGCTGGACTCGATCTTCTGAGGTCCCTTCCAGCCCTAATGTCTATGAAATCTATGAAATTTAATGTGTGAGCCACATGGCAGGAAGCACAATTGTGTGAATCACACATTAGATCCCATTGTGCCTTATTGCTGGTGCTGCAGTCTCCCAGCCAAAGGGGTGCATGGGGTGCCCCACAGCTGGGACATCACAGCAACTGTGGTCTCCTGCAGAGGTCTGTGTGGGACCCCCCTCAGCTGGGAGGTCCAGTCAGCTGACAGAGCTCCCTGCCACAGGAGCTCCTGGCCACACGTTCAATTAATGGTGTGATAGGAAACAGCTACAAAGTTATATGTATTTTGTGGAACAGATCTGTAGCTCATTCCTCTTTTTATCATGCAGTTGATTGGACACATGGCCAGGTGACTACTTAAGTCACGATTAACCATTGAATTATGCCTTAAATGTAATGTGAGATGAGGCCTTATATTGAGTAAAACTTTACTCTGCAATACTACTATTATCTTGAGGAGTTAGCTTCTGCAACAGGGCATTCTGCCTCTCTAAGTGTTGGGACCAATTATCATACACACCTGTAAAAGGCTGAGAGACATTCAGAAGGGAGTCACCCCTACAGTAGATTCTGAAAGAAGGAGCTTCAAAGGGTAATGAGGCTAGGTAGGCAGAAAAATGTTCAGTCTTGTCTTTGTCTTAGTGCAGTGGCTCTCAACCATTTTTTTTAGACTCAAGGGACCCCTCTGTAGACTCCAGGCACCCTTTGTAAAATGTCAGTTCTTAGTTATCACTCAGTTTTTGACTACAGAAAAAACAGAGTAATTATTCTGTTGTGAATAACTCAGAAAGACCACAAGTCAGAATATTTTTAACACTATGGATTTCATTTTGAAATCTCTGGGTTTATCTTCTGAATTGTATTTGCACACCTAACAGTGCTAACATGGCATGGCACTCCATGGCAGTCTTGAAAGCATGTCAGGGCATCCCAGGGTGTCATGGCATCCTGGTTGAGAATCACTGTGTTAGTGAATGAGAAAACTGACCATCAGAAGAGTCAGGGCATGGCAATGAGTCCTTTTCAAATGGGGGAAATAGGCCAGTTGTCTTTCATATAGGCAAGCAGCTGCTGACAGCTTCCAAATCAAAGAATGCAGCATACTTATTGTTGGCTTGTTTTCTTCTTCAAAAGTCAAAAGTAAGACCATGCACAGACCTATATGGTGTATTTGAAAATTCTACTTAGAAAGTTGCCCACAAGCATAAATGTTTGTAAGTCAGCACTAATAATGTGGCTCAGAGAGTACACTTAACATAACTGGGCCTCTTAAGTTTGCTTCTTGTAACCAAATTTGTTTTTAAGCTTTGTTACTAAGTAGCCAACAAACTTCCACCCAAACGTACTGAGACAGTACAGTTTGGATCAATTTCTTGTCATTCCTACTAATGATCTGAAATGGGTTGTACTTTCTTTCTAGTCTCAATGAAAAAGACTACAGTGTAGTCTTTGTGCATGTTGGATATGTGCATAACTTGCTTAATTGCATAATAGGATTCTGGTTCCAGTCTTTTGCCTCTGGCTTTACATTATAACATACATCAGTTATCTTTCTTTATAAGGTTAAGTGCCTAAACTGATTAAGTATCTGAGAACCCTGCAAATAAACAGTCTGCTGTTTAAGTGTAATTGTATTCTATTTAACTGAATAATTGGTGAAAGTTCATATGAGTCATCAATTTCAAAGTTTCTGAGGCATCCCTGAACTAGTAGGTCCTGCCAGTTTCGAGGCTGTGATTTAGAAGCACTCTGAGAAATGAGACAAGGAGTGTTAATGAGGTGTAGAAAGCTTTCTCCTGTGGTTCCTGTAGTTAATAAGCACTGCCTGTATTGAATTTGGGTAAGTGCATAACCTGAGGCTACACCCTTAAACAGACTTTATTGTAATATGCAAAAAATGGCAATGCTAAACATTAAATTGAGTATGTTACTGTTTTCCACATAAATTTGTCCTCAGCTATGATCTACTTCTTCACTTTTATCAGTGTACAGAAGTATTTATTACTGAACAAGTGTAAAAACCTGTTTACTGTGAATCTTTATTTTTTAATACCTAAATATTAAGTTCTTTAGATCAAAGCATCAAGTATACATAGTTGTATTATTTTACTTAATAGCTAGAATAAGATCTACAGAAAAATGACCATATAGCCAACTTAACTGTTTATTTTCAAAATATAATGATATAATTTTAGTGTTCTTCATATCCAGTTATGATAAAAAATATACATCTTGAAGCCCTTGTCAATACTCTCTTTTTCAGTTTTTTATGTTTGAAAGCCCTTCTTACAAAATATGGAAGAACATCACTTTTGATGTATTTCTTCCTTAAATTAAACTAGTCACTCTGTTATGTTTCTAAAAGAAACAGGTTTTTCTATGAATGTGTTTTCAGAGAAGAGAATAGCTTGCCAAAGGAACTACGTTTGGGATTGGAAAGTGCTTCTATAGTAGCATAGAAGCCACTAGCTTTTTCTTCTCTAACCCATAGGCAACTCACCACTGCCTACAAGGAAGTGTCAAAATGTAAAGTAGCTAGAACAAAAGGTAGACGCAACGATTTGTTTCTGTGTATTAAATATATAAATATTCCTGTAAGATTCACTGAAAAGCTGCTTTGTTGATTACTATAAATGGATACTATTAAAAACTCCTTTGTGAACCAGTAGGCCTTTTTTTTTCTTCTTACATGCTTCTAAAATAATAGAAACTAGCATCCTTCCTATGCACTCAAGAAGTCCTGGGTAGAGGGCCATGTCCCTTGCTACAGAGGAAAGCAAAACCCCCCCACAGTCCATCCCAGTCTGACCTTGAGGTAAAATACCTTCTTGACCCCAAATATGGCAATTGGTCTGACCCTGAGCAGAGGAGCAAGACCCTCTAGCCCATAACCTTGGCTTTGGCCCCAGCAGGAGACTGGCACACTCCAGTTGAAGTTGCCAGCCTTGGCTATAGCCAGCACCCATTAGGAAGGTTGAAAAAACACCCTGATGCATATAACAGAAAAAAGCAGGCGGGGCAGGAGCAACCAACAAAGTCCAGAAGCATGAGAAATACCCATGATAGAAAACAGGCATAGCCATGCCCAAATCATCCCTGACTAGTGGCTGCCTAACCTCTTCTTGAACACCTCCAGTGATGGAGAGTCCACAACTTCCCTATGCAGTCTATTCTACTGCCTCATTATTCTAAGAGGGAGGAAGTTTTTTAAGACATCCAATCTAAACTTACTTTGCTGCAATTTCAGGCCATTAGTTCATAGCCTTCTCTCTGCAGCAAGAGACAAAAGGTGCTTTCCCTCTTCTCTATGGCAGCCCTTTAAGTATTTGAAGACTGCTGTCATGTCCTCTCTTAAGCACCCTCTCTGAAAGTTGAATATGCCTACCTCCTTCAGCCTCTCCTGGTCTGACTTGCCTCATGCATTAAATCCACGCGCACCTTATTGCCAGTGTAGGGCACTTTGGTCAATCCTGGGCTTGCCCTGCATCAGCAAGAAGCAGGCACGCATAGCTGGGAGGTCCTCTTTGCTGAGAGGGCTCCCAGCCATGGTGGTCACACACAGCCGATGAGGCACAGCTGGGACCCGGAGCCCTCTCAGCTGTGGGGTCTCTTGGTCCAGGCTCTGCATGAGGCACAGCCTGGATAGGGAACCCATGTGGGCCCAGGGGTTTCACCCACCCCTGAGCCTTGGGGTTCATGATAGCCACAATTTCCAGGGGTCAGGTTTTTCATGCTGGGCACTGTGCACCCTGCAGTTGGGAGACCTGTCAGCTAAGGGGTCTCCCAGCCACAGGGGATACATGCAAATTATAGCAAGGAGCTATAAAGTTAGTACACATCTTTTAGGTCTGTCTTTATACCTGGTTGGAGCTTTTTATTGTGTGATGGCTACTTTGCATGTGTAGCTGGTCTCAAGGTAATTGCAGATTAACAGATTAATTGTGTGATACTTGTAATATGGAGGCCTGAATTTATCTGAAGTGTAGGCAGCTGTTCAGTAGTTGATCCGTTGGTTGTCATCACCATGTTATGTGCTATTTCAGTTAGATTGGCTCTGAGATGAGTTACTTTGTCTTTACTACAGAGTTAACTCATCTATGCTCAAGTCAATTCCTGGCCGTGTAGCCTCACTTGAATGAGAGGCTGTTAAATAATACACTGTTAAATAATACACGAGCTGAATGAAGCAATTATTTTTATCAGGTAACAAGGTATGCTATATTCCCTGGCAGGCCAGAACATGCAGTTTAAAAACAGCAGCACTCAAACGTTTTGGGTTCGTAGGCAGGACTCAAGTTAGAAGCAAAATGCATGTAACGACCAGAATTAACTGCAGTTAAGACAAGTCCTTAGATAACATGATTCTTAAAGTAGTAGTAACAGCAGCTTTTACTGGGGCTTTCAAGATGTTAGCACTGGTAGAGATGAAATGGCAAAATATTTTAAATGTGTACCTACTATATACAGAATGAGAAGAGTAAAATTAGTTTACAGTCAGAATGAAGAACATGATTATGTTAAAAAAATCACATACTGGGTAGGTGTAACTCAAAGAAAGAATTGGGTGAAATTGTTTATTTTGTATTGCCACCATTATCTAATAAGGTATTTATTACAGCATAGAAATCTCTTCTAATGCAAAAACTACAAGAGCCCCATCTCCACTAATAAACATCTGTGAAGGAGTATCAAAGCTGCCATTGATTTCAGTGGTGCAGGGTCCAACACACACAAGTCCATTTTCTACTGTTTTTCCTTCTCCCAGCAGAGGAGGAATGTATGATGGTTCAAACGATGTGAGAGAATTCTCCCAGGTATGTTCTTGTGGTGGAAAAACTTACCTGGAAATACCTAAACAGACATTTGAGTGCTGAGTCCTTGAAGAGCAGAGGAGAACCTGCAGTGCTGACAGTGTTCAGACAGGGGGACCCTGTGCACACATCTCAGTATGTTCTTCAGGCTCCCTCATTCTGCCCAGAACCAGAATGGCAGGGGCATAGGGAGGCCCTGATTGGCTGACCCAGGCTGTTCAGAGTTAGCCTGCATCTCCCTGCAGTACAGTGTGGGATTGTGAAGCGTATATGTTTTGGCTGTCTTGCTTAGCTGGAGCAGCAGAGTTCAGTGAGCAACATGCTGCCACCCTGGTCAGGGAGGTGTGATACAGGAGCAAAGTACTCTGTAATGCTGGAGGACTGTGGTGTGGCTTCTTTCAAAAGAGCGTAAATATTTGTACACACTCTGCCAGGATAAATTCTCCTGGAAGTAATATAACCCAGGATGTTCCCGGGCTATTTTTCAGCTGAAGTATCCATTTTTGCTCTGGGAGAAAAATCCTGAACATCTGTACACTTGTGGTTTCTCCTGGGAGAGCAGTGACGCTCCCTGGGAGAAAATGACTGTCTCTATATGGTCACTGTTTATGGAACTCTAGCATTTCAAAGGAGGTCACTGTTGTACAGAAGTAGCAGCATCAAAGCAAATGAAGGGTTACACATGCTTTACAATCAATCTTTGTAAAAGAGAGCTATTGTATTGTGACCTTGGTAATTGAGAAATAGAGCTTGAAATGAGAGGAGTCTCCACAACCTTTTCATTATTTCTGGGCTCACCCAGGGGTTGGATTTCGTAATATTAGTTTGCTTAGTTCTTTATATTTTTACCCCTAATCATTTCTGAATAAACATCATTGGGAAAATGAATTCAAATGAAACCTAATAAATCTGACAGAAAAATGTTGTGTAACACATGCATATAGATGGCAATGACTCTTTAGCTTAAGTCTCCCATGGCTTTTTTATTACCATATTTTTAAATGTTTGGTTTTTTTTGTTTTCCTAAATTTTGCGTACTAGATTTTCATTAATGTAGAAAGCCATACATAATTCTTCGTGGAGAATTCTTTAGTCACACATGATTGAAAAGTTCAGAAAGATCAAAGACAGCTTTGAGGCAGGCTTGAGACTATACTTCATGTAAAATCTTCAGCTCCCTACATTTTGAAAGTATATATTTTTTCAATTTGACATCTACTTTATAGAAAAATGAGACCTTTTATAGTATTGAACAAGAGCATTTTATGAATGTTGCCATCCTAGAAGTCCAGAGTGGTGTGAGTATTGCTCCCAACTGAAATAATTCTGACTTTTTCTGTTCATTAAGTGGAAGACCATGTCATGCAATAATTATTTCGGCTGACCTCTATGGATTATAGGTATTGCACAATTAACTGATTAATAGGACCATTGCCTTGAGACAAACTACACGTGAAAAGTAGCTATCATGCCATTCTTCTCCTTCATATGTCTCTACACTACATTTGACCATTTTGTTATGGAAATTTGTGCTCATTTATTGTACTTTGCAAGGTCTTTCATTGTACATGTGCCTTCAAGCAGTGGGTATTGTAGCAGGTGTTCCATAATCTGAGGCTTTGTGCCACAGCAGAAGCGTTAATGTTGCAACCCCTGTCTAGTAACACCTGGTAATACCTGCCAATTTTGCTAACATTTCAAACCACAATTGTGACCTCACAATTTGATCAACTATCATGCCAGAAAAAAGTCCAACCATCTTTTGTATACTAATTTTATAGCTGGTTGCCATTGAGCTTTAATTTAGATATGCAGCAGGGTCTTCCTTGCAACTAAGAACCCCAAGGTGCACTATGCCCAGCTGGGGCTGGGAGTCCCACAACTGAGGGGACTCTCTGCCCCGGCAGATGCCAGTTCTGGTTCCCACAGGTAATCCCCAGCTCCCAGGACCCAGAGTCCTGCAGCTGTGGAGGCTGGGTCCCTGCAGTGTGCTTCCTGGTGCTGGGATCCACAGGGATCCAGCAGTCACGGGCCGTGGCTTTGACCCCCCCTCAGCCCCAGGGGTGTGTGGGGTGTCCTTGTTGCTGGAAGTCCCTTGACTGAGGTGGCTCCCAGATGTGGGAGCTTGCTTTTTTGTCAGTGTAGGGGGAGCCCAGGATTGGGCTCCTCTTGCACCAGCAGTAAGGCACGATGGAATTTATTGCATGATCCTACAATCATGCCTTCTGCGACACACATGTGACATGACAGGAATCATGGTTGTGTGGACCATGCATTAGATTGCATTGTGCCTTTACCTAGGGCCAGAAATTACACATAAACCAGTATAAGTGATCAGAAGCCAGTTCAAATCTTGTAACACAACAGAAGTTCAGTGCACATAAACATCTTACAAAATGGCCCAAACCAGTTTAAGATAAACTTGGATGGATGTAGTATCAGACTTAAGTGATGTAGGCTAAATCAGTTCATTGCAGTTCTGTCCCAGATCCCATCCAGATTCAAGTTAACTCACAGTCCTCCAGCATCCCGAGATGCTTTGCATTTTCCCCTGCAAACCTCCCCCCTCCTCTCAGGGTGGGCAGGCTCCCCTTGGCCCAAGCTGTGTGCTCCAGCTGAGCAGGGAGGTATCCTTTAGTGTCCCCCAGCTTCTGGCCTGGGCCACTGCAGAAATGTGACTGCATTTCCAGAATCAAAAGTGAATGTCAGTTAACTTGCTTATTGGTTCAATCTAGGCAGTCTAGACAAACCTGCAAAGATTGAATTGATTCACCCTTGGGCTTTTTGACTGTTAGTACTTAGCACTTATGCCTTGGTGGAATCAAAGTTTTGAAGGGCATGGTAATAAGATGGGATCAAAATGGATAAAATAGAGCAAGATTGTTGGGCTTTTTTAAAAATTTCAGTAAGGTTTTGTATTCATTAGGCCTTCACTGAAAATGTGTGACACTAAAGAAATTGGTGTGTGAGACATGTATGCAGACTTGAATACGGTGCAAAGGGAAATCTTTGCATGTCAGTAAAAGAAAGGAAAGTGTCCTGTACCATTAGTACAGAAAGAGATTGATTACAACATATATTTGGTAAAGAAGTGAAAAATCAGATGTGATCTGGGAGAAAAAGCGCCTTAGTTTATATATGCTTGGACAAGGATTATAACATGCTAGGTAGGGCGTGAATAGAGTGATTACGTTACAGGCAGTATAGGATGTGGCACATTCATTAGTGTGTGTGTATGACATGCAGGAAGAAGACATAAAGATAATACAATGCCCTGAACGTTGATACAGATGCTGCAGGGGAATATCAATATTCTTGTTGCACAGCAGACATCCCAACCAGTATCTTTTTTCAATACAAGGTTTATGTTCATTAATGACAACACCCCTGCTTCTGAAAGTGTGCCAGTTTTTGAACTGTATTAATACATATATCTTGGTAGTTAAAATAAACAGTTGTAAAAGCAATAAGTAAGTGAAAGGCAAGACGATTGATAAATAATAGTAAATTGGAAAGTACCAGGTTTCTGTAAATGCTGTACTTGGAAAGAAAGGCTATAATGGATCATAGCTGATTAGAAAGTTAGCAGTTGTATCATTTGTAGTAATTTTCCCCTCTATCACTAAGTATATTAATATTTTTCTCTAAAATCAATTTCCAAACTTAAAAAAAATTAAACTTTGTCATCTGGGTTTTTTTTAATTTATAGAATGTTTTGTTAGATTCGCACATATAAATTAGGCCAGAATCTTTCAGGGCATTGTATACAAAAATGGCAAGAAAGCACAGGATGATAAATGATAATAGTCTTGCTTGCATTGAATTAGTGTTCTGTACATATGCTCGCCAAGTATAATTCACAGGCCGTTACTTGAAGCAAGTGTCAGTAAAGTGCAGTGACTAATAGAGCATAGGGCAATTTAGGGCAGTCTGAAGCCTGTTAGTTGCTTTATTTAATAAGCTTATTGTCATCCCGTTGACACATGTATTTTACTCATTTGCACACGTTAATTTCCATTTTAGTGTAACTTAGAGTGTAACTGATATCTTTTTATGCAACTTTCACCCAGTGTGTCACTGCAGGTGGTGGTCCAAAGATTTCAATAGGAATTGTATTTAAAAGTAGTAGTAATAATAATAAGGCTACAACTGTTATCAAGGTACCAGTTTGTCAATTTTGTAATAAGTGGTTTTCACCCTGAAGAGTTTCAGATCTCAACAGATGAGACAAGCAGGAGATATAAACAAGGTAGTATTATTATTGCCATCTTACACAGGTATGGAAAGTGATGTATGCTTCAGGATTCAAAATTCCTACATTATTGCAACTCAAAGTTTTGCTGATCCATATGGTTGGGTTATCTGAACCTTCTACCATGCAAGGGAGATACAGGTGAATAATCTATACTACTGGTTGGGTCATCTGTTTGAGACTGAGCCACAGCATCTTCTGCAACCTATATTTGCTTATTATGCAGGATACTGTGGCCACTGGATCTGCTTTACATTAAACAGGAATCCCCAGACTACTCCAGTGGTGACCTTCTAAACTATATGTTTTGTGGCTGGCTTAGATTTCTGAAAAAAAGTAAAATTTGCACAGACACCCTTAATGGTTCTTTTGCTGATCCTGCACAGGCTGTTGATGGGTTATAAGTGCAGTAGAGAGAGATACACTGACTCCCCACCTCATGAGTATATTTCACCGTAGAGTTCAATTAGAGAAATATTAGAACAGTGCCAGATATTGGCCATGATCTTGCACTTTGAGAAATGGCCAAGGCTTACTACCATGCTGTTCATATCAGCGAGTGCAAGTCCTACTGAGAAGCCTTTCCTATATGACAAATACCTCATTATTTCTGAAATATCAGAGATGTGAGCAAGGGGTTAGTGAGTCAATAGGGAAATAGTTATTTTTATTCATGTTGTGCATTTTGCAATAGCCAGCTGCATATATTGGGCTCTCTCCAGTTTTCTGCTCCAACTAACTGGCTAGCAACAGGTACCCTGTGTGTGTTGAAGAAACGTCCAACTCCAGATTCACTGGTTGAAGGAAGAATTTCTAATAAACCAGGCAAAGAAATGAGATCCAATTTTAGGTCAGACTTGTCCTTTGGGACAGGTAGGGACTCCCATCTATATGTTTGGTTTCTCCTACTTCTCTTTTATTTGTAGTGCCATGAGATATTTTGAGTGGAGCTTACTTGCATTCTAAACCAAGTGAAGTCAGACTTAAGTTTGTTTGTCTTCATGCTTGTTATTTACTCCCTTATTAAACACCATTGAGTTAGATGTTAGGCTGATATATTATTGGCATAGCTCTGTTGACTGCACACTGATCTGTAGCAGCTGAGGCTATAGGCTATACAATAAACTGTTGGGCCATATGAAATCAAGCACAACCTGTACTTTGACCATTTAGTCCACCGCTCTGGAACTGATTCTGACATCTGAAATCTGCAAGTAACTTCAAAGAAAGTTGATGGCAGTATGCCTGCTTTTCCTTAGAAAATAACAAAAAGTGGAGATAAAGATTAAGCAGATATGAATATAAGTACTGAGAGTTGGTTTGGTGTGGTGAGTCATTAATACTAATGGAGGTTAAAAATAATAATTTGTTACAAATTTTGTAGCACCACTTTGGCTTGTCTGTTACTGTCATTGTCCTTCTCTTCCTCCTCATCATAAGATTATTGAATTTCCAGCTGTTACAGTAGTGTTTAAAATGTCACTAGTCCAGCAGGTTGTGGATTTTCTTTGCAAACATCTGTATTATTGGATAAAATGTCAAATATCCAGATTTTAGAGTCTAAACTCCCTGAAGTAGAAATGCAACTTTAAAAAACATATTTTTTTTCCAGTGATCATGTGAAACAATGTCATGTGAGTTCCTAAATGGCTTTTAACTGCAAATATGCAATCTAAATATGTGGTTGCATTTATTTATGTGTATCTATATTATAAATGTTAACTCGAACTGAACCGTTTAACGTGCTTAATCCATTGCAGATGTAATGGTCAGTGAACTATTTCTGTAAACCACTTCAGTTGGCATTCTGAGCTTCCTTTAGTATTGATTCAATTTTGGCCAACTACTCAAACTTTAACCAGAATAAACTGGTGCCAGACTATGCATCAGTGACATGTATTGCTCAGAAACCCCATACAATTGCAAATTTCTCCAGCCTGTATGACCACTTTGTAACTAATTAGACTAGACGTGGCGCTAAAGAGAAACCACAAACACAGCAGTGTGCCCTGATAGATATTAATAGAGTCCAGCTTCTTAACAAAGTGAACAATTGCCCAAATAATGATTTCCTGCTGCAGACTTGTTATGCTTTGTTTGTTAAATCCTATTTTCCTTCCTACTTTCCTGTTGACTGCAGCAGAATTGAATTTTGTTCAACCCGTCTCTCACTGGGTCAGCAAAACTCTTCACCTTTGTGAAAGAAAAAAATAACTCATTGAAGGCTGCCTCTTTACAGGCATAGTTTACCAGTACACTTCGCTTTCAACCACTGGCAAATGGAAGAGGTTAATGGTGTGTTTTATGAAACATGGGAGAAATGAGAAACTAACATACAGGTCATTAAACAAAGCCAAATTTCACTGGACCATAGTTTGGTTTACTTTCAATTCCAAACACTTTTTAAAGAAAGAAGAAGCTGTTCATTCTTGTTTGTGGCTGTTCATTGCTTTTGCTATTAAACAAAAAGTTGTGCTCAGTGCATATGAAGTAGTATTTTTAGTGACTGATAAAATACATATCACTACAATAAGTGAGAATACCATGGAAGTCACTCCCATGCAACAGTATATTTCATTTAAGAGAACTGGAGCATCTTTGCTGGTTCTGAATGATGTTAAAAGATGTCTGTCACCTTTCATTTTAGTGCTGGACTGAGAGAACATTAATTTGTTTACATTTTAATAGTTGTAACCAATGTAATCAATGTACAACACACACAAATGTGATGGCACTGCCCTTGTTAGTGGTTTAGTATTTCATAGTTGGAAGTCCACACAGCTTTGTGCCATTGGGAATTGGTGTGTTTTGGACAGTTGAAAAAAGTATCTCATGCAACATCTTATTTGTAAGTATAGGAAAGTGAAAGGTCAGAAAGAGATGTTTTTGATCAAGAACGTTCAGAGTTTTCGAATTTGTAATGACCTTTTGTTTCATAATAAAATTCATGGGTCAGATTTTCAGCATATGAGAAACAGCTTGTTGAGCAGTTTGATTCAGTACAAAATGATGTGACCGATAGTCCAGTGTCACTGAAAATGGGGCTAGCTCATTGGCAAGATTACCAGCATAAGAAGTATTATGTTATATTTTTGTCATTTCTAATTTACCTTGGTTATCTTTTTTTTCACTTTGAACTATCATTAAAATCTGTTTCCGGATATAGTGCACTAAACCAATAGTAAATACTTCAAACTGGTGTTTTAAAAGTTCACATTAAAATAAGATTTTTTTATGGAAAAGGGAAGATCCTTCTTTTAAAGCAGTCAGATTGTGTTGAAAAGATAGCCTCTCTGCTATTCTTTAGAAAAAGTTTAACCTCCCAGTCTTAAAATCTACACAGAGGGATCTGCATCGCATTCACATTTTATCAGTTTTTGCAATATTTCTTGAGTTCTTTCATCTGTTCAGATTCTATAGCTTGAGCCTTCTGCTAGGAAAAAGGTTTGAGAAGCATAACAAAGGAAAAGTCACTTATTATGTAGCAGAAGTAAGTCTAAAGCTAAGCCTCCTAAAATTGCTTTCAATATAGTGGTAGTTGCAGATAGCAGTGGCATGCTTCCTGTAGCTTTCATTATGCTTTGAAAGATGAAACAACATGTGGTTGTTTATTTCCGAAAGCTTGGATGAAAAGTATTCCCCGTTGCATAAACTTGCTCACCTGTGAATTAATTAAAAGTTATTTTCAGTGCATCTCAGATTTAAAAAAAAAAGTTTACATTTCCTTATTGAATGACGTGGTTTAGATGTTCAGTCATTATCTTTCTCTGCAGGCGTGTACAGGTATCTAGAGCAGGCTCCTGTTTTTATGGTGAAAACTATTCTTATTTAGATGGTGTCTGTGAATCATTTTGGGCTCTTGCCATAATATCATGAAAATATCATGTTGTGCAATGCTTTATAAACTTGAAAACCTCATGCGGTCTAGAAGTTAAGATGACATATACCTCATTTTCTGTAAAGCAGCTAGGTATTTGTGTATGTTGGGGGTGGGTGGGAGGGAGTATCTCAAAAATGAAAATCTCACGTTTCCTACTGCAGTACTGTATCTTTTAGTATATGAACCAAATCCCGCTGCACCCTTTGTTCCTCCCTCCCACCCTAAAAGGAGGTCTAAAATTAAGGTACATCTTGTATACCAAAACAGCGTATTGAAAAATAGCTGAAATCATTATAATAAAAACTGGCCTCAATTCAATCAAATATATAATAAAGATTTTTCCCCACAATTTTATTTTTTTTGCTAATGTCCTTTATAAGTACATGTTATACTCCAGAAAATACAATAGGATCTGCAAGAGACTTGCCCAAATATATTGAGATCCTGGGCATCTAGTAGCTACCTAACTGTCATAGGATTTTCAGAGTCTTTTGTTGATTTTCAGCTTTGACATTATCTCTTATAGGCATTAATCTTCACAGTACTTCCATAGAGTGCGTAACCTTCATTATCACTAGTAAAAAATTAAGGCAGAGAGATTAAATAAACTGAATAACCTTAAAGAGGGACTCTATCCTAGGTGCAGACTTCCTTTGACTTCTGTTCCACTCTTAGCCCACTCTGTCATTGTGTTCATGAGTGATCCCTCACTATGGCCAGCAATCATACACTTTGCTCAGCACAGAAAATCAGCTCAGCTACAAACAGTTGCTGGGTGAGAGAACTTGCAAAAGCACTGAATTACTGCCCCTCAACTACAAGAACTTAAATTAGCCCTGATATTTCATATTCTTATTATTCACTGACCACAGGGCAGACTTGGCTGGCAGTTCTTTGTCATCGTGTTCCCTTCTCCAAAGGATTTCCTTTACATGGGAGATTTACTTTCACATTGATTATATGCTTCCAGAATGAGTCAGCTGCCCTCACTCCCTACTGGAATATACTGCTGATTTTATTAGTACCGAGAGTGGCCACTCAATGACCCAATTGTCAGTTTTGGATTAACTCGTTCTCTGAAGTCTCAGATTCAAATATTAGGAGGGTTTGTTCAGCTTTTTTTCTTTAATGTAATAAAATTGAGTACCCTTCCATTTTTTATATTCCTTTTGTAGTTGAGATCCTAAAAGCATTCTGGATTGATCCTAAAAATTACTATTCACAGGTGAATGGGTTTGCCATAAAGTCCTGCCCCAAATGGTTGTGCTGTTGTGTCTATATATTGTGTCCATGTACTAAATGTTTTTCTTTCCACCTCTGAGTGATGCATTTCACTGTTGGAATTTGTATGCATAAATGGGCTTAATTTGATCTTACTTATTACTGTGTAACTGAAGATGAGGACCTGGGAAATTGTGGGTCCCTTACTGAATGGGGGAGGCAACCTTGTGACAGGGGATGCAGAAAAGGCTGAAGTGCTCAATGCTGCCTTCACCTCAGTATTCACAGGCAAGGTCAGCTCCCAGACTACTGCACCAGGCAGCACAACTTGGGGAGGAGGTAAGCAACCAACAGTGGTGAAAGAACAGGTTGGGGACCTGTTTAGAAAAGCTGGATGTGTACAAGTCCATAGGGCCAGATGGGAAGCACCCATGGGTGCTGAGGCAGTTGGCTGATGTGATTGCAGAACCATTGACCATCATATTTGCAAACTCATGGTAATCAGGAGGGGTCTGTGATGATTGGAAAAGGGCAAACATGGTGCCCATATTTAAGAAAGGGAAGAAGGAAGATCCAGCAAACTACAGCCCAGTCAGCCTCACCTCAATCCCTGGAAAAATCATGGAGCAAATCCTCAAGGAATCCATTTCTAAGCACTTGGAGGAGCAAAAGGTGACTAGGAACAGTTGGCATGGATTCACCAGGGGCAAGTCATGCCTGACCAACCTGATTGCCTTCTATGATGAGGTGACTGGCTCTGTGGATGCAGGAAGACCGGTGGATGTGGTGTATTTTGTTTGATTTTAGCAAGGCTTTTGATACGGTCTCCCACAGCATTCTTGAAGGCAAGGTAAGAAAGTATGGGCTGGATGAATGGACCGTAAGGTGGATAGAAAACTGGCTGGACCATCAGGCTCAGAGAATAGTAATCAATGGCTCGATGTCTAGCTGACAGCAGGTATCAAATGGAGTGCCCCAGGGGTTGGTCCTGGTGCTGGTTTTGTTCAGTGTCTTCATCGATGACCTGGAAGATGGCATAGAGTACACCCGCAGCAAGTTTGCAGATGACACCAAACTGGGAGGAGTAGTAGATACACTGGAGGGTAGGGCTAGGATTGAGAGTGACCTAGGCAAATTAGAGGATTGGGTCAAAAGAAATCTCATGAGGTTCAACAAGGACAAGTGCAAAGTCCTGCACTTTGGACGGCACAATCCCATGCACCAGTACAGGCTGGGGACTGACCGACTGACTGGGCAGCAGCTCTGCAGAAAAGGACCTGGGGGTTACAGTGGACAGCAAACTGAAGATGAGCCATCAATGTGCCCTTGTTGCCGAGAAGGCTGATGGCTGCTTTGGTAGGTGTTTTGCCAGTTGGTCAAGGGAAGTGATTATTCCCCTCTATTCAGCACTGGTGAGGCCACATCTGGAGAACTGTATTCAGTTTGCACACCCCCTCCCCCCAACTGCAGAAAGGGCATGGACAAGTTGGAGAGAGTCCAGCGGAGGGCAGCAAAAATGGTGCGGGGGCTTGGGGACATGACTTTTGTGTCCATTAAGCCTAGGAGAAAAAGTACATTGATGTTTATTTCATAATTAGCATTAAGGAATAATTAAGATTATTCAAGAATTGAGATTCTTTTCCAGACCTCCCTATTAAGAGTTTGGGGGGGATGTGAGTTTCATGCATATATATTAATATAATATGTTTAAAAATGCTTATGTTCCCTTGACTCTTGGTACGACTATCAGAAGTGATTAAGCACATATTATAAGTGTACTTAACAGCCAAATAGACACAGTGTTTGTGGCTCACTGACATTGAATTACAACAAACCATACATCACCTAATCGCAATCTTTTACTATGGACAAAAAATATCATAATTATGGGCAAAAGATATCATCATAACTAGGGACCTACCTGAGTCATGGTGAGACAAAGGATTTTTTACAACCTGCTTGCAATGCACAGAGCCAGTTTCATGGGTATTTCATGGTATCCCTGCCCCTCACCGCTGATTGGCAGAGGGACCCCAGCAGCCCTGCCCTTTGCCGTTGATTTGTGGAGAGTGTGTTCACTCAGTCTATGTCGCTATTGTTTTGGTTTTCTTCGGTTGATTTTGTGGGAAATTGTAGCTGTTGCTGGATTTCCCGGTGATCGTGGACAAAGCTGTTTTTCAGTTTCTGCAAAATCCATGAAACTATCATTTAGGTAGGTCCCTAATCACAACTTTTGACTTTAAAGATGTGGTATGCAACAGGATGTGGCAGAAAGAAATAATAAGCACATTAAGAAGGTTGATGTTGTACCCAGTAGAATGCATTAATTCAGATATGCACACAAGCCAGCTCATTGTGCCTTCATGTAAAGAACTCAAATGCACAAATGCACAATGCTACCTCATCCTGTCATGTGCAAGACCTAGATCATTGAATTCTGCCCTAACACTGTTTCTGTTCCATTTATCTTAGAAACCAGTAGATTTTGAAGCCTATCATTTTTATTTTGGGTTTGAATTCATTAACTCCCTTCTCTTAATAGCTGGTGAGCTGTATAGTGTTTTTCCTGCTAGAGAACGCTGACTCAGTCCTGCTTTGTTTTCTGTATGGTTTATATCATTAGCCCTGTGAGACAGATCACAGTGTTTTGTATGACTGTCTAGTCTGGGAATGATGCTGTGAATGGTTCTAACTGTTTATTGTTACATTTATTAGATTATCGATGTAAAGTTACACTGCTTTACATTTCTAATGTAATATTTTTAATACAAAAGAGCAAGGCCTTTAGTCATTCTCAACTCCAAATAGAAAACATATATTACAATGCATGAGCTCCCTGTTATCTCCTTAGTTTATATTCAAGGAGTTTTACTTTTTTGGCAATATCCAAAACATAGAAACAGACTTAAAGAAGCTTGGCAATCACTGTTTAAGCATGGGTGAGGCAGTGTAGTTGAGACACAAAGCTGACTTGTATCCAGGCTGAACAGGAGCAGAGTAAGTCAGTTTCCCCATTTAGATGCATTGGAAAATTGAATAAAAATACACATTCATTCCTTCCCTTTAATTACAATCAAATTTATGATCCCCACTTTTTTAAAAGGCCCTTTTGTATCACGACTGCTGCATGTATCAGCATGTTTCTTTGACAATAGAGAATAGGCAATTATGAATCATCTATAATATGGCATAAAAGCGTGAATGAGGAAACTGTAACTTGCCTCTCACCTTGATTATGCCAACAGGCTGGAAAAAAAATCAGTGACTTGTTCAAGGACAACCTGGATCTCAAATTTCATTGTTCTCAATGAAAATACAGTTACCTTTTTTATACTGTCCAAAGGGGGTGTGGCTTTAAATGCAGTTAAATTTAAATGTAACACTTTTCTTCATGGACCAGATGTTATTCATTTCAGTCCTTTCAAATACTGAGGACATTGATTGGCAAGAATATGTAACCTTAGGCTCAAACTAGAAATTAGCTTTTTGCCTCGTTTTGCTCTACCATTGACTTCTATGTGGTACTATGCAAGTCAGAAGCCAGAAATGTCCTCAGGGGCCTCTGATATTGGACACCTGATCCTTGGATGGCAAACTTCTTGAAACATCTTAGAATTTCAGAAGTACTAACCACCCACAACTCTTATTTAAGTCAGTGAAAACACATGGTATTCAATGCACTTGAAAATTAGGTTGGCCATTCAATCAAAGGTACTTCTTGATAAATGTGGCCTTAGCTTCTCTTTATCTCACTTTTAATTCAATTCCATTTTTTTCAGCTCTCCCTTTGGCAAACATTATATAAGCACCAAATATTTCTTCTTTTATACAGTTACACTCTTCCTAAAGTTTAGTGTAGCATAAAATTCAGCAAGCTTTCCAAGGGGAAGAATTTAGCAGATTAAAAGATCATGGATTTATTTGTGTTTTCAGTGTCATTAACAGGCTCATTGCCTGGAAGGGAATTACGTTTTAAATGTCAAAGCTTTTTCCTCTTTCCAACTTCCAGGTTGCCTACAGTAGATTATTGTTTGCATAGCCTTTTCCCCCCAGAATTATGCAAATAAGCAGACTGTGCTAATAAATGGAATGGGAAAAATAAACAGTACAAAAATAAAATAAACAACTCTTATTCAATTTTGTACCGACTGTAGCTATGGCATTTGTCACCAAAAGGTAGTCGTGGCAATGTGGCACTGCACTACAAAGTGCTCCATGCATTTTTCTGTCAACTCTTAAGCCTCCATTGAGAAAAAATTTAAAGGGACAGGAGTTGCTGTCCAGTAACATCTTTTGCCCCTTTATGCCCTTATGCTTGCCGATCTATTTACTCACAATGAATAAGAAAATCCTATATGGAACAAATCAGTTTTCTTTCTCTTGGTCACAATGCTAAATGAGTGTTCCATATGGCCAATGCAGTGGTTAATGACAGGAAACAATTGAACTATATTTCAAAAGATAGAAATGCATTTATTAATTTAACAGAACAGAAAGCCATATGTATTTATTTTCCACATTTCAAAAATGTTTCATAATTTGAAACCTTAAAATAAATGGTCTCTTCTGCACAGAAATTTCTGTGTACTGATTGATCTTTGCATTATTTGATTAACTAGTCCTTGGCTTCCTTTCTTACTTTTGGCTTGTGCAGTAAAGATATGTGCTAAAATCCCATGTGCAAATAACTAAGTAAAATGTAATTGATTAGCAAATCTTTTTATTCTTTGGGAAAGTATGTGGATAAGTAGCGATGTGTAAAAGTGACGTGATAAAGGAGAATCTACTAAATTCTACTAACCCCAAGTTTTTCCTTGGCATGTTGCAAGTATGCTTTTCAGTGTCAAGCTGCATGAAAAATAATACCATTTTTTAATCTTGAATATTACAGGAGTTCTACCCAGAAGACAGGTTTAAATGGGTTGCTTTCCTCTTCTGCTTTGCAGCTGGAATGGAAAGCCAGTTTACGGTAGTACCATAGGTGGATCTGAAATTTCCCACACCAGACCATGGAGAAGATGGGGGCACAGCATGTTTGGAGTCTCTGAGCCAGTGAGGAGACATGAGGGAGCTAGGCTGGGATTAGATGTTGAAGAGGGTACTGCCTGCCACCATTACTGTTGTCTTCAGCTAATGCAGTCCTGAGGGTAGCACAGAGCCACTCTTGCCCTGCTGCAGCTGTGTGCTGAAGGGAGCAGCTGTGTGGGGAGTTGGGCTTATCTGAGGACAGTAGTGGTGGCAGGCACGTCCCCCCTTCAAATACAGGTTCTTCCTTCCAGTGCCTATTCCCTGCTTGGCTTCAGTCACCATCCCAGTGTCCTCTGGGACTCCACTTGCACCCAGGTCAGCCAGGGAAGCAGACGGGGTTCAACTACATCACTGCCCCTCTTCTTCCCCTCCCCTTCAATCTGTCCCTGAGAGTTACAGAGATTAACAAGAAGAATATTTTTTGTTTTGCCCTGGAATTAGCATTTTCACGTAGTAAATGGCTGTTTACTACTTGAGAGTAGGAGAGCGCTAACTTCCTACAGGCATTTCAGGCAAACACTGATTTCACTAGATACTTAAGCAGGACTTGGGCAATATCTGATATGCAAGTGCCAAACAGTGATCCAGAATATATCTGCTCAAACAACAACAAAACGGACATCTATATTTGACTCCTACATTCACCAGCATCACTGAGTCCATTAAAAAGAACTAAGGTCAGTTTCTTTCAAACACACAAGAGGAGAAGAGAAGGCGGTGTTGGTCGTGCAGCTGCCCACATTTTGCATTACACCCCAGTATTCAGATCACTCATTCTTGCCACACTTGTATTCTAGGCCAGGGCCATCCAGCTGGCACCCAGGTCTGGCCTGCAAGGAATTAAGCTGGAGCCCCTGGGCTTCTGCCTGGCCACAGTAGTAGCTCAGGACTCCAGACTCTCCCTCCCTCTGGCTTTCCCTTGCTGCCCTTTCCTCAAGGGGTGAGATGGTGCAACACAAAGCTGCTGTCAGTGTTGGGAGCTCAGGAGATTCAGTGCCGGAAACCTTCAGTGCTTGCAAGCTAGGTTGCAAAGGGTGAATTAGGGTGCCCAGGTGCATGATGCTATGGGAAGTTGGCTTGGGTGTGGTGCAGTAGTTGGAGTGCATGGAGAGCAGCAGCAGGGGAGTGCACGGTGCAGTAGGAGGCATGGAGAGCAGCCAGCGGGCACACAGTGCAGTTGGGAGGTGCCTGGTACAGCAGAGGGGGCACTTGGGCATGATACAGTGGGGGTGGGGAGAGCATGCAGCCCCCAGGGCCTGCAGATCCCACCAGTATGGCTTATGGAAGTGTGACCTGAGAAATGCATAGCCCCTGGCCACTTAAAAGTTGTACAGCTGTTATAGGTCTTCCTCAGTCCAAGGGGGTTAATATTCATACTTCCCAAGACAGCATCCTAATTACCAGGCTACAAAATAGCCTGAAAGAGGACATCCTCCTCCCCTTCTTTTTGAAGTTGAGCCACTCTACAGCCAAGTGTGCAAGAGTCACGGATCAGAAGTGCCAGCAAGAGCAGGCCTGACTAGGACTCAACTAGGGATGGGAAATCCTGGGTTCTTGTCCATCCTACTAGGGTTACGTCTCTTTTTATCCAATGTCTGTCTAATGTAAAACACAGAAACAGTCTGAAGAGCAGAAGAAGTTTCTCTACTTCTAGCTGAATGTCCTAACTTCTCAGCTATTAATTATCTTTCCTCATCAAAGGACTCAGTGCTATGCATCTCAAGCAGAAGGAGCTTAATGTTCAGCCCTGACAGAGTATTTCCCAAATGTCTACCTTTCCATGTGTCCACACACAGCATCCAAACTCTTGGATCATCCTTTGGAGGAACCTAACTCTCCCTATTAAGCCAGGCTTCTAACCCTGTTTCTCCAAATCACCCTGCTGGGGCCAGGTGCCTAGTTTTTAATATTTCTAATATTTAAGATGAAGTACCTAAGTGGCTAGTTTGGCTAGTGTCCTCAGAGATTAAAGCATTATGTGCCTGTAGTGACCAGGAATAATCACTCTACTGTACCAGTTTATTAAACTTGTATTTGAACCAGCTGGCATACTTAACAGTGACTAAATTTCTCCCTGAGGCATATGCATCAGCGCACACTTTTTGCCTACCACCTCTGTTGGTTCAGGCTGCCAAATGACTCTTAACAGAACTGGTGTGAGACCTGTAGCTCTCTTGGCAGAGAGAACACAGGATGCAATTTATCTAGTATTCTTGCCAAGACAACAAGCCAGATTCTGATCTCACAGAAGTTCTACAATGGCGTAATACTAGTTTATAGCAGCATGTCAAAGATCAGAATGGATCCCTGCATGAATAAATCTTTTTCCTTTTATTTCTAGCCTCCATCAGCAATCCAGCTTTCAGCTCACTGGAGGGTCTTCTAAACGTATTCACTTTTTATCTGGTTCTTGCAGATTGGTGATATGGAGTCATCTTTGACTTAGATATGACAAAAGACTTGTGTTTTTTTATTCCAATGGGTTTTTCATGGTATAGCAAGAAGCTGAGTCTGGCAAACTCTCCCTTACTATAAAGACTTGTTACTTTCTGACCTGCTTTTGAACTTGACTTTGGTAAATGCTACTCCCCCAATATTTACTGTTGTAGACTGACTGAGCAAGGGGATGAATATACAGTCCTTCTCTGGAGTGCTGAAGTAAGATTTTGACAGATCCTGAATTTATCAAAGATAGGAAGAAGAGCCAGTACATAATGGCCTATCGGCATTTAGCAAACACCCTTATTATCACATTAAATCAGATGATGGCTAAAGTTCAGCTGACTCAACATGCAGCTGTTAAAGACCCACTTCTACCTTTCAGAATCTAAGAAAATCTAGGCTCACATGAGGAAAACAAACTCTCTTGAAAATCTCTGTGGACTGGTGCATCTGTGATCTTTTATCAATAATAAAATAGCAGTCAAAGCACATATCTGGGGACAAGAACAACTGGTCTTGATTAGCATTCACTAACTGAGAAGTTAGCCTTTTTGCCCTGAATAGAACCATTGCACCAGGAAATTTAAAGAGGTCTTTTCATACTGTGACCCACTTGCGAAGAAAAGGCTAGTGTTAAATAAAGCATGTTTATTTTATCAGAAAGTTTCTTTATTCTGCTCAGGTCTGTTTTAGCTTTTGAATCTTTATATATTATATAAATGGAGATGCTCTTCACTGTCGTTAGAGTGATCTTATACAAACTTCCTTTTCATTTTTCTGACTGGGCATAATTATCTGAGCATATCAATGGCACAAGGATGATAAAATTGTAGTGATGACTGATCTGCTGTTTGGAAAAGGAGAGGTTAAGAGAAATCTGTAGTTGGAACTAATCCCAGTGCATCATTCTGCACAACATATGACACTTTATGCTGGTGTAATTATGGTTTTAGCTATAAATAGGATGAACTGAGCTCCCATATTTGTTTTTGTACCAGCTGTAATATAGCATTTGCCATCACAGGGACTTGTAATAAGGGAATCATCAAGGTAGATGGAATCTTTAAAAATAATTCAATTTTGTTTGCAGTTTCTTCTTGGGCCCTGTGTACATACCTGCCACTGGAACCATAAAAATCTATGACAGTATGCTCTAGGACTATTAGGTGCCACTCACGGTTCAAATATCTATTCTTATAACAAGAAATTGCAAAAGGTAGTTTTAACCTCTATATTGGTGAGCCAAATTAACAAGGTCTACATATGGCTTAGGACTGCTATGTATGTTATTTTCTGTACTATAAAGCCAAATGCTGTGGATAGCAAGAGTCTTCACTTTTATGTCTATTTCACATTAGGTTATAAGGAAATTTCTTAAATCATTCCTCTCTTGACCTAGGCAGGGAAAATAGTATCTTTCAGAGCTAATGAGCTTACATAGAATTTACAAACCCCTTCCTCCTATAGAAATAGACATTATATACACGTATGTACGTGTTTGTGTTATGATTGTACGGGGCCCTCAGGGTGACACAGGAGCTAAGATTGATGTATATAAAGATTAAGGAACAGGTACTAGATGTAAATTACTGTATCTCAATTGAAGCTACAATGAGTTTATTCTAGCAGAGGATCAATCCCTAATCCATTAAAAAAATAAACCGGAAACTGAATCATTTGTTCTAAAAAGCAGATTCATAGATTGTAAGGCTGGAAGGGAACTCAGAAGATCATCGGATAATTCATTGCAACTGAACTTTCCAGATTACTGTGCAAGTGGAATGCCTTAAAGGCAATGAAAGATAATACATTGCAAAATGTACTAAGTGCATTTGTTTTTGCAAGCCTATTGCTATTTATTTATATTATCATAACACCTAGCAGCCATAGTCATGGACCAGAGTCACACTGTACTAGTTTTACAAACACAGAACAAGATGTTCCCTGCCCAGGCACCATCCTTCCCTGTGCTAATGGAGCAAAGTATTCTCATGGACTGTTGATCACAAGAGTGCATCTCAAATACATAGCACAAAGTTAAAAGCCATACTTTTACTGATATCTGCACCTGACTCTACATCCATTAGCCTCAATTATGAATCAGCCTCAACCTTTATACAGATGGCTAGGTTCTGAAATTGTCAAGCACCCAAGGTAAACATGAAAAAGGCATGCCATTTCACTTGATGTTCTCATTGTCAACAATGAGACACTAATTCACAAGCTGGAAATATACAGAATAACTGTTGCTGGCATCGCAGAAACTTGCTACAGAAATAGTGGTCAACGTGCCATCACAGGTGCCACACTTTATTCTGAAAATCAGGAACATAATAGTGAAGTAGCCAGAGTTCTCTTTCCCACCGCTCAATAAAGCAGTGGTTACTTCATGTCCTATTTCAGACATTTATTTTATGTTCACCTGCCTCATTGTCACAGTCACTGATCTGTTGTCATAATGGATGCTGCCACATAGACTAGAAAAAGTTAAGACCGTGACATGTCTAATGACAATGTTTTATGGTTCAGTCTGTACCTTTTTACAGCGTACTGCATCTTTGGGATCTTAACATGATTGCCAAGCTTTGAGGGTATCTATCAGCATACGAAGACACAGCTCAGCATTCATATTGCAGTAACTATCATTCAGTCACAGTACTGGCAGTTCCCAGAAAAGTCTAACTGTTTTTTTCTTCCAAAATTCATCTGTGGATGACTTGTAAACACTGCCCAGCGCAGTCAGCCATGGATATTGTGGTTTGTCTTACAGCAATTGGAAGAGATACATCAGGAATTTGTTCACCCCTTATATGTACTTTCATTCCCTTAAAATCTGCCTTTGCTTTTGTAGTCAAATGCCTTATGGAAAGTTATGCCTGGCATTTGTTTCCTGGATATCCTGATGAATTTAATATAACCTTCATGTGGGTGCAGGAGCTGGGATAGAGGGGTTAAAGCCTTGCATTTGTCCTAGACTTATTCTTTCATTCTGTAGAATGTAGGTTAGAACAAGATAGTATGTAGTTCAGGAATCATGACTGACAATGTGACCTTCACAGACCTGGACTGTGTGGACATGTGGCTTTCTTCAGTGAGTTGGCAGAACACCTGGAACATGCACTTGAATGCTTTGAGGAAAAATACCTCACTTTTGTTCCAGCTCTCCTGGACTAAGACCAAAGTTCAGAATCTGGCAGCTGGTCAAGGTGTAGAATATGCAAGTTAACAGTAATTCCACCAAGGGAGTTAAATATATGTCTCCCCCTTGAAGCAGTCTGTTTCAGACAGGTGTCTGTTGGATATACTACTAAAAGGATTCATCTGTATGCATCTGGAATGGATTCACTGTGGACAGTATGGAAACAGCATAAGCTACCACTTGTCACAAAACCAGATTTGTGTCATACCTGTCCTATAACCTGGAACTTAAATGAGACTATTACAGAGAGTGATTTACACAAGCTAGAGGCATTTCACATAGGTTACCAACATTGGTCATGTGGTATAATATGCTATGACTCACAACACAGTGACATGGAGCACTTTTATCACCTCCAAATTACATAAGCCATAGTGTCCAAACAAGAATTGAACCATGAGCTCCTGGATTTCAGTTCAGTATCTTACCAACAAAAACATCCTTTATAATATACTGCTTCAGTGCTGTATATTCAGTAAAATATTTTTGTCTCAGCAATACCAAATCTTGTTGCAACATTTTACTGGTAAATCTACAGGGAGATAGCAGATGAGAATGCCCAGTTTCTGAGGCATTTAAGTGGTTATGAAATGAGTGCAGTGATAGTGATTTACTTTGTGGATTATTTGGGGATATAAAGAAACTTACTCTCATCTACCAACTTACCTAGCATCTCTGATAGATTAGCTTGCTCTCAGTGCAAATGAAGCATAATTCTCATACTTTATTCCAGAGAGCATTACTGCAAGACATAGGGCTCTCATGGATAAAATGGCTTGTAAATCAACTAAGTATAAATCTGGGGCTTCATACTCCACTTAAATCAAAATTTCTCATGGTTCTTGGAGAAAGCCATTTTCTTTTTCATTTAAAATGTTTGCTAATTCTTTTGGACTTGAGCTGAAGCTATAGCAGTGGTAAGATATTCACTTGTCATGCTCAAAGTATTACAGTTCTATTTGCTTTCTCTATGTAATTTTGAAAGATTTCATGCTACATGTGCCACACATTCTCATTTTTCATAAATTGTTGTCTCTGCAAAAATAGGTGTAAATGAGTGCCTTGAATATTTCTGTGTAGCAATGATGAATATGTTGCCTGCATATGGCCAACATACAAGTATTCCCATTCCCACTGATTCAATAACCAAATCATGTTAGTACCACTGTTTGCAGGTGCATTGTCTATGCAGTCTGATATCTTTTATTAGACCAGCTCAAATAGTTGGAAAATTTCTTCTTAGCAGGCTTTTGGGTGTAAATATTCATTCTCTCCAGGAAGAGCTCACACCAACTGCAGATACTTCCTCAGCCTGATGAAGGGTATTTATAGCAAGCTTTCAGGTACAAATACCCTTCATCAAGCTGAGGAAGCATCTGCAGTTGGTAAGTGCTCTTCCTGGATGGAATGAATATTTACACCCAAAAGCTTGCTAAGAAGAATTTTTCGAACTATTTGAGTTGGTCTAATAAAAAATACCGGATTTACCCAAAAAAACCTTGTCTGCCTATGTCCTTAGACCAACATGGCTACAACCTCTACCCTTATGCAGTTATTCTTAGGATAGTATTGTCCTTAATCTTTGTCAGAAAACTATTACAAGCAGGTAAGAGGAGGTCTGTGCTGTAGAAATTGAGCATACTCAGCTATATTTTCATCTGCTCGGTGGGTAAACACCTTTCTGAAGCACACTTTTTTAGTTTGTTTATTTTGCAGTGGCCAACTTTAGTGATCGCCATATGGCGACCATATGTTCTGACCAAGTCTTTTTTTTTCAGTTGAGCAGGACTTGAAACCTATTTAAAAGATAGGTTTCTTTTCTTAACTACATCTTAATTCCTTGTATCATTCTTGCAAACTGTGCAATAATGTTTCTTGACAGCATGTAAAGTACGAAGGAGACTTCCATAACAAATTTGGTCATTTTGGTCAGTTTGGTATGCACTTTGGAATAAAAGATTTTTCTTCTCTAAAATTACTTTTGTTCAGTTGTGAAAATTTAAAATGGGTGATAAAATTTCAAACACTTTTATTTTCTCCATTGGACTGTTTGAGAAAAATCAATGCAGTCAAAACATGTGCAGACAGTTGTAAGTGTTGATGTCCCTTGAAAGTAGTTTAGTGTAGTGGAATGAGTTCAGAGATGGGAACCAGGAAGTCCTTCTTTTGATCATCATCCCTGTCCCTGTCACAGCATTAATAGTAATTTAGATGTTAGAACAGGTGGCTACCTGTAGCTCACAAGAAGATATTGATCCGAAATAGAGTCCGAAGTTCCCTGTCTCACTAAGTGGCCATTAAAAAAAAAAAAAAAAAAAGGTTGTCTTACTGTCTATGCCATCATTGTTAAAATAGGGTTAATAGATGCTATCTGTTTCATAACCTATGATACCTATTTCATCCCTGGATCCTCCTTCTTCTCTTTCTTAAAGCTGGGCACTATAGTCGCCTTTTTGCAATCATCTGCAAGGATGAGTTGCAAATGATCAGTCCACCGGCTCCATTGCATAGGGTTTACATGCCTGAGACCTGCACTGCCAAAAGAAGCATCACACAATGAAGCCAGCCATGCAGGACATGGACTCAGCTGGGGCGGCAGCAAGAAAGTGAAATTGGCTTAGTTCCATAGCATGAGCTCCATGACCTGCGTGTAGCAGTGAGCAGGGCTGGGCTGCCGACTCCACTACACAGGGCTCCCTGCGGAGGCGCACAGCTTGGGCAGAGAACCTGGGAACTGCATGTGAGCCAGGGAGCCCTGCATGATGGAGCCAGGTGGACCCCTTCCCCCACCAGCCCAGGCTTCATGCTCCAGCTGCCCTGCCCTGGGCCCCCGCCAGCACCGGGGCACTAGTATGCACCCCAGGGCACTGGCATGGACCCTGTGCTCCTGCCCAGCTGCTGCTGTGCTCCAGCCAGCTGCCCCCACTCCACCTGCCCACCTCCACTGCCCCTTTCCCGTGCCCCCTCCCATTGCTGCCTTTCCCCTGCACCTACCCCCACCCACCGCTGCTCCTCGCCCACCCACCGCCACTTCCCATTCACCTGCCTGCCGCCACTCCCCCCTCTTGCCACCTCCTTACCTGTGGGGCCAGGGTCAGGACCATCCTACATGGGAATGAGCAGAGCTTGGCCCTATGCAAGCACAGCAGGGGCAACCTGGGGCCAGGCTGAATACTGTGAATTGGGAGGCACCTGCCTGTGGGTTGAATGAAATCGCCTGGTGAGTCGGTTCAGCCCATGAGCCATATTTTGCCTGCTTCTGCCCTAAACTCTCATTTTGCTGCTGTTGACTGCTCACCTACTCCCCAAACTGTGCTGCCTGGTGCAGTAGTCTGAAAGCTTACCTTGCCTCTGAAGGCTGAGATGAAAAAGCTGTTGAGTACTTCAGCCTTTCCCACATCATCTGTCACTAGGTTGCCTCCCCATTTCTTTCATTCTTCCCTCCCCACCCTTGGAAAATCCCACAAAATGTACACCTACATTTTTCAGGAATTTTTCCAAGGATCATTTAACCAGACATATTCAGCTCTACATCAAGTAAGAAGGTTCCTTTTTTATCAGTCTTAAAAACAAAAAAAGACGTGTTCATATTAAGTTATTGCTGCATGTTTACAAGTGTAATTATAATAGAAAAGTTATTAGTTTCACCTTAAATTGCTTTTCTTAAGCCAGTGGAATTACATCTGTTTTATTTGACTCGGGGTTAAGGAGGCATAAATTATTGATTAATGGCTTTGTTCCCTTCAAAATGGGCAAAATGAAAACACTGTTCCGTGATAACATGATCTTATCATCCCTTGACAGTTACTTCTTATAGTCAGCCATGCATTACTACCCCTACCTCCAGCTCTGTTTAAAAGCATGTATTATGTTGAAGTGGGAAAGAAAACTGTTCATGGTTGCCCTGAATAAAACCTTGGTGTGTCACTTCTGTATCAAAAAAAGGAGAGGGGGAAGGGAAGAGAGTAGGCTAGACGCCAAGGAGACACTATATATAGTTTTTTCTTTGACTGCTTAACAAGATAAGTGGTCTGAAAGAGAGACAAGTGTTGTTTCCCTATAAATTGTGTGCCAGCTGCTTTATCACTGAACAGTGTAGATTATGTTGAGTAGAGTAATCAGAAGGAAGAAGGGGAGGCTAAAATAACAAAGTGATAGGACTATTTTGACTCCACAATCAAACCTCCTTGACTTCTGCCCTTTGGGTGGAAAGTGCTTATGTTACAAAACAACATGAGGTCAACCACCAGACACTGCTCTTAGTTTCTTTCTTACTGCTATTTGAGACAGTAGTTGTCAAATATATTTGCATTCTTCTTTTTTGTGTCACATGTTAGCTCATATTACCCCTTATTGGGGATGCTAATATCATCTGCTTACCCCCCTCAGTGTAGAAAGGGTTGTTGAATTTCAAGTACAAAAAGCTGCTTGGTTAGGTTTATGCAAGATTGTCAGGATTTCAAGGCATCCTGAAAAATATATGAGATCCTAATTTTCAAACCATGTCTTCCTTCCAAGAAACTGTGCTATTTGGCAGATAATTTTTGGAGCCATTAATCACTACAGACCGTTAATTTGGACACATACCATTCCTTTACTAGTATCCAATGGAAATGTTATATTGAGAGCATAAATCACACCTTTTTAGTCTTGAGTGCCTTCTGAACTCTTATCAGATCAGGAATATAACTGTTTGATTAATGATGCAGTGGTAGATCCATTATGTGCAAAGGTGTAATTTTTCTTTAAAAGCATGATACAATGAAGGGAGGCCCTTAATGGGAAGTAATAAAATACTTAATAATTAATGATTGTGAAAGCATCATATTAAAGTATAAGGTTAAGGTGCTTTCATGTAAATCATTGAATTTAGGATGCTGAAGCAACTTTTTAGCACCTGCTTTTTTATGGAAGTGGGAATTAGATGTTGGCTTGCCTGAATGTAAGTAAACTACATTAAGGAATCTAAGGGAGTTGAGCACTTGAAGTCCTTTTGACTTTTCATGGGATTTGGGCACCTAGTTCTCTTAGGCTCTTTTTAAAATGCCAGCCTAAGTGGCTCAAGGACTTTTGTTAACTTTAATTTCTGAAGATGGATGATAGGAAGATTTTGGTATGTTCAGTTAGACTACAAGAATTTTAATTCAGCCTGTTGTTTGATAAGTCTTTTCTAAATTACAAAATCAGTGAAAAAGATCTGAAAAAACCATCCTATCTTGGTTGCTAAATCAGCAAGCACACACCTAACTTTCAAGCATGTGTGCGATCCTTGAGGACTGACTTCTGTCTTACAGAGCCCTAAGCACACACTTCACTTGGAACATGTAAGAAATCCTGTCCCCATAAAGTGAACATTTAAACATGCTTAAGTCTTACTGAAATCCACAGGCTTAGCCATGTTATCCAGTTTCAGAAAATAATTAAGCATATGCTTAAATACGTTCCTGAAATGAGAAATAAGATAAATATATGCAATATGAATTTGTCGTAAGTGTATGTGTATGTGTGTACATGCATTTGCACATACTGCGGTATTAAAAAGCAAGCTTTTTATAAGTTTCTTTTGTAGCTGTCGTGGGTGACTGGTGCCTCCTGAGTCTGGGGGGACACCACATCACTAACCGGGGAGGGAGGTAGTCCCCCAGCAGCTGATTGCCAACCGGGGTGGGGAGGGTTCCCGGAGCAGCCAATGGCCAAGCCCAAAATCACCAACAGCGAAACTGGAAGTGCACTTCCACCGGCACCTCTGGTTTGGCAGCTAGCATATCCAGGGGGTGGATGGCTGATCTCAGGGAGTGCACGTGCACCCCCTATGCTTCACCAATGGTAACTGTGATTTGACAGCTGTAACCTTGGCTTAACCCTGATGACCACATTTGACTGCTGAAATATCCTATTTGTAGATGTCTTGGGATTTTTTTGTTTTGTTTTGACTGTTTCTGAACACTTCTAGTGAAAACGTAGTCACAGATTTTCCCTCCTGAGCTGTACCATTTTGGTTGCATGTGCAAGTATTAGGGCTTGTTCCACAGGAAAAGCAATGTTGCAGAGCTGTGTGAATGCAGGAGCTCAGCCAGAGCTGGTGCAGAGAATTGCTCACACAAGCAGAGCTGTGGCAGGAGCTGCACTGACATTTGGGTGAGCTCAGAGAGATCACTGTACATGGATCACACAGTTAAGGGAGGTGTGACTGCACTGCCACACCTCCCTTGGATTCACCCCTGAATGCACATGCATAATTATGGGTATTATTTTTTTCTTGTGCTTGCAACTCTTAGGTTTACTTTTAATGAATTATTCTTGGTCCCAAAATATTTGAAAAACATTTTGTTATAGTTGTACTTTTATTTGTAATAGAAACTATTTTTGCCTTGGTAATATCCAACACTCATCAGTCCAGTGTTAAATTACATGGCTATCCCATGTTATTACAGTGTGTCACAAAGCAGAACAGTCTTCTGCATGCCATTGTTTGCATGCACATCTAGACATTCTGTGAGGGTGTAATCAGCTGTGATTAAGAAGTATAAATGATGCTCTGTATATCATTCTACACTTGAAAATTAAATAGGGCAATCACTACTCTGAAATGAGCACAACACAAAACAAGCCTCAACTATTTTTCTTTTAAAAGATATATAAATTAAGACTCCGCACGGGTTTAAGGTTCATGCTAGGTATGTACTCTACTGTCTTACTATGTGTTCAGTAGTTGGAGCATTTTTGCATCAAAAATTGTCGAATAAGATTGAGGTTGCAAAACTGTGGGATATATCTGTCAGCAGCCAAATCTCTTCCATCTTACAGGCAGTGTCAATGTTCATATTTTAAATTATGGATTCATTAGTCTTATTGTTGATATTTTTCTCACATTTTCTTGTTGATGATATTTTGTTTTTAGAAAGTATCTTACATTTTGTGGGGGTGGGTTAATTAACACAAGTTGTCATGAAATCCCCAGCTAAATTCCAAAATTTAGCTGTAAAGTTAAAATAGAAGCAGCACCTGATGCAGTATTACACAAATCCACATCATCAGCATAAAAATTAATGTTTCAGCTTTTTACCATGTGAGATGTTATTGCTGTAAGTAAACTTGGGTCCGAAACAGAACCTTGGGAATTCTCTGTACAACAGGCTTGAACTGAGAAAAAAGGCCGGCAACTCGAGCACGCTGCACCTCATGACTTAAGCAACAAAAACCCATCCATTCCCAAGCCCACCCTGAGATATCTGTTATAATTCAGGGTCAAGACTAATGGTTTAGAGACTGCATGATTTTATAAATGCTGTTACACAGTTTCTCTCTCTTGAAAACAAAATGATTAGATAATGTACCACTTCAGTCTCAGTACTTTTATATTTATTTTATGCACATTATTGTAATTAATTATTGAAAAACACTGTTATAGGAAAGAAAAATTAAATGCATGTCTTCTGCTTTTAAGATTTTGATGCAAATCAGGTTCTTATAACTTAGATAAGAGTTTAGTCTGAATTATTAGTACTTTACGACAGACATGTTCACCCTTGTTGAATATAAATCAGATTAGATTATACTAATATTTTAGGATCTCAACATAACAGCTGAAGTCAGATGAAGTTTTGCGTTACACGTCTATATCACACATATTTTGTCTTGGACATTGTGCTTCTCTCGGTGATAATGTAAGATGGAAATTGCTGACAAATCTTTTTTTTATGCATTTTAAGCTATTGAATACTGTGAGAAGTTACATATTTGGTAGTTTAATGAAGTGCATTTTAGACTAACTCAAATTTAGTAATGTTAATTTAAAAAAGAATTACTTCTTACATTAGAATAGATAACTTTAGACAGATTGATTCAAAGCAGTCCTTTGTGTAATGTGTTAGGGGCTCCCTCCCTTCCCAACGGGGGTAGGTGAGTAACCCACAAGTCACACACCAGGTTAAACCCAAATGCCTCTTTATTGCAAAAGAAAATCAATAACACACATGGATAATACTATAACAAACTTCTGAGCTGCAAGCTTAGGCTGGAGGAAAGGCACTCTTCTCCCGTGTTATTACCTGATAGGTCTTGGGAACCCCACCTGGCGTCCAGGGTGGCAAAGCTACCTCCTTTATTGGGTCCTCAGTCTTGTCCTCCCCAAACTAGTTCCACCTGGGACCCAGCTCTTTTCACCTTGTATACCTTTCCTCCTCCCCATTATCTCCCCAGAAGGGGGGTCCACTTTTAGCCTTACTGCCTTTTCTGGGATTAAAGCCAAGCCGTTATCTCATTCTGCAAACTGTTATTTTTCTAATTTAAAATTGCTATCTTTGCACTCTGCTAGGCCTGGGACTTTCCAGGACTGTTGGTCGGAAAGCTCAAGGTGGTGCCCCCTTTTTTTCTTCTTCTCTACTCATCAGCAAGCTGCAGCAGATGCATTAGGTCATTACCTTGTGGCCTCTGGGTTACGCGAATCTGACCCCCCCTTCAGGGTGTCAGATTGGCCTCCTCCCAGAAGCCTCTCCGGGGCGGGCCTCAAATAATGCCATTGAAACCGGTAGAGTTACACCAACAATGAATTGAGTCCATGAAATTGAAAGCTACCTATTAATGTTTGGCTCAGTTTTATGTTTGGCTCAGATATTAGTGAATGCATACTGGTTGTGTTTTCTGCAGTAATGAGTTATGAATTATGGCAAATCAAAATTTGAGATGGATCACTGCAATCTGTATATTGAAAGGAAGAATGTGATGGAGAATAAAACACTGATGTGGTTTGTATGATGTGCAGAGGAGGATGCACTAGCATCTATATCTCTATGTATTGCTGCCATATCCAGCTGGAAAACTGACTGACCTTTTCTTCAGCTCTTAATTCAGGCAATCATATACAACTGTTTCCTGTTCGTGAGATTTCTCTCCCTTAGCTTCCTTACTCCAGCTCCAGAAAATTGGAAAGAGAAAGTTAGTTTACATGCAATGGGGTCTTTTCACCTTTTAGTGAAATCACGGCTCTATTTTCTAGATAAGACCAATGAAGGGCCTGCCTACCTTGAGGCTTAAATTTGAGCCCTCCCTGGATAGCAAAAGGCTGTTTTGTAAGTCAAGAACACCCACAGCTCAGCACCTCTCCAGTCAAGCATCTTTTTCCCTTCTTTGGTCACACTTGACATACTATGACCTCCTATAGCAAAGGCTGTTGAGAAGTATAGTCATTATACTGACCTTTCACAACATAGGTAGCTTTGTACAGCCTGCGTATTGCATTCTTCTGATTCAGAGGAATGCAAAAAGAATATTAAAAAAATAGTCTGTTTTACTCTGTTAGCAATAAATTGTATTTTATCTCAGGACTAGAACCTTCATGCATTATGAACCAACATCCAAGTGAGAAATATTTTATTTTTAATCACTCTCATAAGCCCTATAGATTGTGAAAGACCTATTCAAGAGAACAGGATGTAGGAAATAAGAGTGGTAGCATTAAAAGCTTGCTCTTTCACTACCAGTCAGCCTCAGTACAGATGATAGGAATTGGTTATTTGAAGCTGAAATACATAAATTAAAATAGACATTTGAAAAGAAAAATATACATACATGGTATGTATTTACCAATTTGAGTTCCGGAAAAGAAACTTTAATTCAGAAATATTGTGCTGTTAAAACAAAGTCTTCGGCAGTATGGCAAAGTGATGAAATGTTTAAGATTTTTGCTAACTGTCCAGGAATATTGAGTAGCTGAAAAATAAATAGCAAATGGTAAGGGAAGGAAATGGATTTTAAGCCCCATTTAAAATTAAACCTAGTGTTTATTACTATCAATACTATTATAGTATTACTTCTATATGAACATACTGTTGCCAACCAGGACCATTTAGGAGAAGGCATGCTGCTGAGATCCAGACAGCTGCTGTGGCTTAGTCATTTTCAAATATATAATAAATTGGCACTTTTAAAATTAACTCATTTATTGTTCTAAATATGTGACTCTCCAGAAAGTCCCAAATACTACCTTATCTGGGTGAACCCAAAGATTTACAGAAATGTCTTGATCTCAGGGATCCTGCTTTAGAGGACTGCCAATTCCTACACAATACAGTAGACCCTTGTCTTGTGTGTCTTCTGAGGGGGGCTACCAAATGTCCTCCAATTTCACCCATCCTGCCCTCCTTTATTTACACCCTCATACATACCAATTCTGGTCAGTTGTTGTCAAATGTATGTCTTGGAAAATTTGGTGATAAACTGCTGTATCATTTGCATTCAGCACTATGACATTTTTGGAATTCATTTATAGAACTGAATTTCCTTCAGCTCCTCAGCTAATCAAAGAACTGTTACTTATTTCCCTGCCTGAATTTTCTTACTCAGAGCCCAATGTTGTAAAATCCTGGTCTGTCCCAATTGCACATTATGAAAAAGTGCTAATCTGCAGTTGGTTTAGAGCATGATACTCTGTCTGCTAGGGGAGAGAATGGGATCAATAAGTTCCTTTTCATTTAAAAAAAAAATCTAAGCTCAGCCTCAAACACTGGCTATCCAAAGGAAAAGAATCTGTGCAATGAGCATCTTGCCCTCTGATATGGTCTTCTCCTCCACTCTTCAGCACACCATCCTTTGTCACTGCTTTTGATCACATGACTCCATTTTTTATCAGTCCCTTGGCTTCCATTTACTTTCTCTCCATGTTCACACTTGTTGTACTTATCTTCATAACTGACCATCTCCATCTGACATCAGCTCTCATTTTGGCCTATCATCCTGTACTCACTGAAGTCCAGTGGTTTGTTTCTTCTTTAAAACTCCTTCTCTTCACTTAGGTCCCTCCTTTTCAAATACTCTTTTACAGTCATTAAATAACATTCCCTGAATATTATTTCAACTGCTTTGGGACTGATTCTTCAACCCATATACGTACCTGTACTGTGCAGCTTTAGACTGCTAGTTCCAGAAAGTTGGAAATAATGTCTTTCCTGGTTTATACAGGACTTCATGTTCAATGCGTAATACACAATCAGATTGATCAGTATAAACATGCCAGGTGCTCTATGTAAGGAGGGCTTTGCTTAAGTTAAACTCATGATTAAATGCTTTGCTAGATAATGGTTGACCTTCATATTATTCTCAGGATTTTTCCCTGTTGTGACAGGGGACCATCCTAAGGCCAGATCTCACGTCAGCCCGCCCACCTGTCTAAGTAGGGCAGTCTGCCCAGTCTCACCTGCCATGACTTGCTGGTTAAGTAAACTGGTGGTAAATGCAGGAGGCTGCCCATTTTATGCCCCAATGCCACGGTGTGCTATCCAGGGCTCCGTACCACCCCCACACCTTGGCCCATGCCTTGCAGATGGCATCCAAACAAGTTCTTACATTTTGACCCTAAGTCAGCGTCTCTGTCTGAGGACTTACTGGGGTCTCCCTCTGACCCAGTCATGCAGCCTTGACATGCCTGAGGTCTTACTGGGGTTGTGACTCACCCTAGCTCCTTGGCTGAGCCACACACTCGGCCTCTGGCCTAATTGCGACCTCAGGCATCTGTAGACTAACCTTGGCCTGTCCACCCCATAACGGGTTTCAACTAATGCCCTCCAGCTAGGGCTTTTCAACTATGCCTTCATTATACTAGTCCACCCAATACTTGGGGCTTCAACTTATGCTCTCTCACCAGGATCTTTCACTGTAACACTGACGTTCTTACTCATGTGGAGGGTTGGCACATATGCTGCTCTTCTGGCCATCCTTCAGCCCTACTCAACACACCCCCTGGTGCTGCTCTTCAGCCCTACTCAGCACCAAGATTACACACAGTCCTTTGGGTTGTAAAGATGCCCCCTACTCTGTGCAGGCCACCTTGGTTCCCATGCCCTCTCCTTAGGGCTACACTGCTATCCCCTCTCTGGAGCCAAACCACTGCCCCCTCACTCTGGGGCCTCCGGGGTCTTCCACCTCTATGGGGCTAAGGTGGCCGCAGCTCTATCTGGCCCCACTCCTCCAGCAGGGTCTTTCAACCCCTGGGGCTCAGGTGTCCTGGGATGTGCCTGGCCCTCGTACCCAAAATGTTGTGGTTACTAAGGTGCTTCTACCCATCGTTCACTTGGGAGGTGAGCGGTCCTGCTATTTGAATGGCGCTGCCCTGTCACAGGCAGTCCCACCAGGCCTCCCTACCCCAGGTGGTCGCAGTTTCAGGTCATGCCCAGGACCAGGAGCCTCCTGCCATCCCCATAGGTCCTGCCCTTACCTCCAAGATGTTCCAGGAGCAGTAGTTTGGCCGGGTGATGTTACTTCCTCAGCAGCTGGCACCAAACTGCTGCCTTACCCTGTGTGAGCTGAGTCCTAAAATGGCCACCCTAATCAAGTACTTGCTGGCTGCCTGCTTTTAGCCTTAAAGTGGCAGGCACCCAAAAGTGCCGTGCCACACCTGTGTCATCTCATTCTTCTCTGGATTTAGCCCCAGTCTACTTGCTGTCCTAATTTTGAATTCACTCAGGCACTAGGCAAAGGGACACAACAGTATCTAGGTCAGATGGGAATTACGTCTTTGAGATGCAATAGAAGATAAAAGATGGATAAACACTACAAAATTCATATTGATCTATGCATACAACTCCAGAGTTGAGAGTTGTTTAGATCTGGTGACTTTGATTCGGTGTCTTTTAAGCAGTAGCCATCTACAACCAAATCTTGCTTTCCATATGAAACCTATCTTCAATCAAAACAGCTTATAAATCAGGTTCACATTAAATATGCATTGATGGCAGTAGCCACCAGTCTATATTGTATTTTTCTACATTAAAATATAGGAAGAAAAAGGATTTAGCAACAAACGATGGTACAATGGCATAGTTAGATTAACATGCATATGCACCAGGAGATCAATAAAATTCTAATGCCAAACTTATCTATCACTATAATACTTATAAACAGAATACATAACTTATTTTTACATAGTTGAACTGTTAAACATTTGCACATGTTTTTAGTTTGCGTGGGATTGTTCTCTCTCAGTAGATTCCGTTCCTTTTTAACTTAATTTTAATAGAACAGGCATTTAAAAATCTTAACAAGCATACCTGACCACTGAGTAGAATTTTTTTACCAAAAGTATTGTACGTAACTGTGATATCCAAAGGGTACTTGGATGTGATTTAGGGGTAAAATAATGTGAAGAATCTAGACAAGTTTGTGGAAAAAGGTACAACATAGTGCCAGACAACAAAAATAATGCAAGGAGTTTAGTGATGTGTCTAATTTCCCAGCCATTGTATTCTGGTGTGCTACCAAACCATATTATAATGGTGAACTAGTAATTGGAAGCCACTGTTTTCACTGGAGATCAGCAGCATTAACTCCCATGTATCAGAAGAACATGTGCATCGTATAATAACATAAACATATGTCACCATTGTAATGTAGGTGTGAAACAAGGATATTCAACTTTAAAGATCTTGAATCTGTCTCTGGAGCCTGGAGGAAGGCCAGGAAAGTTCATGGATTTCGTACCTAGCAATAGACATTCCAGTGTTTCAAGCATTTGCTTTAGTTTTGCAGGTGGATTTATTTTTCTGCACATCAGCTGGACCTGCTACCCAAATTTCACTCTTAATCTAGTGCTGTACTTTTTATTTGAAGTAAAATGGATTTATTTACATTCTATCTCCTCATCCTTTAGAAACCCATTTGGGTTTCTACTTTTCTTCAGTTGCCAAAGTGCTTCATAGATGAAATCTTTTCAGACAACAAAACAAAATTTTACTTCAAATTATTGGTATTAGAAGGAATCATTTTTATATGCTCTTGGACAAACTAAAGGAGAATTCTTACATTTAGTTAAACAGAGGGATTAACTGATAAGGTAGATAATACATCAAAAAATACTCTAAAGTGTTTTAGATACATTATATCATTGTGAAATGTCTCTATTGTGTGTTTTCAATTCTGCATAATTGCTTAATTATAGATGCTCTGGCATAGATTAGTCTGAAAGCCTAGACTCAGTAGGGTGAAGTTCTATGCTGTAAACATGCTTAGTGATATTGTGGTAAACATTAATTCCCTGTTGGAAGTGGGACAAAATCTTTTATGTTCATAAAAAATTATGTAACAGAATAGGAAAAGACAGTGGGGTCTAGTTTGTAAAGGCCTATGCACATGCTTCATTTTTAAAATCAGAATATATCTTCATATGCCTGCAAGCAGACTTGCACCTTGTAGCCTTCATGATGGAAATGTATTTGGAGCATGATTCCATGTGACCCTGAATAGCTCCTGAAAGTGCTGCCTACCCTCCACTGCCAAATATTTGTAACTCTGTAAGTAAAGACTGTAAAGTGTGTGTATGTGTGTGTGTTTGTGTGTGTGTACATGCGTGCATGTGTTCAAACTATTACCAGAGTTGGAGATTAGGGGTTAGGACACGAGTTGAGAGTCTGCCCCAAGAAAGGGGAAGACCATTATTGCCCTGCCTACGGAGCAGCTTGTGGAGAAGACTTTGACTCAACTAGTCATAACCCCACCCTTGCTGTTCAAGGACATGGATTAAATGCAGTAGGTCATTAGTCAGTGCAGTGTCCCTCTGCCAAAAATCCAGTATAGTTACACTGTCTGGTGCAAGAGGGTTGAAATTAATCCACCACCCCTCCTTACCCACTCACATTGTGGGATAGGAATGCAGTGGCTTTGAGGAGAATGTTGAGGAGAGGAAGCCTCAATATAGATAGTCAGCTCATGTTAGTAAGAGCTCATCTTTCATCCTTTAACTACCATTTGTGGTGTGTAAGCAGGGCCATAGTCTAGCCCCAAACTTTTTTTCCGTGACATACAAGGTCTTGATGTAAAATCCATGAAGTCGAGAAAGAGATTCCTTCTAGCTGTAATAGGTGTTATGGTCTAAATTGGTCATTGAAAATAAAATATATACCTAAAAGTGTCTTAAACCCTTCACAGGAGAGGAGCATAATATGTCTATACTTTGTGTAATGGGCTTTGAATAGCATCTTATTTTGATGCTACTACCTGGACTCCCAAAACACTACTCAACAGTGTAATGGCATGGCAACTTAACTAGGTATGACAACAGGTTAATCAAGGGATCTCTCACATGTTCTGTAGTAATTGGAACAATTCCTTTGAGGCAAAAATCAAAGGAAAAGCAGACTCTAGATTTTTTTTCATTTAATATACAAATTAGATGGCATTAGTTAAGATTTATTCTTTCTTATGCAAATTTAGCAAGTGGGTATAGAAGAACAATGCAGATGTGTAACTTTTTCAGTGAATTCTTAGAATGCATTTAATATTTCCCAGCAGATCTATTTTACCTTTAACATAGAGTTACCATTTGCATTTGTAAAAGGAAGCTGCCAGCATTACGGAAGAATCTCACAAAGTTATGACTGATGACAAGGAGGTACATCTGAGTCAGACTGAGTGTTGCAGTGGCTCAAGTTTCCCAGTTGGGAAGCTAGAGAATCAAAATACATATTTGTTATCTGTCAGGTTTAAGGTGGTGGAGATGGAGAAAGAACTTGAGCCTCCATGTTGCTAAATGCTCTCAAGTTCCAGAAAAATCAGTGAAGACCTGAGGGGACTCAACATCTCACAGGATCTTGTTCATCTGAAACAAAAGGAAATGCCATAATACAGCCTGCAAATTAGAGCATAAGTTTAAAAAAAAATCAGAGGAGGGCTCTATATTTTGTTTACTTCTGTTGAAAGGTACAACTTGCCAAGCCTCATCTAAGGCTCACAGCTGCTGTTAGAGAAGAAATTGAGGGTTATGTTTATGCCAGTTGCAAAGATAATTTAGCAGCAAAGATAGCAAAGAGATGAACATCTTAAAGTAGTAAACAAACAGGTTAGGGATTACTTGGAGAATCTGGATGCTTTGAAGTTGGCAGGGCCAGATGGATTGCACCATAGTATATGGAAGGAACTGGCTTCAGAGCCATTGGCTGAGCTCTTTGAGAACTCCTAGGGGTCGGGTTAGATCCTGGAGGAACTAGAAAAGGGTAAATATAGCATCCATCTTTAAGAAAGGGAAGAAGAAGGATCCAAGGAACTACAGAGTAGTCAGCCTCACCTTGATACCTGGAAAGGTCATGGTGGGTCCTCAAGGAGTGGGTTCTCAGGGAATCTATTGTGGAAGCACCTACAGGAGAACAAGATGATCAGGAAGAGCCAGCATGGTTTCACCAAGAGCAAATCATGCCTGACCAACCTGAATTTTTTCTATGACAAAGTAATATACCTTGACTGTAGCATAGCTTTTGACACTGTTCCTCCCAACATGCTCATTAACAAGTAAAAGAAATATAGACTAGACAAAAGTACTTTAAGGTGTATACATAACTGGTTGGATCATCAACAAGTAGTCATCAGTGGCTCAATGTCTGGTTGGGAGGAGGTATCAAATAGCATCCCCCAGGGGTCTATTTTAGGTCCGGTATTGCTTAACATCTCAATGAATGATTTACATAATGCAATCAAGTGAACACTTGGCAAATTCATACATTGCACCAAGTCAGGTGGAGTCATAGATACTTTGGAGGGTAGGACTGTGATCCAGAGTGACCTGGGTACACAGGAGAAATGGTCCAAAATCAATCAGGTGAAATTCAGCAAGGACAAGTGCCAACTCCTGGACTTGAGACAGAATAATTGTATGTGCAAATACAGACTGGGAAATGATGGTTAGGCTGTTGCACTGTAGAAAAGTACCTGGGGTTACAGCGAACCACAAGTTGAATATGAGCCAACAGTGTACTCCTGTTGGGGAAAAAAACAAACAACAGCATGCTAGAATCTATTAACAGGAGTATCATTTACAAATCAAGGTAAGTGATACTTCCACTCTTCAGCATAGGTGAGGCCTCACCTGGAGTACTGTGAACAGTTTGGAAAGAGTCCAGCACAGAGCAACAAAAATGATTAGAGGCCTGGGAGGCAAGTTTTATGAGCAAAAGCTGAAAAACTGGGGTTACTTAGTTTAGAGAAGACTGGGGGTGAGGTTGATTTGATCACAGTCTTCAAATACTTGAAGGCAATTACAGAGCAGATGGAGATGGACATTTCTCTGTGACTGTAGGGGACAAGATTAGTTGTAATGGCCTCAAATTACAGCAGGGAATATTTAAGTTGGAGATTAGGATTTTTCTTGACTATGAGGGTGGTCAGGCTTTGAAACAGGCCACCTAGAGAAATTGTGGAATCTCCATCCCTCAAAGTTTTCAAGAGCAGGTTAGATAGACACTTGGCTGGGATGTTTTATTCCAAGATGTTCCTGTCTTGATTGGGGGGTTGGACTACATGATTTTATGAGGTCCCCTCCAGCCCTACTTTCCTATGATCCTCTGAATTGCATTTGAGGAGCTCAGGATATATTCCTGGCACTAATGAATTAAGTGCTCATAAATTAAACAATTGAAGAAAGTATTCCTAGATCAGAAATACACTGGCTACTATTAAAGGCTAAGTACAGACAGTAAAAAAGCCCAAGGCTGAATTTATTCAATCTTTGGAGGTTAGTCTAAGCTGCATAGATTGAACTGAACAGATAAGCAAGTAAACAGACATTCCTTTTTTATTCTGAAAATGCAGCCACATGCCTAAAGTGGCTCAAGCCAAAAACCATGGGGCACTAGAGCACACATACCTGCTTGGCTGGAATAGACAGCTTGGGCCAAGGCTCGCCTGCCCACCCTGCAAGGGGGAGTTTGCAGGGGAGGTACAGAGCATCCTGGGATGCTGGGTGACTGAGAGTTAACTTGAATCTGGAGGGGATCAAGGACAGAAGTTCAATAAACTGATTTAACCTAAATCATTTAAGTCTGATACCACATTCTTTCAGGTTTAACTTAGACCAGTTTTGGCCATTTTGAGAGTGGTTTATGTGTACTGGGCTAGGGACAGACACTCAGGCTAGCCTGAGCCTGAATTGATTCAATATTTGCAGGTTAGTTTAACCTGGCTAGGCTGAACCAGTTTATAATTGTATAGACATCCCCTCTGAACTGAAGAAATGCAGGCACATACTTGCAGTGGCTTAGGCTAGAAGCCAGGGGCCGCTAGAGCCACCCTCCCTTCCCTTCCTAAGCGCTGAGTTGGGGGGTAGGGGTGGCCAGGCCCCAGTAGGGCTCTTTGAGGAGGGAACACCACCCCCCAGCTGCTCCTGACCAGCCCAGTAGGGAGTTGATAACACAGCATTTATCAGCCCATCGAGAAAACAAAAGCCTTTCTCATTAGTTCAAGCTCTTAACTTTTTCTGAGGAAGGAATGGAGAGACGTTACCAGCTCACCTGTTGATTAGCTCCAAAAAGTCCTAAGCAGATACTGTCCTGTCTGCCTGTCCCAGTGAAACACATACATGCAGACAACTCTCAGCATTAGCTAGCATACCACATGCTGGCTATGGTCCATGATGTGGGAGAGGGGAATCCCTGCTTGAGTAGCAAGTGGAGGGAGGGGAAGCCAGGCAGACACTGCTGTGCCTGCAGTCTCTGCCAGAGCTCCAGCCAGGGAGCAGAGGGGTGGGGCCAGCCTGTTCTCTGGAGCAGAGAGACCCACCCAGGGCTGCCAAGCATCTGGGATGCTGAGGTGACTCTGGTATAAGGTAAACCAGGAAGGGGTCTGTGACAGACATTGCATAAACTGGTTTGAGCCAAATAATTTAAGTCTGATACTACATTCAACCAGATTCATCTCAAACCAGTTTCAGCCATTTTCAAACGGGTTTGTGTGCACTGAATGTCTGTTCTGTTACAGGTTTAAACTAGTTTCTGATCACTTAAACCACTTTATGTATAATAGCTGTCCCCAGCCCTGTTTTGTTAAGCATTTGAACTGGTTTCTGATCACTTATGCAGGTTTATGTGGAATTTCTGTCCCTAGCCAAAATGTCATGCTGTCTTGTAGGATGATGCTTGATTTTCATGCAACAGTTTTGGAAATTCTTCTAGTTGCATATTTAGATGTAGCAGCCTTTGCACAGGTATAGAGATTAAATGATTCATCCAAGTTCATACACTGTGTCTGCAGAATAATAAAATTGAGGTTTCCTGAATGCCCAGTGTATAAAGTAAAGACTTCATGACTCCCTTCCTCTTGTATTGACTATAGAGGTGCTTTTATACTCTTTTAACCATAATGTATTTTACCATATTTACACATATTTCAAATCTTTCCAAGTCAAATAGTTATGCTTGTGGCTGGTAGAATTGTATTAGGTTCAAGTATAAGAATTAGGCTTCTCTTTCAATTTTATAATATATGTTACACCGCATTCTGCACACCTGGTGAGTGTGAACAAGTGTTTGTACTATCCTGAATTAGCTACTTGCCTTAATTCAGCCAATTATTTAGTACCAGCTTTCTCATAACGTCTCTGACAACTAGATGAAAGATAAATAGAAGTCTAATTGTTGTTCTATTAATTCTGTTTTCTTCACTCTTGAATAGATTCCTTCCCCATCAAGCTAGCAGATTAAGTTAGGATGGAAGAGAAAACCAGACATATTCATCACCTACTGTACTGTGAAGCCAAACAACACATGAACTTTTAAAGTAAACAGAAAAGCAGTGTGACTGAAAAGTCTAGAATGAAACAGTTATGCAAGGGTCAGATAGACAGCAGTATATAATGTTTCTCACTTTGTGCTTGGTCCTGCAAAAGTTATACCAGTAAGTACCTTTCCTTGTGACAGCAATCCCACTGATGGGTCAAGATACATAAGTATTAGCATTACTAAGCCCTAATAAAAACCAAGTCTGTTTTGATATCCCATTAAACTGTTTTTGTGGCAATTACTCCAAGATATGAGATGGAATAAGATGTTACAGTGTCATGCAAAGTGACAAGCTTTTTTTTTTGGTTGCTAGAAAGAAAGTCTTCTATGAGCAGATGATAGCTCATATATTCATTATTACTCTCTGGAATGGAATTTGTGCTGTTAGTACTGTACCGTCTAATCATATAGGCCTATTACCTTGTTACATATAGTGTCAGAAAACTGCAGAGGAATAGAAAAATAAATATAACAATATGGCCTATGCTTGTAACCAAAAGGAGGTTAACTTCTAAAACATAGTCTTGTGCTTTCCCTGTTATGTAGCTTGATTTGTGAGTCTAGCTGGACTGTGACAGATGTCACAACGTGTAGGAGTGTGGAGCGTTTTTCTACAGCTTTGGGAATGAGAAGGGTGGTGATAAGGCAATAGTTCACAGGATCTTACAGAACAACTGTTGACTTTTCCACGACTGAGCAAACAAGTGTTCTTTACAGGGAAGTTGGCACATTTTTTTCCTTTGAGGAAGGAGCTAATCATTTCCATTAGTAAATTTAGTTTTTTTGCTTGCTTCCATCATCTGGGGGGGGGCAGTAGGTGTGGTACAGTTTGTGCGGGTGAATGGCTCTAATCTTTTTCAGATTTCTGACTTTGAGGAAGTGTGGTCAATGATATGCAGCAGGAGCATGGAAAACTTCTTTTGCAGTGCCATTATAGAGTAAAAAATAATAAAATAGCTGTTGACTAGTGTTCTACACTATCTAGTAAACTGTAGCAGGGATAATCCCCTGATTACTCAGTATATTCTTTTCAGACTAGAAAGGTTGTAGTCCTATAATGGGATCAGCTGCTTTAAGTTCCTCCGTTTCCTTTAGAGTGTCTGCAGGATCTTGGTAGGTGGAGTCAGATTGAAGGCCTCTTTTGCATCAAGCAGTGGTTGTTGTCTTATTTGGCCGGAAGTAGCCCACAGGGTCTCCTTTTCTCAGGAAAGGGAATTCCATGTGCCTGTGTTTTGTGAGACTCAGCTGTCTTTGGATCTCCCATTCCAAGCCTGGCTATTTTCTTGCTTCTCTCATAAAGAAATACTGATGTGCCTTCGGTCTGTGCATAAGCACTTTTGATTCTACCTAAGGGAGACCTTGAGAGGTATGTCATCTATAAAAGACTTTTAAAGCCTTCTGATGGCTTCTATTGCCTTCTTTCACACAGTGGGCATGTCTACATATGCACTTAATGCCCCTGAATTTTCTGCATAGAAAATTCAGGCTCATTAAAGCACTCCTGGACCCACATCTACATGTGCACGCACATCGGGAACAAATTGAGTCTGACAGGAGCAACCCAGTCCAGGGCTGCTCCTGCCCTGCCCTGCTCTGCCCCCCTGCAGCAGCCAAGGGGCTTAACCCTGAGTTCTGGAGAGTGAGGAGGCCTGTCCCAGCTGGGAAGGCAGCTCCATCTCAGCCAGGGGGGAGATCAGGCTGGCCCCAGGGGGTGGGGGCGACTGGAGCTTTCCCAGCTGGGCTTGGATCCAGCCTGATCTCCCCCAAGCTGAGATGGAGCTGCCCACCCTTCCAGGACAGCTCCTCCCTCCTCTTCCTGTCCCCCTCCCTGGGCTCAGGGACAGCCTGATTCCACCCACCCACCCCACCACCCTCGCTGGGACAGAGCAGCTGACCAAGCTAGGACAGCTCTCCCTCTCCCCATGGAGATCTGGGCTTAGCCAGACAGCAGTGTGGCTCGTGCTACCTGGGCTGACCAAGAGCAAATGACTCATTAGATTAATATATTGTGCAGTAATCACTGTGCATATGTAGACAGTGATGCATTACTGTGCATTAGATTAGTCTAATGCGCAGTAAAATGTCTCGGGTAGATGCACCCAGTGAGTCCCAGATTTTTTTTCACAAGGGAAAAGGGAGTCTTTGATCATTTGCCTTCCCTTTTGTAACCCCTGACTCTCTCCCATCATGCCTGAGGTTACCAGGCCCCCATCTGCCATCTTTGTGTAGATTTTTTCCTCGTCAAAGTCTCTCAATGAGAAAGGAACCTAAGGGGTTATGTAAGAAAAGCAGGAAAGCAGTTGTCTTCCAATGCAATCAACACATCAGGGTAAGCTTTCTCTTAATTAATTTTCATAGAATCATAGAAAGTTAGGGTTGGAAGGGACCTCAGGAGGTAATCTAGTCCAACCCCATTTTGTCCCAGTCTATAAAAAATGCAGTTGTTATATAAAGCCAGGAGATCAGTTTGATATTGAATTGGTAGATACACCATTCTTACTGGTGCCTAGTGGCTGAGTGAAGTAAAATATATGTGTTCAAGGTGCTAAAATGAAAACAAAGTGAGCATAACTAATGAAAAAGGAGGAAGCTGTACTTCCAACAACAGATAAACTCCTGCTGTTCGAAGTGGGTAAGGTGTTTCTGCCAAGGCTTGCAATAGAAACCAAATGCTAGTTGTCTCATACTGTTAGCTTTTCCAAGACACCTCATCAACCACTATTTAAGCTTTTCCTTGCATGTAACTTTGGAAAACAAGATTATTCTTTCTGTTCATCTTAATTTGATAGTTTTCAATGGTTCTTTTATTCTGAAGTTAGAGACAGTGTAAGAGAGAATTTAGGTGCAAACTGCTTCTGACTAAGAGCTTGGATAAAGTTTTCACACAGTCTGGATTCTTGTAAAATTGTATGAGGTATAAGCAAGAAGCAACAAGGCTCTCCGTGTCAGCATGAAAAAAAAGTAATATCCTTCAAAAGATCACAAAGAATGTTAACGAAATCTTATGTCTTCAGTGTGTTTAAAAGAAAGCAAAAGGATCCAAATAAAAACATTTAGTAGCTCTTATTTTGTCAGAGAAGAACTAGCGCTTGGCAACATTTCACTGAATCAATTAAAAATATGACCTTATGTAGAAGGGTCAATTGCAGTTTTATTCAGCTACTTCTTTTACAGGCAGAATATGATTTGGGGATTTCATAGTGACTGAAAAAGAGCCAAGGCAAATTCACAAGCGTGCTTTGTCAGAATTAAATGGAAATTGTGGACCTTAAAATCATCCTGGATACTTTTGAGAAAATTTTGCGAACAGGGTGTTCACTAGTTATTACAGAAAAACCAGACCTCTGCCACAAAGGCAGTAGTTTTCATGCCTGCAAGGCATTAATGATGGTATGAATGTGCAGTTTAATGAATTGTGGAAAGTAATTTATATATCACCTGGAGTAATGTCAGTAGCATTAATTGAGATTACATACCTTAACTAGAAAAACTGAATATCACTGATGATACAAATGGCTTGTGTAACAACAAAACCCAGCATGTATAGCTGGGAGGCCATGTCTCTTGAAATGATGACCAAATCTGTGTTTATGTCTTTACTTTTCACTTGTTAGTAATATCTCCCCAGAATACATCTAGACTGATTATCTCTTATTGTCTAAAAAGAATTTCTTTGTTCTTCACCACTTTTGAACAGCCTTTTCACAGTTCTTCATTCATTCATACTTTCTTCTGGCAGTGGACAAATACCTCTATAAGATTTTTGCTCTTGAGCAGAATGTAATGAGGTAATTTCATTCTGTTAGAGTACCTATCATCATCTCATTCCTTGTGGTTTTCACAAGGACAGACATGGTACCCTTTGTACATGTACCATTGATGAGTATGTTGAAACGCTTTGAGTTTTTTTGTCTGTGTTTCTAGTGTGCCCAATCATGCTGTGAATTTTTCCCTGAAATAATTGTCCAAATGTTGGGCAAGCCCATTTCTCCTTATAATCTGCAGGCTGGGGGATTGAGCACCCCTGATTTTAGAGCTGTCTGATTTATTAAACAAAGGAAGGTAGGAGGACAGTCTGTAGTTACTGAATTAACATTATTTTTTCTGGTCATCTTGTCTTTCTGTGTTTTAGAACTAACAGATCTCATCCTCTATTGCCTTTTACATTTATTGTCTGAAAGTGTTAAAAAGCTTTCCTTCTCCTTTTATCTCTACAGTGGTTCCTTATCTTTGAATAAACCAGTCATTGAACTGAAATACTTGAATAAATTGAAATGAAGAACATACTCTCTTTGCACTTGCAAAAGGAGGGTATTGCTATAAAAATATTTAAGCACTTCAAATACTCTAGTTCCAGCACTTAGGCAGTGACTTTCACTACTGATTTGACTTTAAGACTTCAGCACCAAGCATGTACTGTATGAATATTATACTGCTATTTAAGTAAAGTATTTTAGAAGATTAGATTTTAACATATGTTGTTCTGTTGTCAGATTTAATGTTAAGTAGCTTTAATTTTAAAATAAAAAGTATTTAAATAAAAAACCATAAAGGAGTATTTTAACTAATTTTGTAAACCTTCTAGCAATCTCTGCCTGATTCAGAGAAGAAACTGGAGACCTAGGTCTTTTATGTCCCATATGCATGCCTTTACCAAAACACTATTGGTTATTTTGGGGTAGATTTAATAGATTTCATAGACATTAGGGCTGGAAGGGACTTCGGAAGATCATTGAGTCCAGCCCCGTGCCCCAGGGTCAAAGGCTCCCAGCAAGATAAGTGTCCAAACGTTTCTTGAAAGACTGTAGAGTAGGTGCTTGCACCATCTCTGGAGGGAGTCTATTTCAGGCCTTGGAGTTTTTCCTTATGTCCAGCCTAAAATGGTCTTGTAGGAGTTTGTGACCATTGGACCTTGTCATCCTTTGGGGCACTCTGGTGAACAGGTGTTCCCCCAGATCCTGATGTACACCCCTTATATACTTACGTGCAGCCACCAGGTCCCCCCTGAGCCTGCGCTTTTCCAGCCTGAAGAGTCCTATGGCTCTCAGCTTCTCTTCATAAGGAATGAAGATCTCAATGTCAAAAGTAAAAAGGTTCCTTATGATCCATTTTCTGATAGGAAAAAGCATCTTGGTTGTAACATATAATCTGTTTTCGTTTTATTTTTAAATCTTGTTATATATATTGAGTATATTTCAGTTTAAAATTTGAAGCAGTACAACTTTTCAGATACGGCATGATCTTAGGGTGGCTAATTCTACATTCCTTATTCAGGTAAGATTCATACCTGGTTTTTTTTGGGAATTACAGATTTAAGTTCAAAAGAAATTTTGCCTAAGAAAGTACAAAACCAGATCTTTCTGGCCTGACAGCTTCGGCTATGAAAGAAGTTCTGATTGTGACTGGAGGATAGCAGCGCTCATACCGGTGATGCATGGTTCATGTACCTCCCAAACAGGTCAATATGTTGGTCACCATCCATCTCAGCCAAATTAGGAGAGGAGACGAGGACAGATTTCCAAACTAATAGATAAAGCTGACAGTAGCTTAAACGGGCACAACTGGAAATCATTTAAGAAAGTGTCTTTTTTCAGTAGCTTGACATTGTTTTTAGAGAAACAGAATATTGAAACTTGATCTTTCATTGTGAAAGAGTTCCTTTACTTGCACTAGGCTTGAACCCAGACCCATTCAGATCCATTTTGGCCTTTTGTCCATTACTTAATTCCATCTGCCGGGTTGGATTATGCATTCTGATGATGATCTTTACAAATATATGGAAGTATATATTTTGCACAAAAGTACCAATCAAATTCAAGTTTAGTGATAATGATGGAGCAAATTCTACATATTTTCAGTTCATTCAGTTCCATGTAGGTTGAAGAACTGAGGAGAATTGGGAAAGTCATTTATTTCATGATGCAATAGCAAGGAATGAGCTATCTGTTGTTTCTTTAATACATAAACTCTGTGCAATGATTAATCTGAAAGTTTCCCTTTTTCACTCTCACTTAATTTTGGAAAAATAAATATGTAATAGTTTTTAAGATACTTTCTGAAAAAGCAAATTTACATAGCTTCTCTTGTGTGTGATACAACAGGATCATAATCTAGGTCATAGTCTAATGTTTACTGGATGACATCTTAAAAACATATTTGCTTGTTGCCTTTTATAATGGAATAATGGTATAAAGAGCTAGAGGTCCCAAGAACATTATAGGCTATATCCTCAGAGGGTATAAATCAGTGTAGGTTCATAGACATTCGCCAGGTTACATGGACTAAGGATAGGGCCATGTTTTTTTTGAGCCAAGTGAAAAAGATCTTTCTTTTTTACAAAGTTTACCTTCCTGGAAACTCAATGGAAACACAACACTAGATGTGTTACATTTGCGTGACAGTCAGCTGTTGAAATTGGCATTCATTAGAGTTGTCCATGGACTACATCAGAGGTCTGTTAATTGTATATTACTTGAACTAAACCAAATCAAATAGGAATATGGCAGTTTTTGCCATCCAGGTTGTAGTAACAGACCAAAATATTAAACTTGGAAGATTTATTTCAAATAAAGTTTTAAGTATAACTCTGTTACAGAGACAGGTATATTTTACTAATATATGATCTGGCAGAAAGGAGACCAAAGTTATGCTGTCTGTTGAATGGGATTCAATTTCAGGATTTTGTTGACTGAAATTGGCCCCAACTCTTTTATGCCTTTATTATTGATAAGCTACTGCTTGTCTCAGTCCATTGCACTAGTCTAGACTTCAGGATTGAGACTCTATTAGGGAATCTCTCCATGGAGCTCTTCTGAGTTTTACATAGTGTAGCTGGTCAGTACTGTTTAGTCAATCTACATTTGTTAACAGCAGAAAATTTGATGGATTGGACTGAAATGAAACCATCAGGTTCTTAAACTGAATGGTTCCTTTTTAAATTCAAGAAAAAAATTTAAACCACTGAATAAAATTGTGCGCCAATTATGCATAAACTTCTTTACCACTAGAATAAAGGAAGCCATAATTCTGTGGACTTGTATTTTATTAAGTTCATCTGTTTTCATTTATAAATAGAGAGAAGGAAAGAATCCAGAGTGGTGGACAGTGGTATAATGTGGCTTCTATCCACTTGCAATGAAATGAACCAGAACCCACAGTTTCTTTCTTTGACAGGTTGAGACACTGAAAAAAAGCAAAATCACTGTAAGAATGTAAGTCTTAGAAGTTATAGTCAGTATATATTAAAATCAACCTGAATTAAAGCATATTAGAACTTGCCCTCTAAGGAGCAAATTTGGAGAGAGAAAAATTATTTTACAGTTTTTCAGAAAAGCCTTTTAGGCCAGCCTTGGCTGAATATTGTTAAAGAAAAATTTCTACAAAACTTTTTAAACATCTGGTTTTATTATTTAGAATATATGAACTTGTTTTTGCATATGCAGTTATTTTTAAAAAAATACCAATTAAGTCATCAATGGGAAAGAGAGTGGGATATTTAAAACATGTAGGGCGCATCCCCACAAGCAGGGACATGTGTTTCCTTGGGGGCAAGTAGCAGTAGCACATCTTGTGCTGCTGCTACTTGTCCCCAGGGGATGCCTGTGCCATGCACGCTCTGGTACATGGCACGTTGCTCCGGGTGAGGTAGGGGAGGCTGGAGCTAGCAACTGTGATGCTCCCAGCAGCCTTACTTGGGGTTCTGGGAACCTCTGGGAGTTGCAGCCCTGGTGCTTCTGCAGCAGAGAACCTGGTTGGCAACCAAGTGTGGCTCTGGCCAGCCAGACTCCAGTTTTGGGTGGTGCTTGCTGCTGCTGTGTGCGCCACTCCGCTTGCTTTTGGGCATGGGTTTTTTTTCCCAGGGTCAAAAAAACCCCACTGGGCTACAAAGTAGCAGTGTGGGGAACACCTGCATGTGCAGCATGTGGCACCCCAGATGAGTCTATGCACCACATACCACATAGATTCATAGATGTTAGGGTTGGAAGGGACCTCAATAGATCATTGAGTCTGACCCCCTGCAAAGGCAGGAAAGAGTGCTGGGTTCAGATGACCCCAGCTGGATGCCTATCTAACCTCCTCTTGAAGATCCCCAGGGTAGGGGAGAGCACCACCTACCTTGGGAGCCTATTCCAGATTTTGGCCACTCTAACTGTGAAGAAGTTCTTCCTAATGTCCAGTCTAAATCTGCTCTCTGCTAGCTATGGCCATTATTTCTTGTAACCCCCAGGGATGTCTTAGTTCCCTTCTGCGCCCTCATGATGAATTTATAGGCAGCCATAAGGTAGCCTCTCAGCCTTCTGTTGCGGAAGCTGAAGAGGTCCAGGTGCCCTAGTCTCTCCTCGTAGGGCTTGGCCTGCTGTCCCTTAACCATACAAGGTTAAGCCCTTAAGATTATCCACATCCCTCTTGAAGTGTGGTGCCCAAAACTGCACACAGTATTCCAACTGCAGTCTAACCAGTGCCCGATAGAGGGGATGTATCATCTCCTTGGTTCTGTTTGTCATGCATCTGCTGATGCACGACAAAGTGCCGTTAGCTTTGTTCACCTTGGAGTCCACTAGGATTCTGAGATCCCTTTCCACTTCCATGTTGCCGAGCAGGTCATTTCCTAGGCAGTAGGTGTGCTGGACATTTTTCCTCCCTAGGTGCAGCACTTTGCATTTCTCCTTGTTAAATCGAATTCTATTGTTTTCTGCCCATTTGTCCTACCTGTCCAGGTCTGCCTGTAGTTGTTCCCTGCCCTTCAGTATGTCTATTCCTCCCCACAGTTTTGTATCATCTGCAAACTTGGACAGAGTACACTTCACTCCCTCGTCCAAGTCACTGATAAAGACATTGAAGAGTATCAGTCCAAGGACCAAGCCCTGCAGGACCCTACTGCCCATATCCTTCAAGGTTGATACAGACCTGTCCACCACCACTCTCTGGTATGACCCTCTGTAATCATCCAAGTCACAGCCTCTTAATTTGTTCACCAGTATGGGGTGGGATACCGTATCGAAGGCCTTCCTGAAGTCTAAGTAAACGATATCTACCCCTACTTCTGCATCCAGGTGTTTTGTAACCTGGTCATAAAAATAAACTAGATTAGTTGGGCATGATCTACCTGCTATGAACCCGTGCTGTTTTCCCCTCAGCATAATTTTTCCTGCTGGGCTCTCACGTATATGAGCTTTAATAATCTTTTCAAAGACATGTCCATGCTTGTCTGGATGTGCCCATAGAGATCCTAAAGTGGGGTAATTTATATAATAGTTTAAATTAAAACTGTTGCATCTACCTCAGCTACCTGCTGGTAAGAAAAGAAGGAAACTTTTTGTTTAATATATTTAGACTTATGGATATTAATTTATTTAAAAAATGATACATTCTGTAAAAGCTGTGTTTTATTTTCAGCTTGGCAACTTTCTCTTATATTATAATGAAGTCTTAAAATTAGCCATGTTGAAATGTCACTTGGACTTGGAGCAGATGCTTATAATAAAGTTGGTGGGGAGAAGAAATGTAAAATAGCTCTTGGTCAGTCAAACCTGGTCTTAATGAAGATGTTGCTTCTTCAAATTATATTGGTCAACTTAAGAACTTCTATCTTGCTAAAGGAATATATAGAAGGAAGTGCAGCGTGGGTAGATACTAAGTTATGGCTATTAATGATGACCATATAATATTTTCACTGCTTTATTATAATGAACTAATTAACAATGCATTTGGTTTGCACAACAAAAGCATTTGTGGTTACTGGAAAAATGGGATCTCTGACCAACAAGATTAAATTGTCATCACTTCAGACATAGGATAGTTACAGGCATATATAAACAATTATTAACCATGGCATCTGAGAACAAATAACATAGGCCAGTTGCAAACAACATTTGTTCTAAAAGAAGGTGTCTATTCCCTGCAGGCCTCCAAAGTGCAAAGCCAATTCACTTGAAATGTTATGGTAACAGGGATTATAGATTAAATCACACTATGTTATGGTATCAGGGATTATAGATTAAATCACACTATAATCTAATAGTTTAAAAACAGCCATAATATTTTTAAATGTATATTGTAAAAGATGCAATGCAGTTTCAACTTCATGCAGCTTCTCTGGAATTGGAAGGCATCTTCCATAAATCAGCCATTAACTGGTCTGTAGTAATCCCAGTCATTCTTACAAGGATCTATTTATTAGTAATGTGTGCACATATTAGCTAACTAAATTATATAAAATAAGTGGTGTTACAATAAACCTCTCAATTTTTATTGCTATGAGTTTAGGATAACTAAATTCTGAAGTTCTCACCCTATTTTGCTTTCTTTACTATTTTGTGTTGGGCATAGCCCAGGGGAGCGCAATTCTTTTGGGCAGAGGGCTGCTTAATGAGGTTTGGTAAACTGTTGAGGGCCACATGGGTAGCCCCGCTCCTCAACAGATGCCCGCCCCCTGGCCACCATCTTGGGGCCCAAGCTCCGCATTGCTGCTTTCCAGGACCATGGGCTCTGCACTGCTGCCAGCCTCACACTCTGCTCCTGCCCAGCTGCAGCCCTGTCCACACTCCCATTCCCTACCTAGTGCCCAGTGGGAATGGGACAACGGGGAAGCCTTCAGCCGCAGCCCTGACTTGTGCTAGCAGGGCTGGCCCTTCAGCCCATGAGGGTGGGAGCAAGGCATAATAGGATATGTTGGGGATGGGTGTAGGTGACTTGCCACCACCCTCATGGGTGGAAAACCTGGGTAAGGCAGTTCGTTAGGAGGCTCCGTAGCCTGGAAGAAAGTGCCTGGTAGGCCGAATGCAGCCTGCAAGTTGTATTTTGCCCGACCCTGGTACATCCCACGACCCTACACTGAAGATAGTTGTTATAAACATTAATCTCCTTCATGAAAGCAGGTAGCTGAAACAATAGCAAGTCCAAAACACAGACACATGACATTATCTAAAACAAGGGTGCATATGAAGAATATCTGGGGAGAGGGTTTTTGTGGGATTTCTTTTTTTGCAAGTCAGCAGGTATGTTTAGAAAGCAAAATAAAGGTGTGCATATAGCGTAGATAGGGAGACCTGTGCTAGTTTAATCTACCTTGCATGAGTAACAATAATAATGATATGATGGTATAAGCGAGCCACCCTATCTGGGACACCTAGAGTCTGTTGCATCCCTATTATGCTATAATGGGTGTTATACCAGGCAAGGAGACTAAGACATGGTTGTCCTAAACTAAAAGCAAGTTTATTGAACCTTAACAGATACACCTCTAATTAGAATTGAAGCAACATTAGTAGTTAAAAATGTGAGGTTTGTAACTAGTCAAAGCTCATCACCCCATAATGCTGTGAACGCAACTTCACTAGTTGATCTGGCCATGAAGTCTTGTCTGGGGCTTCTGTTCCCACATCTGTTGAAACTGGATCTTGGATCAGTGATAGGATCTCTTCCAGCTTTCTTCGGGAGTGTTCCAAAGGGTACACTCTTTCACCTCTCTTTATATACCATAGAGCTTGCATTTCTTAATACATAAAATTAGTTTAAGCCTTCCTCCTAATGCATATTAGTAATCTTGCTTCTGTTTGCCAAGTATGGTTACCTTTACCTGGAATTTTCTATTGTGAGGCAATCTTTTCTTTCTTAGGTGTGGGTAGGTTTTGCTCTGACTTCCTCTTTTGCCCAGGTTATATTTTTTCGATTTAGTTAGCCAATATTTTCCATCTTCTCCTTTCACTGGGTACGTGTCTTGAACACAGTTCAAGTTAAGCATGCAGCTTGAACTAAGCACAAAGGTCAAACCCAGGCTTGAAGGCCTTTGGGTCTCAAGAGGTCCCTGGTAGACGGTTCCCTGAGTTGCTTACTTACAGAATCATAGAGAAATAGGGCCAGGGGTCATCTAATCCAACCCCCTGCCTGAGGCAGGATCATCTCTATCCAAACCATTTTGCACAAACTGTAATCTAAACTCTACGTAAAACTACTGTCAAACCTGACGCAACATAAACCTAGCACCTTAACCTGCCACAGGTAGCATGGGAACCACAGCAACCAACATCCTGCTCCTAAGAAATATTATTCATATATGCTGAAGAGATCCTGTGTAGAAGGACACGCACCCCACTACAGAGGAAGGCAAACCCCCCCCCCCCAGTCTGTACCAATCTGGTCATGGGGTAAAATTCCTTTCTGACCCCAAGTATGATGATCTACTTGCCCCTGAGCGGAGGGGCAAGACCCTTTCACCTCTGGCTTTGGTCCCAGCAGGAGCAACTGGCACACAAGCTGCCAGTTGAAGTCCCCAGCCTTGGCTGTAGCCAACACCCAATGACTCTGGGAAGGTTTAAAAACACCCTGACACATATAACAGAAAAGGGAGGTGGGGCACAGGAGAAACCAGCAAAGCCCAGAAGCACATAAAATATCCATGACAGAAAATAAGCATAGCCAATGCCTAGAACATCTCTGACCAGTGGTTGTCCAGCCTCTTCTTGAATACTTCCAGTGATGGAGGATCCACAACTTCCCTTGGTAGTCTATTCCACTGCCTCTCTGTTCTAACAGTGAAGATGTTTTTCCAGATGTTGAATCTGAACTTGCTTTGCTGCAGCTTCAGCCCAGGCCCACATCCTCCTCTCTGCAATAAGGGAGAAAAGGTGCTTTCCCTCTTCCCTTTGGCAGCCCTTTAGGTATTTGAAGACTGCTATCATGTCCTCTCTTAAGTGCCTTTTCTACAAGCTGAACATGCCTATCTCCTTCAGCCTCCCCTTGTATGACTTGCTTTCCAAGCCCTTTATCATCTTTGTTGCATGCCTCTGGAGCCTCTCGACTTTCTCCATGTTCTTTTTAACATGTGGAACCCAAAACTGCACACACTACTCCAGATGAAGCCTAACAGGTGCTGAGTAGGGAGGCACTTGCACCTCCCGGGTCTTGCACCTAATATGTCTATTAATGCATCCTAAAACTGAAAGTATCTTTTGTGCAGCTGTATCACACTGCAAACTTGTATCGAGTCTGTGATCTACTAAGACTCCCAACTTCTTTTCCATAGAGCTGCCATCCAATCAGGTGTCCCCCATTTTGTATCTGTGTGTCTTATTATTCCTCCTGAGGTGTAGCACCTTACTTGCTTCAAGGACTTAAAGAAAAAGTTCCCGGATGCTGCATCCTGGCATTGTAGAAATGGGAGGGTGTCTGGCCCACTGCACCCACCCTAGTTCTGCTGATGTGCATACATATGTGCATAAACAAGTAGTACTCAACCTTTTGGCTCCACAGTCCAGATGAGTGGCATGGGGTCCATCTGCAGAACTGATCTGGCCTTGGGGCCTTTCACCTCCCCCTCCCTGACCTGTGTACTGGGATTGAGCCTTCGGGTCCTGGCACTGCCCCTTCCTGCTCCGTGTGCATCAGGATTGAGACCTGGCAGCCCATGCCACCCGCTGCATGTTACGATTTGGTCCTTGGGGCCCAGTGCCACTCTCTCTGACCCCTTCCTGCTGAGATTAGGTCCCAGGAGGCCCAGCATGGGCAACTGGTGCCTCCTGAGTCTGGGGCGACACCAGATTGGCTGCTGGGACCCCCCCTTCCCCCCAGCAATCAAGCCAGCGAGAAAACCAAAAGTGCACTTCTGCTGGTACTTCTGGTTTTGCAGTTGGGTTTCCAGGGGGTGCACAGCCAATCTCAGGGGGTGCATGTGAACCTGCATGCACCCCCTACACATCACAAATGGGGCCCAGTACCGCTCACTTCTGCTCCTGTGCACCTTGATTGGGTTCTGGGGCCCAGTGCCCACCCCCCCCATGCATCAGGATAGGTGCTGAAGGGGTGGGGGGTTGGTTATGCCCTCTCCCACATGCTACATTTGGACTGAGCAAGCCTGGCAGCCCCTCTCCCACCTTCCTAATGCCCCCCCCATTCAACCCTGTACACTGGGATCAGGATCTTCCAGATGCAGTGCTCAGTGCCCTGGGTCCCTCATGTATCTGGAGATTTGGCAGTAGGGGAAGGGTGACACCATTCTTCTGCTAGTAAATTTCCAGACCCATGGGGAGTCGCACAGGGCCATATGCCACATCTGGCCTATGGACTGGACATTGAGCACCGGTGGCATAAACTATAGATTCTTTGAAAATGTGGTATATACATTTCTGTTTGGAGATACCAGGAATATGGAAAAAAAACAACCTAGGCATTTCAGTGAACTGTTTTTTCAGGGCTTGTGTACATGGGGGCACTTCAGGAAAGATAAGGCAAATCAACTGAAGGTATGAAGTCAGTGCAAAAATGCTGTATGCAAAACCCCTTAGATCATACTGCTTTACTCCTAAATGTGAGCATCTCCACTGGGTGTAAGGTACAATAATGTACACACATTGACTTCACACCTATAGCCAAAATTATCCTTAAGGACTGATTCCACTGAACCAAAGGTTGTATTTCCATTCACTTCAGTGGTAGTTGGCATGACCCCTACAAAGACTTTATAGAGTCTAAACAATTGTTTCTAATTCTAGCGGGAGGAAAAAATGCTGTACAGTCATAAAGCTTTAAAATCCAGTCTCCCCTGTAAATGTTCTTATTTTGCAGAGGGAAGTGTACTTTCAAGACAATGGAATTTGAAAGCTTTGTAAATAATTCTGTGTCTAGGGGTTAGTCCTTTGTTCAGCAAATGCTTGAGTACATGCCTAAATTTAAGCATGAGTAAGCCAGTTTGTCAACGAGACTAACCACGTGCTAAAGTTAAGCATGCACTGACTAGAGTGCAGTCAGAGAGACTCACAGGTCTTGGGGTTTCAGTAAATTCAGTGTCATGAGACTCTGTCCTAAGAAGATTCCCAAGCAACATAAAGTTTAAAAATGGTTAAAGTCTTTATTTTAAATACTGCTAAACCAATAGTTAATAATGTAAGAAAATGTTGCCAATATAAAAGTGGCTTTTAAATTTAAAAGTGAATGCAAGTAACAGCTATTGTTTTTTAAGATATAACTGCACCATCCTGTTTTTGGAAATTGAAAATGTATTTTTCCTTCTGTTTTATATAGGAATGGAATTATTAATACATGAAAACAAAAATACAAAAGTACAAAATTGAATTGACAGATGCTGGTGTTTAGATGTTTGTGCACTCAGCCATTGTCTAATTTTTGCCATGCTAAAATTTAATTTTATTTATTTTGCTACACTTTTTCAGCATTGATATTTTTCATATTGTTCATTTAGGGGAAAAGAAACTGTGTGGAGTTACACCTTCATCCATAGGAAATCTAAGAGATGCCAGCACCTTTTTATTTTATTTTTTCTTTTTAAAAAATTTGCATTTTCCTCTTATGTATGTAGTTTGTTAACACAAAGATCTAAACCTTTCTTGGGTTGAAATTCCTGATTCTGGAATCTGGATCTGTATGGCTGTATCAAAGCCAACTTTACTCACAACTGAGCTTTAGACTATCAAATTAAATATGACATCAGCCTGATAGAATTATTACTCTAAAAGGTGAATACTGTGCTGCTTTATGATTTTCAGCTTAATTTGTCTTTGTTCATGTAACTAAAAGTGTTCAACAAACTACAGAGTAGGGAGTAATTTTGCACTGTCCAGACAACATGATCTTATCTGGGCCTCATTATCCATCCTGTCGAGATCACAGATATCAACAGTATTTTCCTTTGAAAGGCAGAAAAAGATGCTGTATTCACAAAAGCATCTTTGGTATTTTCTAGATGGCTAAAATACAGTTGCTGTATGGAAGGGATTGATCCTGTGACTTAAATGTATGTGCATCAAAACTGGTGTTTCCAGCTTCTGAATCAAATAGGATTTGACATGGAGAAGAGGAAGCCTATTGACTTTAAATTTTACTCTCATTTATTTGGAAAGTGGACTGTAAAACTTGTTCAAAAACAAATAAAGGAGCCCACATGGAGAATAGTTTGGAAGATTCTTGAAGAATTTTATTAGTTTGAAAGGTTCATGGATCTAATCTGAATCTGTAGAATTTGTTCTTGTAAAATTTATATATGTGTTTTCCTCATTAGTGATTTGTGTTTCAAGTAAGAAAAAAAGAAACGGGCACCCTTTTTTTAAGTACTGGAAATATAAAAATGCAGGCCTCACTTCCCAAAAGCTGTAGTGGCTCAGGTGAATAATAACCTATGCAATATGTATTTCCATTAGAGTATTTCTCCTTCACCCTTTGCAGTTTTTAATACCTTTCTCTGCTCTATTTTCCTTCTGTACAGTGTTTGTTTGTTTTTCTCAGCAAAGGTAGAGCAAATTCTTCATATATGATATTTTAGTTAGATAAACATTAGATATCAAGACATGGCAGGCACCTTAAAATATCATGGACAAAATTGACTGACTTGCCTGATGTGGCATTTCATTTTTCCAAATGGAAGATAGGCCCTGGCACCAGGTAGGGCAGAGGCTGGTTACTCCTCTGAGCAGGAAAACTGGGGCACCAAGGGTTGGGGACAGGGGGAGAGAACGAATGCACAGAGGAGCAAACCTGGTGCTAGGGACATCTTCCAAGGCAGCCCCCAGGCACCCCCAACCCCCTGTACCTGTTTGCCTACCCGGAGGAGCAAACAACCTCTCCCCTCCCCAAGCTCTCTCCTCCCCCTGTTCCTTTTACAACCCCTCAAGCTTTGCAGCAGCAATCAGAGGCCTTGGGAGCAAGGCCTCTGCTGCTGCAATTAAACCTGACCCTAAGCCTGCCCCCTCAGCCAGTAGGAGGATGTGGAGCGGTGCCATGATCTGGGCACAAAAATGTTGGCCCCCGCCATGATCAGGCCATGGCATTAGTGAGCTGGGCCCACAACTTAAACAAGGCGCTATACATGATGATGTTTCTATTATTGACTTTGTTGCCATCTCTTAGACTTCTTGTGATTTTTGACGTATTTGATGCTTCATGTAAAGCCCAAACTTCTGGGGACAACCAATTAAAGCCTCAGAAAGCAGGGGCAAATGATAACAAAGCAGAATTTATGATTTTTTAAACTTGTTTTTAAGGCAATCTTGTGATATTTTTTGGTGGAGGGTATAGGGGAGTAATTTGTGATATTTGAAATTGTGGGTGTGGAAATACTATGGGATTTTTTTTTTTTTTTTACAGTTGTTTAGTCAACCTGATTAAGCATTCATGCGGATTACCAGGTGAAGTAGTAGATTCTCCATTTCTTGTAGTTTTATGTCAAGACTGGATTCCGTTCTGGAAGGCACTTTAGCAAAATGAAAGTTATCTATTAGTCAAATGATCTTATCAATACAGAAGTGTAACTATCAAGGTTTGTGTCCTGGGGAAAACCCTGCCGGAGAGCTGGGGTTAGGAAGCAGGGGCAGTCAGAGTCCCTGGCCACTGCTGTTGAGGTGGGTCTGCCTGCCCCAGCTGTTCCTGTTGTTGCAGCAGTGGCTTGGGGCTGTTGTTCTTGCCATGACATGGACTCCCTGTGGGGCCACCATTCTCTGCTAAGCTGGCGCCCAGGGTTGGTGCCTCACTTGCTCACCCCATGTTACACGACTGCAGGGGGGTTACTAGATGAAATGTAGTGACCTGTGATATGCAGTTGGCCATACTACATGCTCTTAATAGTCCCTTCCTGCTTGCACTCTGTGGAACTGAACTCAGGATGATCATAGGACTTTCTGTCTCCCACCTCACAGAGCTTTAGAGGCTTACTTTTGTCATGTTGGCTTTCATAAACACGCCAGTCCTGTTTTTTCCCCCCTCCTTGTACATCATATTTCTCATGATTTCTTGCATTGGCATGGGTCCAAGTCCAGCTGTTTGGAGTTATATGATCGTTTTATTTGGTGTGAAGGATACATGTTAAAGTTTTTGGGTTTTTTGCAGTGACGATTTGAATTCATGGCTGTAGCCATTGGACCGGGTGGTCCCAGAGGAACGGGTCAGGCAAGAACTTCAAACAGTAGGTTTAACTAACTGAAGAGAGAATTATAATTTTTCTAACTCCTTTAGAATTGAGGATCTGTTATGTGTGTGAATTGTGTATCAGCCTGCCCGATAGGCTGAATAGAAGTTGATTTTGAGGAGCACCCAATTTTTGTGTGTCTGATATAATGGTATTTTAGTTCAGTATCTTTCAGCCCCATTTAAACCTAGGGTATCAGGTCCATAGGGGCCCCAGATAAAACTAGGTCCTTGTTCACTGCTAGAGTATCTGAGTTCAGAAAAGAGGTTCTCCTCCTTTATCCGCTGCCAGGATTTCTGGGGCCCATATCATTAGCTGTATCTGTTTGTTTCAATAATGTTGCTGCCTTTTCAGTTCTTTACAATTTTAAAGCCACTGTCTTTATTCAAATATACCTTTATTATCGAAAGTGAAATAATTTCACTACTAAAAAACACTGAGCATCTTTTAATTTTTGAATGCTTAAATAAGCACAGTCTGAATGAATTCTTTCAGTTACAGTATCAAGGATCATAAGGAAATTCACGATTAATCCAGTGACATTAGCAACTCTGCTCCAATAGGGTATGCTTTATTCATAGGCATTTGATGTTTGTCATACTTTCAAAGAATATGTGTTCTTTTGAGTATCCCTACAGGTAGGTAACCCTTTTTTAACCTTTAAATACAGTATGACTGTAACACAGACCACTTCATCCAGGGCACAAGTAATCTAGCAACAAAAATGCCTGTGTTACAAGGTCTGAGTTCAAATGTTCAGGGGTGGAATTGGATGTAATGGTATATCAGTGAAAAAAATAAGCCTGTGGTGAAGTTGGAACCCCAGTGCCAAAGCACAACATATAATTGGGCCTAATTTTTTCCATATGTATCAACAAAAACAGCCCTTGCTTCCATGAGAGATGAAAGCTTCCTTTTTTATCATATTTTTATTTTGTATATAATTCTAAACTCTTTACAATTTCTTAGGCTTTCTAGAGAAAACATGCCTGGATTTAGGGGGACGTGAGCTGTCACCATAGATTCATATTTATATTTTTAACACGATAGCTTTTTTGGGCATGAGAGGTGGGTGGATATGTATCATTTCCCTCCCCTATCACAAGAGAACTTTTTAATTAAAAATGCATACAATTATTTTGAATCATCCAGACAGTAGTGGAATTGATTCAGATGCCTAATTAGAAATAAGTAAGCTGTTGGAATTACTGTCATAAATCTTAATAAAGTCAACCAATTATTTAAGCATGTTTTAGAAAGTGTTAAAATACTTTACTTTTTCATAGATTCATAGATTTAGGGTCGGAAGGGACCTTGCAGATCTTTAGTCCAACCCCCTGCCCTGAGCAGGAGAGAGAAGTGGGCTTAAATGACCCCAGCTAGGTAATCGTCAAGCATCCTCTTAACGACCCCCAAGGTAGGAGCCAGCACCACTTCCCTTGGAAGTTGGTTCCAGATCCTAGCCACCCTGACTGTGAAGTAGCGCCTTCTAATGTCTAGTCTGAGCCTACTCTCTAACAACTTATGGCCATTATTCCTTGTTACTCCGGGAGGCGCTCAGGGAAACAAGATCTCTCCCATTCCCCGCTGGTCTCCCCTAGGAAGTTTATAGATGGCCACCAGGTCCCCCCCTCAGCCTTCTCTTGTGGAGGCTGAACAGGTTCAGGTCTCGTAGCCTCTCCTCGTAGGGCCTGCCCTGTTGTCCCCTGATCATGCGAGCTGCCCTCCTCTAGACCCTCTCAATGCTGTCCACATCCCTCCTGAAGTGCGGCGCCCAGAACTGGATGCAGTACTCCAACTGCGGCCTGACCAGTGTTACATAGAGGGGAAAGATCACCTCCTGGGCCCTGCTTGTGATGCATCTGTGGATGCACGACAAGGTGGAGTTAGCCCTACTGACCATGTCCTCACATTGGCAGCCCGTATTCATCTTGGAATCGATACTGACTCCAAGATCTCTTCCTGCTACTGTTCTTTTGAGAAGGGAGTTCCCCAGCCTATAGGTATGCTGCTGGTTCTTACTGCCCAAGTGCAGCGCTCTGCACTTGTCAGTATTGAATCCCGTCCTATTCTCATTTGCCCACCCCTGTAACCTGTCCAGGTCCAGCTGTATCCTGTCCCTCCTTTCTATCATGCCCACCTCACCCCAAATCTTGGTGTCGTCCACGAATTTAAACAGGGTGCTTTTCACCCCCTTGTCCAAGTCGCTAATAAACAAATTGAACAGTGCAGGCCCAAGGACCAATCCCTGTGGAACTCCACTACTCACATCCCTCCAGGTCGAATATGACCTGTCCACCACCACTCTCTGAGTGCGGCCCCTCAGATAATTTGCGACCCATCTGACTGTGTAGGCATCAATGCCACAGTCACCTAGCTTTTTAATGAGAATAGGGTGGGAGACAGTGTCAAAGGCCTTCCTGAAGAAAGACTACATCTACTGTGACACCTGTGTCCAATGATCTTTTGACCTGATTGTAGGAGGCAGTCAGGTTGATCTGACAGGACCTGCCCCTAATGAGCTGTAATTCCCAACTGCCACTTCCAGCCATATAGGACCAGGGTTACAGTTGTGAGAAAAAAAAGGTCCATTCACCCACTTCATATCTGACACATTATTAAATTGCTGTGCTGGTTTCCACCAGCTCCTGCCACCAGATGATACCTTTGAACTCAGGATATATACCCTGGCCCCTCCTATTCTCTCATGTCCAATGAAATGTACTCATGTACAAATGATTAATTCTCTGCTATTACTTCTTTCATTGTCACCACTGATTTTACTTGCTGCCTTTGTCCCTGTATGACAAACATATGTGTCACCAGGTCCCCTGCCTTCAACCTGTAGTCTCAGTCTTTCTCTGTGTCTGTTCTATTGTCACACTTTCTCTTCAGTTCTCTCTCTCCTTTTATCTGTGATCCCCTTATTCTAACTTATTGTCCTTCTTCCTCTTCCTCCACTGTTTGTGATGCTGATTTATTGCACCTTATTTAAGATTATCTTTTAAGGTCTTTGGCAAGAAGTTTGTAAATATAAACCCAGCCCTATAGAGGACAAAGCTCGCACTGACATCAGTGAAGCAATCAGTCCAGTCCTTAAGGCCACGTCCAGATGAATGTGGACATTTTGTTCCCCAGGAACAACTAGCAGTGGCGCATCTTGTGCTGCCAGTAGTTGTCCCTGGGGAGCGCCTGTGCCACACACTCTCTGGCATGCAGCAGGCTACCTCAGGTGGGGTAGAGGCATAGGCGGAGGGAGAAAAAAATTTGGGGGGGAAAACCTGAGTGTATGTATGCACGCGCATGGATACACCCTCCCCCCCAGGCAGAAAAGTCTGCAGGGGAAGAAGCGGGGGCGGGAGGAGGGGTGAGGGGAGGGGTGGGCAGGGATCAGGAGGGAGCCAAGCTGAGCTGGGCCCTGGATCAGGATCTGGGCTGGGCTGTGCCCGTGTGGTCACCCCTTCCTCTGCACCCGGGGTAGTTGCCTGGCACTGGCACACCCCATGCCAACGAATCCACCGGCTCCAGCTCCCTCCCTACACCAGCCCCGGCCCCACACTGCCTGGAGGGGAGGGGGCCTAGAGCTGGGGGTCAGAGCAGAGCCAGCATTGGCTACACTGCTGAGCTGGAGGGGATAGACCCCCAGGAACTCCTGTGCCTGCTCCACCCTGAGTCATCGTTTTTCTTAATAATAATGAATATAATAGCACTAATGCTGCTACTGTTGCTGCTGGGGCAGGTGCTGCCCAGCTGGGGTGGGGCAGGGTGCAGGATGAAGCCATGGCTTATCTGGGGGGCCTGGGGAAGGGGTGGCAGCTCCTGGGGGGGTACGTGCCCCTGGATCTGTGCGGGGCAGGGCATGCTGCTGCTGCGGGTTGGAGCTGGGGCAGCTCTGGGCTCTTCCTGGAGGGGGCGCTGGCCCATGCTGTGCTTGGGGCAGGTGGCACTGGGAAGGAGGTTGGGGGGGCTATGGTGTATTTTGGGGTGGCCTGAGCAGCCTCCCCTCTGCCTCCATAGCACTCTTCTAGCACTGCCACCACTGCCCCAAGTGCAGCCTGGCCCAGCCTGCAGTGGCTGCCTGCCCTGTCCTGTGCAGATCTGGGGGTGTGCGCCCCATGCCTCCCGGGTGCACGTAGCAGCAGGAACTTTACTCTTCATACAAGCCACTCACAGCTCAGTCCTGCACCTCACCCTGGCTGTGCAGCACCTGCCCTTCCCCTAGCCCCAGCCCCACTCGCACTTCACCCCTGCTGCAGCCTCTGGAACCCCTTAGCTGGGCTGACTTGAGGCCCTACCACTGCCCTTCTGCCACCTATGGGTAGGGGAGCCTGGATTCAGGACTGGGCTGACCCCAGCAGCCTTACCTGGGTTCCTGGGGACCTCCTAGGGCTACAGCAGCAGCGATCTTGTTGCTTAGAACCTGACTGGTTGCTGGAGTGTGGCTCTGGCCAGCCAGGCTCTGGTTTTAAGCAGCACATGCTGCTTCTGCCTGCACTGCTCCACATTTTTTTTGCATGGGTTTTTTTGACCCCTGGATATCCAGAGGTCAAGCGCCTCCCCCCCCCCCCCAACACACACACACACTGCTTCCTTGCAACATGGAGAAGAGCTGAATGTGTGGTGTGTGGTGCCACAGACATTTCTGCAGTGCTACGTACCACACTTCTGTGCTTGTCTGGATGTGGCCTAGTTGTCTGTAAAATCCCTTGCATGCTTTGAGCATTACATAGAAACAATTTTGACTGTATACTGATCTAACACCGAAGAAAAAATGTATTTTTGGCATATTAACATCTCTGTATAGTTTAATGATTGACATATGACTACTATTGGCTTAAAAAAATTATCACAACTATGCATATTGCTTTGATTACCAAGATTTTAGAATGTCTGATCATATAAGATGAATAACAAGCGTCAGATGTTCACATAATTAACCCAATAGAAATCAAGGGAATAATTCTTAGTAGCACCTTGTAACAAAGGGTTCATACTTTTATGCTGATGGAAAATGACATAAAGATGCCGTTAAGCCAGTCAGTATTTGTATTAGTAAGTGACCAAAACTGTGTCAAAGCATGTACATACACTATAATCACTTGCATTTGTAACTGCTTCCTCTGACTTCCTGGCAAAGTATCAGCATTAGGAAATTGTGACTAATGGTAAGAAGAAAGAACACTAAAACACTTATCTTAACTGGCAGCGTATCACTAAGATCGTCATAGGTGCCAAAGAAAAAATAAAATAGGGTGTGATTAACCCAAATAAGATAAAATATGAATGAAGCAGTTTCTTTGAAATGTTAGTGAAAGTGACAGAAAGGCCCCCATGGAGTTTGGTTTTATTACTGATTATTTTTTATTGCATTTGTTAGGCACATGCACAGTGTATGCGCTCATTTCATAAAGAGAAAATTTGTTACATGTAGGTCCAAGACATGGAGGGGTAAGGGAGTCCTTATAATGTTCAGCTGTTTCAATTTTTGGATATTATTACTCTTTTCAGATTTAATATTACTGGATAAAATTTGCCTTCTTTGTTCCCTTATTTAAAAACGTGGATTTTTATATATTTTTATTTTCCTTGATTAGTTATGGTGTCTGATTATATAAGATTTCCTTTTTTCCAACAATATGACAGTCCATTGTTTTTTAAGGAATTTTTATTATTTCAGACAAATGGTTTCGAGAATGGCAGTATTTCAAGATTGTGAAGCTGCTGCTGCTGGTAATGGCGCTGTGATAATTAAGCTGTCCACAGTCTTCCTTTTGGTGAAACTGAGACAAGGTAGTTATGATTTCATCAAAGGCTTTGTTTAGGCTCTGCAGAACTGTCTCCTAACAAACCAAGATCCTGAAGATCTTCACTTCGCATTTCCATCGTCGACTACATATTCAACATATTTCATCTTTGTCCATCTAGTAACAAAACTAGTCATCATCCTAGTACTCCTTGTTGACAGACTAGGCAATTTGTCCTTCTAGTATAGTGAAACCGGCAGTCAGAGGCATCTTAACCAGCTGTAAACAGGCATGGAGATCCCAAAGACAGGACCTATATTCTCTGTGAAAGTTCTTTTTTTGCATGGACATTTATATAAGAAAGCATCAAACATTCAATATCAACCTGAACCTTGAACCAAATTACAGTTCTTTTTAAAAAGTGTAAATTTTCTTTTTTTTTCTTTGATTCATTCAGTAACTTATTTACATCTTTACAGTCTTTAAACAGGCAATTGGTTGGATCTCCTTAGCTCAGTGGGACTGCTCATGTGCTCAAACTGAGCACTTGCATTATTGAAGTCAGTGATTCAGAATGTCTTGCATAGTTTCTTTTATAGGCCAGAAAATTGTATGAGGACAAGAGATTTTTATACAGTTATCTCCAGATTTAAAGAGAAATTTCACTGAAAGTTTGAGCCTCTATGAAACACAGGTTTCACAGAAAGATGAGACAGACTAGCATCTTCACATAAGGATACTAAAGTGTATAACTCATCAGGTCCTTGTTCCTTCTGAGAGGTGCTAATTCACTTTGATTTCAGTGGTACTTATGGACACTCAGAACCCTACAAGTTTAGGCTCTTTTATTATAGCTGCTGGTTTCTCCCACTGTAATAACTACTTTGTTCTTTCAATTTTGCCAATTCAGGTAGGGGCAAGTAGCCCAGGGCACGCAGTTAGTGAGGGCCAATAAATAAAGGATATGTTCTTCTTTAAAACTCATCTACTCTGTGATGGCTACAAAACACTTCACAATGGAGCCAGCTGGTGAATTGTGCCTTTTCCTTATTATATTAATTACAACAGTCTTATCACTGTGCATGATCTGTCTGTTATCTGCTTGTTGTCTCATCACTGCATAGATTGTAAACTCCCTGGTTGTATAGCTTTTCATGTTGATGAGTAGGGAGGGAATAAAATAGGTCCTAAATTGTCTTTCTTGTAGGAAAAAGCAATTTAGTTTGAATTAAAAGAGTGAGATTGGTAATTTGGAAATGTTCAGAGCAGGAATGTGTTCAAATTAAGTTTATAGTCAGACCATAGAAGATAAGCTGAGGACATTTTTCCAAATGAACGCACCATGCTGACTAAATAAGGAGACCCTGAATTTAAGATGGCTCTCCAATAATTAGATTCCATACATGGAAAACTTATAAATTTGTTATAATTTTTGAGGTATAGAATCTAATTATTGCAGGGTTGCCTTGAATTTGTCCCCCTCTCACTGCTACAGCAGGGAAAGCAAATCTGGGAGAGGGTGGCATCAAGTAGCCCCTTTGCCCTCTTCTCCCCCCCCCCCAGTTTTTCTCTCTGCAGCCCCTTCCATTTCTCCTTGTTGTCAGACCCTGCACTACCTTAGCATATGGAAATGAGGAACAAATTTGAAAACAATGACCTCAAAATTAAACATAACTATAGTATTTTGCATATGGTACCCATAGACTTAGTTAAACCAGAATTGATACGTTACATTTTTTTTTAAACCACTGCAAGTTTTGGCACAGTTACTCCATAAACACACTTTTACATAGCACTTTGGCACATATTTATATATACTGCAAGCTATTTATTTTTATATATATATATATATATATATATATATATAGTTTCAAGAGCCAAATCAATTCTAGATTCGATTGGGCAAAGGCAAATAGTTGAGTTCCAACATTCAACTGAGCAGACCTCAATCATCAAGTCTATGTGGCTCTACCACTGGGGCAAGTATCCTTCCTCCCAGATCTAGGAAAAATCCTATGTGCAAGCCCCAGGTCTGAAGTCCTTGGGATTCAGATGCCCCCAGTCTCTAGGGGTGCACCAATAGAGATTTTTGGTGCTGATACTGATATTTAAGGAGGCATATTAGCCGATACTGATCCGATTTCCAATACAGCTGCCTCCAGCTGTCAAGTCCGGTGTGGTGGAAGGGGAGGGAATGGGGGGGCCGATCAATGCCCGGGGGGGCAGGGGCTGGAGCTGTGGCTCATGTGGGGGGAGGCAGCTCCTGCCACTGCTTGCACCCTGGCTAGGCATGGGGGGACGTATGCCCCCTGGATCTGTGTGGAGCGGGGCAGGCTGCAGCCGGGGCTGCACAGGGCTTTTCTCAGCAGGCGCTGGGCTCCGAGTAGGCACCGGTGGAACAGGGAAGATGCTGCATCAACTCTCCACTCCCAGCAGTGCCACAGCCAGCCACCTGGTACAGCCGACTCAACTCCCCACTTCCACTCGCGCCCCGGGAAGAGCCGGAGCTGCGCCGGGCAGCTGGCTGCAACTTTTTGAGGCCCCATTTGGTGGTGTCTGCCAGACATTTAAGGCTGGGAGCGAGTCTTGCAATGGGTGTGTGGCTTTGAAACTGTCTTTAGAGTCTTAAAGATCGGTAAGTTTGATGATGTACATATATATTATATATTTCCCCTGCAAAAAAAAATCTGGTAAGTTCCCATCAGCATCCTGGTGCTGGGAGTTTCCCCAAATGCAGAGGACTCAGTTGCACACTTTTGTGGTAATCGGGGGCTGCTTTCTTCTTTCTCCCTAGTTTGCTCCCTGGCCTTTTGATTTAGAGCAAGCAAGACTAGGGGGCATTCAAACCCCAGGATCCCTTGGCCCAGAGCTTGCATGTAGGATGTCAGCCACAGATTTGGAGCCCAAGACAGATGAGTCTTGGAAATAGGATACTTGCCAGGTGGTAGAGCCACATGGACTTGAACGACTGAGCTCCACTCAGTTGAAACTTCGAACTTGACTACTAAGTTTTGCCCAATAGCATTCAGAACTGATTTGGCCCTTGAAACAAAAACAAAAAAAATTGATCTCTCTGCCTTTTTGGTTAAGATTAAATGTAGCATTTTTGGCACTAAAGGGAGGGTGTCAGGGCTGACTGGCCTTCCTGGTGTTGGCTTGGTATTGCAGTACCTCCAGGCCCAGTGCCAGTTCCCTGTGGAGGGAACACCCTCCCCTCCCTTTTGTTTTGTTTTGTTTTTTAAGGGCCACACCAAAAAAAAATTAAAGAAAAAGGTTCCCATCAACATGTTTGCTCAATATGGACCATGTGTTTTATAGTCATGCTTGTTGCTGGTTGAATTTAATCATCTTCATAGCTGGTTTCCATTACTGAGCACATGCTGTTTTTGGCAGCAATTTAATGACAGCCATTGTATTTAATGAGGTTTCCTGGTATATGAATGTAAGACAAGGGGCTTTTTTCTCCCCACAGATTGAAGGAAAAAAACCTTGTCTTGTATTCGAGTAAATACGGTACTGTTTTTAAGAATGTGGAGTATTAAGTAAAAGTTAAAAGGTTTAAGCAAAGAAGTGAAAAGAGACACAACTGTAGAGCTTGGGTAAGACAGAATGTGAGTGTCAAACAAAGTATTGCATACAGTTTTACCTATGTGAAAAGACATCAAAGAGCTAAAACCTTGAAAAGGGAATATAGCTAGTAGGCAAATGTTACCAAGCAGTGAGTCAGAAAGAGTCCTAATGGCTATTTGAGATAAAGAAAGAAGTAACATTGGTTAGTGAGAAAAGCATGAGACAGGCAAATCATTTTGTCTTTCTTCCTCCCACTGTCTTAGACTTTCCATCCGTAAAATGGATATAATCTATTTGCCTTGAGGGAAAAGAGTTTGTCGTAGGATGGGGATGTGGTAAAGTTCAGTGGGGTTGTGGTAAAGTTGAAGTGGCATATGCTTTGATATCTTTGGATAAAAGGCATTGTACAAAAATGTTCATATTAAAGTACAAAAGCATAGGCTGTTCAGAATGTTCAGATTCAGGTATTGGGAATAGCTTTGGAAAACAAATGTAATTCTGGGCAAGGAACACATATTAGTTTAAAAGAAGAGAAACATAGAAAGTGAAAAGTTAAAGCAAAGGACAACAAGATTAATGCAGTAATTCTTAGTTACTCAAACTGTTTGTGCTGCTTAGGAAAGAAAGGTAAGAATGAATTTCATTGAAATGTTTATAGTCCTGAAAGGAACTGAAAGAGTAGATGCTTGTAAGGCTTTCTGTGCTAAAATCCAAGAAAAAAGGGACCATGAAAAACTTTTTCTTTTTTCCCAGATGGTTATTAATACTACACAGTTTCCAGAATGTAAACAACAGAGAAACAAATGGATATAATTAGTTTTTGAAAAAAAGATGGATGGGTATTTGAAAGAAAATTTGTAGCGGATATGTGCTAACTTAAATGAGGGGAGTGTCTTAAATACGTTTTCCTAGTTTCCTTCCCTTCTAGTGTGTCCTGTCTTTCTATGAATGGAATTTTCTGTACAGATGTTTTGCAGTCCATAGTGGCAGAGAGCACAGCAAAATAAAAGATGTGCCAGGATGTGGTAGAGACACAAATTGTACCAGGGCGTTCACGCCAAAACAATATATTCCTCAACCACTATAGCAATCACACCCATGTTCCACCCCTAAAGTTGCATCCAAGTAGTCATGTTTCTGGATCAGTAATACAAATAAGTAGAGATGTTTTAGTTTTGTGTGCGAATTGATACTTTGAAATGTCTTGCTTTATACGTGGTATTGTTGTGCTTGATATTACTGTGATACTAACCTGTGCTGAAAGAGGAATCAAATGTCTTCAGTGTATATAGTCATATACTCTCTACAGTCAGTATATTAGGCATAAATATGTATATGTAAACTATAGTTACACTAGGTATTAGGGCTGTGCAAAGCTTTGGTCACTGATTTGTTTTGGCGGAGATTCGGCCCAGTTTGGTGGTTGAATTGCTGAATCTGAATCAAATCAGGAGGGTCCTTTAATCCCTCCAAATTGAGTCCGAACCCTCTGAGAGATTCAGAACAATTCGGCGATTCAGTCATAGACACAGTGTGAAACCTTTTTTCTAAATACCTCAAGGTACCAGGTGGCTCATGAATGCTGAGATGGTGAGGTGGATACAGCATCCCACAGGAGCGCGCGGGGGGGAGCGTTCCCAGCACGTTTGGCAGCCGACCCAGAAGTGGACCAGAAGCACTTCCGGTCCACTTCTGGGTCTGCCGGGGAGTGTGCTGTGGCACACCCCAGCGCCCCCCCGGCTCAGTGACTGGTGCCTCCTGTGTCTGGGGGAGTACTCAGGGTCCCCCTGTAGCCAATTGCCAAGGGGGTGCAGGGGGCCTCCCCCAGCATGCTTAGTGGTGGACCCGGAAGTGGACCAGAAGTACTACCCCAGAAGTACTTCCAGTCCACTTCTGGGTTCACTGCTAAGCATGTGGGTCCCCCCCCACACTCCTGTAGGACACTTCATCCACGCCAGCATCACAGTGTTCATAAGCCGCACCTGGTACCTCGAGGTATGTAGAAAAAACATTTAAAGCTGTGACTGTGGTCAGTTTGCTGGTTTTCTGAGTCAGCATTCAATCTTCAGATTTGGCTTCGACCGAATCAAATCAGGACAGTGATCCAAATCAATTAATCAAATCACTGTCCCTGATTCAGGCCAAATCTGAATTGAATAGGGCTCATTTCGCACACCCCTACTAGGTATATGTAAGGCAAGGGTTAGGATTTCTTTTTGTTTGACTGAAATCCTTCTCTATTTGTATATAAATTATCCTGTAACAAAGGCAAAGCAGGATTGTCAGGAATAAAAGCAGTTTCCCATATCAGTGCTTTTCTACTTTGAAATTGATGTGATATCCTCAAGCACATAGCATCAATGTAAACAGCCTTGGCTTGCAATGAATAGAGTGGTGATGAAGTGATGTACCTGCATTGGTCAAGCAACTACAGACTTTTGTAGGTCTTTTTCCTCAATACCAGCCTCAGAAAGAAATAACTAGAGATAAGCAAATCTCAAACGAATTGCAAGTTCAGCTTATGTAATATTTTGCTGTTTAGGATTTATGTTGCTTCGGCTTGCAAATTAGGCTGGGTGTTTCATGAGAACAAGCTTTTTCATGATATTTCTGGGATTTAATTACCTTATGTTTGATATGACTTTAACACGCTGTAACATGAATTTATAATCGGCGTTCTATGTTTATGATTCTTATAAACATGTCTAGCTTCAGTTAGGTGGCATATAAGAGACCACCCTCTATTTCATCGTAATGGAATCCTGTTGATAGTGACTTCTAGAATTGCTGCACTAAAATCAGCAACAGGTTTTAAAAATCGAGGTCTCATCAGGTGTTTCATAATTAAAAATTTTCCATGAAGCAGTTCCACATCTCAGTTATAGTGTTTTGTATTGTTTGCAAAAACAAGAAGACAGAACAATATCGATAATAAATTTGGATCTCATTTTAAGGGTTTTTCAATTATGAAGGTTAAAAACATAATTATTAAAATTAGATGTTACATACTGGAGGCCAGTTCTTTAGTAAAAATGGATTCTGCTGTGAATTCTGCACTGTGGGACAGAGAAGACACAGGACCCTGGCTCCTAAGGAGTTAGTCATGGTGCCTATGTAGCTGGTCAGAGAAACACATAAGGCTGTAACAGTGAAGTCCAACATGGGCACAGATGTGGTCAAGGGCATGAGGCAGTTAGATGTTTTTTCATCTGGTAGTTCTTCCAATTGAAGATGCAATTAAGAAGTAAAGAGGTATTTGATAATGCAAAACAAACAAACAGAAATAGCCTGACTGAAATCCTAACTGAAACTTTTGCTTTGAGGGAGGATTTATGTAAGTTTTTAGTTTATCCAAATAGCTTCACCCATCTTTAGAAATGCTAATAGTACTTCAGCTTTCTATAGTACCTTTCATCTGAGAACCTCAAAGCATTTTACAGACATTAATTTAATTAAGTTTCACAGGGCTCCTGTGAGCTCAGTAATGTTTAAATAAGGATCATTTCACCCAGCACTGAAATGGAGCCACCCTTGGGGTGGAATGTGGGAAATATTTAACAGTGCGTAGCAACACTACACAACAGTTCAGGAGAAAAAGTGAAGAAGAAACAACTGTATTGAACTGAAACTGGAGGGGTAATTTAGTTAGGCAGCGTGAATTACTTCTGTTGGGATTTATTCATTATACCAAAATGAACACCATTCCTCTTAATTGTACAGAGTACCATCCAATCTTTGATTAGAGCAAGCAGTTAGGAACTTGCTTTTAGGTTTTGCATGTTTGTGCAAACAAGAAATAGCTTACAAGAGTGCTGTGAAGCTTAATTAAATGAAATGATTACTTCCTGTAAACCCAGTCCCTTTTGCCAGCATACCTCAATATGGGTTTGATACTGATTCAAAGAGAATCATGTTACCTATGTCTTATCAGTTGTGTGTTCAACGGGACTTAGTATTATCTTGGAAGTGTGCCATACTAGTACTGGGCCAGCTCAGCCCTTCTGAGCTTGTGAGGTCTGATGGGATCACAGCACAAGGTAGCATTACCCTCTCAAATTGCTTCACATTGCCAGAAAGAATAGACTGCAGTTTCTGGTGGCTTATTTAGCTTTCACGTTCAAAGCTGAATTAATCAATCCTGTATATGAATTAACCTTTATGGCAGTCTTAAACCCATAGTAAAGCAGCTTGTGATTCTTTTGAGTACTACAAAATACAAAAGCACATTTTGGTAAGTGTTTTCCTTTTAGGGGCATAATTTGTAGTAATCCTAACTATCACCATATATTCCAATAGCTTTGTCATGATTCAGAAACTTTAGTGAGGTGGGGAGGGCAAAAGAGAATTAGGCCTGTGGCAATCGCTGCTTCCTTCAGGAATATGAATTCATAGGTCAGCAACACAGCACTTTTGAAACCTGCTGTAAGCATCGGGAAATGTACTGTAAATAAGTCTCATTATTTTATACATGAAAAAAAATGATGTGCAAGTCCAGTTTCTCTAGATTTCATTTAGGTTTGTTTGTATTTTTACATTTCATTTTAGTAATCCATCAATTTGGTGGGCAAGTAAACAAACAAAAGTATTCCTCCGTTTTACCTTTCCATAGAGAGATTTTTTAAAATTAATTTAGTGTCTTTTTTTAATAACTCATGGAAAACTGTTGTCATGTAAATGTATACTGTAGGTGATATAAGGGGAAATGGTATTCTGTTCATAATCAGGGTGACCACTTGGTTTTCCATTGCAAGCCTAGTTTGGACCGTCTTCTTTCTCAACAGTTTCTCTACAACTAAACCAGTCTACCCAAAATTTTGTCTCCATATTTTTGTTAGGGGAAGTGTGAAGAAAATGAGACAAAGTACTGCCAAGTATGAGGATTAGTTAAATGTCATCCATGATCATTTATGTGCATGTCTGTCTTTGGTTATTAATACCATTTGTTTTTATAAGCATTGTAATAGGCATTGTGAATTAGATCATACATTTACTAGCAGGAACTTGGCATATGGTGAGAAGTTATCTCTGGAAAGGTGTGACAAAGCAATCAAGAGGCATCTGCACTGAATAACTTACACCTGCTAAACAATGGGCTTTCCTATCCCTGCAAACACCCTGTTGGGGTTAAGGAATTTGACAAGAACACCTGACAGGGAGAACTACAATTTTCTGCAGCTGACCAAATGGGGACAGATGTTTTAAAAGACATGCTTTTCATTTAGCTTTAAATTCATGAATAGTCCCATGGAAAACTATTCCCGTGGAAAACAATGGAATTGTGCTTACAGTTAAGCATGAGTATAGGAGCTTTGCTGGATCATTGTCATTTACCTAGGAACAAGCTAATTTACTAAAATTTTGAAACTAGCAATGATAATGAAGTGTTGTCAGTGCTCCAGTGTAGACTGGTCAGTTGGTTTGGGATAATCAGGGACATAGAAAACAAGGCGATATCATCCTCCACACGTCACTCCTCACCGAGCTGAAAGTTTCCTATGATGTTTTCAAGATCCGCATGGACTCCACTGAAGCTTTGTCAAGAGCTGCACATACTGAATTTCATAGATTCATAGATTGTTAGGGGCTGGAAGGGACCTTGTAGATCATCAGGTCCAGTCCCCCTGCATTAGGCAGGAAAAGACAACTGGGGTCAAGTGACCTCCAGAGAGGTGACTGTCCAGTCTCCTTTTGAACATGTCCAGGGTAGGTGACTGCACCACCACTGGAAGGAATTTATTCCACCGTCTGGACACCCTGACTGTGAAGGAGTTTTTCCTGAAATTGAGCCTGAAGCGGCCTTCCAGGAGTCTGTATCCATTGCTCCTGGTATTCCCCAGCAGTGCCCTGGTGAACAGCTGTTCACCGAGTTCTTGATGTACTCCCCTGATGTAGCGGTAACCTGCTACCAAGTCCCCTCTCGGCCTTCTCTTCCGTAGGCTGAAGAGGCCCAAGTCCCTCAGCCTCTCCTCGTATGGCTTGTCTTACAAGTCCCTGATCATATGGGTGGCTCTTCTCCGGACCCTCTCAACTTTTTCCATGTCCTTGTTGAAATGCAGTGCCCAGAACTGGACGCAGTACTCCAGCTACGGTCTCACCAGTGCGGAGTACAGTGGGAGTATCACTTCCTTAGTTTTGCATGAGATGCAACGGTTAATGCATGCTAGCATGTTGTTTGCCGTGCTGGCCACAGCATCGTACTGCCAGTTCATGTTCACGAGATGGTCAGTCACTACCCCTAGGTCCCTTTCAGCCGTGGTATGAGTCAAATTGCTGCCACTGAGCCTGTAGGTATGTTGGGGATTGTTTGCCCCCAGATGGAGCACCTTACACTTCTGAGTGTTGAATTTCATCTGGTTCTGGATCATCCAGCTCTCCAGCCTGTCCAGGTCTACCTGTATCTGCATCCTATTTTCTGGCATGGCCATACTCCCCCATGACCTGGTGTTGTCCGCAAACTTGGCCAGCGAGCTTTTCAGCCCCATGTCCAAATCATTGATAAAGATGTTGAAAAGCACCAGTCCAAGCATGAACCCCTGAGGAATACCACTGGCCACTCCTTACCATCACAACACTGATCTGTTCATGAGAACTCTATCTACCATGCAGCCAGTTTTCTACCCACTGAACTGTTGAGCAGTTAAGCCCACAATCATCCAATTTTTCCACAAGGATATCATGGGATACTAGATCAAAAGCCTTTTGGAAGTATACATATATAATGTCGACCTTCTCTTCCATGCCCAGGTGGCAAAAGACCTATTTGTAGAAGGAGATGAGATTGGTAAGACACAAGCTACCCATGATGAAGCCATGGCTGTCGTTCAGAATCTTACCCTTAACAAGTGTATCGCACATAGATTCTTTTAATGAGTTTTTCCAGGATTTTCCCTGGAATGGAGGTTAGGCTGATTGGCCTATAGTTGCCTGGGTCCTCCTTCTTCCTCTTCTTGAAGATGGACACAATGTTGCCCTCTTCCATTCCTCAGGGATCTCCCCTGTGTGCCATGATTTCTGAAAGAGTTTTGCCAGGAGTTTCACAATGACCTCAGCCAGCTCCATCAGCATTCTCAGGTGAAGTCCATCTGGTCCTGCTGACTTATAAATTTCTAGCTTTTCTAGTTGGCTTTGCACCAACTCAGCATCCACAGTGGGAAGGCTGTCATTCCCACCATTCCCCCTGTGATCCTTATCTTGCTTGTCTTTCCCCTTGATCCAGTGAAATACTGAAGCAAAGCGGGCATTCAGGAGTTCAGTTTTTTCCTGAGTGTCCGTTACCAGCTGTCCTGAGGTGTTAAGCAGGGGTCCCACACCTCCATTTGTTTTCCTTCTGCTCCCTACATACCTAAAGAAGGACTTCTTATTGTCTTTGACTCCCTTGGCTAACTTCAACTCAGTCGCCACCTTAGCTTTCCTAATCATTTCCCTACAAGTGCAGACTGCTGTTGTATAGTTCTCCTTGAGGACTGTCCCTAGCTTCCACTGTGTGTATGCCTCTTTTTTCTTTTTCAAGAGGACCACAATGTTCCTATTGAGCCAGGAGGGCTTGCCAGCCCTTCTGCTACCTTTGTCTTCATGGGAACACTTTTCTTTTGTGCTTCAAGGATCATGTCCTTAAGGAATGACTAGTTTTCATGCACCCCATTCACCTTGTGTCCCTGTCCTGCATTGCCTCCCGTACTAATGCCCTGAGCCTGTTGAAGTCAGTATTTTTGAAGTCCAGGACTTCAATCCTGCTGGTTGATTTGTCAACTTTATGGCAGACAATGAACCTAATGAGCTCATGTTTGCTGTTGCCCAGGCTACCCTCAATGTTCAAGCCACACACCACATTATCTCCTTTGGCCAAGACCAAGTCTAGGAGAGTGGTATCTCTGGTTGGCCCTTTCACTTTTGGGTCAGAAAGAGCTCCTTGATTACAGTTGAGAAGCTGCATTACCGATCTGTCCTAGCTGAGTGTTTCTCCCAATCTATGTCTGGGTAATTGAAGTCACCCATGACAACCAAGTCCCTTGCACGTGCGGCCTCTGTCAGTTCTCAAGAGAACTCCATATCAAGATCCTCCCCTTGGCTCAGTGGCTTAGGTCTCTCTCACCTTGCCCCAGCCTGCCAACCCCTCCTGCCCAAGCTTGATCCAGTGGGTTTCAAGCTGCTTATCTTTGGAGACAATGTCAGTCTTCAGAGAGGTGTACTGCTCCCTCCCATAGAGAGCTACCCCTAGGCCTTTTCTCTCTGCTCAGTCCCTTCTGTGCAGTATATAGCTCTCTATGGCTATGTTCCAGTCACGTGAGGAGTCATACCACATCTCCGTGATCCCTATCTGGTCCTATTGCCCACAAGAGGGCAGGAGGGCTAGCTCCTCCCGCTTCTTCCCCAGGCTCCTGGTATTGGTGTACAGGCAGCTGAGGCCCCCAACTGACACCCTCGATTTCTTAAGACACTGTGGGACAACCATTTATTAGCATTTTCAGAAATAATTATCTTAGTGCCCTCCATGTGGGACCTTTCCTATGTACCGGTCCCTAGGCATGCTTCCCTTGGAGTTTCCCCATCCCCCAGCAAAATCAGTTTAAAGCCTTGTCCAGTAGATCAGCCATCCTGGCTGAGAATAGGGACTTACCTCTCCACCTGAGGTGAATGCTGTCTCATCCCAGGAGTCCTCTCTCCATAAAGTATGCGCTGTGTTGAAGAAACCAAAGCCCTCGCGATAGTACCACTGTCAGAGGTGCCTGTTTACTTCTTCCACACAGCCTTCTCTCTTGGGTCCATGGCATGCAACAGGGAGTACGGAAGAAAAAACTACTTGAGTCCCCAGAGCCCTGTAGTCACTCATGACCCGGTCCGAATTACTCCCGGCTGCGTCATTCATGCTCACATGGATGAGGAGCATGGGGTAGTAGTCAGTGGGACAGATGAGCTTGGGGATCCTCTCCACAGTGTCCCAGATGCAGGCCTCAGGAAGGCAGCAGACCTCTTGGGCCAAGGGGTCTGGACAGCTGATAGGCCCCTCCGTGCCCCTCAGAAGAGAGTCCCTTACCACCACCACCTGGCGTTCCCTTCTAAGGGTGGGAGTACTTGTGTCCTGAGTACTTACCTCCTCTTCTGGTGTCTCTGTTGGAGTCTCCTCATGCATGATGAGGGGAGCGTACCTGTTATGCTGCATCAGGGGAGGAGTAGCTGTAGCTCTGCATGCTCTGAATCTGATTCAACTCCATGAAAGCTGTAGATGTGCCTTTGAAAACTGGACCACAAACATTTACATATGTATGTATTCTGTAGCCTAACCGTATGCAGCCACGTATTCTGTTCTAGTCAGGTTCTTACACAATTCGCATCAGCATGTTAACTGAGAACAGAGGCTTGGATTTTTAAAGGAACGCGTGGAGAAGGGGCACTGCCTAAATTCCAGTTAGGATTCAGGTATTTAATTTTCTTGAGCCTCTCTGAAAATATCAGCTCTCAAGTTTCCTCATTTGTTATGTGATATTATTTAGCAAGTGTACCTGCCAAGTAATTTTTAAAAGGCACATGGAGTCTGCCTTGTGATTAAACTTAAGGCTCATCAAGGATGCATCCTAAAATTAACTAGATTGTTCACAGAATGTGTGTCAAACTCAGGTGGCCCCTTGGGCTGGATTTGAAGTGTAGAGGTCCTTGTGGGCCACATCATAGAAGATCTGACTGTTGAGGAACATCCTGACTATATCTGGATATGGTGGCAACTGGTAGTACAAGGGTTCCTGCAGCTGTTGCTCTGTACCAAGAGATTCAGCAGCCAGCCTCAAATTTCCTGCCCCTCCAGGAGCCCTCCGCAGACTGGATCTGAGTGATCTCTTTGACCATCAGAACATCACATCTCAGGCCCTTGGGTATTTTGTATATATTTACACAGAAGGACAGGAGCAGACAATATATGCAAACCTAAGGGGAAAAAAATACCCCAAACCTATTTCCAGTTTAATTTTCTTGATATTCCACAAATAACTGGCATTTGAGTCACTGGTTTTGAACAAACTTTCACATTGTTTACACAGCCGTCTTTTAATTCAGTTTCCTATTTCAATGATGGAATAAATCCTCCTCATTGTTTGAGAGAATTCATCTAGTGCTTTAAAACAGAAATATCGGCTTAGCTGGTAACCACTTTGACCTATGGCTTAAGTATCAGAGGATATATTGTATCTATTCTTAGTTTTTTCTGGTCACAAAGTTTGCATACTATGCAATAGTTGGCCCTCCGAGGAAGGTTGCTTATTTTTATTTTTGTAAATCAAATATGAAACAGGTGTTGTAAGACTAAATTGCCCAACTAAAATCAGGAAGTGGTTAGGAACAAGTCAACAGTAGTCTGCTGATTTTGAGCCAATAAAGAATGATTGGATGAACTGGTCCCACTGTCAGGGGATGACTAAATTCTGAAGCTGCTGGTTTGGGTGTAGTGATAGTGCCTTTAGCAGAATAGCTATCACAACTGGCTTGATGCCTCTAGTGAGAAAGCTTAGTCAGGCCTCCTTTTTTTTTTCCCCTTTGAATGAATACTGTAAATTTAAACAAGGTGGTTGTACCTCAGATCTGCATATTGAATTTCCCTTGCCTCCCTCACAACAGCTTTGTCTCCTCACACTGCCTTTATCCCTAGAATGGCCGCCCAGATATGGGAAGCAACGTAAAAATCTCAAAGCTTTCATCAGAGAACTCAAAACTGTTTTGGGTTAATTTTCCTTCTTTGATCTCCATTATTCTTTAACTCTCAACACACTGAATAAGAAACTAACAAGATTCTGTCTCAAAAATAATCATATTTTATCATGTTCCTACTGTTCTACTCACCACGCACAGTTCAGGAACTGTCTTTGGATGTCCTTCCCCTAAGGAAAACCCCCATCCTTATTGGGGGCAGGGGAGGGAAAGGAGGGAGGCTCTCTATATGAGACCTTCAGATTCAAGATGCAGTTCTTTAAAGAGACAAAATTCTCAGTCTTGCACAGGCCTGCTGCAAATTACAAGGCTGATCAGAATTCCCTGACTGCTTTTCCTTATGTAAAGACTGAGAGAAGTACCCTGCGTAAGGGGAATACTGGGGGGTTTTTTATCAGAAAGTGCCTGGCAAGAAACAAATCAAATCATCCAAGAGTCTGCATGGATAAGATCAGTTTGCCTTTAGACATGCTTAAAAAATAGAACCTGCATAGTCATTGTTATACTTTGGAACTAAAATTTCACTGCAGGAACATGCAGCGAGCTCAGCTAGTGTCATCACTTATCTTCTTGGATCCATCAGCACTCGCTGGCAAATGAGGAAACGGGACCCATGTTGGACATAATTTTGCTCACATACATACTTTATCTAGACGTAATCCTTCTAGTACTGACAAGTTGAACACACTTATTACAATGGCAGTTTCAGTAGACAGTGCATGTTAGATTTGGAATTACAAGCTTGAAAAAGTAATGGTAAACATTGAATTAAGTGTTCTATATTATATCTAGTTCAAACATCTTTTAATTCCCTTTGACTTTCTCTTACATTTGCTTCATATCCATATATAAAATTGATATGAGCAAAAACACAGTAGTTATTAGAACTAATACACAGTGTATGTACATGGCTGGCAGCTGAAGCTAGAAAAATTTTTATCTATAAATAATGTACAGACATGAAAGAAATCAGGTTTGAATGTCTTTTTAATGGGTAATTTCTAGCTCAATCAGAAGTTATAGATTTGATGCAAGTATTATTGGGTGGGATTCTATGTTCTGGGTTATGCAGGAGATGACCATAATCCAGACATCCAGTTTTAGAATTTGTAAAAATAGGGGGAATAGTGGTGGCGTGTTATCATGCTATCCTGATGAAAGTTTCCCATTTCATAATTTAGCTGTTTACTAAGTTTTGTTATAAAAGTAGGTGTCAATAATACACAATATTGCTTTAAAATAATAAAAGTCTGTTTGGGTCTATTACTATATTTATTTCTTCAAAACATATGCAGCAAGATTATCTAATGAGATTAGCCATTTCTCTACTTCTCTGGCATTGGCCAGAGATTCCCAAGAGAAGCTTTCGTTGGCAATAGGGAACTTTGTTGGATGTAACTGTGCAAGATCTGTATGTGTGTGTGGGTTTCTCGCATTGGTCCATTAAGGATCCTGCTTTGATGGTGCAATTTAGAATGATGAGATGGCAGCTTTTGGTGTTTTGAGCCCAATGCCAGCCCTCCGAATCAAGCAGCCTACTTCTCTTTCTTGTGCTGAACAGAATCCCATGTGTCTTTTTCAATTATTTATTAGTGCCTGCTCCTCCAATGTTAAAAACAGTAGGACCTTATTGTACTTCCTTGTAAATTAGGCACGTAAATATATGCACCCAGATTGGAAATGTCAGACTTACTGCATCTTATTCCATTCCCTCTTCCAGCCACATTTGCTCCTGGAAAATTGGTCCTAGCCCATCTCTGTGCTGTCAGTGAAATTTTGTCCTCCTAGTGTGAGTTCATCTTTGTCAGCCCACTCCCTTTATACCACATAAAAGGGCTGAAGCAAGAAAGAGAGACCCTAAAAGACCTGGTTTTGGCTAAGGAGGAGTTCTTCCAGTTAAAGACAGCTGTAAATTGGACTCCCAAAGATTCCCTCATAAAGTCTGGCTTTGCGGCTGTTGACAAGAGGGCAGTGTTGAGGGCTAGGCTACAGTGGACAGTGTTTCAAAGACTCTTGGCTAGTTGTTCTCACACTCATTAGGATCAAGACACCCATCAGCAAATGCACTTTGTTTTCACTCATTTGTTTGACTACAGAAAAATAGTAGAGCAGTTCTTCTGTTGTAAAGAATTTAGAAAGACCACAACAGGTCAGAATGTTTCTAACTGTGGGATCCTGTTTGATATCTCTGGGTTTATTTTGTGAATCATGTATGCATACCAAAGAGTGCTAACATTGTGTGGCACTCCACAGCACACTTGAAAAGATTTCAAGGCACCTCAGGGTGCCATGGCACCCTGGTTGAAAATCATTGCTGTAGACACATGGGCAACTCAGGATGGCTGTTATGGTTTAGGTCTCCTCAAGTGTCTTCTCCAGCTCCTAGAGTTCTCTAAGATTACAAGAGTTCAAAGTTGGCTCAGAGCCACCTTAGATCCCCTTATGCATTAGGGGTTCTTATACAGTTGTGAGACACATTGTATAAAATCTTACTACTGGTCTAGGGACAGACATTACACATAAAGCAGTTTAAGTGATCCGAAACTGGTTTAAACTTGTAACATAGTGGTCTCCAACCTTTTTATGGTAAGGATCACTTCTTGTAAGTAAAGGACACCCCAGGATATACCACCCCCACCCTGCTCCCCGGCCCCATCCTGCCTCTACCACCCTGACCCCACCTTCCACCCAGCCCCTGCTCCCCTGCCTCCTGGACAAGCTGCCCAGGTTCTGACCCCACGCATCCAGCCCGACCTGGGCAGCAGGGGGTGTGGCTCAGCCCAGCCATGTGTATCCTGCTGTTCCCGATTGTGGAGCCTCTGCCAGATTGAGATTAACTGTCAGAGGCTCCGCAATAGTCCAGTCAATCAAAATCAATTGGTTGGTGACCACTGCTGTAATAGGACAGATGTTCAGTGCACATAAACCAGTTTGAAAATGGCTGAAACCAGTTTGAGAGAAACCTGGTTGAATGTAGTATCAGACTCAATTGATTTGGCTTAAACCGGTTTATACAATATCTGTCCCAGATCCCTTGCTGGTTTAAGATTAAACCAAACACCCCCAGCATCCCAGCATGCTCTCTGAGCTGGATGCAGCGCTCTACTCAACAGCAGAGCTGGCCCCTCCCCTCTGCTCCCTGGATGGAGCTCTGACAGGGACTGCAGGTACAGCAGGGTCTGCCTGGCATCCCCTGTGCTATCACCTCCTCCCGCTGCTCCTCCTGAAGCAGGGATCCCCCATTCCCTCCCTCCCATCTCCCATAGCACAGACCCCAGCCCCATGGACCCTAGACATGTGGTATGCTAGCTAATCAACAGGTCAACTGGTAAGCTGTTTTAGAAGAGTTTGAACTAAGGGAGAGAGGCTATTGTGTAGCTGATGTCCCTAGCCCTAGAGTGTATATTTAGTATTTTATATTGTCTCTTGAAACGAGGAGGCTTTTAGCTACTTTCTTTGAAAGACTATCCAGAGATTCAAAGCTAAAGTATTTTCCATTTTAAAATATTTTAAACATTTTCCTCAGAGTGCTTCTTTTTAACTGGTAACATTTTATAAAATTAACTATTAGAATAGATCATGTTTTTTAATTTTTTAATCCAAACCCCTAACTAGTAGGTTGAATTTTTTCAAATAGAGGATTTTCCCATTAGAATACATAGTTTATTAATCTTTCCCATTGGAAAATGTAGCTTTGTTGATTTTCCACAGGAAACTCAATTTACTTAATATTTGTACATTTGCAGCTGGAAGGATCAAAACCCAAAATGTAATTTCAAAATGTCATATTGTGTCATATCAGATCATGTCTATTTTTTGTTTTGGCATTTCCAGTTTGAAACTGAAGTTTTTATTTTGCTAAAATTTTAAGTATTTTGACTTTATATTTAAGTTCAAAATGTCTATGGTTCCCAGGGGTTGAATGCATTTTCCTTTTTTCTGAACAACTCCATCTCAAAGTTGAAAATCACTACTTCCTATATAGTTCAGAGTACATTTCTGGATAGGAAGAAATGTGACTGTTTCTACTTACTAAACATTTGAATGTATTATTCTAACTTCAAAATTTGGCAATAAATTTTACAAGAAGTTTTTTAAATTATTTTTTTGTACAGGTTCTGCTTCCTGGTAGGGCAGAATGTCAGAAAAACACCCTTTCTGACCAAGTGACCAAATTTTTACCTCTGATACGAGCTGAAATCCAGAATCCAAGATACGTGTGAAAATAAATAATGGGGAAAAATAAAAAATGAAAAAAAAATTGGATTTTTTCATTCCCACTAAAAGGTTTGGTTTAATTGTACATGCAGGTCTGGTTAATTTTGCATTTTAATCAGCTTAGTCATCTCTAGCCATTTTTTAATCTGATACAATTCATGAAATTGCCTCGTTTAACTTTTGCTTGATTCTAAATTATTCCTAATAAATGCATTAAAAATTTGGTTGGCAAAGTTGTTTAATGAGTAATAAAGTAGATAGTCTCTTATGTTTATAGCTTTAAAAAATTGATGGTTTCCAAATGTAGCAATAAAAATAGGCAATAACCATTAACTGTAAACATATACATTATTTGCATAATAACATATGATTGTATTTGAATTTATAAATCATAGTGTTCTTTAAGTTTTTATCTTTATGTGTAATATTCATTTCAACCAAAATTAAAATAAAATTGGAAACAGTTCTCTTGTTTAAAAAAAATCAGTTTGTTTCTCCTTAAGACATAATGCCTGTTTGTAATGTAGAAATCCTATAAATAAGGCACAGCTAAGTAGGAAAATGAGCTTAGTGTTCTCAGTTCAGTCCAAGTTGGACAACACATAATTTGGCACAATTTGGTGGCCTAACTTTAAGACAAGTACAGGACTGAGTAAGCATAAAGGCTTTATTATTTTTGACTGAACTGAAGTGTATGGATAGAACAGATGAGAAGCTCTTGTACTGTGCCCCACCTGCTTTCAATCTCAATGCTTTCATTAGTATTGCATTTACAGTACAGATGTCTCAAACAGAAGTGCTATTGCTTCAGATTATGTATAGATAAAACACTAAATGACGTTGCTTTTTAACCTACTGGATTGGTGTAGAGAAAACATTGCTTAGTTTTCATCAAATATTACAAAAAATCAGAAAGAAAATGTTAGTGAAGAAAATTATTAAATGGAGAAAATTTTGATTAAATAAATGTTGAAATATTTCACTTTTTCCCTCCATATCATTGTTCTCTGTTTGAGATTTTCTTGGTATTGTTCTGTACACTGACAATGGCATATATCAAATTAAATTCCCTTTTCTTTGTAGAATCTTAGTAATGATTGATAAAGTACAGGCAGCCCTAAATACACTATCCAGCTGTTCATTATTATTTCTCATCTGGATTCATCTTCATGCCATTAGAAATTGACCCATCATGCTAAGAGCCATCTCAAGGCCTTCCATGCCAAGAAGCTTTGGTATATGGCTTCTGTCCTTTGACACAGCCCCAGGCCCTACTTTTCCATTAGGCCAGACCGCCTATGCCCCAGTCCCTTATACTCTGAAAGGAGCTCTGTGACTATTTAGAACAAGGGTGTAAAAGATGTCTTATGGGCCAGTACCAGACTATGGAGCCCTAGCCCTTAGTGCTGCCCCTGAGTCTGAGTTGACCCATATGCCACATGCAATGCATACTAGACGAGCCTCAGACATAGAGCTTGGGATGTACGTTGCATGCAATGAGCACCCTGGCTGCTCTGAGATCCATGTTCCATGCCAGTGTGCCTCTCCCTTCCCCCTCAACTAGCCAGTCTGGCATCTGTGCTACATGGACCCCCCATTCTGCAACCCTCCCCGTCACCCCTGCATGTTAGATCCAGGACCCACAGTGCCTGCTCTGGGATGTGTGCTTCATGTGGCACCTGGTCCCATATCAATCCAAGACTGCACTACATGCAGTGCCCAGTCCAGCATGATCCCAGACCAGCCAAGAGAGGGTATTGCATGCAGAGGGGTGAGTGCTCCATAGGCTGGATCCAGCTCATGGACCAGCCCCAACTCATATGTGGGGCCCATATGAGTTTGACATCCCTGATTACAATATATTAGCACACAGGTCAGTTTTGGAGACAAGAAGTTAAAGATCACAGATCCAAATAGATGTAACATCTAACTTGTGCAACATTGCAGCAACTGCTGTTTCAGACACTGGACTGTAATAAGGATAAAATTATAGTGCTCACAGGTTGAGGTGGACCTGTTTAATTTCACCCACCATGGCCTCTCCTGCAAGTCCTGCATGATGCTCAGGTTTTGGTTTTTATGTTACAACATACTGGGGTACAATGCATAATGTACCTCTGGAGAGGTGCTGAATTCTCTAAACTTCAATTGACTTCAGGCTGAGGGAAAGGTAAATTAGTACAGTTTAGGTTTTAGCATATTTATCAAGTTCCCAGGCATGCAAGAAGTAAGGCTTTCTTTTGATATAGTCTTGGCCTTTCCAGACCTGCCAGGAACTTCAATACTAGTAGTGTTGAAAATATCTAGTAAACCAGAAGCCAAGGGTAATAAACAGTTATGGATGTCCTGTGAACAGTTTAAGCCATGGTCTGAGTTATTGTTATTACTGTGTTAAATCATAGCATTCAATATGCCAAGGATTGCTTTGCATGATTAAGTGGAGTGGCTGTCAATGAAAAAAGCTCCAGGCTCTGTTGCAGACCTACAGATAGGTGTGGTTGTGGTCAGCTCTCTTAAACATTGCTTTGGATGCCACTGCAGATACAGAACAGGGTGTTATATGATATTTTCAGGATCTGGCAGATCATAGTTTGGTTTGGATTTTTTTTATGTATTTTGGCAGGCATGCCTATCCCTTCATCCATACAGCAATGTGTATTAATGGCTGAAGTAACACCTACTGGTGAGGCACAGTCAGTCAGCTGCAGGCTGGTGTTGACTCATGACTTCAGTTGACTCATATTCCATTGAGCCTTGTAGGCCACTTTCTGCTCATACCCTGAAGCCAGTAGCAGTTCATGTTGTGATTTGAAGACTCCTTGACTAATGCAAATTATCCTTGCAAACAGTTTGGAAAACTTGCTCTGTGGCTGAGGTGTGGACGGATGAAAACACCCCTGTAAGGCAGATAAGACAAAGACTCTTATTATTTTCATTACCCAATCAAATTATTCATTGACATTAACAAAAGATACCTATCCAAGGGCATAGATGCCGTATACTAATTTACAACTGAGGGGATCAGAGTAGCACAAGAAGGATCTCTCCAAAGATCAGTTCTTCCATCCAACTTCCTTCCTGTTTTGCCCTTTCTCAAAAAACCTGGAGAAACAGTCAAACCTTGCGGCATGCCCTAACAAGCACTTTGTCAGTTTTCAGTGGAGAGATATGATTTCCCAAAACCAATGCATGGAGAGGCCTTTTAATTGAGAGTGCTGTGTTCAGCAGCATGCATGGAATTTGAAGGAAGAAACACAATTATTGAACAAAACACCAGAAAATGTTATTTTAGAATGTTAGCTGCAGTCATAGCACCTCTGTAGTTATCTTAATGGAGGGCCAGTTCAGTTTTACAAGCATGGACTCCTTTCCTATTGTACCCATCAAGCAGTACTTAACACTCTGCCACCACTCCCTTGTCATTTAAACCAGAAGCTTGGTAATCAGAGCAGCTCATCTCTTCCCAGCTGCTAGATAGGTACATGGTATATTAACTTATTTGCAAGTTTTCATCTATATATGGTTTTGATGCTATAATTAGTATTTTCTTTGTCTGGTGGTTGCTTCTGCTTGTTAAATTAATTTATCATGGTTACCAAATGCTTTACTGTGGCACAAATGAAAGGCCACAGAAGTTGAAACTAAACAATACATTAAATTAGAATTAAAATAATTTACATACTAATCATAATATTTACGTGTGTGTGTGTGTGTGTGTGTGTGTGTGTATAAAGGGCTTAGTCCAGCTGTCTGTGCGTCTGTCCGTAACAATCTTGGAGCACTCTGATTGGTTGTCTTGGCAGCCAATTGCAATGTTTACTGAAACAACCAATCAGAGTGCTCCACACAGACAGACACAGACAGATGGCCAGACATGGAGGCGGGTAAGGGGGTGTCACGGGGCTGGACGTGGAGTTTTGGGGGGAGAGGGTGGAGCGTGAATGGTTGCAGAGCGGCGGCAGTGTGGGCTGACAGTGGCAACCACTGCGTGCAAGCTTCTCCCCCCCTCCCCCACTCCTGGGAGGCAGCAGTGGCACAGGGTGATGGCACACAGTTCTCCAACCCTGCCCGCCCCCCTCCCTCAGCATTCTTGATGAGCAATTCACTAGTATTCATGATAATAAACCAGTAAGCAATAAATATTGTATAGAAAACATGGGTAGTCCCATAGAGTGGACTGCCTCAGCTCCAGGGACATTAGTGCTTGCTGAGTCTGTAGCTCCAGGGTAACCAGCACTTACAGCAGGGGTGGGCAAAATGTGACCCACAGGTTGGATGCAGCCCACCAGGCCATTCTATCTGGCCTGAGGGGCCCCTAAAAAATTTAGAAATATTTATTTGCCCCTGGCTGCTGTCATGTGGCCCTCGATAGCTTGCCAAAACTCAGTAAGTGGCCCTCCATCTGAAATAATTGCCTGCCTCTGACTTGCAGGCTTGTTGCTTCCAGACTGCCCGCCAGAGAGCCAGGACTAGGAGCCAGTAGCATAATAATGGATGGATGAGTGGAGCAGAAGCACTGGGTACTGCCTGAACGAGGGTCACGTGCTGGTATGGAGCTAGGGGGGTACCTTACCCTCCCTTCCCTGCCCCTCCCCACCTCATACTGCATCTTCCCTGTAGTGGCTCCAGCTCTGGCTTTGGCTCTGGCAACAGGGAAGACACAGTAGAGGAGGTGGTGCCTTGTGCAGGAGACTCAGCCAAAGATTTGTGCTTCTGCTGGGGGCGATGTCTGTCACCTCCATTTTTTGCTCCTAGAAAAGGATGGAGGTGACAAAAAAATGTTGGTGGCAAAGACAGAGGTGACATCTCCTCCCGCCATAGTGAACCTCTGGCTGTTGGTCATGTACCACCACCTCTGCTCTCTCCTCCATGCTGCCAGTACCAGAGCAGGGAAGATGCAGAATGGAGCACAGTATTGTCCAGGATGCCGTACAGGCCAATGACACCTCTGCTAGGAGCCAGAAGGTTCTGGAACAAGTTCCAATGGCCCACATCGTCACAACAGACCCAACATGCAAGCTGTCCTGGCTTGAGAACCCTAGGGTTTCCAGAATGAAACCAAATTTATAAGAAGTGACATTTCTTGTGAACTGGAAGTTCTTCACTTCATCCAGCTCTAAGTGCAGCCAAATAGGATAGGGATGAAGGTAGCTTCAAGTCATCTCTGCATTCCCCAGATATTTAGAACTGCTTGGAGTCAGTTTAGCTCCAACATAATTTAGAGCAATCTCAAGCAACTTCAGAGTTGCTGTATGTTCCTAGGATAATTTAGAGTTGCTAGCATGTAATGACCCCATAAGAGCTGCTTAGCTTTAAAGGACTTAAAATCATATAGCACATCCTAGCCACACTCTCATGACCTGTTTCATCATTTCTGTTTTGGTGGAAGGCAAGGTAACTCTGGGTGTGTTGGCTGTAGATTATCAGACTATTCTCTCATACTTGGGAGAATTCTCACCAATCTTGTAGAGTAGACGTGCTCAGTCGCCAGTCCTTGGAGCCATACCATCCAACCCACAGGTCTGCCTAGGGGTCTGAACATTTGGCAGTGGGAGAGCAATGACAGCAATTGTCCTTCCCCTCGTGCTAAATTTTCAGACCCATGGGAGCTCCAAGTGCCAAATTAGTGCACAGACATAGCCTGGGGCCCGATAGGGACACACAACAGCCAGCTGGAGGTGCAGAAGGGCCTGATCCTATGTCACAGAGCCAAGCACATGCAGCCCATGGCCCAGATCAGGTGGTACAGGACCCCAGGGAGGCAGTGTGGAGCCCCAGGGAAGCAGCTCAGAGCCAAGGGAGGGGACACAGAGCTGAAGGAGTCAGTATGGGTGGCGTGGACCTCCAGGGAGGGAGCACAGGTGGCATGGAGCTGAGGGAGGGGGCTCAGAGCCCTAGGGAGGCAGCAAGGAGCCCCAGGGAACCACCACAGGGCCCAAGGGAGGTGGCATGGGGCCTGATCCTGGTGCTTGGGGTGCAGTCCAGCCCATGGACAGACTCTGTGCCACTCAGCCAGCCTGCCACACCAGTTGTTTTAGTGCAGTGTTCTTTAGTGCCCCACTGAATGAGTAATGGACCTCAATGCTCTGTTGCTGGAAAGGAGAAGGGAACAGAAGGTACTAAATAAAAACGCATATATGTGGATCTTTGAACGTTATATTTAAAGATTAAAATTAATATGTACAATTTTGTTGCCAAACCTATGATTTCCTTCTCCTACTTCATGAGCCATTGGAATACCATTAGAACAGCTGCTCAAGATTAAGATTAAAAAGGCTAAAATATTCTATCAGTTGACTTTCACAACTTCTCTTTTATACTGTTTCATATATATTGCCTTTCCTCCAAATAGATTACATGGTACAGAAACAACACCTCATAACTGCAACCACTTTGGGAGGAAAGAGTAGCATAGCAGCTAGCCCATTTCCAAACAGTGATCGAGATAGATTATGGCTGAGCCTATTAGGACTACCTTCTATCTAGATTTTGATAAATTTTCATCTACAGTATTTGTGTTTCATTTTTGCTGTAGCACACTGTCTCAATAACATAGCTCTATTTACATTTTTCTTAAACTATCACCTTGAGAGGCTCCAGTGGAGTTCTTAGAGTTCTGTGTGAACTTTGATGTGAAAATCTCCTGCAGCGAGAGACTTGAAATGGCATGAGTAAAAGCAGAGATTCCTCTGAGAACAATTTAAAGACATGAAAACATTGGTTCCCAGAGAAAGCCAGTTTTTAAACAAAATTATATTGTGTTTAACTTAATGTCATGGGTATTTCTTATGTGATTATTGCTGTCAGAGGTGATTTTTTTTTAACCCCAAACATTTCTGTACCTTACGTGTTAACTGATGTGTCAAAATTAAAGTTACAAAAAAAACCAAGTTACTTTTTTGTCACGTTATATACTGTTTGCATTTCATTCAGCTTGAACAGTAAATCTCAACTAGTTAGATACTTTGTTCCTATGTGGTCAAACATTTGGACTCTCAGGTGCTAGTGTGTGAAGGTTTCCATCACTAAAAGTTAGCATTCCAGTGGTTAACTTTTTAATTTAATTAAGGAAAAGGCACAAAAGCATTGCCAAGTCATAAAGATTTTCCAAAAGCTTTATTGTACCAAATCTAAATTTGGGGTCAGAAGACTGTGTGTAGAGTTCCAGAAGTCTAGGCCCTGATTCAGCAAAGCACTTAACGATAGTTTTGAGCACATGCTCACTAACAATAATACTTGAGCATGTGCTCAACTGAAGTCAATGGGCCTCTGTTGAGCATGTACCATGTACCCATTGACTTCAGCTGGATCTTCACTAAGGTGCTGTTCTGCTTAGGGATACTTTCCTGAATTAGGACCTTCAGTTATAAAGAATAATGGTAGAGGGATTCCCTACTCACACAAGTAAAACTGAGCTGCAAGGCGGAGTCATGAACCTATGCAGACCTTCATTGACATCACAGGGTCCTACACACATACCTTCCTCATGAAGAATCTTGCAGTATTGAGGCCTATGTTTATGACCTCAAGGAGCAACTGCCAGGAAGGGGTGCTCTTTTCCATCATGCTTCAGGAAAGACATTTTTGATATCAGACTAACAGGAGGAAATGAGTTAAGAGTTCTTTTAAAATGTAGTGGCAAAATAGGGCTCCAGTCCTGCAAACACTTTCACTACATGATTACTTTTAGGTATGTGAGGACTCTCACTGGCCTCTTTAAAGGCAATGGAACTACCCATGTGCCTAAACTAAGCCATGTGGGTAAGTCTGCAGTGTTCAAACCTGAATTAAGCATCAAGATTATATTCTCTACTTCACCACGTGTCAGGACATTTCAACTATGATGTGACTTTCCATGTTACTTAGTCATTTTATGCTGCTTATTAGGGGTGTGTGAAGCGGGCCCTATTCAATTCGGATTCAGCCTGAATCAGGGACAGTGATTTGATTTCTTGATTGGAATCGCTGTCCCTGATTCAGTTCAGCCGAATCCGAACCTGAAGATTTGGTGCCAATTCAGAGAATCGGAGATTTAGGTTATAGACACAGCTTTAAAAGTTTTTTCTACATACCTTGAGGTAGCAGCGCGGCTCCTGAATGCTGTGATTCTGGGACTCATGGAGCGTCACACAGAGGTGTGGGGGGCCCTCCATTTGCTTGGTGGTGAACCCAGAAGTTTACTGGTAGTACTTCCAGTCTTCTGCTGGGAGCACACTTCCCCGCCACCCCCCCGCACCTCCCCGAGCTCAGCGATCGGCTGCAGGGAGACCCCGGGTGCCCGCCCCCAGACCCAGGAGGCACCAGTTACTGAGCTGGGGAGGGTGGGGGGGGACCCCCCACATGCTCCTCGGCAGACCCGGAAGTGGACCAGACATGCTTCTGGTCCACTTCCAGGTCTGCTTCTGAGCACACTAGGGAGCCCCCATGCTCTTGTGGGATGCTCCATGTCCCCCAGCATCACAGCATTCATGAGCTCCTGCTACCTAGAGGTATGTAGAAAAAACATGTAAAGCTGTCTCTATGTCTGAATCTCCAAATCTCTCCAAATTGATTCGGAGGGTTCCCATTCGATTCAAAGAGATTAAAGGGCCCTTTGATTTGATTCAGATTTAGAGTTTTGGTCACCAAATCGGGCCAAATCTCTGCCGAATCAGCTCAGAGACTGAAGCTTTGAACAGCCCTACTGCTTATGCTTTTTAAAAGTCTGCAGGAGAAAAATTTGAAAATAATGGCAGCTTCATTGTTTGATTGAAATATTCTATCACTGCAAGAGTTTTTTACGCTGTATTTCCATGCAGTTTTGGAAATCGTTTCCAGTGTACAGTATTGTCTTGCTACTTGGGTCCATTCTGGTAGCATTTGGCAAATAATCTTTGTACTGTCTCCTGCTCTGTTAAACTGCGTAATACGCATTACTGCTTAATAAGGAAATAATCCCATACAGTTGTGGAACCACAGGTTGGGAATCAAAGCATCAGGCCCAACCTCTGATTTTGAAGGGGGCACAAGAATGACTGCTGCCACTGCTGCCCGAGGTACAGAAATTGTTGGTTATGCATAAGATTCTATACATTAGGGTTGTCAAACATACAGCTTGTGGGCCAAATCAAGCCCATCAAGCTACTGGCAAGCCAGGGAATTTGGGGGCATGGCATGCTACAGAATCCAGGGCCCCTCTGCTGGACATGGACCTCAGTGGCAAACTAGCAAGTGAGGCAACAGACCTCTGTTTGCCCTGTGGTTGCTTTGCATACAACCACTAGGCCTGCCACCACTCCTGCTCCCACTGTCTCTGCTTGGCCCATGGCTACCCTCACCACTTCCAGCACTGGCCTCGCTGTTTGTCCCATGTATCTGGCCCACAGGAAGCCCTGTGGTGTGGATGTGGCCCGAGGTAAATTTGACATCCCTGCTCTACATTATATAACCACCAAAAATGAAGTTGTTTGGTCTTGTTTGGTGCTTTTGGTTTTCTGCTCAGTTAAAAGCCAGTGATCTTTGACACAATTAACTTTGTTGCAACTTAGTTCAACAGAATTTTTTTGTGACAGTAAATATATTGATACCTCTGGTGGAAACATATCTTTGAATATAAGCTGCTTTTTTACTGTTGAAATCTCATAGTAGCTGAAGTTGTTAAATATTCATAGGCACTAAGCCTGCCGACTCACTAGGCCTTTGGTGAATCTATAGTAGTTGGGCTTATTTTTCACAAAATCATACAACATGGTAAAAGTTATATTTATCCCCTGCACGCCAACTCTACTAAGGTTTTATTTCTTCCTGTGCCTCTGAGAAAAACTAAACTGCATTGAAAAATATTACTTTCATCATTTCAAGACTATTGACTGTTCTTGTGTCAGTTAATCATTGGATGGGTGTTAAAGCCCCAAATCTTGTGAAGTATTGAACTCCTTCAACTATTAGTTGGCATGGTGGGAGTTGAAGATGCCCAGGAGATTGTAGAATGGGCTCAAAACCTCACAGATTCTGGGCCTATTCTACAGTCAAGGAGTAAAGAACTCTTTATCTAGAACATTACATCTAAATAACCCAGAGTTGTGCCGGGACTGTCAACATTGTCAGTGTGAATATTGGCTCTAAGGTTTAACTAAAAACAAAAGATCTTCGTATCCCGTCAGTCACACAGTGTAAGTTGTGAATGACTTTACTGATTGCTGTGGAAAAGTGGTGTGTGTGGCGCAGGGGGAGGACGATTCTCATGGTTCTTAGTGTAGACTGAGTTTTATGACACAATAATATATATAATATGATAGCAAAAAAGTTCATCATGTTTGTGCTTAATAGCATAATTGTGTCCCTTCATATTTGCAAAGCAGAACTTTAGACAAAGATGCTGGCATCAGAAGAAAAGCAACAGGTACAGTATTTAGAGAATAATAGAGGCTGTTTAAAAGTCTGTAGAAAAATTCTCAGCTATTACTTTAATATGGGCCCTTTTTTGTTCTTTTTCTTTTAAGCCAATACTGAGACTTATCGAAAGATTGCATGTGGAATAAAATATCAGGGCATTTTTTTCATATACTGTAGCTTAAAAGGAATGTGTGAAATTCAAGATTGGAAAATATTACACACAAGTATTATTTTCCCTTTGTTGTTTTTTCAAACTCATTTTTCCTCAGACCTACCTTCCTTTCCCACCCCATATTTCCCCCAAGACTCCAAAGGAAAAATTACATCAAATGGTAAAACCTCATTGTATGTTATTTCCAAAGGAATCCATGGAAATCTTGAATATAATTTTAGCATTTGCACTATAATGTTCCATTGTTAAAACAGCAGCACATCAAAGAGTGTTCACTCACTGAAACTGCTAGTAAGCAAAAGTTGATGTTCTTGTGAAGATTACAAAACATTTAGGAATTTGTAACACCTCACATTGGTTGTATTAATAGAAGTCAGGAGTCAAAATCTCCTGTTATATTAGTTTGGTCATCTCCCCAACACTTGCAATACTCTTCTCTGCATTGGGGTTCTTTGTCTGTCTAATTCAGGGCTGCTTTGGTTGGCCTCCAGAGCCATGTCATCTGGCCTACAAAGATATCCCTGGCTAAGTACAGACAGTCAAAAAGCCTGAGGCTGAATCAATTCAGCCGTTGCAGTTTAGTCTAAACTGCAGAGATTAAACTGAGAAACAACTGGATACACATTTACTTTTGGTTCAGGAAATACAGCCACATACCTACAGCAGGTCTGGCCAGAAGCTAGAGGGGCACTAGAGCTTGCCTGTAGCCAGCATGGACTGTGAGTTTGCTTCCTCTTCCTGCTGCCCTCAAGGTCTCTGGGATTTGCAGTCCAGAATTAAAGCACCAGGACTCTCCAGGGTTGCTCATCACTTCCTTTTCCTGTTTCTAGGTGCCTCTAGGATTTATAGTCCACAGTCGTAGCCAGCAGTATGTTTCAGTAAGTTTAGCAGTAGGCCAGTTCTGTACACAGGGGAATGTGGGTTTAACACCCCTCCATGGCCCCAGACCCAGCCTGGGTTTGCCTGGGGGGACAGTCTCTGCCTTCCCGCACAAAACCCCTCCCAACCCTTCCCTGCTGGAGCAGACAGCACAGCCCAGCACAGGGCTGGAAAGCATTCTGGGGTGCTGTGGGACTGATTTAACTTAAATCAGGAAGGGGTCTGGGACAGAAGTTTCATAAACTAGTTTGACCCAAATCAGTTAAATCTGATACTACATTCAACCAGGTTTATCTTAAACCAGTTTCAGCTATTTTGAAACTGGTTTACGTGTACTGAGCTTCTGTTCTGTTACAGGTTTAAACCAATTTCTGATCACTTAAACAAGTTCTGTCCCTAGTCCACGAGTCCAAAAATTTGATAGTGCAGGAGCCGTACTGTTACCCTGCTGCCAAATTTCTACCAGTGGGGAGCCCTGCAGGCCAGGTAGCATGGCTCTGCATGCTAGTTTGGCTTTATGGGGCCTGATCCTAATGTGCAGGGCCTGATACATGTGCACAGGGCAGGGCAGAGCCAATCCAGGCACACCTGGGCCAGGCATAGGTGGAATGGGGCCCAATCCAGGAATGCAGGACCAAGAAGACAATGCAGGGCCTGATCCTAGCGTTTTGGGCCTGATCCAACCCATGGACTGAACCAGCCCACAGTTCAAAAAAGTTGAGCACCACTGGTCTAATTTTTAGGCCATGTCCAAACTGCCTCCACAACTAGCATGCAACTGCTGCTGAGAAGCAAACAGTGCCCATTCAGTCCTGCTGTAATGCACCAAAGCCTGGCAACTAAGTAATATGGATTGTCCTAAAAGTGCCTCTCAGCACCATTCAGGACCATTCTAAGCCATTCACACTGCCTAATCACTGGGCTTTGGCATCTACTGAACAAACATGAATGGGCAGCACTTGTTTCTCAGCAATTGTCACAGTCCATTAGGAAGGAAATACTAATTTTCTAAGCCATGTAGCTTTCTCAGCTTCCTTTAGCAGAAGGTATCACATTAAGTATCTTAAATATTCCTTTCTTTGAGTTCATCTCATTGCTCCTAGTTTTATCCCTTTGCATAACATCAAATAATACTTAGGGCCCCACTTCTCTTTTCAATTACTTCATTTCTGTTGCTTACATCTTTAATCTTTCCTAAAAAAAAAATCAGTCAGTCAAATGCTTACATGTCACTGCTTTCTGAATTTTCTTCAGTTTGGTGACATCTTTCTGCTTCAGACTTGTCTAGAGCGTCTATGTACCATCTCAATAAGGCTGTAGAGCAGATGTGTTAAGTCTGTACTGAAGGGGGTGAAGAGCTCACTGGCCAAGTTCACGGATGACACCAAGCTATGGGGGAGCGTGGTCATGCTTGAAGATAGGCTACAGATATAGGCAGACCTGGAAAGGCTGGTATGCTGGGCAGATCAGAACCTGATGAAGTTCAACGTTGAGAAATGTAAATTGCTCCACCTCAGGACAGGTGACCCCCAACACACCTACAGGCTTGGCGGCACCAAACTGACCAGCACCACGAATGAAAGGGACCTGGGAGTCATAATAGACCACAGTATGAATATGAGCCGGCAGTGCAATTCTGTAACCAGTAGGTCAAATAATACTCCGGCATGCATCAATCAATGCATCTCCAGCAAAGCCAAGGAGGTGATTCTTCCACTCTACTCAGCACTGGTGAGACCACTGCTGGAGTACTGTGTCCAGTTCTTGGCACCACACTTTAACAAGGACATGGACAAGGTTGAGAGAGTCCAAAGAAGAGCCACCCATATGATCAGAATCTTAAAAGGCAAACCATATGAGGAAAGCCTGAGGGATGTGGGACTCTTCAGCCTGAGGAAAAGAAGGCTGAGAGGGGACCTGGTAGCAGCTTACCACTACGCTAGGGGAGTACATCAAGGGCTTGCTGAGCAACTGCTCACCAGGGCACCCGAGGGGAAAACCAGGAGTAATGGCCACAAACTCTTGGAAGATCAATTCAGGCTCAACATTAGGAAACACTTCACAGTCAGGGTGTCCAGACTGTGGAATAAGCTCCCTCTAGAGGTGGTGCAATCACCTACCTTGGAAATTGTCAAGAGGAGACTGGAAGGTCACCTTGCTGGGGTCACCTGACCCCCAGGTATCGCTCCTGCTTGATGCACCAGGTTAGACCCAATGATCTTCCGAGGTCCCTTCCAGCCTTACAATCGATGAATGAGGAGATGATGTCTCTGTGAATAAACCCCAGACATGCTTTGACCTGTTTTGTGGCTATGACAATTTAAGATTTGCAAGGAAGGCAAGTTGGGATCCTACATATGTATGATCATTATTTATCAGGATTTTTATGGGGGGGACAGGTGGGGATGAGGGGGCAGGTTACTTACTCTAATCCCAAATTGCTCTTTTTCTATATTTTGCCTAGTTGGCATTAGGTGAAGTAGTGTTGATTACACCTTTATGGGGCCTGGTCCTAATTTGCAGGGCCTGTTGTAACTTAAATGCTTAAATTAACTCTGAGAGTTTCTTTCTGACTTTATATCATTCATATAAATAGGATACCTATATTATAAGAACACCATTTGGGTCTCAGAACACATTTGTTAAGAGCAGTGCTGTGAGAATAAATTATTTTCAAACCACTGGCAGCACTGAAAAATCAAAAAAAAAATAATTTTGAGATAATGGCTTTTTATTTACTTTTCCAGTGATAAGTAAAACTGAACATTGTTGAACACAAAAATGAAAATTTTTACTTTCGTTTTCACTTTTCTAATTAAGTTGAAATGAGCTGAAAAATGAATCGGCCGCAGGGTTGGTTTCTTTTCATTTAACGATTTGGTACATTTGAGAAATGTCTCAGTCAATCCAAATATGCATTTTCAGTAAAGGTGTCTAAGTTGAAAAATGCTTTTCAGCTCTAACCAAGAGAGATTTAAATGGATTACGAGGAATTCTTGATTTAAACAAGGAGATCCTGCATGTCGTGTCACTTCTAAGCTGCAGTCAGTCAACATAAATGGAAAGCTGCTGTAATTCATATATCTTTAAAGGGTCTTGACTCCTTCCTGCAGGCAGACACAGGGTGGCTGACCCTAGAATTCATTTCACTGCCATTCATATGAAAATTTTGGAAAATCTTGCCCTAAAGGTAATGTACCCCTGCAGTTTTGCCTATCTGTCACAGGAATAACTTGTCTGGGAGGACAAAAGAGTTGTAAATTGTCATACGACCAGTGTCACTCCATTTTTGGTGAAGACATACAACAAGAAAAAAAACAACTGTAGACAGGAGTTATTGAAGTAATATAGTATAGCGTTTTAGGCTTTACTATTTAATATAGGCATATGTGGTTCTTGTTCCTATAGAATCTGATGACTGTTTATTAGTTAGTTAACATTTCTGATAAGGCTTGTCAGAGATGTGAAAAATACAGATATCATGAAGAAGGAATTATGATATTGACATTCATATTGTCATAATTATTTGGCATTTAGGTTTATCCCATGTCCATTACATAACCTCTGAATTAATTTACAGCTCTTACACAATTAAAGTATTAGCTCCACACTGTTCTCCAGATAATATCAATGTACCATAATGTCAGTGTAGGGAGCAAGCCATTCCAACGCTACATCATAGTGTTCATTGTTTTAGGAGTTCATTACGTGACAAGAATTATCTGTTCCTGATGAAACGTGAATTTATTGATTGGGCCATAAATTTTTTTGTGAATAAATTTGTTAAAAACATCATTCTTTTTTGTTTTGATCAACTTAATCATTTTCAGTTTTTCCTTGGAAGACCCAACGTCTAGAGAACTAGAAATGTCTTGACTTTTGACACTTGAATTTTTAACTCAGATGTTTTCAAAAAGTGAAACATTTTCATCCAAAATTTCAATTTATTTGAAAATCTGTTTTCTTTTGGGAAGCACTTTGATATGTTTATCTGCTGCAGAGACCAAATACTGCTTGCCTCTATTGTTTAATCCTTTTCTTTATCATCTTGAAGGCAGACCAAGGTGGCACCTTTGAGACTGACTGGTTGCAGAGAGACATAAGCTTGCATAGGCCACAGCATACTTCATGTAAGCCCACTCAAGATGCAGCTGCATATAAAAAGATAAAGCTAGAGAAAAATGTGGAGGTCCACATTTTTAAAGCAAAATGTATTGCTGTAAGCATGTGCCACCATTGCTTCACCATTGGCACTGACTACCTCTGGGTTTCTAAGTGGAGTTTAAAGTATTGTCATTTTTGCTGTAGAGTCCTATTTGGCTTAGTACTGTGCTCCATGAGAGATTCCTTCTGTCTCTGCTATTTATTTAATATTTTAGAGCCATTTATGCTAGACTAATTGTCCCTTCACATCTGGTAGTTCTTCCTAAGGACCCATGCCCTTCGAAATCTAGGTTGTTTGAAGAAGCCTGTATCACTTCAAGGAGATCCATAGGTAGAGTTGAGGGATTTACTTATGATCCAACTGCTGTTCATTTTACCTCTCAGTGTATTGTTAGTTGCATTTTAAACAATGCAGTTCGAACCAATAGAGGTGTCTATTGTGTTATGATAGTACAACGCACTGTTCTTATAAATAGTAATAGGTATCTAGATAAATGAAGGTTGTGTTTTCTTTATCTTGTTGTTGCAGGATGGTTTCAGATCAAATATTGTTAAATATATTATGTATATTAGAAAAACCTGGGCACAACAAATTGATTTTATAGCTAGACTTTCATCCTTAAATCAGAATGTATGCCCTTGTGTTTTACGATTGCTTTAATGTAGTTCATTTTGTAGTTTAGTTTGTCATTTTGTGGTATAATAGGAGCAGGGTACAGGAGTAGCGTGGTTTACAACAGGAACATGAGGTCACTAGGTCACTTGATATTTCAGCTACAATCTTCCTGTCTTCTAGAGGCTTCAAATCAGGGATTTATGTTTCTGAAAATGGATATATCCAATGAGAGAAGGTGGTAGGATGAACTCCAAGAAAACTTTTAAGAAATTTTCACTAGGCCGAAGTTTAGTGATGGAGAGAGAAAACTCCTGCTGCAAGATGAGTTTCCTTTGCAGGTTATCTCACCCAGTACAAGAATAAATTTGCAGGAGGTATATTGATTTATAAATGAAATTAGTCAGGAAGGATGGAATAAGGGTATTTATTACTTACTCCCAGGGAATTTGGGATGATATAAGAAGTTTCTTTGCAGAAGACAGTTTAAGCTATTTTTGTTAAATCTGATGTGTATCCTACCCCTTGTCCACCAGTGCAGACAACCATCTGGTATGGACCAATTTAATTGTGCTGTGCAATGGGGGAAGATCTGGAGTGACCACCTGGTGGATACCTGCACTGTATATGGCAAGAAGGTTAACTCCATGCATATCATCATGTGTGAGGAGGATGAAGCATTGATAAAAATAAAGTTGAGGATACAAATCCATCACTGTGTGGATATTCGGAATCTTTTTTCTCACCTCACCCAGAATCAAACTGAGAAAAGTAGGTTGATATAAATTTTGTGAGGTGGCCACAGTACTGCCCCGTGTCCTTTCTTGTTGTAAACCTCCAAAAAAACTTGAATTTGTCAAAAAGGGAAAGGGAAAAAGGAATTAGATGTCAAAAAGAGGTTTGTTTCTCAGAGACAGTTCTTTGACAGTTCTGTACACTTTCAGTAGGAATTTAATTTATATTTATACTGTGGGATTTGACCTTAAAGGAAGAGCTCATGTTCTTCCTACAAACTAATTTTATTTATACCATCAAAATGTTGTGTTGTAAATAATCATTTTGGAACTCGGTTGTATTAATTCAAATATAGACATATTCATAATGCCAAGCTAACATATTTACCACTTTCACTTGAATATAAGATGAGATTTTTCTCCCAATCAGCATGGGGTGGGGGGAAGCTCCCCATTTTATATTTACATACCAGCAAGTGTTTCTGGAGTACCTGTGCTGAAATTTGCAGCAGTGAGGGTTGGGGCCGGAGTCAGATCCACAGTGGTCTCCTATTCCCCTCTGCAGTTTCTGCCCTCTTGTCTGTCCCTTTCCCTTTCTTACTGTCATATGCAGCTCACTTCCACATTGTGTCTGGGGAGGGAACAGAGCCTTAGCAGAGTATGACACTAGGACAAGGTAGGAAGGCTGCAACAGAAAGAGGATTGTAGAACACAGGGCAAAGCGACCACCTGACCTCCCCGCCGCCACTATTTTCCATGCTGTAGTAGTGGAAGGGCAATGAATTCAAGACAACACACTGATCATTAGATTCTTCACATGGAAAATTATACCAAATTTATACATTTTCTGTATATAGAATCTAACTATTGGTGTTCATCTTGTATTCAGGGTCATCTTGTACTTGAATAAATATGGTATTTTAGGGCTAGCTGATTATCGTCATCACATTCTCCACACTGGATCATAACTTTGGGTGCATAGTAAGAGCCAGTGAGAGTACCATGCCAGATCTCTAAAAATTCTTTGTCATGTGAAGCAATCCCTGTTTTGATGCACAATTATGACATCTTGAGATTAGCTGAATGTTTTTACATCCCTTGATGTTCTTCATATATAGGGTAAGTAGCAGAAGAAAAAGGAAGGATGCTAAACTGCTGAATTTAAAATGCTTGTAATTGTAGTTCTCTATTCATAGACTAGGTGTATTACAATCAGAAGCAATGTAGGGTTTTCCCACATCACTGGGGCATACACTTACATCACCTTTAAGAGAATGACAGTCAACTATTCTCTTTGCCATTCATTTTTTGTACTTCTTCTGAAAGTGCCAAACTGGAACCAGCTGTAATGGGGTTTATAGTAGTATAAACTCCAGTCCTTCATGAATTGAACTGAGAATAGTAAATAACTTTATGCAGGCTAGTCATGACTACCATCCCCAGCTAATATGAGCTCCATCTGAACCAGTAACTGAAAAGTGAAAATAACTTAATCCCATTATCCAGATTATGAGTGATCAATTTCCCCCCCCAAAAAAGAGAAATCTGGTGAGTAAATCCCATTCTCCCACGCATGCCACCTCCCAAGTCAAATGTAAAATAAGCACTTTGAGTTGTACAGTTCTTTCAGAAATGTCTTTCCACCCTTCCCACTTAATGTTTCCATTAAAACATGAAGGTATTCAGTCTCAATTAATCCTGTCACATGATATGATATCTGAATCCTATTTTTGTAGCGGTTTCTCTCATGTACATAGTATACAAAAGATTTTGTAAATAGCTTGTTGCTATGAATCGCCCTGATCCAGCTCCATAGTAATGCTAGAAGTAACCAGTTCATATTGCACTTCAAACTACAAAGCACTTCAGACTACTCAATCACAGTTTATTTGGGATTAACAAGCTATTGTTATTTTCTTGGACTTTGTGAAGCACCATTTTGGCATGTGTCCATGGGAGAAAGATTATATGCTGAGGAAAAGGAAGCTACATTTATTTCCTTAAACAGCTTTATAGTGATAATGACAATCATGAACAATGGATGGATGGAGTTCTTAGAAGGAAATTTTCATGATTATCGAAAATGTAGTTTAAAGGTGCTGGGAAAAAGTCTGTTTGTCTTATCCTGCTAACAAAGAAGCCAAAATAGCTATTAAATTTGGTCATCTGGAACATTTATTTTTGCCTCCAATATTTTATGAAAACAGTGACTTTTTAACTGTAATTTATTCTGAGGCTGTTTTATGTCTGCTATAGAAATAACATTATTAACTGTCAGTTCATTACACCGTTTCATTTTTTTCCCCCTTTCTTTTAGGTGGGAAGAGATAGAGAAAGTGGTGCCTCCCTTCTATAACTTAATCTAAAACCAAAATAACTTTTTGTTCTACTGCTCTAACTGTCTCATTTCTGAGTCACTGTTTGAAGCAGAGGTTGGGGAGTTTTAAGTACTGTAGATTAAGCACTTCAAAGCCAGCCTTGACTAATATTTATGTGCGTTTAAGACTACACGAATATACAGCAACATCCAGGAAACTCAGCCAGTAATTCATAGAAGTCAAAATGTTCTGTTTCAGATGATTCATAGCAGTGCAAATGATATGAGAAGACCCCCTTAGATCATCGAGCCCAATTGCTCTGCATCTTCTTCTTTACTAATCCCACTGGATTTTCATCTAACCTGTGTTTGAAAACCTCTAGTGTAGGTGACTCAGCTACTTCACTAGTCAGTTTATTCCATTGCCTAATTGTCAGGATTTAAATGTTTTCTCATGTTTAATTTGATTTTTTTCCATTTTTAGTTTTATTCCACTATGCCTTGTTTGACCAATTTATGACTCTAGAAAATAATCCTTTCCTCTCCTTCTGCAATACCACTCAAACATTACATATCCCTTTAAATGGCTTTTTCTCCACCAGCTATTCAAATGGTAATCCCATCAAGTAGTTTTCGGATGTCTTTTAGCACTTATGCCATTTTAATTGCCCTTCTTTGAAGTTCCGTTCATTGTTCAAGCTCATTTTTTAGAACAAGAGGCTCAAAAGTATATTCTAAATATAGACTTACTGTGACTAAAAATTGTATCTTTACATTCAGTGACCACTTTAAAATGTTTCCTTTGATAACAAATTAGGACTGCAGTATACTATGTTCTTTGGATAAAGGAAATGTCTACAGAATACTCAGAACACTGGGATGACAGTTTCTAGAAGACAAATACAAAAAATATGGGTTTAAGGACAGTCATTAAACTACTGAGGTTGCCATTTATTTTTATGATATTGTCTTGGTGACTCAGATAACTGCAGTTTTAGTCATCATCATAGAACACAAATGAACTCTCCCCCTGCCCGCAATGTCAATGCTCTGTTTGAAACTTTCTTACGTTTATACACTATTTTGAGGATTTAGGTGGTACATATATTTGTGGCAGCCCACTGTACAAAGGTGAATTTCATTATCATGTTCTAAGAGGTTCATTCCCAGTTCATAGCTACATCATTATATCTCAAGAAGTGCACTAATATACCGTCATCTGTTCTTACAGTTTGCAGAGTGTAGCGTTAGTGATCTACAAAGATCATGTGGTTGTCTGTAGAATGAAATATTTTGAGAGGCTTACAGTGGGGGGTGAAGAGGGTGGAAGAAGAATTGATCTGGGAAGAAACTCTCATGAGTCAAGCTGGAGAACCTCTGATACAGAATTTTTAATCTGATGCCATGTATTTCTCTCTGTCTGTACAAGCTTGCCAGAGCATGCTGCTCCCTGATATTAATTATCCAGCCTACCATGATTTATCATCTGCCAATTTGGTCATTGTGAAATTTGTATTGTTCTACAGATGATTAATGAATGCTGCACATTGGAAAAATGCAGGTCACAACTCAGAGGACTGGATGTTGCAGGACAGATCTCCACTTCTCCAGCCATTTTAACTTTACCCAATTGAAGTAATTTCAATTCACACCTACTACATAAATACACCTCACCCTAACTTATTCATGCTAGGGTACTTCCATTCTTGTAGCCCCTTTTCTTAACTTTTTATATTTGTGCATCTTACTGTATCAGAAAGTTATAGGAGAGCAAGATTAATTGTGACTGCTAAATTAATTTTATTCTGCAAAAATGAAAAACTAGTCAGTAAATCTTAAATGACCTACTAAGTTTCATGAATTTAAGTTATTTATCATTAAGACTTTGTAGTTTGTCACTGCAGTTTTTAGGAATAATAATGTGGAGGTTAACAGGAAATAATCAATATCATGGAAATACATTTCAAAAGGTTAAAGCTCTGGGACATTACTTGGTCTCAAATGACTTTTTAAAAAAAATTTTAACTCAGAAATAAAACATATATTCATTCAAAGTACAAAAGAAACAAATGAGTTACACTTTTTGGTTCATCTCCTTGCCAATGTAGATATGCCCCATATCTTGATAAATCTTCAGGCCTAAATTTTCCAAAGTAAGTAATGAATTTCAAAGGTCCCAAGTTTGGGAGACAAGTTAAAAGAGGCTGATTTTCATGCTTTTTAAAATAAAAAGACTTTTAAAGTATCCTTGTCCTATGAATGACCTCTGGCGATCTAAATTACATTGGCCTAATATCACATTGCAAACTTGCGCCCTCTGAGATTCTCTCAGTCTTATGGTGGCTTCTGACTCTCTTTCTCTCACTGTTTCAAACTGGTGTTCCCCCAAGGTATTTTAAGTTGAATCTTACTGTTTCCTCTCCATTTTACTAATCTCTGTAGGCAGTATTTCTTGCTCCTTTTAGGTCTTTGGAGTTCATCTCAGTTCATTGTAATCTGCACATACCGCTCACTCCTTTTGGATCATTAATTAAGATATTAAATGAGATGGAACCAAATGCCGATCCCTCCGGCACCCCAGCATGTGCTGTGTGCTAAGAGTTTTGAACAAAGGAGCTGCCGTGCCAGAGCTGACCTTTGTAAACCTAAATTGGTTCTCAACATGGTAATTTTAATCGTCCTTTTAAAAAAAATAGACACTTCGACAAGGGGGAGCCTCAGAGCCCCTTGGGGAATAGAAGATCTTGCTGAGAATCCACTGCTTTTGGTCTTTTGTATCACTAGGCTCTTATCATTGAGCTGTTGCTCACTATTAGCCTTTCTGGCATTTTACAACTCCAGTCTTAAGGCTCTAAGTAGTTTGTTCATCTTCCTACTATCAGATGCAGGCACATGCTGAAATGCCCAAGAGCCAAAGCCACTGACCATTAGGAAAATCTACAAGCATATGGGCAGGGTGAATTATGGCCATGTAACTGAAGGTGAGGGATCTTAGTTTTAGTTAAACTAGCTGTAAGGACATGCTTATTGAGACATCATGGCCTAGTAGACGGAGTGATTGAACAGGGACTCAGAAAACCCACAGACTTTGTCATTTGCTTTGCTTACTTACTAGATACCTTAAGTGAAATCACTGTGCCTCATGTGTGCCTCAGTCTCCTCCCATGTAAAAAGGAGGTAATGATACTGACTTCCTTTGTAAAGTGCTCCGAAAAACTACTGCTGAAAAACGCCGTATGAGAACTTACCACTTATCTTTATGTTATTATTGTAGTTTAATTTAGGCTTATTTTGGTTTACCTCATGTCAGCTTGGCGTAGTTTTGAATAAAAGCACAATCAGTCACTTTTAACCTGAAATAACAATGAACAAAGGGGCTTGTGCTGGTTTAACTGAACCAAGTTTAATTCAAATGTTCACGCTGGTGTTTGGACAAGGCTATATTTTGACCATTCAGTATTCTCTTTCTCAATATTAAAGTTAACTGAAATAACTGTTTACCACTTTGTTCCAGATTTCTTGCTTCCTTCATATCTGCATTTCTATCAGCTCCAAGACTGACTTACTGTTGCACAGTTGGCTTTTTAATATGGCTGAATAAAGAAAAATGCTCTGATACTGGTTTCCTATTTCTGTCTTGCCAAAAGTGTCACCTTGCATATTCAACAACAGTCTTTATTAATAAACATGAAAGGCTTGATTCTTTATTGCATTGCAGCTAATTATTTTAGTGCAAGCTATGTTTAAAAGGCAGCTAAATCTGAATGGGAACAAATTATGCCCACTTGCATATGTATTTTGTTATTTTTTCCCCCTTGGAAAAAAAGTAGTACTTGATCGTGTAAACTAAAAACCATAAAAGGGGCCAGAATAAATTTGAATGGACTTGTTCAGCAATTTCCTAACTTTTGAGTGATTGACTTTGTTATTTTATCACTCTTTAGGCATAGTGACTTCGTATGCATGTAATGCTTGAGTGTCTCTAGCTACAACCAAAACCTTTCTAAACTGTGATAGAATCAACAACTGGTTACATAAAGTTGCAAAACATATCCCAATTTTTTTAAATATCTTCATCTTTCTTTCTTTTTCTTTCTCCTTTTAGATTTATCCCAGAGTATACTGGATGAAGAAGAAAAGCCATGAAATTCTGAAGATTTTCCTCAGAAGGATATATCTATCTGATGTCAAATGCATTCACAATGCAGCAGTACCAATCTGTATTTTGCTCAGTACCAAATGGAGCCTCCAGAAAAAAAACCCTTTAAAAACTGCACAAACAAGTTCCATTCACATCAAATTGATTGGATCTTCCGGCCAACTACTAGATTTAGCATCCTTTCTGTGAACAAAGTCTAACCACTTACCAAACTGTTGTAAGGTACATTTATGTTAATCTGCAATATCAGCCCTCCATAAGGATTCTGTTGATTGATCAAAGAGTGTTTACATACACTTAAAAGCAACCTTTGTTTCTGGATATGTTTTATCTGATTGTTAAGATATTCTGTACTCTTCCTCCCTTTGAGATTACATTACCGTTTTCTCATAATGTAACAGTTTTGACAAAAGATAACCATCTTCTTTCCTCCTCTGCTAACCAGTCTCTATTTCTACACAGCTGAATTCACCACCAAAAGAAAGGTTGATAATCCACCAAGTTTCCTCTTCCCCCATCCCTGATATATACGTCTACTCTCAGGAGATAGAGTAAAATATAGTAACTTGATATAAAGACATAGCGTCTCCAACCCTTTTGCCATGAAGTCACTGCAAAGAGAAGTAAAATTTAAATTTAAAGTTCTGTAAGCACTGTGACATGCCAATCTTTTCCTGCATTAAATATGATACTTATATCTGTAATTCTGATTAGGGTCAAGATTTTCAAACGTGATGAATGATTATGAATGCCTTAATTGCTTAACCCAATTTGAGACAGCTTAAAGAGGATCTCAGTTTTAGAACATGCTGAACAGTCACTCTCTGAAAATCAGGCCCAAGGTGTCTCAGTTGGAACATCCAAAGTGGAAGCACCTGAAAACACCTTTGAAAATCTTGGCCTAGTTTTTCTGAAGTGTCAGGTACACAAATTAATTCTTGAGAGTAGCATGAATGTAATATCAATATAAAGCTGCATATAATGGCTTCAAGATAACAGAGACCTGGCTCTGAGCATAGGAAATATGTCTTTTTGTTTTGGCCTATTGGTGGAAATACAAAATAAGAAGTTTTGGCTTCTTTGGCAGCATACATTAAATGAATGGTATGTCTCATTTTATAACAGACACATTGCAAAATCTTCCTTTACACTTGGCGCCCTTGGTGGCTGGCTCAGCACAAGCACCAAAAAGCTTAATAACATATAAATTCACTATTCCAAGAAAAGATCCCTCCAACTCAGTTTGGAGAACTTTGGGTTGGTGATGGCTGTAGATTTGTACTACTTTTTACCAACAGTAGTCCGTGCTGTACCTGTCCTGTGGATAGAGATGGGACTTGATTCTCCAAGACCTCCAGTCTGGGAGCCTTCATTACCATTAAGTCTACTTTTAACTTCTTCCCACCTCCCCAATGCCAAAAATATTTGCTCCCATCCTGCAACAGTTGTACATTGCCAGTAGGCCCCTAGGTATCCTTGTGGTACTGCTCTATCTCAATAAAGATGATGTAACTGTAGTTATGCAGAAATTTTTAAACATTAACTATTAAATGAAGCCAAGTGATAAGGAAGCAGAGGAAAGCCACATGTGGCCCTGAAACTCGTTGAACATGCAGCAGTCCCATCTGGTTGGTCTTGTTCTCTAGTAGACCTCAAAGACCTTCCAGGCACAGGGATGAAGCTCCCTGCTTCTTTCCCTGAGGGGGCAATCACCATCCCTCTGCTTGCAGTGGAACAATTGCTCATGCAGAGTTTTCTTTGCTATTGCATCCCTCCCGCTTGTTTTCCTGCAGGAGGGCAGTATCAAACTCATCGTAAGGAGACACCTGCCCTCCAGCTCTGTGAAAATTGTACAATAAAAGAATCTCCCATAGTCTCCATATACACCTCAGTGACTGAAGAAAATCCATGGGACCTAATCGGTTACTGTAGCTATTAGGCTTAAACTTTAACCACAGGTCTCAGATCTTCTGTTGTGTACTATCAGTGGCTACTAGATAATCTAGAGAAGTCAACTGCAATTACTATTAAAATCCCGTACTATAGAAGTGCCATTACAATGTAGATTCCTGAGCCAAAGAATTCTATACTGTTATATACAGCATCTGGAAAGGAAAACATATGGCTTTAGTGGGATAAATTATAGTGTAGCAATTATCATTATTGGGTATGAGCCAAACACTCAAAACTGTCATCAACTTCAGTGGAAATTTTGAGCAAGCAGTGAATAGAGGTTCAGGTCAGTTATATGTGTCTATTTCTATAACTTTTATAACAGTGAAGCATGTTAGCTTTGGTGTTGCTTCTGTTTGCCTATTCTATGCTATGCTTTGCAAGATGAAGTCTCTGTGGGGAATGAACCTATAATACTTCTGAAGGGGAAAAAAAGCAATAGCTAGAGAACGAAGAAAGAGAAAATAGTGCATAGTGATAATTTATGGTTTCTTTTTGTCTCATGATATATTGTGGCATTCAGTAGTATCATCAGGTTTTAAAACAGATATATTTACCCTGGATATAAAAATAACTTGTTTTTCCTATGGCCATGTAATCCAGTGAATTTAGAGGAAATAAATCATTGCAGTTTAGTTGCTTACCCAATAGTGTAAAAGGAACCAACATGAAGAAGCTCTCAGAAGTTCTCAAATGCAGTATGAATGAAAAATCTGGCTAGCTGATTCTATTATGTGCAGGATTTGCACCAGTACTCAGTCTGCTGTCCTGTTAATAAGAGACCACATTATTTAAAAATAAGGTTGGGGTTGTAAGTACAATTTTCTAGTATTTATGCTCTAAAGAAATACTCATTTAAAAAAAATTCTTACTTGGAGTAAAGCAAGCTTTAAATATGCAGTGTGTCTATTCTTAATCAGATTACTTGAAGAAAATGCTATATTTTTATGTAAGGTTTAGTGCAAAAAAACCTTGAACTGGTCATTTTATCAAATGCAATTATAGACATCGTTAGAGGTAGAAATAGGAAGCACATTGTGATATTATAAAAACCATCCTGTCAGTGGTACCAACTTTTTTTATTGTTTATATCTACTCTTTGAAATGCATTTTCTAAAGTAAGTTGTGCTATAAAATGAAATATACATTTGATTTTCTTTGGACTAGAGAATGCTTATTAAATGTTTACTGAATGATATTTGTCCAAGGTTTTTTCTTCAAGTTTTTTAATTCAATCCCTCCCTCCTCCCCCTCTTTCCTTCTCTCTCTTCTGTGTTTGTTTTGGGAGTTTTCACCCTTGCATTTTAGAACAATACACTAAAAGGTTTATTTCTATACTGACCAACATGCAGCTGAGTTTCTGAAAGTCTGGGCTCAGCTAAACTTTTTGGGTTTCAAGACCCTGTGTTTTGCACATCCCCAAATTAATTCTTCAGTCCAAGTAATGTTCTACTAAAGCAAGGAATCGCAACAAATCTGCATTTCCCAGGAACTGGATTTCATTTTAGTATTGTCTGTGTTTCTTCTCTTCAGCTTTTACTCTGCAGACTGAATTAGATGTTTGCCTGAATGTTCTTATCTTTGTTCTCATAGTGCATCTAAAGAGTAATTTGCTGCCATGAACTAAGGTATGCTGAGCAGAGATTGTAATTTCTATGTGAAACCCTTTACTGTAGAAAAAAGCATCACAGTCTATGCATTATGCTGAATAAATATATTTTTTTCCTCATCAATATATCCTGTTTACAAATTCTCTATTCCAAAACCCAAGCAGCTATGAGACTTAAATATATATGACAATATTTTAGTGGCGTGCCTGGATTTCTATGTTTACTGCTTTGAAATTAGTCTTGAGATTTTTGTAGTTTTGAATCTCAACACAAAACTTCCTTTACTCTGACAAACTTGTGTAACCTAAGGTCCTTCCAGCAGTTACATGTGCACTGTGTAGTTGAGTTAGAACCTCTGCAACTGCAGTGACTCTTGAGGCAAGTGAGTGCTCTTAATTTCAGATGGAAACAGTGAAAGATTCATGCTGCTTGGTGCCTCACAGGGAGCATTCAGCATCTGGCAGGATTAGGGCTGTCCTTAGCAACTGTGATCCTGGTTTGCCTTCAGATGCATCAGTTTTCCAGAACATATCATTTGGAGACTTCAGTAGACCATGCATTAAAGACAATTAAATGTTGACAACCATTGGTTGTTTTAAAGTAAGAAATTCCTGCTCTGCTTGATCATCTTCTATATTTCAATTTCTTGCAGTGTTGTGTAATGTTGAACAGTATTGGAAATTCCCAAGCCCAATTTTACCCCAAGCCCACTATTTAAGATGACAGGAAGGTTGGAATCTGAAGTATCAAAAATAGGATTCAAACAAATGCTAAGAAAAATTAACTGTTTGGAGAACTTAGTTTATCTCCTTTACTGATGTCCATATTTCTTAACTGTGACCGATGGATCACAGCACAGATACCTAGCAGTTTTATTGGCATTAATAAGTGATTTAATTAGTAAGGGGATGGAAGTGTAATCTACTTAAATAATTCAACTCAGTATCCCCTGGCAAGATGTCTTGGCTACCGTATCTTTACATCTGCTGTTGCCAGGAGTACAGAAGAAGTACAAGAAGCAAAGATATATCCCAACTCTTAGTTGTTATTAATAACTTCTTCAGTGTTTCACAGATATTTCTATGCTGTGGGAATCTGAAGAGACAACATAGCATTCTACTTACAGACTCGGTCATTGATATAATGTGAGGTTCTTTCACTCTCTGTGACCACATTATTACATATGCACTCTGTTAAAAGTTGAGTTCAAAATCTTTTTTTTTCCAAGTAAAAAGACGGAACAAAATTATTTGAGTAAAATAACAAGTATTAAAAATTAACTAAGAGTACTAGACCTACAGATTTTGGGCTAAGTACAAACAGCCAAAAAGCCCAAGACTGAATCAATTCAGCCTTTGCAGGTTAGTCTACACTGCAGAGATTGATAAATGAGAAACAACAGGACACACACTCATATTTGATTCAGGAAATGCAGCCACATGCCTGCAGTGGCTCAGGCCAGAAACTGGGCAGGGAGCTAGAGTACAGCTCTCTGGTATGAAGCGAGCATGGACTGTGTGTTTGCTTCCTCTTCCTGCTGCCCCCAAGGTCTCTGGGATTTGCAGTCCACAACCACAGCAGCAGGACTCTGCAGTGTTGTCCATCACTTCCTCTTCCTGCTTCGAGGTGTCTCTGGGATTTGTAGTCCACAGTCGCAGCCAGCGGTAAGTTTTCAGCAGGGCAGGGCAGGGCAGGGCAGCTCTGTACTCTGGGGAACGGAAATTTAATCCCCCTCCCTGGCCCCAGACCCCAGGTGGCATATGCCTGGGTTGGGGGGGCTTTCCCTGCCTCTCCCCCACCCCCACCCCTTCTCTGCTGGAGTAGGCAGCACAGCCCAGACCAGGGCTGAAAATCATGCTGGGGTGCTGGGGGACTCTGATTTAACTTGAACCAAGAAGGAGTCTTGGACAGAAGTTTCATAAACTGGTTTGACCCAAATCAGTTAAGTCTGATACTACATTCAACTAGTTTTATCCTAAACCAGCTTCAGCCATTTTGAACCCGGTTTATGTACACTGAAATTCAGTTCTGTTACAGGTTTAAATCAGTTTCTGATGACTTAAAGCAGTTTAAATGCAACTTCTGTCCCTAGCCTAGGACATAAATCAATAGGTGTTAGAAAGAAACGTTTCCAGCCAGTGGCATATTTTATAACTGTGTTTTGCAGGCAGTGACATACCATGAGTCTCTGGTGCCTGGGGCCAATGCTTACATTTGTGCCCCACTTCCCTCCCAACTTTCTCATAGCAATACTTAAAAATACTTAAAGTCACATTACACAATAAAAACACTGAAGGGCCCAGCTGGCACCCCCCACCCCCAAGCTGGCCCCTGGGAGCCATGCCTCCTTCCACCCCCTGTCAGTCCACCACTGATTGCAGGGCTTCTTATTTCTTCCCCTTAAGCAGCTGGTGCTTTCTGACTTCTAGGAAAATGGTAATGCCGGATTCTATTCAACCTATTAAACATCTAGGTACAGATAGGCAACCGAGAGTCTTCTTCACCCTGTTCAAGTTCCAAAACTCCATGAATGAATCTACATTTGTAATACATCAACATATGCTTAAGAGTGAGTCAGAAGAAAGCTGTGAGAAGAGGGAGGATGTTTCCACCTTTGGCATTAACTGTTTTTCAGGGACTCAAGATGCCGACGTCTGTTTAGATGCCCAACAAGACAAATAGAATCTGGCCCCCAGTGTTTCCAAAATGGCAACGGAGACAGGATAGACCATTCTTTTTCAGTCCATCAAAACAGCATTTTTCTCCATGGGATACAACTGATCTGTTAAAAACTACTCATTTTAAAGTTGTTATGCTTCTCACGATAGTACTTTAGACTTAGTACAGTGCTAGTAAACTATATTTTTGGAATGGTTGTTTAGTGCCACTGTAGTCTACAGTTTCATCCTAAAATGTTTCTTTGGGAATTCATAGCTTTTGTTCTTGGAAAAACAGTTAAGAATCTAGAAGAAAACGATAGTGTTTGATAAGAACACTTTAACTTTGTGAGCAGGCTAGGAGCTCAGAATGTTTCATACATAAGCAAAGATGATCAGTACATACCATTATCCACAAAACACCACCCCACAGAAGCTGCCCACTGGGTACCAGCTAATATTATATGCAACCAAAGAACCATAAAATACAACCTTTGTTCCAATTATGTAAGCTATTGGCTGGTCAGTGATCCTTAGATTGGACATTGATACTAAACCAGTATTATGAACTGCTGAAAGGCCTAGACCAACTTCAATGAAAGTGAATATTCTACCACTATTTTTGGTGGGATCAGAATCATTTCTTAACCTATTAGTTCATTAGAAGCACATGCTGTAGCAGCACACTTATAACTAAATACATTTCCTCCTAACTAAATGTTGACATAATTAGTGAGAATTAGTCAAAAAGGGCAGCATTTACCATGGGTTGCCATAGGTTGCCAAAATAGTCATCTTAAGTATACTATTGTATACATTGTACAATTACTGCATTCCACCCCAAAGTGGCTGTCTCACAAAAGATGTTATATTTTATACGGGATCTTTCAGCCTAAAAAAACCAAAGCACTTTGTCATCTCTGATATATAGGAATTATTCTTCTTACTTCTTAAATGTAGTCATTTCCAGTATGAAACAGTAAAAGCAAGACTTAGAAAACAAGAAAAATGCCCTCTTTCTGAAGCTGTCAAAAGAATGTATTTTTGGTAAGCAGAAGGAAGTTTTGGTAAGCAGAATACCATTACCCAGTTTGGGATTTGTTCTGTACAACACGCTAATATCCCTTGTTTGAAAAATATCCTAAATGAAGGCAGAAGGCAGCATAAATTTGCACCTTTCTAGACAAACTAAATCAGAGATGTGTTGTATCAGCAGTAACGGGGTATTTAAGTACCTTCAGAGCATGTTAGCCTTCTGCTTATGAAAGCTTATGCTATACATCTTTGATTTAGATAGTCTACAAGCACCTTGTTACTCAGTAATTTTGCACAGCTCCTAGAGTTGTTAACCCCTGAATTGCCCTCACATTAATACATGAAACTAGTTTTAAGCACTCTAATGAAAAATCAAACCACTCCGGGCAGGATTGCCTCTGATCTGTGTTACCCAACTCATGTTACACGAAGATGTAGCCACTCTAGGCTACACTTTAATGTAAATCCCCTACCCCCTCTCACCTGCTGGCCTGGATCAGACCCACTGCCCCTCTCTGCCCTCCCCAGCACCCAGATCCCTGCTCACTGCCCCCTTGCCTTGTCCTGCTGTTTGTGCTGTCTGTCCTGGGGGAGCAGGCAGAGAAGGGTTAAGCTGCCTACCCAACCACCACCACTGCTGCTATCTAGACAGGCTCAGCCCAGAGAATAGCAGCAGCCCAGGGGTTGCAGTTGCAGTTGCAGCTGGACAGGCAGGTTAATCCTCTGCCTGCTCCCCTGGGAGAGGCAGCACAGGCAGCCCCACACATCTCTAAAGAGTCCTTTTTCCCTCACAATACATACCCCACTCCCCAAAACACAGCCCGTTCCCCCCTCCCTCCATAGCAAACAATGCCTCCTCCCCCCTCCTTCCCCAACAGAATCCCTCCACCACCCACCCCACCAATAAAACACTTTTTTCCCTGTGAAAACTATTTACAAAGTCATTTTGGGGTGTTCCAGAGTGGGGGGTTGTGGGGTGGGGTGCCTATGGGGCAGACCCTGGGGGCATATGGCTAGTACCCAGGCCTCTGTCCATTCCCTTGCAGGTGCACACACATGGTAAGTGCAGCGGTCAGGGGATTCACCCGGGGCAATGTCAGCAGCTGGTCCTCCAATGCAGGTGGCTCTCCCTCCGCCAGGTGCTGTCCATGAGCAGGGCCAGCTCCAGCTCCATGCCCAAGTGTGGTGAGTGGGTCCAGGCAGGGGAGCTGGGTGGCAGTGGACTTGGGGCCAACCCAGGCCAGGGGCTCCTGCCAGCTGGAGGTGCTTCAGGGCCTCCTCCCAGGCCCAGGCTGGGTCCTGCTGCAGGGCAGCAGGCAGCTGCCAGGGGGCCTGCTGGGCTAGGGATGGGAGCTGGGCAGTGGTGGGCATGAATGAAATCACCAGGCCTAGGACAGTGTCAAGCACCCAATTGTCATCCATAGCCTGCACTGCCCAGCCCTGGATGGTGTTTTTCTCCTGCAGGACCTGGATCTGCTCATGCTAGAGGGCCAGGAGCTTGGCCCAGAACTCCTGGTCGGCCCAGTCCTGCACCTCCTCATGCTAGTCCCTTGCCTCTTCCCAGGAGACGTCCTTCACCCACCACTTGTCGTCTACCCACTAGGCCCATGCATTCTCCTCTGACTTCCACCAACCACTGGAGGAGAAGGATCTGATCCGTTGTGTGCCTCTGGCAGAGCTAACGCATCTGTAAGGCCCTGGCAGTGGGTGGCAGTGACCCTGAGCCAGCATCCCCACTGGCAACTGTGGCCTCTCTCCAGTGTCCAGATGCTAGACCTGCAGAGCCATGAGACAGAAGGCTTTTGCAACGTTTCATAGATAGGATGCTCTGTACAAGGGGTCATGCAATGTGCAGCCTTAAATTGGGGTTCGGCTTTGCACGGGTCCTCAGGGACCACAGTAAGTCAGCTGGGCAGGCTCAGGCTCAGGCATAGGCAGGCATTGGCCAAGCCCCCTGTCCCCATGCACTCCCCTGGGGCTGGTGGGCTGTTCCCAGGGTGGGATAGACCAGGCTTCTGGCAGCACCTGCTGCCAAGGGTCCAGACCCCACTTCCCTCCTTTCCTTCTGCAGGCCCACCACTGCTGTGCTGCTGCCCAGCCCACATCACCCAGACTTGGGAGATGTGGGGCTCCCAAACAACTAGGAAGAAGAGCTGCCTGTGCCCCTGCCCTCCCCTCTGGGGGCATCTCCAGGGAAGTGCCCCAGGGTCAGCCCCTTGCTGTGCTGCTGCTGGGCCTCAAGCATGCCCTGGGTGGTGTGCAATGAGCTGTTCACACAGGACAAGGGGTATCCTACCCACTATGCCCTGCTGCTGCTGCTGATCTGTATGGTTCCTTAAGTGCACATGTGCACGTGGTACAGGACCCTGAACTATGACAGTGTGGGGGCCAAGCCCAGGCTCCCTCATAACTTCCACTGCTGCCTGGAGTGCTACCTATGACTGTGCTACATGACCCTGCCCCCTCCTGCTGAGGAGGACATCAATGCCAGCATCAACACACTGCTCAGTAAAGTTTTGCATGGTCACCTGTTTCCCTGCATGCTGTGGGGACAACCCAGGGCCAGGGGAATGCAGGTGGGCTGGGTGGAGAGGGAGAGCAGGGGCTGGGGCAGGGATGTTCTTCCCTTCAGTGCAGGGCTTACTACACAGCTGGGGCTGCTGAGGCTGGAGGCTCAGTGTGGTCCACCTAGTTGGTGACAGCAAGTGGCATGCCTGCTTTTGCGTATCCTCTTCTTATCATGAGGTTTCAAAGTAGTGAGATCCTTGCAGACTCCTTCATTTGGGGTGGTCCTGGGTAATGGTCTTTCACAAATTGATGTCAATGTTGCAATTTTTCAAGTTGGTCTTGATGATGTCCTTGAAATGCTTGCTCTGCCTTCCTCTTAAACATATGTCTTGACTGAGCTAGGAAAATAAAATTTGTTTCAGGAGTCTGGAGTCAGGCATCCAGATAATAAGGTCAGCCCAGTGAAGTTGAAGTTGGATAATCATTGCCTTGATGCTTATGGTAGTCACTTGTGAGAGGATGCTAACATTGGTGTGTCTGTCTTCCCAATGGATTTGAAGAAGCTTCCGCAGGCAGCATTGATGGTACTTCTCCAGTGACTTGAAGGATCTTCCATAGGTTGTCCACATCTCAGCTCCATACAGTAAGGTAGGGATCACCACTGCTTGATAAACCATGAATTGGGACATTATATTTGAAACTCAAGCTAGCGCTAACACCAGTCAGCTTTTTTATGACCCAGTGTAAGGTGTAACAAGGCCCTAAAGGTGCAAATCTATCCTGCCTTCTGCCTGACTTCAGCCTAAAATAGCTAACTACCTCTCTGTCCTGAGAACCCACACCCATTCTTTAGTTTCATGTGTCAGAGCAAAGATTGAACCTCAAAGCCCTTGAACACAGTGGGTGCATCTACACAAGACACTATGGTGCTGTAGGAATGTTGGCAGAAACTGTGATGCTGCTGCTACATCACCATAGCAATGCATTCCCTCGTTATAGCGCATTGCTATGGTGACATAGCAGCCAGAAATAACTGTAGCCAGCACAGTGCAGTATAGGCTGTTACTGTGTGCCATCTTTTAGTACTTCCAAAAGGAAGTACTAAATGATGGTGCAACAACAAAGGTGTCATACGGCCATGTGAAGACATGTCCAGTGCTTATGTATCTCCCTCCGGATTCAGAGGGAGAGTACAATTTATCAAATATATTTTCAACGTCACTGACTACAACACCCTGCATTCCACTGAAGAACTAGCTTAAACTAATCTGCTTATTTTATTAGATCTGATAAAAATAGAGACAGTGATTTGGTAATGTTTGTAATGTGTTTGGGGACATGTGTGAATAAGTGACATGAATTATGCGTATTATGTTGACTTTTATTTCATTCATGTACTACTATAATGCTATTCCTTAACATATTTAATGTTAGTTGGGAAATGTATTGAGAAGTGAACCTATTGCTGATGTTAATCCAATTCATTAAGAGGCACACATTCAATAATTAATAGTTATTCAGAGTACCCACAATATATTTTATCATGAACAAAATCAATTGCAAGAGACATAAAGGGGATTATTGTAGATTTTCTTTCTGTGATGGTATAGGGAGGTAGAGACAGTTGGGACCTATAAATATCAGAGAGCAGCCAGTTTGTTACATGTATCACCCAGCAGGGGTTTGTTTTTCTAGCTGCCTGAATAAAGTCTCTGCCTCTGCTCTGATGTTAATTGTAACCAGGAGCCCTTGTTGAGAACACAAAGTTGCATGTGGTGTGAGTGAATAGAAGTACATAAAAACAAGATGAGTTTTTTCCCCTCATGTGTTTGACTGCTGTGTTTAGGATTTAGGTAGATATTATATTTACAGGGATGGAAACTGGGCACGATCCCCTTCTAATGGAGCATAAGTTAGTGCTTTGTGGAACTTTTAAATGAACCCTGCTCCCCTCCCCTCCTCTCCCCCCCACACACAATGGTGTCTATTGCATGAAGAGTTCTTTGTGGACAGAATCAGTGTTCTGATGTGCAGGGAAGGATGGGATTTGGGGGAAGAGGACATGCTTTGCTTGGCTAGCTATTTAGGATGAGTGCAATTATGAAAAGACAGGGATCTAGGGAGCTGCCTACTAGGGCTGTGCAAAGCTTTGTTAGCCAATTCGATTCAGATGAGATTCGGCCCAGTTTGGCAGGTGAATCTCTGAATCTCAATAGAATCAGGAGACCCAATAATCTCTCCAAATAGAATCAGAAACCTCTGAATCAATTCAGAGAGATTCAGAGATTCAGCCATAGACTGTACAGTTGCTCCCTAGGCAGTGCCGGTGGGAGCAACTGGGGGAGCAGCCAGAGGAGCTGTGGCTTAAGCTGGCAGCCCCAGGAGAAGCCACGACTTATCCAGCTACTCCCCTGGCTGGGCCCCCCCCCCCCCCCCCACTGGGGTGAGGCAGGCAGTGCTGGCAGCCCCAGGAGAAGCTGTGGGGGCTAGAGGGAATAATTGGGGAGCTGACTGAATGATTGGGAGCTGGGGGGAATGATCAGAAAACTGGTGGATTGAACCGGGACCTGCTGCTTCTTGTCCCCAGGAAACTCCCATGCCATGCAACCTCTGCAGGTGACCCCAGGTGGGGTAGGGGAGACTGGGGCCAGGAACTCTGCAGGCCCCAGCAGCCTTACCTAAAGTCCTGGGGGCCAGGGAAGCTGCAGCCGCAATACTCCTGCAGCTGCAAGCCTGGCTGGAAGCTGGAGCACGGCTCCAGTCGCCCAGGCTCCAGTTTTGGGTGGTACACAGTGCCACCATGTGCACCAACCCACTTTTTTTCCATGTGGGTTTTTTTTGACCCCAGGATCTCCCAGGGTAACAGCGCACGGAAAGCCTGAATGTGCAGTGTGTGGTGCTGCAGACAGTTTGCAGCACCACATACTGCACGGCTGTGCTCATCCGGATGCGACCACAGAGTTCGCTTGTTAGTCTGCTAGAGACAGCAGCTCCTTCAGTTTCTTTACGTCTTTCGTTAGCGTCAACCTCATTTCTGTACATGGTATTTGCTTTTGCAATCATGTAACTATTTTTTTTAATGTATCCCATTGAACATGAAATGATGATTTCACCAATCAGCCAGTTTGTAGATGCATTTTAAAACCTAAACAGAAATTAATCTAACTTGCAGTAAAATGAAGATAGTGTTTTGGTTAAATGTTAAAAATGCAATGTAGCTATTCTTTACTGGGATGAATAACATTACTTTCAGCATCAGAAAAGTAGTAAATAGAAAACCAAAAGGGCTCAAAAGTAGTTAAGGCTCTTTTTTTATCTTTAAAAGGGCTACTGCCCAAGTATGTCACTCAGTAGCGGAAAACTTGGTAGCTGCATTGTTTTTACGTAAGATAGCTACATAGACAGTGATGTGATACCTTTTAATGGACTTACCAGAGTTAAAATTAGAATCAAGCAAATAATTCCTAGTGAGTAACAGATTTAGTGAATTCAGCATCTCTTTCTTTTCATGAAGACATTTTAAAAACAGGACACTAATTTTCAGTTCCCAGTTTGAGACATTTATGGAAAAGACCCAATTGCCAAACAGTGTGAGCACATTCTGATTTCAGCTGAACTATTTTTGACAACCAGGGCTTAGGTATCTTACTCAAGGCCCACAGAAATTGAAAGATTCCAAATAAGAAGTCATTTTTAACCTCACATAATTTTTCAAGTTACGAAATTATCCATCAATAATTTGTGCAAATAATTTTTCATACCAACCATATTCACAAGCAATTCATTTCAAGAATCTAGTATCCAAATCTGATTATATTCAGTTGACTTCCTGGATCACATGTAATTGTTTCTGTTTTCCTACTGAACTAGAGTAATTTAAAATCAAGTGTCTGTAAATGCTTGTTCCAATGTCTTCCATGATATGCTTTCCGTAAACATACTCTGATAAACCTTTTTAAGACTCTAAACCTGCAAATGCATATACACATAATTTTTAAAATTCATATATACTTAAATTTTACGCTTCATATATGCTTAATTTTAAACACCTGCGTAGTCCCATTGAATTGAGGTAAGCCAGTGCATAAATCTTTATAGGATTCATTGGAGGATTATTTTAAACTTGTAGAATTTCTTATTAGTAGTTAACTCGGTCACTAATATAACAAATATGACTGTGTCTGAAAACCAAGCAACATTCATTCATTCATTTTTTAGGCGATTAAATAATTCTCAGAAAAGTATTTGAGGTATTTGATGAGGTCTTGTTCAAAAACATGATTCATGTTCACAGAAGTCCCCGCATACTAACTATGAACAGCTAAATCTCTCATTTGGATTCCCCCAGAACATATCACTTCATCATACAGTATTTTTTGTCAGTGCCATCATGGCTAAGCCTGCAAAATGAATTCTGTTATATGTAGGTATGCATATATACAGAGACAGACAGATAGACAGACAGACAGAGACAGAGGGAGAGTGTGTGTGTGTATTTCCCAGGAAAATACACACACACACACACACACACACACACACACACACACACACACAGAGTAAATAGAGTTGACTTTGCAGGGTTAGCCATGGTGGGACTAACAAAAATACTGTATGGTGAAGTGATGTATACATATATGTGTGCGTGTATGTATTATTCTTGCTACTATAATGCAGTTGATAAAAGATTGAATAGCAAATGTATGCTTTATGATCTGTTTTTACCTGTAACTGTTCTGTAAGTCAGCATTTAGAGTCTTTTTTTAGGCAGAGGATCCTTGTTCAGTTACTGCACTACTGACTTCTTATTGTGGCTCTGTCCTCTTTGCTGCTTTCTGTTTATTACATGCATTCATGTACAAATTTAGGAATTCTCATAATCATCACATTTGAAAGACAGATCTTTTATACTCTGCATCACTTTTGCTCTGGTTTAGAACCGCATAAGGTCAAATTCAACAGTTCATCTTAAAAGGTGGAGTAGGTTGCACAACAGATATAAACTGATCAAAATGACTGTAAGTAGTAAAGTTGTATAACTAGCGCTGATTCAGCATACAGTGGGTGTGACAAAATGGGTGTAACTTACTCACCAAGGTAGCCAAAGGGGGATTGTAGCAGGAAAAAAACAACTGGAGGGTGTACTACAAAGCAACACCCTGCCCCTCCTTAATTTCTTACACCCACCCACCTATTAGATCTCTAATTAGATAGGGTCAGGTTGTTGTTAGTTGCTGGTCATGGCACTAATTCAGGGTGGAGGTGCTGGAACTAGCCTCTCAGCTGGCAGAAAATGTCTTAGCCTTATTGTAGTCAGAGAAGCTGGGACAGTTTCTGAATATCTTCCCCCAGAGTCTTCCCTTACTTCTACCCCTACTTCCCTTTGTGCTTCTGCCTGGACTGAATTTAAGTAGAAGTAAAGTCTGTTGGACCTCAGGCTACATTCCTCTTGGCCTGGCCATCTTCAGGTGGCCATGAGTTTCTTTTACAAAAAGATGAACATCCTGTTCCAAAATGTGATACCCCCAGAGGCAAGAGTTGGCAGTCAGACTATCAGAATCCACTTTGATTCAGGAGAAACTCTCCAAAGACTCCTGCTGCTGCTGTGTGACTCTCCTCGTTTCACATAAGGCAGCTAGTGATACAAAGCTATAATCTACCCCTGAGTAACTTAGCTCTAGCACAAAATACACTGCCAGTGCTTAACAAATATCAGTCATAATGAATGGTAATAATAGCTTACAGTCATGATTAACTCTGGCTCCTCAAAGTCTTTCACACATTTCTTCATCTTCAGTGGGCACCCTGGGAATTACTACATTATCATATCATACATTTTGTGTTTTGTCATAGTAATTTAGTGTAGCCACTGGCTATGTTGGTGTCGGTATCTGTTTCTGTCTACCTGCATTTGAGCAAATATCTTCAAGAGTAGCCGGATTAATTTTGGTTCCTTTTGTTTCTGGGATACTTAACTTGAGATGCTGTGGATCTAGTGTTGAACATCTCTGACTCCCAATAAGGTAAGTAGGATCTGTAATTGTTCAGTGTGATGAGGCAGGCTAAGCAGGATGACTTCTAGCCTGCAGTTCTGTGGGGCTCAGTCTGGTTGATAGGGCTGTGGGAAGCTTCGGTTCCTGATTTGATTTGGTGGAGATTTGGCTCAATTTGGTGGCCAAGTCTCCAAATCTGAACCGAATCAGAAAACCCTTTAATCTCTCTCAATCAATTTGGACCCCTCCAAATCAATTCAGAGAGATTCGGCAATTCGGACATAGAGACAGCTTTAAATGTTTTTTTACATGCCTCTAGATAGGTGTGGTGCTGGGGTGGATGGAGTGTCCAACAGAAATACAGGGGGCTCCCCAGCGAGCTTGGCAGCAGTCCCGGAAGTGGACCAGAAGCACTTCTGGGTCCAATGGGGAGCATGCTGCCTGCCCCCCACACCCCTCCACTTGGTGACTGGTGCCTCCTGGGTCTGTAGGGGGTACCCAGGGTCTCCCTATGGCCAATTGCCTCGAAGTGAACCAGAAATACCCCCGGCACAGCAGCAATCACAAGCCATGCTGCTACCTCAAGGTATGTAGAAAAACTTTTAAAGTTGTGTCTGTGTCTGAATCGCTGCGTCATTGAATTGTCAAATTTGGATTCGGCCTAATTTAACTGGGGACAGTGATCCGAATCAACTAATCAAATCACTGTCCCCGATTTGGGCTGAATCCGAATCAAATAGTGCCCATTTTGCACACTCCTACTGGTTGATGTAAATCAGGATTGTCAAACATATGGCCCACAGGCCAGATCCAGTCCATGGAGCCACTCTATCCTGTCCACTGGGCTACCAGCAGGCCACCAGAAGTGGGGGACATGGCATGCCACAGAATCTGTGGCAACTGAATCCCAGTGGACATGGGAGCAGCAGGAGGGTGAGCAAGGCAAGCCATACAAGGAAAGACTGAGGGACTTGGGTCTCTTCAGCCAAAAAAAGAGAAGGCTGAGAGGGGACTTGGTAGCAGCTTACCACTATATCAGGGGAGAACATCAAGGTCTTAGCAAGGACACAGCCCCAGTTGCCTTCTGAACATATTACCTGTCACCACTGCCATAGTCAGACCTCACCAGCTCCTGGCCCTCACTGCATGCCCCATGCTGGTGTCAAAGCTGGAGCTGCTGCTGTGGCATTGAACATGAGGCAGTGGCAACTTAGGCTCTGGCACAGCTCAAGTTCTGGCACGGGGCACGTGCATGGGTGAAGAAGTTGCTCTGTGCCTGGGCTGAAGCTAGAGGTGCTGCCTCCGCCCCTGCCACTGTTGCATGCTTTGGATTGGAGCTAGAGCTACTGTTGTCACTGCTGCTATTGCTGGTTCCTTGTACCACAGGCTGGATCCTGCCCACAAGTAGCCTTGCAATCTAGATCTGGCCTGGGGCACCAGGTGAGTTTGACACTCCTGTTGTAAATAGTTGCTGTAAATAGTTATGTAAGTAGGACATATACATGCCCTTTTCACCCAAGGGGAAGGTGGCAGTCTGGGCCTGGCAGCAGGATGCAGAGACTGGTTCCTGAATAGCTCCCCATGACATTACGTTTAATTGTATTGGGTGAGTGCTAGTCCCAGTAGGTGGATCTATATGAGATGCTTCACTGTGCATTATGCTAATCTAATGCACAGTAAAGCATCACCATCTACATGTTCACAGCAATTACTGTACAGTAATTAGTCTAATGCAGGGACGGGCAGTTATTTCAGGTGAAGGGCCACTTACCAAGTTTTGGCATACTGTGGAGGGCTGTGTGGGTAGCCCCACCCCTTAACAGGTACCTCGCCCCCCCCAGCCGCCATCTTGGGGCTGAAAGTACTGCCCCTAACCTCTGACCTTTGCCACCAGAAGTCCCTCCCTTTGCGCCTGGAAGTACTCCTTTGGAGAAGAAAGTTTGCTATCTTAGGGGGAAAAAAAACAAATTATATTTTAAAAATCAAACACCCATAATAATATATTTTAATTTAATTTTTAAAATATTTTTGTCCTGATTTGTGTGTTTGTGCTATATATGTAGAAGTGATTGCATAGTAGCTCAAATGCAGTCTTACTCTTGTGTATTGGGTGGGATGTGCAGGAGAGCTGGGGGGCATGGGTGGCTGGGTGTGCAGTTTGTGAGGAGCTGTGGGTACATGGGTATGGAGGCTGAGCATCCAGGCTTAGCAGCAGCAGCATGGAACAAACTTCTGCTCAGCAGGGGGGGTGGGAGAAGTGACTTCTCCCCATCCCCGTGCCCCGCGTTTCCTGGTACAGCTGCCCAGAGCCCATGCAAGGCTGTCCTTTGTCACTGCTGCCTCTAGGCTGCCCTATGGGGCAGCAGTGGCAGCGGAGAGCAGGCACAGGCAGCCCTGTGTGGGCTCTGAGTGGCTGCACCAGGAAGCACTGGCAGTGGGAGGGAGAGGGGCTGCTTTTCCCCCACACTCAGCAGCAGTTTGTCTTGTTGTGCTGCTGCTCTGCCTGGGCCCTGCACTGGTTCTGGGATGACCCATCAGTGATGAGCCACAGCAGCAGATAGGCAGAAACTGCTGCTCTGCATGGGGGATAGCACCCCTCCTTGCCAACACCAGGCAGTATTTGGTGTGGCTGCCTGGAGCCCATGCTGTGCTGGGTTGTGGTGCAGCTCCTTCACAGCTACCTCTGGGAAGCAGCAGTGACTGTGTGGAGCAGCCACAGGGCAGCTCACAAGCTTCAGTGAAGGAGCCACACTGCTCCTGTGGTGCAGGCTCTGGGTGGCTGCACCAAAAACTGCCTAGTGGTGGTGGGGGGGGGCGGGGCTCCTGTATGCCCACTTGCTCTCACTCCCCTGTACCCCTACTGCCTCTTTCCCCACTTTCCTGCCCACCTGCCGGCTGCTCTACACCATGTGGCTCCCGACCACATGGCTGGACTGTGGGTCTCAGCAGGAGCTGGTCTGGCTGAGCCCCAAGGACTGGGGTGATTGCCCACAGCCCTCCTCTGCGTCCCCTGCTTTTACCTGAATTTCCTGCTCCAGTGCAGGGGTGCATGAACAGCACCAGGGTCCCAAGCCAGAATTCTCTGCTAGGCAGGGGCTTCTGGCTGGGAGAGTGGGGTCGGGGCTGGGCAGACCTTGCTATTCAGGGTCCGGCTGTGGCTTTCCCTGGGTCCTACTGCCCTTGTCTCCTGTCATCTTTGACAGGCCAGATAGAATGGCCTGGCAGGCCGTGTCTGGCCCGCAGGCTGTATTTTGCCCACCCCTGGTCTAATGTGCCACTTTTTAGTACCTGTAAATATAGGTACTAGACAATGGCACATTAAACTAATGAGCCAAAGTACACATGTAGATGCTGACTTGGAGCAAATTGCTTTAGTCAGCCTAGGCAGCAGGTGGCCACAGGGGGTGGGGAGAGCAGTCCTTGCTTGGTGGGATGCTGCCTGCCAGCCATGTGGAGCTCCGGATCTGTCCTGGCTGCTAGGTAGCTGCCTCCCAGCTGCATGTAAATCAGAATCTATCCCAATCTCCACAGGGCAGGCAGAACTGTCCTGGCTGCTGGGCAGCTACCTGCCAGCCACATGGAGATTGGGTCCTATCCTGAGCTCCAATGCCCTGCAGAGATCAGGACCATCCACAGTGCCCCCTGCCAGGCCAGGGCTAGGGCTGGCATCCAGGGAAACCTGGAGCTCCCCCTGGCTGCTGCAGGAGCGGCAGAGCAGGACAGGAACAGCCCTAGATTGAACTACTCCTGTTGGGAGTAGATTTGATCCTGATGGGTGCACATTCAGATGCATGCAGGGGTGCATTTTAATGTGCCTGAATTTTCTGCACAGAAAATTCCTGATTAATTAATTAATGTAGACATGGCCCGTGTTGACTACTACAGTTTTTGTAACAGTTTTGTTCCATATGTGGCTGTCTGCCAGAGAAAGAGTGAGGCTCTGAGAGAGTGGAGAGGAGAAAGGATAATCCCAGGGCAGACAGCAGAGAGAGAAAGGAATAGTCCCAGGTAGGACAGTGCAGGATCCAAACGAAGACAGGCAGAACTGCTGTGGACAATAAAGGCTGTTTGTCTTGAAGCAATGGAATCTCCTGTGCTATTTGAGATATCAGCACTCTGATCCCTGCCTGTCTTTGAAGAAGAAAACACCCTAATTCCCAGGCACTGATCAAAAAAAAAAGAGCTCTCAGAGGTGGGGATGCCACAAATTGCTGGAGAAGTCAAGGACAGAGGAGAGCCAGGGTCTCAAAGGTGGACACTTGCCCCTCCTGAAGCCATACAAGGATTTTATTTTATGACTTAAGGGGGTACTTGAGGAAAGGGAGACCAAATAAGGCTTCTTCTTGGTAAGTTCCAAGGCAGAGCTTCCCTCTGCCATACTCAGTAGCTCTGAAAATAAGGTTTGAGACAACTCAAGTTGGGCACCCAAAAACTGAGCACCTAAAGTTAAGAGCTATTTTTAAAAAAATGGGCCTATATATATATTGGCCTCATGTCAGGGGGCCGCTTTCTGTTCCCATACTAAAGTTTTTATTGCACATGCATATCCAATTGTATGTCTTTCAAGTGTGAACAAACACTTAATTTGTATTGTGCATTTTTTGTCTACTTACAGAGAATGAACTAATGTTTTCAAAGACATATTTTCTTTCTTATTCTTCTACTTATCATCATGTAAATTAAGACTGTCTTCTCTTAATCCTTCTTGGCACTTAGGCCAGCAGCAGAAAGACTCCTAAAAATGTGTATTTTATTCTCGGTGCATCCTGCAAAAATAGCTGTACAAACCACAGAAACTATTTTAAAGTAAATGGCCATTTTTTGAAATCCTATCATTATGAAGCAGCGGGTTGATTGTTGTCCTTTGAAGGCTTCACAGCAGCTAAATTCCTGCATTTTGGAAACAGTACCGTGTATTCATCCTACTGGAACTGGTCCAAAAGTGGGGTATAGAGTAGTTGTTGGGGTAAATAATAACTGAATGCATTTGTAATATATTGCATGTGTTGTCACTTTGCAGATTGTAACAGAAGTGAATTAATCACCATTTGGGGTGATAATATTGTGTTAAATAGTGGGATATATATGGATGATACTCAGAAATGACAATTATTTTATTCCATTATGGTAATGAAACTGGAAACAACCATCCTTCTATCTCCTGAACTCAATGACTGATAGCTGGATGAGTATTTGCTTATAAAAACACATGTATACAACAAAGATATATATGTATGTGTGTATGGGTATGTTTATATATAAATATATGTAATATGTTTACATATGTTACACAAACATACACATATACAAATATATGTCTGTTTACATATCCCTTAGGCTAAGATTTTAATTCTAAAGCATAAATATAAACAGTTAGCCTAAATACATTATATAAACATTAAGCATGAAATGCAATGTGTTGGGCAACTCTGATTACAGCCTGTGACCTAGGATCAAGGTCTTGATCCTGCAGTCTAATTATTGTCTCTTGCAAAGTAGTGAGTGCCCCCAAAGTTAAAGGCAGTCGGCAGCATCTTGTAGGAAGTTATCTGTAGGCAGAAGGATTAAGCTACATGTGACTTGTAATGCCAGATGCCTTGATGGCTAAGTAGAGACAATCACAAAACCCATGGCTGAATCATTTCACTCATCTCAGATTAGTCTAAGCTGCATAGACTGAACCAATAAGCAAGTGAACAGACATTCATTTTTGATTCCAGAAATGCAGCCACATGCCTGCAGTGGCCGAGGCCAGAAGCCAAGGGGCACTAGGGTATGCCTTCCTTCTCAGCTGGAGCAGACAGGTTGGGCCAAGGCTAGCCTGCCCACCCTGTGAGGGGAGGTTGCTGAGAGGCTGAGAGTTAATTTGAATTCTGGGACAGAAGTTACATAAATCAATTTAACTTAAATCAGTTAAGCCTGATAGTACATCCACCCAGGTTTATCTTAAACCAGTTTTGGCCATTTTGAAAGCAGTTTATGTGCACTGATATTTTGTTGTGTTGCAGAGTTGAACCAGTTGCCAATTACTTATCCTGGTTTATGTGTAATTTCTGTCCCTAGCCAATATGCTTGTAAAAGACTTCAGTGAAGGATCTCTCATAACTGAAACCTTTGGTAAAAATTCCAGTTCTAATATTTTTTTCTGTCCTCCATCTCTAAAGTTTGCCCACTGTGCTGTTGTGCCTTTGGATTTCAATAATTTTTTATCTGCCACTATATTGTGTTTTGTGTATTTGTTTATAAAGGGATAATTTGATGTTCATGAATATTATATCCCAACTAGATACAGGATGATGAACTATGGGTTGGACATAGAGGCATAACAGGGCAACTGGACACCTGGGGCAGTGGTGATGCATAAGGAGTGGCGTGGGGAACAACAACTTCCAGCTGTTTGTGCTGCCATCTAATTCTGAAGCTGTGGCAAGCTGTTATTTTCCCTTGAGTGCCACTGCAGTTCAGCACTCAGAGCTGCTGCCCTGGTTGTCCTCACTTAGTTACACTACTAACTGGGAGATGGGAGCTCTCTTTGTCACTATTGAATTGCTGTCCGACCTTGACAAAATCCTTGAGGCTTAAATGTTCAAAAATGTTTATTAGCTTTCTACTAAGAGCAGACGTTCCAGTGTGTTAACAACATACAACTTCAGCTGAACACAGTAAGACCTGGAGAGGCTCAGTCTATTATAAAATTTGAGTTAGGCATCCAGAATTCGAGGTAGCAAAACTCAGGGGAATATTGGCCATACCTTCTCTGTGCCTGTGTGAACTTTATATATTTTTTCACACTAAGACCTGCGACAACCACTCATGCAAGTACTTTTTTGCACACAATATTAATAGATTCCCTGAACTCATTGGACTATCTGTAAGTGTTTGCAGGGTCAGGGCCTCAATAACTTGGTCAGTAAGGTATGTGGGCAACTTTCAAAGTACCTCTGGTATACCAAAATCATTTTGCTAATGGCCACATTGTTTATTATTAAAATGCCCATAACTGTATGGATTGGAATAGCTCCATGCAGGATGTGCTTTATTTGATCTAAGCATATTAACACTTCATGCTTGTTAGGATTTTAAGAAACTTACCAAAAAGAAAGCGTGGAGGTTATTGTTCTCACATGTAGTTCATTCAAAGATACATGAATTCACTTCCAAGAACAGTTTATCATTAAATAAACTTTAAAAAAAAACAGATAGCACTTCCAAATGCTCTCTTGCCCTTTCTTTGAGACTTCAAAGTCTAAATTTAAAGCTATCTAAAGTAAACAGTCTGTACCACGTGTAAACATACATTTAAAATTCTGTGGAACTTTAAACCTGTCGATTCATTGTTTTCTGCTCTCACAAGTAACTCAGATGACTCTCTTGGGTTTCACCTATTAATACATGCAGTAAATGTGACTAATATTTTACTAATGTCAACACTTTTAGTCCCATGGCTTTAAAATGCATATTTACATACTTATTTTTGGTGGGGAATGTAGGGTTTGGGTGAAAGCTACCATCAGGTGTTATTCTATAAGGGCACTGCAAAGACCTCTTCCATCACACTTGATGCTACCTTCAGCCCCACCTAACTAAGGAATACCATGGCAGAAAAGCAGCTTGGTGAAAAGCACTGACTATTTGAAGTATTTTCCCTTTCTACAGGTTTTTATACAGAATGGGTTGATCTGATCATCAGTGAAGAGAAGAAAAAGGAGTTGGATTTGCCATTTTCTACTCTTTATTATAATTAACTGTGCACTTACAATCCCGTTTTTGAATGGTAGCTCTACCAGGAGTAGCATGAACCACAGCATTTAGAGATGGAAAAGACCTGTTAGGATACCCATTTCATCTCCATACAGATGTGTAGTATGGCCACTCAAAAGGGCATACAAGATATTTAAGCTAATCCTGTACTTGAGTTAAATCAGGCCAACAAGAAGTAATAGGGAGGATTTCTTACCTGAACCGACTGCAATATCCTGTTCCACAACAAACCTTCTAGCCAAAATCCTTTTGAAGCCATGTAAGCTTTTCAATCTAAGAAATAGGATAAAGAGGAATTCTTTAAAATGATTTTTATTTTATTTCTAGGTAATGCCACATATACTATATTAATTGCAAGGCCCCTAACAATGAATGTGTTGAGCACCCAGAGTCACATATGTTAAAAAAAGGCCAGTAAATCTTGAAAACAAATCAAGAGAACATTGTTACCTATGTCAGAACAAAGTATTTAGCACATTTGGATTAAATTGCTGTAAACAGATCTGTGCTTCAGGTTAACTGTGGAAGCAGCTTTCTATCTCCTCTGTCATGTGGCTGCACACCACTAAGCTGAGGGCTCCCAACACTGCCATCTGCCAGCAATTTCAACACACAACATCTTTTCTTTTTGCCTCCCAGTATCAACAAACCATAACTTTTATTATATATGACTTCATATTAATGGACCTTATTCTCCTTGCGCTCATTTGGATGCAAATGTGAAATATGGTGTGAAGGAGCAGAGAATCAGACCTGATGATCGGCTCATCTCAGAATTTTTAAAGCTTTAGCTGTTGGTCAGCAAGCCTTGACAGAAGGATGTAAAAGCCTCCATAGTCACTCTTCCAGGATACGTTAACCTGTACTTGTCCTCTTTTGAACAAAGTTATGAACATTGACAAGGCTGCTGCTGCTTAGTTGGATCATATTAAAATAATCTTCTTGCCTTATTCTGTATGTATTAGCAATTTCCAAATCTGCAAGAAAGCTCTCTTCATTATACAGGGTTTCTATAATATTCTAAAAATAGCTTCATGCTTCATTATGTAAAGTGTTTCTAGTTTAGCCTTTACCTAGTCCGTCCATCACCTAATTTAATATCTGGGAAAATGCAGGCTTTAGTCTGTTCCACAATTTCACAACAAAGCAGTATCTCACATATGTCATTTAGTGCGTGATTTTATTAACTCTTACGCTTTATCAGCCCTACCAGATGTTCAAGGGTAAAACTAACACAAACACATGTAACTTACACAAAACACCTTTTATTATCCCTGGAAGACAAACTATTTACAGCAGCTAAGTAACAAAAAGAAATACAAACACACTCTAGCTTATTCTGTTTGTTTTGCCCGTGGCCTGCTTAATGGCATCCGCTAGCACTTCCATAGTCAAGATTGTGACGTGTCAGCATTTCTCTTAGAGTTCCCATTTCACTAAGTTCCAGTAGTTGAGATACAAAACTACAACTATTTGTTATCTCCATTTTGGACTGATAGTTTTTCCTCCTACATTAACTTGAAATAAATTTCTAGCTCAAGAATCTTTGTTCTATTTAGGTATTTATTTATTCATTTCTTTTTGTATTTGTTCACTTAAAACTGGCAATGATTTCAAGAGTTACTTTTAAGAGTAATCACTGCCCTCTTCCTTGGGACAATTGATTTTTACTTTCATAAAAAATGTAATTAAAGAACCCAGATCTGAAACCTTGAGGTATGAAGATTTAAAAGTAGCCAGAAGGATTTTTAATATAAAATTAAGTATTTTAAACATTGTTCAAAAAAAAAGAAGGAAAATGAGATGCTGGGCACAATTTAGTTTCAATATGCATTAGAGGGGTAGTTTAGAAGCGCCAGAATGAAAATTAATTTGATACAATGTATTTATATTTATTCAAGAATTCTCATCAAAGAGCCTCTTAGAGCTAACCTATTGGGAACATTTTCTTTCCTAGTGTTGTTTTCTTTTGTATTTAGTTGAATTAATTCATATATAACTTTAAGCCTTGATGTAGTTTTCAAGAAATATTTGGAGTGTTTATAGGATCTTGTTTATATGAGTTATCTTTGCTGATTATTTCAAAGTGGCTGGAGATATGTCTGCAACATCTCTCGTATATTTTTAGGCCTTCCCCAGAATTTATGACCTTACTCTTATGGAGGAAATGTGGTTATGTAAGAAGAAGTTCTGTTTATTTGTACTTACCTATACACTTAGTTTTAAGTATGTGAGTAATTCTTTGAAATTATTAGACTATTCACATACTTTAACGTAAGTGAGTGAAAAAGTGTTTGCAGGATCATAATTCAAATCAGTAGTATTCAGCAGTGAAAACCTAGAAAGTCATTTTAATGGAGTTAGACAGTACATAATAAAATACTAACAAAGGACTGTGTCCTGCATGGAAAAAAATATATTTGTATCATAGCAATGAAGCATCATGTCTCAATTTTGATATGTGTACCACAATATTATTGCCAGGAAAAATGGGATAGATACTACAACTTTCTGTGATTTAACACCTTACCAATATTTTCTTTAATAAGCATTTAGCTGGCACATCACATCAGAATTAGTCAAATCAATAAACCTCATTTTAACAAACACCATCACACTCTTAAAATATTTATATAAGATAAAAGTCATCTCCACACCAATGTTGTTGGTCTTTATTAGTAAAATAGAAGTAATTTAAATACCTATAACTGTATTATTTGTAACTGTGCTATACATCACTTTCATTACATATTTGATATCTTGTAAATGCATAGTTAAAGATAGAAGATAACTTCCTAAAGCAGTCTATTCTGTTAGTTCCCGTTGTACTTCATACATCATTTTTTCCGGAGTGATATTTCTTTCTTTGTTTTGAAAATCATAACAACTATTATTAAAATGAAGAAGTTAAGTAACATAACGCATAAGTTCATGGTACATTATATCAGTTAATGATGCATAATAATAAAATCTAAGGACACTCACAGTGGAGAAGGTATCTGCATGTTGAAATATAAGGATGAACATGCTATTTGACCCATTACACAAGAAAATAGCAATCCATGAGCCCCAAAATAAGTGAATTCTGAAGATTTAGGATGCTTAAGAATCTAAGAGTGAAATTTCCAGTATTTTTTTTTTATTTTTGAGTCTGCCAGCAAAGCAGATATGCACCAAGAACAACATGATGCCAGCACAGTTAATACTTTACTACTGAACAGAGAGGAAGACTCACAGAAGAAACATTTGAGAGGTGCTTGTATATATTACACCAAACCAGAAGTGCTATCAGTTTGAATGGGGGTGTTGGTTATAGCTTTGTTGGTCTAAGGACATAGGCAGACTTGTCTGACAACAGTTTGAATGGACATCCTGTAGATGTGAAGCTTTATGTTTTAAAACAAATTAATAGTGCTACTTGTTTTATGTTTAATGTGAATTTTAATTGCAGGGATGAGACCTAGCTACTGCCACACATAGTAGGTGAGTGTTTATATTGCTATGAGTTAAAAGTTCTGTGCGGATATCTGATAGCAGAAAATGTTTTTCAGTGTCAGACTGATTCTATGGAAAGGTATCACAGCCTGAATGTATTTCGAAACACGGAACTAAAAACTGATCTTACACTCACGCAATCACATGATTTTCTAAAACTGGTGTCAGTGAGAGTAGCATTTGCTATTTTACATGCTGTAAGCAAAATAAGATAATAAGGGCCAGATGCTTGACCTAATGAGGGGGGAAGAGGTGGAAAGACTCTGTAGTATTGGACAGGTTAAGGCAAGTGGCAAAGTGGAGCTAAAATGCCATCTTTTCCTTCCATGCTAGGCTGCACTACAGGTAGAACTTTAACTAGACAGCCCTCAATCTGCTTAGTTTGCCTGTATCTGGAACCATTGGAAATCTCTCTAAGAAACCTGGCAAAAAATTATGTTGATTATAGTAGCATTCATTTTCATTCATCATGATTCAGAGAGGAAATAGGACACAGGTGTATCAGCGGCAGCTGGACTTCTCAGCATGTCATGTTATCAGGAGGCTGGTGGGCTTAGAATTTAATGTAAATGTTATCTGAAGCTTCATTTTCTCCTAGATTTTCAGGCTCTGAAAAGATGGTAATCCAGTGTCCAGCCCACTTTGTGCAATCTCAGACACATTAGTCTAAGAAGAGACTCTTCAGTGGATAAACTTCACAGAGCTTCCACACACAGTTTTCTTCTTATAGACATTGTTTGATGGAAGAGGAGCAATTAGGCCAAACTAAAAGAGAGTACATTTATAAAACATGTTGGTATGTTTCACTTCATAACTGCTCTTCTTTAGTTATAATGGTATTGTATACTTTAAGGCAGCAAAATAGTTTCCTCTAGTTAACAAAATGAGATATGATGTGAGTTAAATGTGTAAATGCAGCTCCTGACCTCTCCTGTCTACAGCAACATTTGCTAGAATGAGATAAGTCACTTTTCCTTTATCTTAGTTAAATTCTTTGCTGTTCCTTGGATGCCACTGATGTTTCTTTTTAGCCTGAAAGCAGAGGTACTCCCATACAATGCATTTTTTATTCATTTCTCAGACAGAGGGTATTAATTTTCAGTAACTTTCCAACTTTGAAGGCAAGACTCGAGACAGAAAAAAATATAAGCAGTGTCACTCAAGGACTCATGATGGTTGATTTGTTACATTTTAAAACTTATATCAAGCTGTTCCTTTATATAAATTCTTTCCCTGCATGGAAAGTGTGATGCTGCTGATTACAGATATAAAGCAGAAGTTGTTTTGCCAAAACCTGCAATGGAAGGTTTTTTCCAATGGGGGTGGGAAGGGGACATTCAGGCAAATCAAAATATATTCTGTAGTGGTTTCTAGATCTACATCTACAGGGTGATCCTGTAATTAAGCCATTAAGAATCCCTTTCCCAGAACAAATGTATACACATTGCATGCACAATATGTATATAAAAGAAAACATTTGCTGTATGACACATATAATATAGCACACATATTTAAATGTTATCATGAACAATACATCTCAATTAAGTCTTTAGGGCAGAATCTGACTTAAAGACTCTAACTTTAAAAGCCTCACTGGGTATTCCCTTAATAGAATTACAACTACCATTCCTGTCTAAAAAGCCTGAATTTTGTTTAGACTGAAGGCAGGTGATATGGGTTTAAATAGATTTTACTTTTGCAATTCAGTGAAAATCTTGTTTTCATCACTGTAAGATTGCCAGTAACATGTTGGATAGTCCACATTCCTTATCTGTGTTAGCTACTTTCCAAAGTGAAAGGGATGGAAAATATATTACTCCAGAGGTGAGGAATTAATCCTGTGTTATCTTTATTTTGGGACTGTTTTATATTGTATATCAGCAGTGTGTGTTTTTATATTAATTGTTCTTATCTTTAAAAAACAAAAACCATGAAACACTAATAAGTTTGTGTTTTATTAAGCAATAGAAAATCTTTCTATACACAAAGGTTTTGAACTCTTTGGGAAAATGGTAGTAAAACTTAGAAACACCTGGAAAAAAAAAATAAAAGAAAGCAAACCGTGCATCAACCTAAAGACCCTTTTCCAAAGTGTCATGGGAAGAATTTATTTTAAAGAGTTTCCTTTCCAGGAATGAACCATCACAGTTTCAACATAGTTTCAACATAGTTTTGTGAGATGCTTTTTGCCAGAAAATTACATTACACACATGTTAACCTACATATTGTGTAGTGTGTATGTGTTTTATCCATATTAGTATCCAGAAGAGCAAAATATACACCTGCAAACAGAAAATGTCAAAAAAATCTAAGAGGCAAGGATTTCTTAGGGTGATGCTTTTTATTGGGCCAACTATTTAGTACGGATAAAACAAGACAAGCTGTCCAATGCTTGCACCTGACCTGAAGTTGATATACTTTTTTGTTTTCTAATGCTTTTCCCCCCTGATGGTTCTAGGTTTTTTACTACTATTATCCCTCAGGTCTGACCTGATGAACAACATGTCTTGCATTCGAAAGCTTGTCTAGCTTGATCCTAACTACATGGTTGGTCCAATAAAAGCTACCACCCTAAGAAATCCTTGCCTCTCGCATAACTTGTGAGCCATCACAGCTTCCACATTGCTCTTACACAACTAAAAAAACCATCGGAGCAGCTGCCACAGAGTGATCACTCTTCTGATCACAAGAGATCGCTCTTAGGATCTCTCAAACTGCATTGTCAGTTTTAAGAATTGAGACATTGCCCACACAGGAACCCGCGGATGTGAGCTTTCCAAACTGGAGCAAACGCACAGGGTTGAACGGGATGCTGATGTTGTCCGGCCTGTGGGAACCAAAAATGGGGTTATCATATGGTGAAACTCTAGTGAAACTTGTGATTTGAAATCACGGGTGAAACTGTAGAGCCCCGCACCTTATAAAGTCATTGACAAAAGGACACTACTTGGTCAGAAGAGGCAAGTGTTTTCCATTTGCTTTGGCTTGGGGTCACCCAACAGGGGAAGCAAGAGGGAACGGGACTCAAAGTGCTCAGCAACACCCTCAGCTTTTGTTTGAAACAGTCGGGATTTGAGGAACCTGAGGGGAAACACTTGGAGGGGGGAAGGGGTCAGAGAAAGGGTCCAGTGAAGGTGCCAGCTCAGGCCCCCTGGCTGGGGGGGAAGCGGGCTGCGGGTTGGGCCGCAGGTTTTGCTGCCACTGGAATAAGAGAGGGGGCAGCAAAGGCGGCGGCGAGGGAGCCGGTGCCCCCGCGCTGCGTCCCGCGAGGAGCCGCCGCCGGTGAGAGGCGCAGGCTGTAACCGCAGGCGGCTTCGGGCAGCGCTGCCGCCTCCTCCGGTGAGACCCAGCCCGCCAGCCCCCGCTCGCCCTGCCTGCCGGCGCCCGCCGCCTCGGGCCGGGGAGGGGAAGGGGAAGGGGCCGGCGGGCGGCGGCTGCCCCTCAGGGACGGGCCCCCTGGCTTTGCCCTTCGCGTCCGGGCGTGTGACAGCGGCGACGGGGCGGCGTCCCCCGGGGGCCGGGAGCGCGCGCGCGCGTGTGTATACACGTGTGTGTGTGTACACGTGCATGTGTGTGCGTGTGTACGGGGTGGGCAGGGGGCGGCTGTCAGCGAGATCCCTCCCGGCCCAGCCCAGCCCGGCCCGGCGGGGAACTCCTGGCAGCCCCGCGGGGGACCCTCCTCCTCCTCCTCCGCCCGCCCGCCCGTCCCCGCCCGGCTCCAGCTCCGGGTCCGACACACGGAGCCCCGCTCGCTGCCTGCCTGCGCGCCGCGCCGCCGCCTCCCGGGCTCGCCTGCAGCCGCGATGCCGGGGCCGGCCGGGGTGGGCGGGCGACGGGGCGTCGGGACCGCCTGGCTGCTGCTGCTGAGCCAGCTCGGGGTGCAGCTCTCGCTGGCCTCCTCCTTCCTCACAGGTAAGGGCGGGCGAGGGGAGCCCCCTCGCGGGGCAGGCGACCCGGGCGGGCTTGACAGCGCCGCTCTCTCCGCCCCGCAGCCCCGCGGAGCCTGAACCGGCCCCGGCCCCGGCCCTCGCGCCCGGCCGCGGCTCCTCCGCCCGGAGGATGGAGAGATCCCAGCCTCCTCTGGGCGCGTTCCTGCCCCCTCCTGAGAAAGTTTTTCCTCACATCCGACCCAAGCTTCTCTTGGTGCGCCCTGAGCCCCTTGCTCCTTGTTCTGCCACCGCAGAGCATCCTCTTTGAAACCCCCCTTCAGGTCGCTGAAGGCTGCTATTAAATCCCCCCTCTCAGTCTTTTCTTCTCTAGACTAAATAAGCCCAGTTTCCCTCAGCTTCGGCTCACAAGTTGTGTCCCTCAGCTCCCGGACCATTTTTGTTGCCCTCCACTGGACTCTGTCCAGTTTGTCCACATCCTTTCTGTAGAGGGGGAACCCAAACTGGACACAGTACTCTAGATGTGGCCTCATTGGTGCTGCTTCTTCCTCCTACTCCTTCTCCTCTTCTTCCTTTTCCCCTTCCCCTTCCTCTTCTGATAAAACATTGTAGATGTAGTTAGGGCTTTGGAGGTAGGTGAAGACCTAAGCTCCCTCTCCCCCGCCCCATAGTGAACTTTACATAAAGAAGGATGTTGAGTCCATTTCTAGGAGTGTTAGGTTTCACAAAGCAATCCCAAGGGGAGAGAATACAGGGCTAACCAGTGACGGGGCCTTGAGCTCAAGTGTGACTCCACCAAAAAAAAAAAAGAGATAATGTATTGGATGCCTAGGAGTGCAGTAATGGGACCTCTCCATCATTGGAGTGACTAGGCATCTTTCCACGGACTGTGACAGGCTGTAGGTGGAATCAGTGTGAAAGCATCACTGCTTGCATGAAATCCTCATTGCCGTGGACATGCCAAGAAAAGGAAAAGCATCTCTTTGCCGTAACTGAGCATCCAGCAAAGTCTAGGTCTTGTACAGAATAATAATAAAGCTACTTGTAGCAAAATGCCCCTTTGGAAGTGAATAGGTTCTCTACATTTATTATTCATGCTCTTGGTTAAGACAGACAAATAAAGAGAGAAATTTAAAACTGAGGGCTAGGGACTGTGGAATGAATTAAATTTGAATTTAGATTTTAAAGCCAGCCAGCCAGCCAATGAATTAAAATTTGAAAGTATTTTTTATTTTGATTTCCATCTCAGGATCTGTTGCGAGATGTGAAAATGAAGGGGAAGTGCTGCAGATACCATTTATCACAGACAATCCTTGCATCATGTGTATTTGCCTGGTAAGTTTGGATTTCAGATCTTAAGAGCACTTCACCCTAGTCTAAAAGTAACTGTACAAAGGCAACACATTATATAATCAAGCCTTGGGTATCTGTTGCCTTTATGTAATACAAGGTTATCTCACTGCTGAGCTAACCAGGAAATATTGCTGTCCATTATCTTGCAATCATATCTTGGACTTTAAACTCATTGACACAGTCTTATGAGTGACTTTAATATGACATTGTGACACTTACTGTTCACCGCACTCATTATGTGAAGTCATAGCAAACACTGTTTTCTCAAAGTTGAAAGTGCTTCAGTATGAAAGAGTCCTGTGGAGATCTTACCTACAAACACAGCAAGGAGGGTAAAGTGCAGGGGGCTTGTGGATGCTACTGCTTTCAGTCTAGCTCTACCTAATGTCAGACAGTGATTGCTGAAAAACTGCACAAAGGATGAAAGTAAAGGATGCAACAAGTTAATAAAGCCATAATATTAAAATAACTTAAAATAAAAAACCTTTAGTTTTACAAGGATAATGCAGTATATATTCCAGTCATCCCTAACTATATTGTAATAAAAGGACAATGCAAGCACACATGATGCTTTTATCAGAAAGCTTTTCTCTGAAGATGACACTGTTATTAGTTCTGGGAATTCAGCTGCTCTAGTAGTTTACAATGATGCAAGTTCATAGTTTTTCCCTGAGGAAATATGCCATATTCTTATACTGGCTTTCAGCTAAGGAAATGCGCTCAACCTAAGACAAATGAGGGTCCATAAGTTGCTGAAAAATAAATTGGCATGTATAATGTTGTTAAAAATGAAACCAAATCTTAGCTTACTGTACAATGCAAAGAAGAAATGCATGTAAACATAATTTCTCATCCTCTGAAACATTATTGCATGTTGCAGAGGGTGAGGAAAGAGGTGTACTTTCTGATTATTACCTGTGCAATGATTTCCCTTACTTGACTTAATAACAAGGAGCCTCCACTCTTATTAGTGATAATATTTCTAAAATTCTCAGCACTATAGTAGCTTTATATATAGAAAAGAATGTTTCAGATTGCTTATTGGGAAGCTGCTCTATGCAGTTGCAAGAAGCACAGTACCCCAATCCAAAACACACTCAGTTCAATGTGTATTGTTCCATTGATTTCAGTGGATTTTGCATGAAACCCGATGTCAATCTTTAGATATTAATAAGAAAGAACAGATAGTGTATATTTTGGGAAGAAAAGAATGGGATGTAAAGAGTAAAGAAATAAAAGGGGAAAAAGTGTGTTTTATAATGGGTTCTGGATCTTATCTTTCCCAAACATCTGTCACATAACTCCTGCAAAAGGAAGCAAGCAGTGAGGAAGCAATTTACATGGGAAGGAGCAGAAGCCCTGTGTTGGATTAAAAGTAAAGTATGAAGGAAAACACAGACACAGACACACACACACGATCCTCTTTACAGTTTGAATACTTAAATCACTCAATGCACTTCTAGAGAAGGTGAAATTAACATGGCATGAACATAAAAACATGAAAAAATACAAGGCCTTTGATGTGCTGATTTGCAATCAAGTATTCCACACATCAGCTATCAAGGATACTGATGGAACAAAAAGTCATGGGGGATCTAACTTGTGTGATAGTCATCCTTGTAGTATGCAGCTACAAAGAAAGATTCTTCAACCATCCCAGGAAGGCAAGAATTTCTCATTGGCAATTCCATAATAAGAAGAGTAGACAGAGAATTCAACAAAAGGACACAAGAATGACACCCCTGCTTTGCCAAACTGGAGCAAAGCCACAGGATTAAATGGGATTATGAAGTTGTCTGGCATATTGGAACCAAAGATGGGATATCACATGGAACTAACAACACAACTTAAAAAGGACCTCAGGAATCCTGAAAGAAGAGGAAAATTCTAAGGAATTATCCAAAAGATTTTTTCAATTTCATAAGTGAAAGATGACAAATGGCAGGTGAATCATTGGCTGCATAACTGTTGTACAACAAAGATTTTTTTGTGTGGAATACTGAGCTACTGTACAAAGGAGACAGTACAGATGAGAGCTTGTATCTCATATCTAGCTTGAACCAGCATGGGGACAGTGTGGTGGGGGGTGCTAAGAAAGTGAATATGGTACAAAGTCAAAACCCAGCATATTATGGACACATCAAAACAGTGGCAAGAAATGCAAAGAGAAAACGTTTTCCAATTGCTTATACATCAGTGTTGGGAGTCAAACAAGGAGAATAGTTAATTCTTAGCGATGAGGAGAATTTTGATAAAATTGATATTACAGAAAGTAGATATGCTTTGTATTACTAGAATGTTAAAATTATTGATTATGATCTATTTAAAAAAGATAGCATAGGTAAAAGGTTTTGGGGAGTGCCATTTTATATCAAAGATGCTATTACTTTTATCAGAGTTACTGACAACTCAAACTCTCAGTATTTAGAGCAGAGGTGTAATGGGGCACGTAGGTAGCCTGGGTGGCAGCTATGTGCCAAGGCAGTATCAGCTGCTGGTCTCTTTTATGCCCCTTCCAAAGTTGGTGCCCAGGTATGGTGCATCTGTCACCTTCTCCTTTGTTATGCTAATGTTTCTGAATAAACATGATCACTGATCTAACAGTAACACCCCAAATGGGGTATGAGGTATTGGTGAGGTCTGTAATGGACTGCTGAATTCAACTAGGGTACAGGATGAGATATTTTTTAAGCACCTGTATATAACACAAAGAAAGAAAAATTTTTACACGACTTCTGTTTGTGAGAGGTGTGCTAAGAGGCTTAAGGAGCATTAGGAAATCAATAATGGGCACATCTACTTGTGCAATTAATGTGTATGAATAAACTCCAGAGCTTATTGCTTTGGAGCTTTTTTCATGCACAGCACATGGAATCTTGTTGGAGGAACCTGGACTGGATGGGGATCCAGGGGGTCAGCCAGCCAGCTCAGAGCTGCTCAGGTAAGGGCGCCATGTGTAGCAGTGAGGGTGGATGGGTTAGAGGTGGGGTTGGCTGGGGCATGAGGGTGCATCAGTGCAGAGGCTGCCTGTTGGCTAGCCCCACACTGAAGAATGCTGTGCCCCACCCAGCTAGGGAAGCATCTACATGTGCACTGCTGCACAAGAAAAAAAACTCTTCAGTAGGGTAGCACTTGCATTTTACAAGACTACCCTGTTCTTGATTTGTTAGTTTTGTGCACCCTAAAAGGGGCGCACATGTAGATGTTGAGACATTTGCTGCGCAGTTAACTAGACAGCTGCACAGTAAATGTCTTATGTAGAAACACCCAGTGTTTCTAAAATTAAAGTTGATGATTTTCTAATACAAAAGAGATTGAACCTAACATGAGGTAACTCTGTTTTGGATCTTGTTATGAACAATAAAGATGAATTAATCATTGGACTGGAAGTTACTTTTGGCTTAGGACTAATGAAAATGAATTGATTACATAGAGTATGGGAAAGCAGTGGACTTTCCAACTAGTAATGTATGCATGTATGTATGTACGTATTTATCCATACATACAGTGGATGTTTCAAATGTGGTAGTATCCCAAGGCTGAGGAAGAACTGATACATAATTAACTGAGAGAAAAAATGTAGGTAGGAAAATGTGAATTAAAATGAGCATTTCTTAATAAAGAATGCATTGGGTAGTCAGAAAACCATGATTCCAATGTCAAAAAAGAAAGCTTTGGCTTATATCCTAACCTGGTTCACTTGTGAAGTCAGCAAATAGAAATCTAAAAAGCAATCTATAACAAATGAGTGGGGGAAGCGATATCAATCAATATAAGTTAGAAATTATGTCATGCAGAAAATTGATAAGGGGAACTAAAAACAGAGAAAATCCATAATTGTCATGGATAAATACAATAAAAATGAGTTTTTAAAACATATTAAGTGCAAAAGAAATCTCAGTAATGGTATGGACCTGTTAATAGATGGAGATGGTACAATTGTTAATGATGTTGCAGAAAAGGTAAAAGCATTCAATAAATATTTCTGTTCTTTATTTGAAAAAGAAGTGGGTTGTTGTGTTCACATCACAAAAGCACTTTCTAGTCCATTAGCAACTAAGGAGGATGTTAAGCAACCTCTCTAGAGATAAATATATTTAAATCAGTGGGCCAGATACTTTGCACCCAGCAGTCCAGAAAGAGTTGGTTGTGGAGATTCCTGGATCACTGATGTTAAATTGTAATAAATCTTGGAGCACAGTGCAATTTCTAGAAGACTAGAAGAGCATTAATGTCATGCCAAAATTTAAAAATGGCAAGTGGGATCACCTGAGTAACTATAGGCCAGTTAGTCTGACATAATTCACAGGCACAATCATGGAAAAACTGACAAAAGATTCAATAAATAAAGAATTAATGGATGGGAATGTAATTAATACCAGTTATGATGGTTTTATGGAAAACAGGCCATGCCAAACAAACCCTGACTTCATTCTCTGAGCAGATGAGAAGCTTGATTTGACAAAAGGCAAAGGGATAGATGTAATATACATAAACGTTTGCAAGACATTCACTTAGAACCACATGTTATTCCAACTAGACAGTTAAAACTGCAGTATCAGTTTAGCCCACTGGATCAAAAACAGTGACAATTAGTAACAATTTAGAGAGTTCCAGCCATTTAATTTATCAAAAAGATGGCTGAAAAATGACTTGATAACAATGTATATGCATCTTCACAGGGGGGGATATAATTGGGTATTAAAAGGCTCTTTAAATATAGCATCACAAAAACCCTTAGCTGGAACCAGAAGCTGGAAAAATTCAAGTGAAAAGTAAGGCACAAATACGTAACAATGAAGATGATTAACCACTGGGATAAACTACCAAGGGAAGTAGTGGGTTCTTCATCCCTTGATGTCTTCAAATGACATCAACGTAGAAGTAACTGAGTGAAATTTAATGGCCTGGGATACACAGGTGATCAAACAAAATGATCTAATGGTCCCTTTCGCCTTAAACTCTTTTATGACTAGGAAACAGAATGGACCATCTCTGTTAGGCAGCATATTAGCTACGAGGGTAATCTTATAACGCTATGGAAATCTTATAAAGTATTCTTTTGCTCTTGCATATTGGATGGGATTCTTGCTAATTGTTTACAGCATCAGTCATCTAATTTACAAAGAAGCTAAAGATGTCATAAGTGACTATATACTAATTGTTTTAATATGACTTTTTACAACAACAATATTTTGTGTTGCTCTGTCTTCCATCCAATCATCTTATCATACTTTAATTAATTCAGTCTGGCAGGAGCTGTGCATTAATATTCTCATTTTTGCAGACAAAAAGTCTAACAAAAAGAAAGAGAGATTGTGACTTGCTCACAAAAAGTCTGTGGCAGAAGTGCAAATAGATACTCCAAAGGTTGAATGATTCAACTATCAAACCATCTTTCACTCTACATACCTTGCCTCTATGACATGATGTGGTAGATTAATTTTCAGTTTCTCACCATGCTGGAAGGCAAGCTAACCAGATGCTTGGTCACTTTTAGATCTGCTCAGCTGAGCTCACTTGAGGGTCTAGATAGGAAAAGGTGGTTTTATACCAACTCCGTGATTTCTAGGGTTTGAAACTTTTAATGTATGCTTGGCTGCCAAGATCCCTAAGGTTTTCTAAATGCTAGGAGCATTTGGGCTAAATACAGGCAGTCAAAAAGCCTGATGCTAAATCAATTTGATCTTCACAGGTTAGTCTAAACTGCCTAGACTGAACCTATAAGTAAGTGAACAGACATTCATTTTTTATTCCAGAAGTGGAGCCACATGCTACAGTGGCCTGGGCCAGGGGAGTGCTAAAGCATGCTTCCTTGCTGGGCTGTAGCAGACAGCTTGGGTAAAGGCTAGCCCACCCACTCTATGATGGGGCGGTTAATGGGGGAGGTGCAAAGCATCCTGGGACGCTGGGAGACTGTGAGTTGACTTGAATCTGGATAGGATCTGGGACAGAATTTCTATAAACTGATTTATAACCTAAATTAGTTAACTCTGATACTGCATTCATCCAGGTTTGTCTTGAGCCAGTTTTGGGTGTTTTGAAAGAGGTTTGTGTGCACTGAGCTGCTGTTGTGTTACAGATTTCAATCAGTTTCCAATTACTTATACCAGCTGATATGTAATTTCTGTTCCTGGCCTATGAATTAGTGTGGTGACATTAAGTAAAGATATGTTTGAACACATTTATAAATATGACATGTATGCCAACAAAATATCGATTCGGTTCAAGGGACTAGTTGATTTTGCCTGCTAGTAACTGTTTTAGGACAATTGTAGATCTTAACAACAATACCTTATGTAATTTGCAAGAACTCCTTTCTAAAAGTCCTGACAGGCCGATGGAAATCAAGTTTAAAACTATACAAGAAAACAATAAAAATCCCTACCACAGCGTAAAGAACCTGATCGTGTCATGTCTGACAAACTTGAAGTTTTACTTTCGTTCCCCAGATATTGGATTGAGGCTATTGGAAGCACAGTAAATATGCTCCAAAACCAGGTATATAAACCTGAAGACCCCCCTCCCTTCATGCATGATACTGTTTTGAGTTTTTCAAAGCACAGCTATAAACTGAAGAGTTGAGATTTTAATGGAAAAAGGTAGAACTAAATGTGCCTGCTGAATGTTAGAGGGTATTCAAACTAGAATTCCTTTATTTGCTTGTTCTGTGCATTAAAAGTTCATGGAATGTTTGAAGTTAGACTTTGGTGTACAGTGAATTGCCAAATTTAGCTGAGTTTTTGTTGGTACAGCCTTTTGGCAGGAAGGTCTCCAAACCTGAAAATAGGCTTACATCTGATATCATAGGATTTGCTTTTTAAAAAACATGTACTTCAATTTAAGTTTGGAAAAGACATAAAATGCTACAGTCCATCGGAAATAGGTGAAATGAGAGTCTGCGTATAATTATAGTGCAAAAATTTTAAAATCCCACAAAAACCACCTTAGCCTGAATTAAACTTTTGATTCTGAGTTTTTCAAAGAGGGAATGATCTCATGGCAGTGATGATGATGATGGGTGGTGGTGGTGATGGTGGTGGTGAGGAGAGCCATGTAATTTCATCCTCATTTATCATCATCTGGATAAACTCTGAACACTTTGCCAAAAGTAAGCAAGGATCCAAGAATAACCCATTCATTGGCTGGTGATGGATGTAGCTTTAAAATGAATGGGCCAAAAAAATTCAGCATGCCAGTTCAAAAGTATAGGTGAGAAGTGAGTCTGTTGTCCTTAATTACAATGAAGTGGGTGACTCAACTCTAGGCTGGTAATTAGATGGCCTGCTGGTTGTAAAAACCTATCTTTCATTTATTAGATTGGCAGCAAAAATTATTTGCATTCTTTCAAGAATAATACAGGTTTGTTTATTCTGTGCCTTTTTGTGTGGAGAGGAGAGATTATTTTTTTCACAGTCCTTAAGTAAAATATGTATATTTTGTGAAAGGACAGCTGATAAAAGCCAGCAGTGACAAACCACATCTAACCCCATTCCATTTTGCTCCCCTGTGCCTTAAACATGCTAGTTATACCTGAGGAATAGTAATTGTACCTCTCTACCTTTTATCACCTAAATCCAGAACAGAAGGAAACCTATGTGAGCCAGAAAGTGTAACCCAGTGTAGGAAACCTGAGAAAAGTTTGGAGACAGGAGCTCAGGAAACTAGAAATCAGAGCTTTGCTTGGCGTGAGCTTTATTCAGCATGAAACATCATTCTGTAGTTTAAATTTCCACTTTTGAATCCAAATGTGCAATGTAGAATCTGACCTTTGCTCATAAAAATTATGTTAAATTCAGTGTTGTAAAACCTAGTGTTCTGCCTAGTTTGAGTCAACTGAATGGTGATACCTAGCTTGTTGGTGTCCAAATTTTAAATCAAACAAATGAAAACAAACAAACAAGCTCTTCACCACTACACCCATTCCAAAAAACAGGAAAGCTAGCTTAGCCATTTTCTGCAATTCTTTACCCATTAGATTTTACTGTATAAATCCTGATTTGAGAATGGATAGCCTGCCTGGGAGCAAGTGTCCGACACATGTTCATGGAAGACGGCGATGTTTAATACATCAGGATTCAATTTTTGTTGTGTCAAGGTATAACATGGTCCAGATGAATTTTAGCAGAATAGTGCATATTGAAAAAAAATCATAAAATATATATTTCATACTTATTTTATTTAATATAATTTCAGTAGTTTACATACTTCATCTAAAGAACCTGCCAAAATTGCATCTTCTTTCATTTTAAATGGTTCTCTGCCTTTATTACTATACAATATAATATAGTTTTCAGCTTTACATGTTAAAATAAAGAAACAAAAGAGTGTAAGGAACAGTAGTTTAATGGTAGTTTTACTCCCATGCTACTTCAAAAAGGAACTTTGTTACTATTCTTGTTTGAAAGGCTGATGAGTTAATGACATTAAAAACGTAGGTTAGTTGTTTACCTGCTCTGGAAGTAACTTGATTTGGTTGAGTCTCTGAAGGGATGAACTGGCCAACAGGCTTTTATATTTATTCTGTGACATACAATAAGTGCGCATAAAACCAAATCATGGCTTACTTGGTTCATATGCACTCTACCTGCACATGATAGAATATGGAGTTTTGCACGTCTTTAAGGTTTCCATGATCAGAGTTGAGAAGCTTTTTGATGCAACACAGTCCCATAATCAAGCCATGAAAACTTCATATAATCTCATCTGTAATCAGTTTAAGTATGTGAAGTGCTTTGGAATCCTTCCAAATGAAGAAACTGTATAACTATAATTTGTTAATTATTATTAACTAAATTCTCTTTAATGGAGTTTGGGCTTGACTTTGATTCCTTATATCTCAACAATGTATTCAATTAATTCATTAATTATCTTTAAAAATTAGATAGTTGATTCCAAACACCGAATTTGGAAGCCTTTCTACAGAATTTGGGTGCTAAGTGAACAATGTTGATTTTCCTATTTCTGCTGGTCTCATCAGTCAGATCTACTTTAGCCTGCTCACTGTTGTATACTGAAGCCTGGGTCTCCACACAGAAGTGTTTGCTTTTGCACTTCAAGTTATTATGTTTCATCATGACATACAGTTTTGTGATGTTGTCACAGGACGCCATGAGTCATAAGTGATGTGGCTATAATGTCCCATAAATATACAGCAGTGGAGATAGGTGAGGCTTGAATAAACTATTTGATGTTACCCTTAGACCTTTTGTGATAGTGAATAATTCACTACTTGCATATCTTCAACAGTGAATTTGCTGTGCTGAGCAAATATGCATATGCAGGCAGTGCTGGGTTTGATATGGATCTTGCAAAGCTCTGCTGGAAAACAGCTGAGGGTAGGATTACTCCACTGAAGTTGAAGATCGAATGTAACAAGTACATGAAAGAGCTTCACTTTGGTATAATTAAAGTCTCTGAAAACTTGAACACAAAAAAGCATAGTTAAAATTAATAAAAATACATGGAAAAACATGAAGGGAACAAAAATCCCATAAATTAAATGGAAAAATGTAATAAGTTGCAAAGGTCTTTGGGATGTGTCTAGAATAAGTGCATAATAGATCTACATTAAGGCACATTTTTATTGCCAATAAGAACAATATTATTAAGGACCTGGTCTAACATCAAACCACAGTGTTAAAGGCACACAGTTACCTGTACATAGATTTTTATAAGCTTTCAAGTTTCTTCCATTGACTTGTTAATTGGTTTTTTAAAAATTATGATCCTGTAACTTAATGGCTCAGAGTAGCAGTATATCTGGGGTTCTGCTTTGTGTTGCCATATGAAAATAATCTTTCTTTTTACAAAATAACAGATTTAGGTTTCCCATGATATTTCAATAGAAATTTTTAGACAGGCACAAAAGTTAATTTAAAGAAAGAATAAAAAAAACCCCAAAACAATATTTTGGGTGGGGAGAAGAAGGGGAAGGAAAGATTAAAAATTATCTGATCATAAACTTAAAAAGCCACAGTAAAAATAAAACTATATTGAATAAAAGTTATTTCCTATATTATTATTAAATAGTATTGATTATTATTAATATGTGATAACATAATACATCGCAAATATTATCATGAATAATATAATACATCGATGCAGTTATACATATATTAATTATTATTAGGTACTACTAATACTATCATACTGGTATTTGATCACCTCATCCTGTGACAACTTCCATTTTGACTTCCTGACATCCCCCTGCTATCTATCTGACTACAGCTAAACTTCTATTGTCCTTCTTTTACCATTCATTTCCCAATGTCATAGAATCATAGAATTTAAGGGCTGGGAGGGACTTCAAGAGATCGTCAAGTCCAACCTCCCTGCTCTGGGCAAGAATACTGCTGAGATCAAATGATCCCAGCAAGGTGTCTGTCCAGTTTCCTCTTGAAGACTTCTTAGGTTGGGGACTGCACTTGGGAAGTCTATTCCAGATTCTGGTCACCCTTTCTGTAAAGTTCTTTCTTATATGCAACCTGAAGCCATGCTGTAACTGTTTATGGCCGTTGCTCCTTGTCCTCCTCTGGGGTGCCCTACATTCTCTGTTAGAGGATGGTTTCATGTTGGATGTCCATGGCTAGTGATTCCCTCTATCTTTCCACCTTCAGTGTAATTAAATTTAGAAACCTAATCCTACCTTCCAGAGTGTCTGCAATTCTACTCAGCTTCATGTTTTCTGCAAATCTGCTAACTCAGCCCTATCCTCAAAAGATGAATATTAATGAAGTTATTAATAAAGATATTTATTGTTGCGGGGCTTATGCCCCAGGAAACCCCACTTGACACCTCCAGAGGAGGAGAACCATTAATGGTGGTCTTTGAGCACAATGATCCAACCAGTTATGTATTCACTTTTCCATACTTTCATCTAGACTGTGTTTCCCTAGCTTACTAAATGATGGTGTCATGGAAAACTGTGTGTGTGAAAAACCTTGTTAAAAATCAAGATAAGCTCCATCTGCTGCTTTCCCCACATCTATAGAGTTCATCATCTTGTTGTAGAAGGAAGTTGGATTGATCAAGCCTGAATTGCTCTTGACAAATCTTTGTTAGTTCCTGATCACCTTGCTGTCCTCCAGACACTTAGAAGTTGATGCCCTGATGATGTGTCTCATAATATTTTCAGGTACTGAGGTCAGACTGACTAGTCTGTAATTTTACAGATCCTCTTCCTTCCTTTTTTTATAGATGTGCACTATATTTGCCCTTTTAAAGTTATCCAGCAGCTCACCCAAATTCCATGACTTCTCAAAGATAATAGCTTTGAGATAATGGCTGTGCCTTAGTCCATAGATTATGGCAATGACAGCCAATTCCTTGAGTACTCTAGGATGAATCTTGTATACCCCTGTTAACGTGACAATATCCCAGTTTTCTAAGTAACCTCTAATTTGTTCCTCACATACTCCAGGCTGATTACTTCCTTCCCTGTCATTGCTGCCAATTGTGATCATCTCTTAATAAATGACCTTATTCATGAAGGCTGAAGGAAAGCAGACATGATATACTTCAGCCTTCTCTGTAACATTATTAGATTGCTCTCCTGACTCACAAAGGAGCTTACACTTTCATTGGTCTTCCCTTTACTTCTAACATAGTTGTAGAGAACTTTTTTGTTGTCTTTCATGTCTTTTGCTAGCTGTATTTCCATTGTGCTTTGGCCCTTATGATTGTCTTTGTGTATGCCTGTGCTATCTTCTCATACCTAGTCATATTTAATTTTTTGTAAAATTCCTTTTTCAGTTTCAACTAATTGAAGAGTTTTGTGCTTAGCCAAATCAGTTTCTTTCCACATGTTTTTCTTTGCCACTTTGCTATGGCCTCTACAGTCATTTATAGAGAATACCAAACATGCACTGACAGTACTAGGCTCCTTGCAAAATCCAGGGACCCAGCCTTCAGCATACTTATCCTGAGTAGAGGGATTGTGTTAGTGTATTTCAGAGTTCAAAGAGGGCCCATCTTGAAGTCCTGAGCAAATTCCCTGAGGGCTGCTGATTTAGGATTTGCTTCTGTCTTCCATGTTTACTGTTGGCTAATTCCAGGAAGTTCTTTGCCCAGCTTAGACACTGTTTTGGATCCCATTGTGATGTGCCTAACTCTGGTTTTTTATTCTGCTCTGGCCGCAGGTGCTTAAAAAGTTAAATATTGTAGCACCTAACTGTTAGGTTCCTAACTTCTTTTTTGGGTTTCGCTGTCAGGTTTAAACCTGCAGAGTTTTATACAGTCGCTTAGTTTTTTTGTGTTGTGACTCATTTAACTGATTTCAGTGGAACTTCTTGCATTCTTGAGGTGAAACACAGATGTAGGTCTTTGCAGGATCAAGCTCTTAATATTTGAATGTGGGAGAACTGGCTAGATAGTTTGGATTCCTGACAATCCAGAGGCTGCAGTAGGATAAGAGTGTTGTAGCTGTGATGGTCCAGGGAGTATGCAAGAAATAAGGTTTATTTGGTAGTATTTTTAATTAAACCAACTGAATAGTTCGGAGAGAGATTCAACTACCTGAAGAAGGGTGCCTGGAAGTTTATCGAACATCTTTCCTAACTATATAGTTGATGTAGTAAAAGATATTACTAAATAGATCCAGAGGCTAAAAGTGTTTTTATTTTACTACCCTCACTGTTATATTCTATTATATAATTGTCTTTAATTGGAATTGGAGCAGGCTCAAAGGCTTGAAACATTGTATGTGCTTCAGGTGCTGTTCTTTGGTCAATAGCAGACAAACATTTGTGTTTCTTTTTACTATTTTTATTTTCAGAATACTTAGTAGTGATTTGAAGAACTACAGAAAGAAGAATTAAACATCTTAATTCCTTGATCTTGTTTCCTCCTCCTCTCATCTGTCTGAGTCATGGCTAGTGATTATATGTAATTGAGAAGGTTGGGAGGGCGGGAGAAGAATTAATTGATAAATAATTGTTTGAAGACAGCATGATGACGATGATTTCATGATGCCAGTTAATGAAGCACCTGCAGGCTCTACCTTTTGGAATTTATTGCTACAGGAGAGGATCATGAAGTCAAATTTTGGAGGTGTTTTTTAAAAAGCCATTAAAGAAACGGGCATCTGCAGGAAAAGGTCATTATGGCTCATACTTCAGCACATATCAATGATTACCTCTGTGGTAGAAAATATTTTCTCCTGCATATGGCAGTGTGCCACTGAAAAGTTTTGTATTTATCATTTCTTCTTTAAAATATCTTGTGTCAGCTGCTGCTGGAGGCAGGATACCAGACTAGATGAAATGGATGATTTGATCTGGCAACAGCTTTTGTTCTAAAAAAACCCCCTCTGTTTTTCAAATATGCCATGTGCCATTTAATTTGGATACTATAGTTTGGTTGGGTGTTTTTAAAACAACACTTGAACAATTATGTTTTCCCTTTTTAAAATATTAAACATATAGCAATGTAAGCTTTTGTGTTTGTTTTCTGTTTTAGTATTTTTTAATAGGGGGCCTGATGGCCTGTTCCTGGGGCCTAGTACTACCTCACCAATTTAGCTTCCTTATACATCTGTGGAGCAGGCAAAACATGATGATACTGACATTTAACAAGTAGCTAGTGAACTCCTGTAGAATTATTGTTTGTTTAACATAAGAATTTAGAGAAGCCAGGAATAGGGCACCTTGTATGCAGTTGTTTTTTGACTGATATATAGCAAGATCACTAATCTTCAAAGGAAATCTTTTTTACCCTGAAATCATCTGTAGTAGGTCAGGTCAGGTCAGTCCTGAGGCTGCTGCAACTGTTGGGGCACTTTAGAGGCTGTAACAACCCTTCTACAAGCCCTGTGTTTGGCTAGCTTTCTGCACTGTCAGTTGAAGCCCCATTGTTTTCTTAATACTGGTACATCTTTTTCTCTTTCCCTCTACTGCACTCTGCATTATGGTGTTGTCAGGGGTGTCTGTTGTTCTTGTGATATGTCCAAACCATTGCAGCTTCGTTTGTCGCACAACCTCCAACAATGGTTTGTAAATTCCAATATCTCAACTGATTTAGTAGATTTAATAGATTTCATAGACATTAGGGCTGGAAGGGACCTTGTAAGATCATTAGGTCCAGCCCCCTACCCATGGGGCAGGAATTCAGCTAGGGTGAAAGGATCCCAGCAAGATAAGTATCCAAAATGTTTCTTGAAGTGTTCAGAATAGGTGCTTGCACTACCTCTGGGAGGAGTCTGTTCCAGGCCTTGAGGGCTTGGACAGTAAAGAAGTTTTTCCTTATGTCTAGCTAAAATGGTTTTGCAGGAGTTTGTGGCTGTTGGACCCTGTCATCTGTAGGGGTGCTGATTGACAGATTCATTGGTCCACTGCTCAGTGTACGAGGTTTACAGTAGTCTCCTAAAGCCCCTTCTTTCAACTGCCTCAATTCTGTTCTCTAACTTCTTACTACGCATCCATGTCTCACAGCCATAAAGCATCGTAGAGATGATCACAGAATGCACCAGATGTAACTTTACCTCCAGTGTAATATTGGGTGTGGGGGGAGGGGCTGAACATGCCCATCTGTAGCAGAAGTATGAAAAATCTGTAGAATTCTAGGTTGTGAAGGTGCCAATGTGGACTCTTCTGTATGGTCTTCTTTCATTTTAAAAGAGAGCATGTTCAGTATGGCTAGGTACAGACATTCAAAAAGCCTGATGTGCAGTTGATCTAATTACAGGTTTCTGTAAGTGGCATAATTTAGATTGGGACTGAACAGAACACACATTTGCGTTTATGTGTAATGTCTGTCCCTAGCCCTGGGAGCAGGGAGAACTCCAGAGCTGCTTCTGCCCTGCTATATAGCCAGGCTGTGTAAGGAGTTGGGCTGAGCCTAGCTTCCCATGCACTGGGACTCCATGGTTCTGGCTTGAAGCAGGAGCAGCTCTAGTGCTCCCCACATCCCAGGATCAGCAAGGGACAATGGGAACCACAGCAACAGTGTGTGGGGAGGGGAGGTGCTACTGAGCACAAAGGGGAAGGGACAGTGGAAATTCTTACTTGCTTTGGAGACTTAAAAAAAAAGCCTCTGGCTGCCACTTCTGTGGTTTGGCCCAAAATGGGGGTGTGACCATGCCACTCGCACCCCCTAGAATGTGTGTTCTGCTCACTCCTTAAGAATCCACCCCTAGCAACAGATGAGGGGTGGTATTGAATTGAGCATTGCAGTTTTTGACTTAGGTACTTAAAGCAGCAGTTCAGCAGGGTTTGGTTTCCTTTTTGTCATTATTTTTTTCAGCTTTAGCTTACCTCTTCATTTTTATACGTCACTTTAACTTCTCTTTTAAAGTAATCTTCAGGTCTTCCTTTTACTACTTCACAAAATCTTCATTTCAGTCTGATTGTTATCTTTCTATTCTTCTCTCATTCTGGTTGTTCAGATTACTTTCTGTCATTCCACACAGTGAAATAATTTGTGGCTGGCTTTCTAGTTGTTTTGATTTCCAAGCCTACATAGTCCCTTTCCCTGGCATTTGAGGCTTATTAATTTGGTTTAACAAAATGTTATCTGCAGTCAGTACCTATGTAAATAGAACCTGTTAGCAAATATCTCAATGGCACCTGATATATCATGTAGCCTTTACAACCATCAAGAGGCATAACTGTGGGAGCTAGTTCTCAAACAGGTTGTATTTGCAGTCCCAGAAGGCTCTTACAGGCTGTAAGAATTGCTGGTGGTCAAGGCCAACCATGCAGATGTCTTTAACATGTCCCATTGGTGACCAAAAGTCACTTTGTCAAGAAGACAAATGGGCTGTGCACAGCTCATTCACCTTATTGTTTCACTCTGATGTCAGCTCCATTTACTTGTCAAAATCAGGTATTTTTGTTACTTCCAGCAGTGCAAGTGGGCCCGGGGGTGGAGAGGGAGAAAAAGGAACACAGCCTATGAAAAATATACTTGCATTGCCTCTGTTCAACATATTATTTTTGAGATTCATAGGCTGTGGACATTCCAGAATCTGTTTGTCTGCACATGTGTGAAGCAGAAAAGATGGGGAATTTGCTTTTCAAAGTGAGGCTGGCCCTGCAGGGTTGAGATTATGCAAAAACATGTTTAACCACTGGATTTTTCAGGGAGAACATGGTTGTGCAATATTAATTTCTTCTTTGGGACAGTAGCTTTCTTGCCAGAGAAACGTTTAAAAATAAATATGTAATTACCTGCGCTTGTCTCGCATACAAACCATTCTGAGTGTTTCTGTTGCAGAGAGTCAGATTTAAACCTTTTAACTCACACGGGTCATTTCACTGACTGCAATGACATTTTTCATCTGACTAAATGAGTGAGACCTTCAGATTCTCGTCCAAAAGTAGAAGTGGCCAGGTCACAAAATGTACTTATATTCAGTTAAATGACTTGGTAGAAATTACTTTGACTTTTTTTTATTTTCTCCCATTGACTTCCATATTGTATTTGTCTGGTTTACAAGTCAAAAGATTCCCCTCTCCTCCATGCCCCAAAGTAGCCACTAAGTCAGCTGAGGTTTTGAAAGTCAAATAAACTGTGTTCTCTGCCATCTGAACTTGAGTTGACAACTGGGGACACATCTACATGGTAAATTTACTGTGCTTCTGAATAATGTCTTCAAGTATGCTCACTGGTTCACCCGGGCCGTTTGCTAAACCAGAAGTGAGATGATATAGTTGGAAATGGTCTTGCTTTTAGCAGGAAGTTGGACTAGATGACCTCCTGAGGTCCCTTCCTAATTTTCTATGATTCTATGATTAGCTGACTGCCATACGGAATAGACCCCCATGGTGCTGTATGGACTTGCTATGCTGCTTGGGGTATTAGGAGGCAGCACGCCTGGAGAACTGCAATACATTTAAGATACTGGTCTCCTGTACAGCAAGATACTGGTCTCCTATACAGCAAGTTAACAGAGAACCATGGCCATGATCAATCATATGCTGTCCTGCATCCTTACGGTATGTATAGATGTTACATTTAGATTGATCTAACTAGAGTTAGGTTGATCTAAATTCCCACCTGTGCAGACATTTGGGGGGCTTAAATTGGGTTAAAAATGGTGTACCTGATCTAAGTTAGTTCACCTCAGCAGGTGAACAATCTTAGTTCTGGAATGGGTTAATCCAATCCAACAAATATCTGCTCACATTTGGAGTGTAGCCTCAGGTCTGGGAAAGTCCAGCCACTCACCCCAGCTCCGGGGCTGCCTTCTTCCTAGCCCCCTCTCTCCCAACTCTGACCTGGCTATTTTTAATCCCTTAATTCCCCACTCTAAGATGGACATCCCCCACCCCCAACAAGCCCGCCACAGACTTGTCAGTTGCCCCTGCATGGCTCTTGGCACTACTGAACACCTTTACATCTGCTCCTGATCTACAATAACATGGCTTAAAGAAAGCTGCACGATTGTAGTCCAGAGGTGGTAAATGTTTGTACACATCCTTAGAGTAGATTTGGACATCTCAGGAAGATGGGTAGGCCGAAAGCAGAAACATTCAGAAGGTGTATCAAATAATATGACATTCCTTCATAGTTCCTTTTCTGCTCCCAGCCCACTTTTGCCATCTGACCCTTCTTCCATTGGCATCAACTAAATTGGAATCAGGTCCACTGAAATAAGGTACCCACTAATTGCAATGATATGGGACATTAATCATTTCAACTATAACTGCAGAAAAAATCCCAAACATGTCTGGCTTCTTATGAAACTGGAAGTAAAGAAGTACTCTGGGCTGACAGATGGAGAGAAGAGACTGGAAAATCTTGCTTCCTACAAAAATCCAGGTCAAAATTCACCCTGCATCTCTTTAACATACTCCTCCCTGAAAATTGCCATAGTACTGCTACCACAGGCCTCAGTGAATATTTGTCTGTCTTTTTTTTGTGTGTGTTTGGTATTACTTACCCCTGTGTAACATAGACAAAATTAAACAAGAAAACAGAAGTTGGGTCATCATTAGCTCAGTTGCAAATACATTAAAACAGCAGTGTGTGGAGGCCTCTTGCTCAGATAATTTTTTAATGGAAAACAGACTGTTGCTACTTTCTTTAGGGCTACTATTTTTATTTGGTTGTTGTTCCTCAAGCATTTTGGTTCTATTTCAAAACCTGTTTAAACTAAATGAAGAACGTCTTTGATGCCATTCTGTTTTAAATCAGTACCACAATCTACCAGTTGAGAAACATTTAGGCCTCCTCTAGATTTTGAGGGGGTGGGGGCAGAGTTCTCCTGAAACAAAAAAGATAAGCACTTTTGAGATCTTTTTTTTGTGGGTAAATTTTAAGTTGTAGACCAAAAAAAGGAGAAACCCCATCACAGATCCCCTGTTGCTTCTTCTGGCATGCATCATGTTTTTAAGGATACACTATCATGAGAACACTGTCATTTCATGATATATTAGGGTCATATATCATCAGAACATCGTTTCTTTGGAGGATATGGGCAGTAAAAGACATGATTCTGGCCAGACAGATCAGCAGGGGGTCTTGCTTTTTTCTTTCTTTTTCTTTAATCTAACTCTGTTTTTGTGTTGTACAGAAGTGAATTTCTTCATGGGATATGACTTGTTGCAAAATAAGCTAGGAGGCCCAATGGGCTTTGTAAACCATTTAAAAACTATATGGCTTCAAGGGCTGCTTTGTTCAGGGTTTTTACTACAAGCTCAGTCCTTCTAAAAGCCCCAAAAGGGAATACTTGCTGCTATCTAAATCTCCAGTGTAAAGACTGACTAAGCAGACCTCAGGTATTAAAAGCAATACAGAGTGCCTTTGGATACAATGACTGGTAAGTCATTGTTTGGACAATATATTTGGTTCATTAAAATAAGATCAAACAGTTCTTATGAAAGCTTTGTTTAACATAACTATTTTAAATAAATGTCCAGTAAAGCCACACAAATCACAAGAGCAAAAGACAAATGAGGGGCTACCCACTTGATATAGGAACATTAAACTGGAGTTGAGGCTAGGTACAGACATTCAAAAAGCCCAAGGCAGGTTCGATTTAAGTTACATGGTTTTTTATAAGTGGCATAGTTTAGACTGATAGTGAACAGAATGCACATTAGCCTTTTGGTGGTTGTGGAGGTGGGGGGTGGAGAATCTTAGTTTGGGTTCCACCATTTTTAAACCAGTCTATGTGTGCCGAACTTCTCTTCTGTTACAAGTATAGACCGGTTTCCAATCACTTATACCCAAAGAAATGTAATGTCTATACCTGGAAGTGTTTAGCGTCATCGTAAAATGGGAACCTTTAATTTAAGGACTCAGATGTTCATACATATTTTCAGGATTGTACTTTAACTGACAGATCAAAGATATTTACAGAACATTGACAGTGGAATCAAGATGAAGCAGAGAAAGAGAACACAGAAGAGAGTTGTTAAAGGTCTCTGCTGATGCTTCTGAATTAATAGAAAAATTCAAAGATAGAATGGAAATGAGACTTCGGCATGGTGTGAATTTGAGCACTTATATTGCCTTATGATTGCTTTGAAAAGATTGAATAAAGCAAGCAGTTTAATCTTTGCTTAATTTTGTTTAGTTTGGTAATTTATTGATGCAAATATCAAAGATTATTTTAAGGAAGGGTTAAGCATGCCTACAGTAAGGTTTGCCATAATTTTTTGTAAATTAATTTCAAAGCAATTTTAGTTCAGCCAGCCATGTTTTGTGCTATACGTACACACTTTCTGCCTGAAACAATGATAGTTTTAGAGAAATCAGGATAGTCAAGCACTGCAGTCCAAAAGAAAGTAAGATGGGAAAGTACAATATTCTATATTTGCTAGCTTAAATTTAAAATGAGAAATATCCTGTTTGACATAAGTTCTATTTGTCTCACTGACTGCTCAGTTGCACAGGATTGAGCATTGGTTAACAGCTATTCCATATTTTATAAAGTTCTTTATAAGTCACAGGTTTAAATAGAGCTATGAAACATTTATACATACACAAAAATTATATTCAAGGAAACTTGTAGCTGAGAATTTTATAAATGCAAACAAATAAAGACGTTTAAAGGTCTGCTTCCCACAAGGACCGTGACTTCATCCCTAGAGTCTGGTCTGCTGCCTCGGTTTATGTGTAATCTTTTGTGTTACTGAATATGCTGTTATGTTTGTATTAGAAGCCTGAGATCATATCTTTTAGTGACAGGAATCATTTTTCTTATGAATGGTAAAGAGCTTGGTCTTTGATTGTATTGAGCCAAATCCTGATCTCAAAGGGCTCCTATAGACTTGCAGGGAGCCAGCTCCCATGTGCTGGAAATCCAGCATGTCAGAGCAGAGCACAGAAATCAATGCGCTCTAGCACTCTAGCATCATATGTATCATCCTCCCTATGCTGAAAAATGGAGGTGGGACACTTTGAACTAACGCTTGCTTAAGCATTAGTTCAAAGTACCTTACCAACATTTTTCAGCATGGTGGACTCTGATACACCTGACACTCAGGTGCTCTTAATTAGCATGACTCACTAATTAAAGTTCCTTCCTGCACACAGCCCCCAGCATGTGTAAAAATGCTCAAATACATTTAAAAGCTTAAGGGAGAAGTGTTAGGGTCTTGTTTGTTGCTAGCCAGGCCATCAGGGCTAGGGACAGACATTACACACAAACTGGTTTAAGTGATCAGAAACTGGTTTAAACGTGTAGCAGAACAGATGCTCAGTGCACATAAACCATTTTGAAAATGGCTGAAACCAGTTTGAGATAAACCTGGTTGAATGTAGTATCAGACTTAACTGATTTGGCTCAAACCGGTTTATGCAATGTCTGTCCCAAACCCCTTGCTGGCTTAAGTTAAACCAGGCTCCCACAGCATCCCAGTATGCTGTCTGGGCTGGGTGGGGCTCTCTGCTCCACAGCAGGGATGGCCCTCCCCTCTGCTTCCCGGCTGCAGCTGTGGCAGAGATATGCAGGTAGAGCACCATCTGCCTGGCTTATTCCTCCTTTCCCCCTCCTCTCATCACTCCCTGCTAAGCAGGGATCCCCTGTCCCCTCTGCCTTACACAGATACCTCAGCATTTGCTAACAGACCACATGCTGGCTATGGTCTGTGCTGGGACAGACAGCAGTGTCAGTTTAGGGCTTTTTGGAGCTAATCAGGAGTTCATTTGGTAATGTCCCTCTGTTCGTTCATTGTTTAAAAAGAGCGTGAACTAATGAGAGGGTCTGTTTGTTTTCTGATGGGGTGATAAATGCTGATAACAGAGCTGATAAATGCTCTGTTATCAAAGAGGGGGACAACCCCTCCCTAATCCTGCTGGGGCCTGGCCATACCGTATTTAGCTCAGCTCTGTGGAATGGAAGGGAGGGCTGCTTTAGTGGCCTTTGGCTTCTAACCTGAGTCACTGCAGGCATGTGCCTGCATATTTGGGATGTCTGTACAGTTACAAAGTGATTTAGCCTAGCCAGATTAGACTAACCTGCAAAGATTGAATCAGTTCAGGCTCAGGCTTTTTGAATGTCTATCCTTAGCCCAGAGATCTGGGTTTTATTTCTGTTTCTGTTACTGACTTTTTGTGTGACTCAAGGCAAATCATTTTACCTCTGTCTCTTCTGTGTATCATTGACGGCAGACTCCTTGGGAGCTGCTCTTTGTATGGTACTTAGCAGAATGGGAACTTGCTCTCCAGCACCTATAGTAACAACAACAACAACAGCAACAGCAAAGTTTCTCCTTATCCTGCAGTAGCAAGACACTGGAAAGCTGTCAAGGAAAATCAGGACTGCAACTGACCACAGGGGTCAGTTTCCTCAAGCTGGGTAACATCATCAGGCACACTGCGGGGAAAAAAAAAAAGATTGGTCTAGGGGAGTTGTGCATGTTGAGCACTAAGCTGCTTGTAGGTACTAACGTGTTTCTGGTTGTGGTGGGGAGGACACATTTGCAAGTGAAATTTGGTGTCATCTTTCAGCAAACTTGGCCTGTTGTTTTTAATTGTGCTTCCTTGGGAGGAGAACTGAAATTCTGAAGGGAGCTGTTATTGGCAGGATGCCATTACAGAGAATTGTATCACTAGCTCTTCTCAGTGTCAGGAGGGTCTATTTGATTTGGGCACTGCGGGCGTATGAATCTCAATAATGAAAATAAAGAAGATAGGGAGAAACTATTGTATCTTGTGTGCAGTCAATGTGGGTCTAGTCTCATATGAGAGAGAGACCACTCTTTGTGCAAGAATTGAATCAACATTTATGATTCAGGAAGAAATATTATCATCTGTCCCCTGCAAACATTTAGGCATATGCGCTACTTATGTGAGTAGTGGCATCAAAGTTAAGGACATACCTTAAAGTTAATTGGACCCCATGTGTGCATAAAGGTAAGCATATTTCTTAATGTTGCAATTTTTTGCAGAAAAAAATGTCATTGTTTCACAGGGAAGTGTTTTCCAATGTGCACCAAACCAGCCTTTTTATATGTTAAAACAAAACATTTTTATTTTGAGTTCTTATTTACTAAATAGAACTAGAGGGATATTTGAGGGGAAACGGTAAAAGTTACTTTACTTGGTCAGCAGTGAGACTTTTCTCTTGACATTTCTTTTGTCAGTACTTTATCCTACCCCAACACCTTCAGAGCCTTCTCTCTAATCCTAACTCATGCCAAGAAACTAGTCCAACTGAACTCCAGCTAGTCCAACTGAACTAAGAGGGGACTTCCTGTTTGTATGACCGTTGCTAATTGTGGTTACAGGACTAAACAGTGACTACTAAGTATCAATTCATAGTGCAAGGAGATCAAGGTGGGATTTGCAGAAGCACCCAGTCACAGAGACCTTTGTGGAAATTTCATACGAAGTTTTTCACAGATGTTTTTCTTTCCTGTCTGAGGGCTGTCAGTAGCATGTGCGGCATCATTGGGGAGAATGGCTGTATGCACTTGGGCACACCTAGTATTGTAAAACTGTAAATATATCCTTAACTTGATACTCTGTTATAATCCCATTGAAATTATTGCCTGAAGGTAAAGAGCGTATCTAACAAATGCAATAGTGGGAGTACCCTAAATGGTGCCTGATAGGAAGTATGTGCAAAATGGGGCCCTTGATTTCAGTGCACAGTGCTACCTTATCATTAACTTTCTCTTGCCATTTATGTTTCTTTCCTTCTTTCTATGTGCATACATTTTATTTTGATTAAAATTTAGGTAATATTGATTGTGCTCAATGAAGAGGCATGTTGTGAATAGTTAAGCTTTACAGGATATTAGGATACTATAGTGTAACTTCCAAAAAAAACTATTAATAAAAAATTTCCAAGTATAATTTCACAGTGGAAACTTCCCTTTGAGGATTAGCATCTGCATGAACTTTACAGTCAAGTCTATCCCTGCAGCTAATAGTAAAACAATAGGCTCAGAATATAGTAATTTGTAATCTGGGTCACTCAGATTGAAACCCCAAAAGTGAAGTTTCCTGATCTTTTACATTTCTTAGCCAAATCCAGGATAAAGACAGAACCTCCTAGTGGATGATGTGTGAAACAACAGAGACCCAACAGAGAATCCTGTAGAAAATTGGCTGCTGTTTAAACTGTGGTTTGGCATGAGTCCTGTGCAAAGTCTCAGCTAAACATTCAATTTTTTCTTGTTTCTTTTTATGTTGGTATTTTATTTTACTGTACCATATGAGCTTCAGACTGTTGCCCTGGATGTATATTATCACTTGAATAGGGTATTATACACAGAGTTTTCTAATGGAAGGTAAAACTATAAATTAATATATTGAACAAGCTAAGAAGAGGCTCTGGAAAGGGGTGTGTGACATTCTAATGTCAAAATTGCCTTTCATCAGCTTTTTTAATACATTAATTGACATCACCTCTGCACTGTCTTTAAAGATGAGAACTTCACTAGCAAATCTGGGAGAGGTGAAAAAGTGGGCTCCAAATAATACATTCAGATCAACGTATTTAAAGATATAATTCTTCAACTGAAATAGGATAAAACATGAATGTGACTCTAACATTTCCCTAAGTTCTAATTTCTATATGAGGCTGGGAACCCAGGCATGAAACTTACATGTCTTTGCTGAATAGCCACAAGATAGTTACATTAGATGGGATAGTGTTGTTCAGTATTTTTTCTAGCACTAACAAAAAAAAGCTTAGCAGGGGTCTAACTATATTTTATCCTTTTTGTGTGAGTACTAAATAAAAAAAATCCCAGATGTGAATCTATAAACCATCTGTTTAAAATAACAATTCTGCAGCATTATAATTATAAGTTATTTATTGTGAATCTTGGGATCCCATTAATGCATTTTGACTGACTCCCAGGTTTCCGATTTAGCAAATGGTTTATGTATTTATGAGCCATGTGTCTCTTTTGTACTTCTTGGTGCCAGAGTGCATGTCCTTTTAACAAAAAGAAAAAAGGAAAAAAAAACTCCCACCTTCCTATAACTACTGGCTTCTGAATATTGCTGTATAAGAGGTTCTCTCTTAAGAACAGTAATATCAAAGAATCTGAAAACTTTCAGCAACTTCTGAAACACTGAAAACACAGATGGAGATTTGGTAATACAGCTTTCTTTCATGCTGCTGGTTAACAGCTCCTTAAATGTGTGGTTGGGACAAGTAATGAAATGTTATGATAACTAGGTGGGACTTTATTTGGAAGCAAAGCACGTGCTATTTATTAAAGTGTATTTGACTCGATTGCTCCTATGCAGCACTCCATCTCTGAAAATTGAGTGAAGAGGAAGAAAGGAAATTTTAAAAAAGCAGACTGATGGTCCATGTTAAAAGCAATGGTTTGGAAGAAGATGTAAAAAAAACCCCAACAATTACTCCTTGTTTGGTAATGTTTTATCTTCTTACTCCTGCAAACCATAGACCATAGAATATCTGCATTGTAACACTAGACTACAACAGATTAAACAATGATTTACCAGCTTTATCTACTGCACTGTATATGAACTGCAAAATACTAACTTCTTCCACCGTATTGAGTTTTTCTGGCCCTGAGATTTCCCAAGGTGTACCTTCTAGAAGGAACCAGCAGTATATTCATAGGTACTTTAAAGGAAAAATCAGTCTTCAAAGAATCAAATACAGCTCTATGAACTTGAGTGGAATTATGACTGTTAATACAGGAAGCAAGGGTGACTTTGTTGTTAACATATTGTTTTCAGGAGATCTGCAATACATCTCCTGTTTAACTTTGAGCAAACCTCTTGGGGTATGACTGAGAATGAGACTTAGGTGATGCAACTCTAAGCATTGCCATGCCTTCTAAGTACTCATAGAATATGTGGGTTGGAAGGAACACAGGAGGTCATCTAATGCAACCCCATTGTTAAGGCAGGATCATCCCTGACTAAACCATCTGTCAACTGCCTGTCTAACTTGCTCTTAAAAACTTCAGAAGATGGAGATTCCACAACCCCTCTGAGTAGCCTGTTCCAATGCTTAAACACCACCAGAATGAGAGAGGTTTATCCAACATAAATATTCCTTGCTGCAATTCAAAATTGTTGCTCCTTGTTCTGTTTTTTGTGTCCATAGGGTAGGGACAGAAATTACACATAAACTGGTATAAGTGATCGGAAACTGGTTCAAATCTGTAACAAAATAGAAGTTCAGTGCACATAAGCTACTTTCAAAATGGCCAAAACTAGTTTAAGGTAAACCTGGATGGATGTAGTATCAGACTGAACTGATTTAAGTTTAATTGGCTTATTGAACTTCTGTCCCAGATCTCCACCAAATTCAAGTTAACTCACAGTCTCCTAGTGTGCTTAGCACCTCTGCCCACAAACCCTCCTCACAGGGTGGGCGAGCTAGCCTTGGTCCAAACTTTCCATATTCTAGTGGTCCTCAACTTCTGGCCTGGGCCACTCTAGGCATGTGGCTGCATTTTTGGAATCAAAAGCAAATGACTGTTCACTTGCTTATTGGTTCAATTTAGGCAGCTTAGACTAACCTGTGAAGGTTGAATCTATTCAGCCTCAGGCTTTTTGACTATCTGTACTTAACTATAGAAAACCATCTGTTTCCATTCTCTATATAACCAATCTTCAGGTACTTGAAAATTGTTATCAGATTCCCCACAGTTGTCTCTTCTCCAGACTGAATAACCCTGGTCCACTCAGCCTTTCCTCATGTTTCTCAGGCCTCTAATCCTTTTTGTCTCTCTCTGTTGGACTCTTTCTAATTTGCCCACATCTTTTGAAGTGAAGGTCCAAAACTGGACACAGTACTCCAGGTGAGGTCTTACAACTGTTAAATAGAAGGGAAGAATCACTTCCTTTGTTTTGCAAGTGACATTCCTGTTAATATAACCCAGTATGTTGTTTGCCCATTTGGCAACAAAAGCACACTGTTGGCTAATATTCAGGTTATGGCCCACTGTAAACCCCAGATCCTTTTCTGCAGTATGCTAGCCTAGCCACTTGTTCCTCAATCTATATTTGTTCATGCAATTTTCCTGTTCTAAGCACAGGGCTTTGCATTTGTCCTGATTTAAATTTAATTCAATTAATTTCAGACCATTTCTCCAGTTTATCAAGACCATTCTAAATCCTAACTGTATCCTACTTGTAGGCCTCTGGTCCCAGTAGTGAAATCTAGAACCCCAGCACCTCAGTTACCTGCACAGTGCCAGGGGAGATTAGGCATGTCGCAATAACATTCACACCTCCATCTCATGGGAGCTGCTTAGAGCAATGTAGAGGAGAGAGGCAGGTCTCACACCTTGTTTTTCTTCAGAGCTCAGATGTCTCAGGACTGCAGGGAAGCACCCGTGTCTATTTGTGAATTCCTTTGGAAAGCACCTGCAGAAGGAGTTAGGAGAGCAGAATTCACTAGATAAGTGAAACAGTTACAAGTTATTGTATCAAAATGAAGAGTAATGATGCAACACTGTATTAAATAGTTTTAAAAAGAATATACAATACTAACAAGTTACAATAACTATTCTATCAAATTTAAGAATAGAGATGCAGTGTTGTGTTATTTTCAAAGCTTTCAAAGGGATGTTTGTTATACAATACCAAGAGTTACAATTTGATTTTAAAATGTTGCCTTTTTCATAAATGAAGGTTTAGATACTTGAGAACTTATTGCAGGGAAATGCTAAATATCTGGATCCTGTTTGGGCTTAGTGCTCAGCTCTGTAAAGACCACACCATTTCTGTTCATGTCTAGAAGCAAAATTTTATGCACCTGGGTAATTTTGAGATAAAAAACCAGGGTGAGTGGGGATTTTAGTTGCTTCCAGGGCTAGGTGCTGCTATATAGAAGCTTTCAGCATTTCCATGTGGACTTAGGTTCCTAAATTCTGCCTAAGTTCCCATTTTGCCACCTACTTCCTTTTTTGGCTCAGACCCTGAATCATTTTGTGTCTCTGTTTATCGGTTTGTAAGGTAGATATAATAAATGGACCATCCTATCTCCCTCCCTTTGTTGACCTTGTCTGTTTTAACCTGTGAGGAATAGTTTTTTATTTTGCTTCATGTGGCCAATAGTATGGTATATTATTGTCGTTATTAAGAATAATAATGCCTCAGATAAATTTGACATGGTTTTGTCTCATAGTATTTTGATGTCTATGTTGCTTTGCTCTTCTCTGTGAACTGAAAAATCTTGACATAAAAGCTGAAATAGCATGTACTACTCCTAAAGAGGAATTTAGAAAAATGACCATGTAGAATTCCATATTGGGGTTACCCTTTTGCCTAGGGACAAACATTACACATAAACCAGTTTAAGTGATGAGAAACTGGTTTAAACCTGTAACAGAACATAAGTTCAGTGCACATAAACCAGTTTCAAAATGTCTGAAACTGGTTTAAGATAAACCTGGCTGAATGTACTGTCAGACTTAACTGATTTGGGTCAAACTAGTTTATGCAATGTCTGTGCCAGACCCCCTCCTGGTTTAAGTTAAACTAGAGTCTCCCAGCTTCCCAGATGCTGGGCTGGGCTAGGCTGTGCTGTCTGCTCCAGAGAACAGGGCTGGCTCCGCCACTCTGCTTCCTAGCCAGAGCTCCGGCAGAGACTGTAAGCATAGCAGGGTCTACCTGGCTTCCCTCTGCCCCGTCTGCCCCCTCGCTGCTTGTTGCTCACTGCTTAAGCAGGGTTGTCCCCCTTCCCTCCCTCCCCTCTCCCACAGACCTCAGCCCCACGGACCCTAGGCATGTGGTTTGCTAGCTAACACTGAGAGGTGTCAGTGTGTGTGTGTGTGTGTGTGTGTGTGTGTGTGTGTGTGTGTGTGTGTGTGTGTGTGTCCAATTCACTGGGATAGACAGGACAGCGTCTGCTTAGGGCTTTTGGAGCTAATTAACAGATCAGCTGGTAATGTCCCTCCATTGCTTCCTTGGAAAAAGCTGTTTAAGAAGTGCTTGAACTAATGAGAAAGGTTTTGTTCTGTTGATAGGCTGATAAACACGGTGTTATCAGACCCTTGCTGTCTCCCTCACCTGTGAGGTTTGAAGACAATATGAAGAAGCAGGGAGCGGGGGAGACTGAAAAGCTCAGTATCATCAAGAGATGCATACACTGCACCCCACTCCCCCTTTGCCTCAGAGTGCTAGCCAGGGGCTGCAGTCTGGCAACACTCCCTTCCCTTGAGCAGCAAGTGGGGAACAGCCTGGGACTGCAGGCAGGGTGTGGGTTTAAACCCCTCCCTAATCAAAGGTCCTGCTGGGGTCTGGCCATGCCCCCCCTCAACTCAGAGCTCTGGAAGGGAAGGGAGGGCTGCTCTAGCACCCCCCCAGATTCTAGCCTGAGCCACCACAGGCATGCGCCTGCACTTCCTCAGTCCAGAGGAAATGTCTGTGCAGTTGCAAACTGATTCAACCTAGGCAGGTTAGACTAACATATCTGAGAACAAATCCTCTCCTCCTCACTTCCATTAATGGAGCAATTAAAAAAGAAACTTTCCAGGGATACATTGCAGCATTGCAAAGATTTTCTTCACTTCAAACTCTGGCATTGCATTTTCATATGGGAATGAGAATGATGAGGCTTTATTTTTTGGCAAATTCCCATTAAACAAAACAAAATGTTGCCTAAATCATTTAAAATAGGGACCTCAGATTTGTCTCAGGGTTCCCAGGCAGCAGACACTGTTGCCAAGGGTTTCTGGGTCAGTGGTGTTACATCTGTTATCTTATGTACTGATCAAGAACCAGTTTCACTAATGCATTTTGGCTACTTTGCACCAATTTGGCCAAGCTAACATATGCTCATTTAACTGGGAAGTTAAACCAGATTTATAGCAGCTTTGCCACACTTGCATGGCTGCAAAACAGTGAGAGACTCACAGTGAATCTGGCCTGTCAGTTTTATATTGTTATTTTGTGACTAAAACCGCATGTCTGCTGACAACTTTAGGGCCTGATTGCTGTTGATTGGTTTCACATTGGCTTCAGAAAGGTTGTTTTTAAATTTAGACTGGTAAGAGTCAAAATCTTTATATTCTCCATCATACCAGGTGATAACTGTGAGAAGAATGAAGTTGTGGGATTTTTAAAATTTAAGAGGCTTTAGTTTAAGTGTCATATAGATTAGTTTTTTACAAGCAGTTTGAGTATGGCCACAGGAAGCAAATGTAAAGGAATGAAGTGCAGAGCCTCTTAGTTTTATGATTTACATTTTTTCTACCCCTTTAATTTTTTGGTCTCTAATTAAGTCACAGGATCTACCGAGGTGGATGCTAACATCTGGTAAACGGCTATCTGTGTCACTTAATGAACTACACTTGTAATTATAGGTGGAGCTCACTTCTGAAGAATTTTAAGACAGGAATTTCAAGAAGCAAAACTTTACTTTGAAAAGAAGTGTGTGTGTTTTCTACCCTGAGCAAAATCTGAGGTTAATCAGAGTGGTTGACATCACAGGCAAAAGTTGATGGGTTAGAAGATGCTATTAATTTGGTTAAGGGTTCTGTGCATTCCTTCATTAGTTCTTGTTAATATATTCTGCACCATCCTTCACCTTGGTCACTTCTTTTAAGAAGGTGCCAGAATAATTATGGAATCATTTTATTCTGTTGGGCAGTTTAATAATTTTGGAGTGTTTTTGGAGCAAGAGGTAAAGTACAACAGCCTCCTCCTAAGGCTGGATGGGTGGGTAGGTAGGTAACAATATTTGCTAGAAATGCTTTTCAACATTTGCATCTGGAAGGTTATGTTTCCTTGGGGGTACGGACTTCTCCACAGCTATCCATCCCTCTGCCACTTTGCAACAAGAGTACTGAAATGTGCAGTTCATAGGAACACATTTTAAGACCCTCAGGAAATTTTAGTCGGTGCAGAAAGTGGCTGCCCACTTTTAAAATGAGATTTCTCAGATAGAACACATTACACACATGCATTGTAACTCGAAATTCTTAAGTTGAGGACTGCCTGTGTATATATATACACCTGTGTATATAATATACCTGAAATAAGGCCACAAACAGGGATCTGAACTCAGAGCTCAGTTCTCTAAAGCTAGTAACCACATCATTTGGCTACTGAGTCAGGTTCCCTCTTTCTTACTCTCTCTTCCCCCATGGCTAGAAGCAGACATTCAAAAAGCCTGAGCCCGAATTGATTCAACCTTGGCAGGTTAGTCTAACCTGGCTAGGCTGAACCAGTTGGAAACTGAACAGACATTCTCTCTGGACTGAGGATGTCTTGCGTAGAGTTGAGCTGAGGGGGGCATGGCCAGGCCCTGGCAGGACTTTGTCATTAGGGAGGTTTGCCTGCACCATCCCAGACTTTTCCCCACTGGCTGCTCAAGGGGTGGGAGAGTTGTTTACCCCCAGACACTTGCTAGCACTCTGAGGCAAGGTGGGGTGGGGAGTGCTGTTAATGATACGAAACTCTTCAATCTCCCTCCCTGCTTGTCAGACTGTCTGCAGCAAACTGACAGGAGAGCAAGGTAGCCCGAAGCTGATAAGAGTCTTTATCACCCGATTAGCAAAACAATAGGCTCTCTCCCATTACTTCAACTCCTCTTAAACAGTTTACCAGGGTTACCTGTTGATTAGTTCCAAAAGCACTTTTCTGTCTGCCTGCCTGTGCCAATGAAGTTGGAGAGACACACACCTCTTGGCATTAGCTAGCACACCACATGCCTAGGGTCTGTTGGGCTGGGGTCCATGCTGTGGGAGATGGGAAGGAAGACAGGGGAGGGATTTCTTGCTTGAGTGCAATGCAGGGGTTGGACCAGTGGCATACCGTGAGTCTCCAACGCCTGGGGACCAGTACCTGCATTTGTGCCGCCCCAGATGATCTGAGCAGGTTGTGGATCCCTAGGCAAATCAGCCTCTGCAGGGCCCCGCTTCCTGCCCCATGGCACTTCTGTAGGAGAATTAGCAGTGCGGCACACTGGGTGCAGGGGGAAGGGCAGCGGCCAGAATTTCCAGCCAGAATGGCAAAAGAAATCCACAGCTTGCTAGGTGGGTGGGTGGGCCACACACAAAATGTGGGAGGTGTCCTGGCCTCTCTGGTTGGAGCCCCCCTCTCTCCCCAGGCCAGCACCCAGGGGCCATGGTCCCCCTACTACCCCACCCCCCATCAGTACTCCACTGGGTAGGGCAGGGAGAAGTCAACAGACCCTGCTGCATCTGCAGTCTCTGCCACAGCCTTATACAGCACTAGGTAGCATACCACATGCTGGCTATGATCCATGCTGTGGGAAAGGGGAGGAAGAGCTGCCTGCTTAAGCAGGAAGTGGTGAAAGGGGAAGGGAAGGGGGGCACAGGGAATCCAGCAGACCCTGCTGTGACTGCAAGTCTCTGCTGGAGGAGCTCTGCCCTGGGAACAGAAGGGAGGGGCCAGCCCTGCTGTGAAGCAGAAACCCCTGCCCAGCCCAGAGAGCATGCCAGGATGCTGAGGGTGTTTGGTTTATCTTAAACCAACAAGGGGTCTGGGACAGATATTGTATAAACTGGTTGGAGCCAAATCAGTTAAGTCTGATACCACATTCAACCAGGTTTATTGCAACCTGGTTTCAACCATTTTCAAACTGGTTTATGTGGACTGAACATCTGTTCTGTTACAGGTTTCAACCAGTTTCTGATCACTTAAACTCCTGCAAGACTGTTTCAGGCTGGACATAAGGAATAATTTCTTTACTGTCTGAGCTCCCAAGGTCTGGAACAGTCTGCCAGCGGAGGTGGTTCAAGCACCTACATTGAACACCTTCAAGAGTAAATTGGATGCTTATCTTGCTGGGATCCTATGACCCCAGGTGACTTCCTGCCCTTTGGGCAGGGGGCTGGACTCGATGATCTCCTGAGGTCCCTTCCAGCCCTAATGTCTATGAAATCTATGAAACTGGTTTATGTGTAATGTACAGACCGTGAGTCCTGTATTTCTTTATGCACAGTGGCACAGCAGCAGCAGGAAGGTGAAGAGTGCCCTTGCCTACCCTCAGCACCCTAACCTGTAATCTAGTGTTTAGGGCATTCTTATGGAAGATGAGAGATATGGGTTTGAACCTTTCACAGGCTGAAGATAATATTGAATCTAGGTCTCTCATTTCCCAGCAAGAACCTTAATAACTAGGCTATTTCAAAAAAGGCAGGTAACATCACCATTGTGTCCTCTTCTGGCCGTGTTTTAGAGGGAAGTGGCAGTCTGTGCTGCCCTGGGTGCTAAACTCAGTGCTGTATGTGGGTTTTAGGCATGCTTACCAGATTGAGCCCCTTGGAGTTTGAAGGGATTCCTGGTTTGTGATACCGAAACAAATGTCAGTGTCAAAGAGACACTAAACTGTTTGGTTGAGATGGTGAGAGTTTTGGGCAACAGCAGGGGAAATACTTCAGGTATCTAAGTCCATGTACAGGCATTATGTTTCTATTGTGACAATTGCTGTTCTCCCAGTAGAAACTAGAAATGTACAAGTGTTCGTTCAATTTCACCTTGAGGAAACATGTCCCATCTGGGAGAATGACACCTGGAATACTTCCACTGCAAGAGATTTTCTTTCACAAGAATGAATACCTGTATGCTGCTTCCCTCCAAGTATGGGAGGGGAGCAAAGCATCAGAGACTGCCTAGTTTGGGGAATGGGCTGAGGGCTTTGCATTGCTGCTCCCTCCACTCCACTCCTGGGCTAGGGACAGACATTATACATAAATTGGTTTAAGTGATCAGAAACCGGTTTAAATCTGTAACAGAACAGATGTCCAGTGTACATAAACCAGTTTGAAAATGGCTGAAACTGGTTTGAGATAAACCTGGCTGAATTTGTATCAGACTTAACTAATTTGGGACAAATTGGTCTATGCAATGTCTGTCCCAGACCCCTTCCTGGTTTAATTTAAACCACAGTCCAGCATCCAAGGTTCTTTGCAGCCCTGGGGGGGAGGTGGGGGGAGGTTTGCTTTAGAGCAGGGCTGGCCCTCTGCTCCCTAGTTGAAGCTCTGGTAGAGACTGCAGGCACAGCAGTGTCTGTCTGCTTCTGCTTGCCCCAGCCACCTTACCACTTCCTGCTCAAGCAGGGATCCCCCCCTCCCCTTTTCCATGGCAGAGACTAGCCAGTATGTGGTATGCTAGCTAATGCTGAGAGGTGTCTGTGTAAAGCGGACAGGACAGGCATTTTGGAGCTAATCAATAGGTCAGCTGGTAATGTCCCTCCATTTTTTCCATGAAAAAAGTTGTTTAAGGAGAGCTTGAACTAATGAGAGAGGCTTTTGTTTGTTTGATGGGGTGCTAAATGCTGTTACTACTCCCTGTGTAACTCCCTGCTGTGTAACTAAATGCTGTGCAACTCCCTGCTGGTCAGGAGCAGCGAGGGGCGGGGGGAGCATCCTGCCAGGGCCTGGCCATGCCTCCCTTCAGCTCAGCATTTTGGAAGGGAAGGGAGGGCTGCTCTAGTGCCTCCCAGCTTCCAGCCTGAGCCACTGTAGGCACGTGCCTGCATTTCTGCTGTCCAGAGGGGATATCTGCATGGTTATAAACTGGTTCAGCCTGGCCAGGTTAGACTAACATGAAAAGATTGAATCAATTCAGGCTCAGGGTTTTTGAATGTCTGTCCCTACTCCAAAGACCAGGAGCAGGCCAGAAAACAGTGCCCCCACCTGTTCCCCAGACCAGAGGTCCTTGTTCTGGGGAAGGCGCAGGGAAGACTCTCCCTGGTCTGGGGAAGATGCAGAGACCCAGCAAGATGGGGTGGCTGCAGGCTGAACACCTGTACTGCTGCTGGAAAGATTTCTAGCAGTGGAATTTTTTTTAGAAATTGCTACTTCTAGAAATAAACACATGTTCATGACCTATGCAGTTTCACTGGCCAGGGCATTGGCACTTCTGGTCTTTTAGGAGCTTAAATTGTTTGCAGTGATTTTGCGGACTGCACGGATGTCTCAATTCTGTGAAAGTTTCACTTTTGGCACTGGAGTGCTTTTTTGGATCTGTTTCTTATTCAATAAGAATTATTCATTGCTTGTAATTCTTGCTTTGCAAATTCTGTATTAAATAGCTTATATGACAACCATGTGAACAATGATTAACCTCATAGCCCTATTGAAATGCACCCCCATTTGATGGATTTGTATTGTTTCCAAAACTCTCCCAGTTAGGCAACCTTCATTATGATTCATTCTCAACAGACAAAAAAATCTCTTTCCTGGGAGATCTTCAGATAAAGCTGCAATCACAAGTGAATGCACCTGTGTCGAAACAGAGATACAGGAAATCATTGAATCATGTATGTGATCCCATATCTGTTCATCAAAGCAGTTGAGCATGTTGTTAAATTTATTATGATGCGAGTACAGTATTTTGTATGTTTAAACTCCTACCATTTAAAAAATGACAGCAAATGGCAATGCTCTTAAAGTTTTTATTTATGTATATAGTCATTAGATTTTTATGCCATCCTTCCCAAGAAGGCTCCGGGTGGCTTACAGTAAAAGACATTCAAAAGAACCACAACAGAATAATAAGGAAAGCCCATCCATTCCTGCCTTTCATGTTGAAATGGGCCTATTATCAGACAGCTATCCTTATGCCATAAACTTTTCATTAATATCTCTTCACATGGCATTTAGATTTCTTTTTTTTTAAAAACTAAATCCATTCAAGACTAACTTTGCCATTATTTGGGTTGGAGCATTAGACTGTTGCATTTTAATTTACTGTTCTCTTTAGAACTGTAGTACAATCGTGCACAAATATTTTTATTCCCACAAGGAAGGCTTGGACCAGGGATTCTCCTAGCCTGAAATACAGTTTATACAAATATTATCTTTTTTGCACTGCACAAAAAAGTAATACATTTCCTTTGGCATCACTTTATCTAGGTTAGATGTCCTTTGAAAGTCATGATTCTCTCCCCTCCTCTCGTCTGCTTTATGTTTACCATAAAGAAGAATGTCTGTTTCTACAAGGAGAGAAAATAATTTTGAATCACAAGCAAGGAAGTTGTGACTTGTTAACTCTGTATTTTGCCTTTTGAGTGGCAAGAAACAGAGATCAATGTTTACTTTTGCTTTTAACACCTTTTGCCTTTTTTGTCTAGAATAAAGAAGTGACATGCAAACGAGAGAAGTGCCCAACACTTTCCAAGGAGTGTGCCCTAGTTGTTAAGCAGAGAGGAGCCTGCTGCGAGCGATGCAAAGGTGCAGTTCTCTTAATCTATTCTTTCTCTCTCTCTCTCATTTTCTCATGGCTTTTAATTTAGCTTGCTCGGTGTAGAGTGAAATCAAAAGCTTTGCAGTGGTGGCTTACAATATATAATCGAGGCCTGATATTGATTTGAAGAGAACATACAGGTTATAAAGAGATATGTAATCAAAATAGAACATCTGAATGTGTTAGTTTCCAAGTTATCACAGAAGCTTTAAATCTATTTTATCTATTTTATTATTGCAGTATTACTCTGTTCTTTTGAAATTATAATCTTATTATTCCAAGAAGGAAGGATGCAAGTGTGAACCTAAGAACTCTGAATCCGATGGAAATAAAAGCTTAGTAGACTTAGTGGAACAGATTCCAAATGTTTGGCAGAACTGCTAAATTTTCCATCAGAGGATGAATTGTGCTTACTGCTAAAGGGAGATACCTTATTATCCAGGCTTGCTGCATTCCCAGTCTGTCTCCCAAATAATTCCTTACTTCATCTGAATGAATTCTCCATTCTCTACTACCACTGCCTCTGTAAGAAGCTGCTCAATCAAAAGCAAGCTGATAACAAGGTCCAAGCACTCAAGTGATCCCCTATGCTTTTTGCCCAGTTTGACAGAGATTTCGTATTTCATACCTCTGATCTTGGAAGTTTCTGACTGAATGGAAATTTTTGTCTCCTTCCCATAGTGAATACATATGCGGATGCTTTTTCAACTTGCTTTCAGACAAGTAAGCCTTATCTGTTCAATGAAGATAACCTAAAGGGCAGTTAAGCAAGTAGCACAGAAGCTACAGCTACTGCTCATTCATTTATTGGCCACATTATTGGCCACATCAGGCTGACTTCCGATACAGCCAATTTTCTTTATATTGGTGGTGATCCAATACCAGACCAATGTATCGGTGCACCTCTAAAACAAATGGAATTGAAAAACAGCCTTTGTGATTGGAAAGAAAATGAGTAGCAGGTAAAAGCTTCTGAAATTAAAAAAGCAATATGTTATCTGTAAAACTTCAGCCAAGTTTTATTCAAGTAATAATTCAATGATCTAGATTCATAATTAATATCTTAAACTTGTGCTGTACTTTAAGCTTTTGAGTACTTCGGTTGGAAACTCTTTGGGGCAGCTATCTTTTTTGTTCTGTGTTTGTATAGCACTTAGGCTAGGTACAGACATTTAAAAAGCCAAGGCAGAACCAATCTAAGTTATGTTGTTTTCTGTAAGTGGTGTAGTTTAGACCTGTCGTGAACAGAACACACATTGGGTGCACCAAATTTATGTTTTGTTACAAGTATAGATTGGTTTCTGATCATTTATACTGGTAAAAATGTAATGTCTGTAACTGGCCTGTGTAATAGAGGCCCGGTTAAGGGCTGGGGAGCTTAAGCATTGCAGTTAAAAATGCAAATACAAATAAACATGAGGAACCCCAATGATTTCAATGAAACTGAAGATGGGTTTGTAATTTGACACAGACACAAGTATATTGCTAAACTGGGGGATGGGATGGCATACTTCTTATAGATCTGGTCTGGCAACGATATTCTAAAAACTTTATACTCTGAAATAATAAACCTTTGTTCAATATGTCCTTTTTGTAACTAATGTTTATAAAAATGGATTTGGCAGCTTTTTGTATTTAGATGGACCGAGATATGTCATTTTAATTTGGGGCACTCTCCATCTCTAATGACAAATTATTTGTTTTCTGAATAAGTTTTGTTACTGGATTAGAGGTGGTTAAATCATGCTTATTATCACTGTGAGCCATAATCCTACTAATGCTTCCATGTTCTTAGTAATATGCAGCTTCTATAGATATGCAAAGATATAATCACTGGCCAGAGATAAGATATAAAGGCATTTGTTGCTATGGGCATGTTTTATCTTGTTCTAAGTTGTCCCATGCTCTCTTTTTCATGTGCAATTTGATCTTTTTTTTGTTTTGTTAAATACTGGATGCTAATTTTAAAATTGTTTTATTAATGACTTTAGTGTTTATTAAATATGCTTCTCTGATGCTTCTCTGATACATTTAAAAATGAAATATTGTGCTATGGAATAGCACAGGCAAGAATTCTGGTCTTCCTGAATATGAAATATTCAGTTACTATAATTAATTATGGTTTTTTGAAGTGACATTAAAACATACATTTTGGGATTTAAGCCAGGTTCTAACTATAGCTACAAGGGTGTGTTTATTCAGGGAAGTTAATGGATAGGAATCTAAAATGTGAATATACAGTATACTAGCTGTGTATGTTAGTTCTATGATAACTTCCTATATGGACACAGTTTTTCTACACTGAACTCTGTGCACTGGGTTTCTGCCTTGAGAGCCCTGGGAAGCCTCCAAGACCCCAGGTAAAGCTGGTGGGGCCAGCCTAGGTGCTGACCCCAGGCTCCCCTACCCCACCTGGGGTAACTTGCCACGTGCCAGAGCACACATGCATGGGCATTCCCTAGAGACAAGTAGCAGTGGCAGAACTATGTGCTGCTTTTATTTGTCCTTGGAGAAACCCATGTGTGCGCATGTTTGGATGCACTCCTGGTGGCTATGACAGAAGCAGCTGGATTTGCACTATTAGTGCAGGACCGAAACAATTCAGAGCATTTTGTTTAGCTTCTTTATGTGCATTTCACTCAACTAAGAGATAAACAAAAGAGGCCAATAAGCCTTTAAGAATGTTTTATGCAAATGAACTGATAAATACAAACCAGAAGTGGAATACTAGATTCTCAGTATCTGCAGATTTGTCTCTACTTAGAATTTTAGTTTGCTACTGACTGCGGCATTTTTCACATATGAAGATATATTTAAATATATCTATGTATGGAATTTGCAGTTTGTTTAAACTCAGCCAACAAGTTTATTGTTAGTGAAATATGGCTGAATTTGCAAGGGCTTTTTGGCTTGATCTGGTATTTCTGCATTAGTTTGCCTGTGCTTTTCCCTGAGGAATAATTTATCAAAAATTAAATAGAACATGTCTTGCTACTTTGCTTTCTTTTTGCTGATGTTTATTTTTCATGCCAATAGAAAGGTTACTTTTTACCTCGTAGGAGGAGGAAAAGAAAGAAAAATAGGAGAAGAAAGATGATGTAGAAAACGGGGACAAAGAGCCAATCTGTAGTATGTCACTCTCTTGCTTTCTCTTGGGACTGTAGGAAATGACTTGTCTATAAAATTCCCATTAGCTGAAAAGAAGCAAAAAATCCTGCTGGAATCTTGTTAGGCAATGTCAAGTTGAATAATAAAGGCTTGTTTTTAATGAACTTCTGAAGATACTGCCTAAGTATTAGTACTTTGAGCTTGTCTTTTCCAGCCAATTTTGCCTTTTTTATTATATTGTCATGTGTCGCTGGGGAAAGTGAGGGAAAAGCATTCATTAAAAAGCCATACACAGAGTGAGATACCAAGTAGCTTATTGACTATTGGCTTGTCTGTGTGGTAAATAGAACAAGCATAACTAAATTGATTACAATTCATACATTAAGTTTTTTTTCCCAGATCTAGTCTTTGAATAGAATAAGAGTGCTCTATTACAAACAAACACATCATACATTATATAATATTATTTTAAACTTGGGTATTTTAATCTTAAATATGTATGGCATTTGCTGAATTGACTTGAAATAGCTAACGGTGCAAATTGCAACTGATTTAGCTATTTTGTTTGCATTTACTGTTTAGATAAAGACCTACATCTAGATCTAGAGAATGAGTGGGACTTTATCGGGTTGCTAGTAGGTAACAAGCAGTTTCGTTTTATATACAACAATGAACTGGCTTCAAAAGCTTTAGTGGTTTGGTTTGCTGCAGATAAGCAGCCTAAACCTTGCATACTTATTTGGGACTTATCTGAATAGTTTGGTTCCAGGTAGCTATAGAAGCAAACCTGCAACTAACTGAAAGTTAATATTTTACATTAATAAAACAGAGGAAAGCCATAGAAGAGACTGGAAATTAGGGTCAGGTTTTCAGTGGGTGTAAATCATAATTGGTCTGTTAAAATAAACCCAGCCAAATGCAGGGTAGATTTGCAACTCATAGACTTAACTAAATCAGAGATTCATAAGCTTTGATATACAGTAGCTTACTTCATCAGAGGTGACCTGTTGCTTATGAAAGCTTATACATGTCTGATTTTGTCAGTCTGTAAGGTATAAATCTACCCTGCCTTCTGCCTGACATCAGACTTATATGGCTAACTACTTCTCTCTGAAATAAAAACTACCCAGGGATAACTGGTGCATCCTGAGTCTGAAGGGGCACAATTTGTGGGCAGGCCCAGGGGTGGGCCAACTCCTGTACTTGTGTGCTGTAACTTATTGCCCCCACAACATTCCACTGGCCCGCGTGGCAAAAACACCTGCCCCATCCTGAGTGGTGCTGAGTCAGGAGCCAATCTCAGGGGGGGCTCATGCCTCCTCATATCCCCCCTACCAGTCACCTGTGAAACTAGTTCATTCTTTCCGTTGTGCTTTAAGTAAGTATTTAAGATGCATGTAAAGAGGAATTTAGTGTTTATGTACACAAGTAAGTATTCAGGCTCTGTTTGGATAAAATCAAGGAAGGCCAGGAGCTTTTCCCCCCATCCCAGTGTTGGATAGAGGATGTAACAATTAACATAATGATATCTGCTAGAAATTAAAAGGATTTTTAGGATCTTAAAGAAGCGTTTCATTGTAGTCAGTTGTACAGAATGAAGTGTGATGCTTTCACTGATATCATTTTATGTCAGGTAACCAAATGTGGTTCATGTTCAGTTATGTAGTTGCTAGAATTCTGCCTGTTTAAATAAGCTTATTGAAGCAGAAAGCTTTTATTCAGCTGATTTTGAAATCTCAGAGTCTCAGAAACTTTCATAGTGTGATTAAGTGGGTTCAGAAAATCTTGCCTTCCCTGTGTTTGCTGAGACAGGAATATTGAAAGTAGTTCTGAGAGACTAGCCAGTATGTAGGCTTTGTTTTTTTTCAGTTTGAAAAATGCTTTGTGGGTTCAGATTTGGGAAATATAAAAGGCATACAGTTATGGGAGAGGACACACTGCTGGTCAAGGAGCAATGGCATTCTAGGGGAAGGTGATTGGGGTAAGCACACCAGTCACCAACTTGTGGGGGCTGGGAGCAAGCAGAAAAAAAAAAGCTTCTGGAGCAGTTGGATGATTGTGCTAGTGGTGTATTGGCAACTGAAAGTTGCTGGTACCCCAGATGCCCAGCAACAGAGCTAATGGAGTCTGTGGGAGGATTGGTGGGATCAGGGGGGCTGGTGGAGTCCATGGTGGGAATTGGCAGGGATCAGAGAGCTAGTGGGGTTTGCTAGAAGACTTAGGGGGGGGGGGGGTGTGGAATACAGGGTATTGCTGGGGTCCAGAAAGGTTTGGTGTGATCAGGGGGACTAGCAGTTTGCAGAGGGTGGAGCTTCAGGGAATGGGGGGTTATCACCCTCCCCCCCTGCAGCAGGGGCTGCTTAGTCCCCCAAACCACCCACCCCCAGATAAGCAATTCTCCCCATCCTGCCTGCCCTTCCCTGCACCCTGACTTAATTTGACCAGCTCCTGGCACTGAGAGTGGCTTGTGGGATGGGTTTTTTTGGCAGGCTCAGGGAGGCTGGCTGGTCCATCTGGAGGTGGGCGAGGGGCTGGGGGGGGAGGTATAAAAATAGCTGGGTGCCAGAAAAGCACAGCCCTAGGACTGAGGCTAGCAGCTGGGCTTTTCCAGCTCTGGGGTTGTGCTGGGAACTGTACAGATGTTCATTTAGACTGGTCTTGCTGGACCCAATCTAAGTTAAACTACATCCAAGGTAGGGTTCATCTAGATCAGGTTGGCCATTTTTCAGCTGATCTAAACTTCCTGAATGTTTGTACAGTTTGTACTTAGATCCACCTTACTAGAGCTCTAAGTGTAAGGTCTACATCTGGGCAAACTAAGTTAGATTGGATGGCCATTATTAATGTGATCTAACCTCCTCCAATGTCTGTATGTACCGATATAGGGCTTGATCCTGTAGGGTGCTTAGTGGTTTGACCATGATCCAACAAAACATTTAGAACCACAGTTATCTATGAGCACTTGTATAGTCCCCTTGCAGTGCTTAAAATCAAATGCATGCTTATGTGCTTTCCTGTACTGGGGGCAGAATGCTTAGATTTTTTGGAGAACTGAGCCCATACTGAACTTTCACAAGTCAATGAAACTGAAATTCTTCAAACAGGTTGAAGTCCCCTGTCAGGGTTTGCAGTTTGAAGTCATTGGGACTGTGAAATGAAGTTGCTTGGGTAATTTTGAAAAAAATCCCCATCCTTAGGAGTTTAAATATTCATGATTATTGGCAGAAATCTACTCCCTGAATTGTAGAAGGGTTCATTTACTTGGGAAAATTACAGAAATTGTTTAATTCTTAAAAGTAGCACCCAAGCCTTCATTTTAAAAAAGTTTTTTTTCCTTCATAACAATTTTGCAAAATCCATATGCCTTCTCCGTAGTGGTCTCTTAAAAAAACAGCTTGTTACACATTTGTAATCTAAAATTGCCATAGCAAAAGTTTTCAAATTAATTTAGAAAGCCCAGAGACTTACAAACCAGATAGAAATAACCCACTCAAATAAAAACGGACACAATTTTAAATCTGATCTAAATTACATTGATTGTTCTGCCTTGCCTTTTTGAAAAGGATGCTTTTTTATCAAGAAACTATCATTAAATATGTTTATTAGAAAACATGAAAAGGTTAAAAACAAAAAAGAATGCATTTCTCAAATTAAAAAATACACTTTTTTTGTAAGTACATATTGGGGATGAGTGCAGATAAAATATACTGTGTATCCTGGTTAATTGCACGATTAATTTAGACCACTACACATGCAAAGTATTAACTATCACACCATATAAAAGTCCATCTAGCTATAAAGTTAAAGCTGGAAAATGTGTAATATCTTTATCTGGTTTCTATCCAGCTTTAAATTGTATGTCTACCATCTGATGGAGCTTCCAGCCACATTGCCAGCTCCTGGGGCACCACACGCTGCCACAGTTAGAAGTCCCATCATCTGTGGTACTTTGCTTAGGCCCCAGAAGAGCCACATACCTGCCAGTGGGGGCCAGAGCACTGGGTGAGGCCCTGGACAACCCTCTCCTCCTGCAGTCCCTGCTCCAGCCCACCTGCCCTACTGCCCACAAACCTCTTACCCCCTTCCCATCCCCAGTACAACTCTCAGGACATGCACATGTTTGAAACAAAAAAACTTTATTTCTCTAACAATACCCACCCCAATCCCTCTCCCCTCCCCACTCAACAGAGTCCCCTCCCCAAAAAACACAGCCCTTCCGACCCCCTCCCCCTCCCTTCCCACCCACCAACAATAAAAAACCCACTTTCAACATCAAAAAATTTACAAGGTCTCTGTTTTTATGTCCCAGAGTTGGGGACAGTGAGGTTGGGGGGGACCTAGGGTACAGAGCCTAGGGTCAGCTGCCCAGCACCCCAGCCTCAGACCATTCCCCTTTGGGTTTGGGGTCTGCAGCAACCCCAGCGGGTGGCAGGCTCATGCTGTGGCCACCTGGGAAGGCGCTCCCTAGGGCGGGAAGCTTCCCCTCTGCCCTCGTGCAGCCTCAGTGTCCCTGTGAGGCAGTTCAGGTCCTCAGGTGCATGGTGCAGGGCAGAGCAGTGGGGCTGGGCCCAGGTGGGTGGTAGCAGGTCTGGGGCAGGGGCTGGGCCAGGGGGTTGGCCTGTAGCAGGTTGGTGGGTGGGACCCAGAGGCCTGGCAGCAGGGGGCATGGACATGACCACCAAGGCCAGGATAGTGTCTAGGTTTGGTGGTCAGCATCTTTGGCTTCTACTGCCTGGATAGCCACCTGCTGCTGGAGCAGCTCAATGCATTCCCACTCCAGGCCCTCCATCCACCTGCAGTGCTTCCTTGCCCTGTGCACTTGTCCCGTGTCTCCTTCTGGGTAGTGTTCCAGGCAATGTCCTCTGCCTGCCAGGCCTGCTCCCATGCCTCCTGCTCCTCTGCCACTGCCATCAGCTGCTGGAGCAGGATGGTCCTATCCAGGGTGCACTGCTGCTGCAGCTGATGCATCCATATGGCTCCAGCATTGGGTGGAAGCAGCCCAGAGCCTGCATCCCTGCTGGGTCTGAGACAGAAGACAGAAGCCTTTTGTGAGAGTTTGCAACAGTTCATAGGTAAGATGCTCTGCACCAGAGGCCATGCGCTGTCCAGCCTCAGATTGGGTGTTGGCCATGCATGGGTGCCCAGAGAGCATGCTAAGTTGGCCAGGCAGGTCCAGGCCTAGGTGGCCACTGGCTGAGCCCCACATCCCTGCTTGCTGCACTGAGGCTTGCAACCTGCTGGGTGCTGGCTTCAGGCAGCCTGCCTCCCCTGTCCCTTTCTCAGGGTGGGACAGGCCAGGCTTCTGGCAGCACCTGCTACCATGGCTCCAGACCCCACTGCCCCCCATGCAGGACAGCCATTCTGCTGCGCTGCCACCCAGCCCACAGCACGCAGGTTTGGGGTGTGTGGAGCTCCCAGACAACCAGTGAAAGGGGCACATCTGTGCTCCTGGCTTGGGATCCTGACTGGCTTGGGATCATGACAATGGTGGGGAGGGCAAGCCTGGGCTGCCCCACAACCTCCACGGCTGCCTGGAGGGCTACCTGTGATGGTGCTACATGTCTCTGTCCCCCACTGCTGAGAAGGACATCACCTTCAGCATTGGCACCTTCCTCGAGGTATGAGAGGCCCATGACCCCTCAGCTGTGGGAACCTGGGTTGATGAATACAGTTCTGAACTGTGTCCTGTCTCTCTGGGATCTGTAGTGGGGGCAGCCTGGTGCCAGGGGAGTGCAGGTGGGTCAGGCAGGGAGTGGGGGCAGGAGTAGAGGCCAGGACTGGGGACAGGGCAGGGGCGGGGCTGGGCAAAGGCTGCAACAAGCTGCAGCCATTTGCAACACTCACCTGTGGCTGAGCAGCAGCTCTGGAAAGGGGACAGGCCAGGCAGAGGCAGCCTGTACTCAGGCCAAGGGGGCGCATGAGGCCTGCAGTGTTCCTGCGTATTGCACAGGAGGCACCAGGCTTCTGTGCAGTGTGCCCCAAGGCACAAAATGGTTGCAGATTTTTATAGCCTGCAGCTAGGGGCTGTCAGAGAGCAGCCCAGGTCTGGCCCAGGAGAGGGTCTAAGCCAGGAGCCCTGGGGGTAGACTCAGGCCAGGCACCTACTGGCAGGGCAGACCTGGCACTAAATTTAGTGCTGGGTTACATCTACATGTGCATTACTGTGCATTAACTAATCACAACTAAATTTTATACCTGCATTTGGAGATATGAAATGTTGTTGCAATTATCTATTTTCACTGTGCAGTAAGGGCATGCATGTGTAGACATGCACCCTTACTGCATAGTAAATTGAGCTAAGGCACATTAACATATCTCGTGTAGATGCTTCCTTCATGTAGGTTCACCTCTGAGGTAGCTGAGCAATAAGAATTAATTAAGAAACTGACCTTTATTTTCATAAAGAACAACCAATTATGAATTACCAGATTTTCCAGCTTGTTCTACTTTGGCACTGATTTAGGGAAAATGCAGAAGGCAGGATGGATATATGCTTCAAAAGGATTCTATTAAAAGCATATGATGTTTGAGAAGCAGGAAAAGGCTGGTTACCCTACGAAACTTGTTCAGTTTTTATGAGTGACATCAGGACCTCTGTCCTCCTATTTCCCTTACCTATACCCACAGCTGCCTCAGAAATAATGTTACAATCATCATCTCTAGCCCAGGGGTGGGCAAAATGGCAGATCCAGCTGGTAGTCAGACTCCATTTCCCAGCAGTCTCTGCCCACATGGCTTGGGATGGTCTCCATGGAGACGCCAGTCACAGCTGTGCTGTGATAGTGCGAAGCTGGTGTTGCCATGGAGACTGGCCCCAGCTGTGTTGGCAGGGCAGTGGCAGGGAAAGCAGTGGACTGCTCCGGAGCTGCTGGGATTTTGCAGCAGGGTCAGCTTGGTCCAGGGCCAGGGCAGAGTTGCAATACGCAGCCTGCATTCTCCAGGCAGGGGCACACAGGGAGCGGATCATGGTTTTTTCCTGGCTCCTTGCAATGCTGACAGCCTGCTCCACAGCAGGGGTGCAGCCGCAATCAGCTGCCTGTGTGCCCCTGTCTGGAGCATGCAGGCTACAGATCACAGCTCTGCCCTGTCTCCTTGCAGCTGTGATAGTCTGGTTCTGAGCTGGGGCAGAACCATGATCTGCTGCCTATGCACCCCTGTCCTGAGCATTCAGGCTACAGATCGCAGCTCTGCCCTGGCCCCAGACCAAGCTTTCCCTGCCACAATATCCCAGGGCTCCAAAGCAGCCGCCTGCCTTGTGTTTCATAGTTTCATAGTTTCTAGGGTTGCCCTGGGCAGGAACAAGTGCTGGTATCATAATATCCCAGCCACATATCTATCCAACCTCCTCTTGAAGACCCTAAGGTAGAGGAGAGCACCACTTCCCTTGGTAGCCCATTCCAGAGCCTGGCAGTCCTAACCATAAAGTAACACCTCCAATACCAAGCCTGAACCTACTCTCAGTCAATTTGTATCTGTTAGTCCTTGTTATCCCAGGTGGTGCCTCAGGGAACAGAGCCTCACCTATTTTCCGCTGGTCCCCTTGGTGAGTTTATAGACAGCCACCAGATCTGCTCTCAGTCTTCTCTTGTGGAGGCTGACTAGATTCAGGCTCTTTAGTCTATCTTTGTAGGGCCTGCCCTGCTGCCCCCTAACCATGTGAGTGGCCCTTCTCTGGAACCTCTCAAGGTAAGCCACATCCTTCTTGAAGTGTGGCGCCCAGAACTGGATGCAGTACTCCAACTGTGGCCTGACCAGCACCACATAGAGGGGAAGGATCACTTCCCTGGACCTGCTTGTGATGGATCTTGTAGATGCATGACAAGGTGTGGTTAGCCTTACTGACCGCTTCCTTGCATTGGTGGCTCGTGTCCATCCTGGAGTCAACAATGACTCCAAGATCTCTCTCAGCCTCTGTGTTGTTGAGAAGGGTGTTCCCCAGCCTATAGGTATGTTGCAGGTTCCTTCTGCGCTGGTTTTGTCCCTCTGACACTATAATGGGTCTTATATCAGTTAAGGAGACTAAGACACGGTTGTCCTAAACTAAAAGCAAGTTTATTGAACCGTAACAGATATAATGGGTTCCGGAGGCAGTATGGTTGCAGCTAAGAATAAGAGTCCAGAAACCAGATATGTCAGTCTCTTGCCAAGTGTCGGTACAATTGAGCTGGGTCCAGAAACCTCTGAGTCCCAACACCCACCCTGCCATGCACCCTGCCAGTGTAGCTGGGGCTATTCTCCATGGCAACCCCAGTCTTGTGCTATCACAAGGGCAAGGCTGGAGACAGGCTCCAGCCATGCGGGCAGGGGCTGCTGGGAAATGGAGTCCACTGCTGGTTGGATCTGGCCTGTGGGCCAGACTTTGCCTACTCCTGCTTTAGCCCATATTATGCTACTTACTCCAGTGGCATATCTTGGATTCTGGAAACAAATGCCAATGGTTTTCACTTTTTGAAGGAAAACATTCTGTTTAGAGTCTTCCTAATTTTTAATTTGTTTAATGCTTTTGACCCTAAGGTATTTTGGGCTTCATGCACCTGTAAGTCTTTACACTGCCAGGAGGAAGAAGTCTACTCCATTTATCATTCTTCACTGCTGGATTCTTGAGCCTGGTGCATGAACTGCTTTGCTGTGGAATCATGTCTCTTTTGGGCCAGTGAATTTGCAGTGACTCTCTCGGCCAAATTTTCAGCTGATATAAGTTGTCATAGCTCCTTTGAAGTTAATGTAGGTATACTGACTTACCTCAAGTGAGAATATGACCTTTTATTTTGTCAGTAGTCCACATTACCTCTGTGTATGGCATCATAAACTTGATAATTATCTTTTATAGGCATAGTTATATCATTTAGAAGTGACATTAGTATTTAACTTATACTCTTTTAATTTTCTTGGCAGCATCTATAAACTCTACTTCATTGTGTCTTTGACTAGTGCAGAACTGATGGTCTGTGTAGTGAAACTTCTAATTAGAAGACTTGTTTTAGGAGCTAACAAATGGACTGTTGTATAGGCATTTGGTTCCCTAAGATATCATTGAAATTAGCAAGTTCTTAAGCTGATTAATGTACATCACCTTCTAATTACATTTTGTACTGCATACAGATTTGTTATGTGATATTATAACTCTGTATTACTTTGATCCTGTGTATTCCAGTGTCCTTTGGATTCTTTTATCTTGAGCTTTAAATGCTGATGATGTAGGACATCTGCTAATTTTTCGTCATTACTTCAAAAGTGTCTTGAATATGTGTGGCAGTGCTGACAAAAAGATTTTCTCAAGCATGTTTGGGTGAATTGTATATACAGCCCTACAGACCAGACTTAAAGGGGGAAAACAGTGAACAGGGCTGTTGGAGTTACAGATTTCATCTGTAACAGGTGAAGTTTTAAATAAAGTGGGATTGACTCATTGAAGCTTTTACTATTTATTTTCAAGGTGGATAGGGGCTATATACTGAGGCTGAGGCTGTCCAAGGCCAACCAAAGAAACTGGGAAGTTTACCCTTGACTTCAGTGGGTGTTGGGTAAAATAGATGAGGAAAGACTGTCTTTAGAGGTTTTGGTCAAGAGACTTGATTTTTTCACAAAATATTTTGAAAATATCAAAACAAAAATGTTCAATTTTGAAATAGTGTTTCTAAGCAACTATTTCCATTGTATTTCAGCTTGAAATCTCAGTTTCCAATTTATTTTGGGGTTTTGGATATTTTATTCCTTGCTGTAATTACCTCTTCTATTATGATAAATACAGAGGGTTTTTTGCCTTGATTTTGACTACTGTGCCAAGGAATTTGTTCAGGTTTTTAGCTGGTATGAATTGGCAAAGCTCCATTAACTTGCTCATGACGCTAAGATGTTGGGGGATGTGGGCACGCTAGAAGGAAGGAATAGGCTACAATCGGACCTAGACAGGTTACAGGGGTGGGCGGAGGAGAATAGGATGGGATTCGACACTGACAAGTGCAAGGTGATGCACCTGTGGAGGAAGAACTAGCACCTACAGGCTGGGGAACTCCCTTCTCATCAGTGCAGAGGCAGAAAAGCATCTTGGAGTCATCATTGATGCCAAGATGAACATGGGCCGGCAGTGTGGGGATGCAATCAGGAAGGCCAGCCGCACCTTGTCATGCATCCACAGATGCTTCTCAAGCAGGTCCAAGGAGGTGATACTCCCCCTCTATGCGGCACTGGTCAGGCCACAAGCTGGAGTACTGCGTCCAGTTCTGGGCGCTGCACTTCAAGAGGGATGTGGACAGCATGGAGAGGGTCCAGAGGAGGGCCACTTGCATGATCAGGGGGCAGCAGGGCAGGTCCTGTGAGGAGAGGCTATGGGACCTGAACCTGTTCAGCCTCCACAAGAGAAGGAGGAGGGGGGAACTAGTGGCCTGTTACAAACTAGTCAGAGGGGACCAGCAAGCATTGGGGGAGTCCCTGTTCCCCCGAGCACTACCAGGAGGTAGTGACTAGAAATAGTGGTCACAAGCTGGCAGAGGGTAAATTCAGATTAGACATCAGGAGGCACTACTTTACTGTCAGGGCGGCTAGGATCTGGAACCAACTTCCAAGCGAAGTGGTGCTGGCTTCTACCCTGGGGGGTCTTTAAGACAAGGCTAGACAATCACCTTGCTGGGGTCGTTTGACCCCAGTACTCTTTTCTGCCATGGCAGGCGGTCAGACTTGATGATCTGCTCAGATCCCTTCCGACCTTACTAACTATGAAACTTCAATATACCATTTTACATAACTTGAAATCTGTTCCCTAGTACTCACCTCTGCTATACCTCCCCTGAGATGAGAAAGCAGGATTTTTCTACTTCTATGCCATTACCAACCTCAGGATTCTTTTGTATGGTAATTAAAGTAAAAGAATCTTTTTCTTCTCTAGGGTGCACTTTTGAAGGAAATGCCTACAACAGCTCTATGGAATGGCAAGTTCCAGCCAGGCCATGTGTCACATACCAATGTCAGGTAAGGACTGAAAGTCATGAACTTCATCACCTGGATGAGCAATGGGTGGTGTGCTAGCCTGACCACAGGGATTATCTTTGTTTTCTCGGCATCAGCTAGATTTTTAGCAAAATATGAATTATGATGTTAATATTTCTCTTTCAGATGCCTGACTATTTCTTATTTGGCATTTTGATTAAAAAGATGCTAACAGAAACCAAACAAGCAAGCAACCAAAAACACATATGTCCTCCCATGCTTCTGTTTCAGTAATGCGGTAGATTGCATTATTGGTAGGCTTGCAGCCATAATAATTGTGTAGTTCCATGTATCTAGTTCAGGCACAGAAACTGCATGTGTGTACATAAGCCATGGAACTGTGCCTGCAGTTTGACATTAGTGTGTGCAATCTTTTTTTTCATCCTTCCAAATTGATTTGCTCATTTTTGTGGGTAAACTACAATGGCCTCCTGAAAAGTTGACTGTTTTAAGAACAGTTCTTTCTTTTGATCTAATGCTGATGTCACTCCAACTATTAGAAACAGGAATAAATGACCATTTAAAATACTCTCTATAAATCTTCAAAAGGACCATTATATGTATCATTTAATATCAGCTATTCAGACACTTATTTCTAAACTCTCCCTGCTACATTAGTATTGTGGGCAACTAAAATTAGCTGTGTTCACAAAACAACTTTATAAAGTTGTATTCCTATCCACTTTAAAATATGGGTACCTTCAGCATGTTATGTTCTACAGTTAATTTTGAGCTACAGTCTCCTAAGTCCATGATATTTCTTTGACATGATACTCAAATCTTGCATTTGCTCTCAGTGGTGAAATGAACATTTCCTTATCTGTCATTCTAAGTTCCCAAATGCAGAACTAGGTAAGCTTATTTCCCCTGAGTGCTAGGACTGGAAAACTAGGCTTCCTGTATTTACAAAATCAAAGGTGCATACAGTAAAAAAACAAACAAACCACCTTTGCATACAGATTCTTACCCTCAGATTCATCGGCACTTCTTGAAGAAGAAATGAAGGAACGGATAATTTACTGGTACCTATCAGGAGAAGCATCAAAGATAAGAGCCTCCATCAAGAGAATGAGAGGCCTTTATCTCTTTTCTAAGCTTTTTTCCTCCAAGGGGAGAGGGAAGGGAATGCTTTGTGTCTGGTCTGCTGCTATCAAATCTTCATAGCAGATTACTTCCAAGTTTCCATGGGCTGGGGATTCCTGATAAAGCAGGATTCCTTTTCCTAAGAAGGTACTTGGTTTCTTACCTGATGCATTATAGGGTAAATCTCACATCTGGAGTCAGGAAGGCTCAAGCGCTGTTTTGACTGGGGAATAATCTGAATCTTGATACTGTGTTGCAGATACACGAAGAAAAGGGGCTTTGAAACCTTCTGCTACACTGTGGGTGTGTCTACACGTTCCCCTACAGCACAGTTGTTCATGGCTGTCATTTAGTTTTCCTTTTGGAAGTACTAAATGATGGTGCAGTGACAGCCCCGTACTGTGCTGTGTACAAGGCACACAGTGATTTTTAGCTGCTATGTTGCTGTAGAAAAGTGCTATACTGAAGGAACATGTCACTACAGCAATGTAGCTGCGGTGTCACAGTTTTTGCCCACATGTTGCTGTAGTGTGTTGCTATGGCAACATAGAGTCACATGTAGAAGCACCCAGAATATAGCATGTCATAGTTGTAATTCCTGGATACTGTATTTTTCAGGAAGGAGTGATAACAGAATCTGAGATCCAGTGTGTGGTTCATTGCAAAAACCCTTCTAAACAGATGGGGATATGTTGTCCCACATGTCCAGGTAAGATTTAATAAAAATTCTGATATTCCTTCTCCCATGAGCATTTTTGCTGCTCAGTCATGGTGCCAGTCCCTGCCTAGTTTGCTGTCCCATCTATTCCCATCTCCTACCCAGCACTGTGGTTTTGGCTAATTTTCACCCCATGTCTCAAATGTGAATCTTGCTGTGTTATTTCAGGGGAATGACATGGGGAGCAGCTCAAACCATGCTGGGGACAGAGAGAAGGTTGCCCTCTTGTGCTCTCTGTCTTCCTCTTCCATTGGCTTCCCTCCATTTACTAAACATGCATGGGAAATTGTATGGATGTGGACACAGTTAACTCTTGGGATGTGATGGATTTGAATGCATAGGAGAGAGCATCCCACTAGGGAGAGAGAAGCAACTGGCTAAGTGTTGGCCTGGTAAGATTATGGGCACTGGGCTTGTCCCATAGGAAGCCTGTTTTGAAAACACCATTTACAAGTGATCAGAAAACCTTTTTTGTCAGACTATCAGGGATCCTCAGAGGTTCTATCCAGGTATCTTGGTGCTTCCAGTTTCAGTCACAGCCCAGAATTATGGGAAAAAAACCCAACAAAGAAACACATCCAGGCTTGGAGGTTTGCAGTCAGAGCTGAGGGTGATGTATATTCTTCCACCAGCCCTATGTAAGGTTCTGCTTAGTTGCCTTGAGGCATCTCACTAAGCATTTGGCCTCATCCTACTAATCAGTCAGGTGAGCAAAGCTGATGCATGGAGCTGCCTTGCATGGAGCTGCCTTTCAAGGTCTGGATGGGGGTTAAATGTTATGTGTGATAGCACAGGCCCCACTGTCAGCTCTCATACCACCAGATCTGGAGAGAGAGGAACCTAATGAATAGGCTTCATTCTTTCTGCTGTGGAGCTGAGGATTCCCTGGGCTGCGAAGCACTTATATTAGATTGAATTCAACAGCGTTTTGGCTTTAACTTTCCATCCTTGGAGGTTTTTAAGATCTGGCTAGACAAAGCCTTGCCTGGGATAATATAATTGGGGCTGGTCCGTCTTTGAGCAGGGTCTAAACTAGATGACCTCCTGAGGTTTCTTCCAACCCTAATTCTCTCTTGTCTATGATTCTGTCCGTAATACTTCTAGTTACTGTTTCACAGTAGGTACTAACTATAATAGAGAAAGAAGAGGAAAGCTACTCAGTGGGAGGCCAGTTGAACAGAATGTTTTGAGGGGGCAGAAAAATGGTGTGAAGTGATTTTTGAGCACCTGAATTGAGTGCTTTTCTTAAAGCCACAGAATAGGGGAGGGAAGTTGCACTGGGAAGTATTTAAGTAACTTGGAAGGAGACACATCTAGCTCTCCAGCAGTGCAATACTTAGGACGTTTATGGACAGCTGAACCAAGTCCACTTAGATTTCATACTTCAGGGATGAAGGCATTGACCCTGCAAGGTATGTCACAGGATAACTAGGAAGAGGGTTTTTGGAGTATGGCAGTTAATGTGCAGAGGTTCATTAAAACCATGAGAATATGGTTTAACTTACAATTGGGATATAACAGGAAGGGGGTGGCTTGGAGGCTTATTTTTATGAGAGAATATCTCAAATAAATCTGTTTCCCTCAAGGTCAAAGTTCTACTTGAGCCTTAACAGCTCATTGGGCTAGTGTGGGTAAGGCATACCAGTTTTCATAGCCAACAGTACCCAAGGGAGTGGTGTGGCTAGCTTCACATCTAGCTACTTTTGACTCCCCAGCCCAAATAAATAGACAGCCTTCTGGGTGTGCCAAGTGGGGAGTGTGGGCTTTGGCATGAGCTTGAACACCTGCTTTCCTAATTGTAGCTAGGTACCTTAATGTCTCTGCCACTGTGCCCCGAACCTATTTTTTCCACAGTCATAAATAACAAAACATTATTCTTTTTGAGGTACAACTGGCACAGTGCATTTAGTTTATTCTGACAACTCGTCACATCTTATGTGGATAAGGACACGAGGACTGTTAAAACAAGTGGGTTTTTTTTTTCTTTAAATAGGAGTTTTAATGGAATTCCTGACCCAATCTTGACTATAGTGATATAAAAAACCTTCTGAAAAAGTATTCCCTGTGAAAATATTCTCTTGTTCTTTCTCTTTCTGTCACAAAACTGTTTTTCCTACTTTCTATAATATAGAGATGATGCATATTACTGAAAAGAAGAAATTATTTATTTTCTACATAGTTCTATGGTAGGATCATATTACAACAAAAAATGTATTGACCCAAATCAAATTTACCCAAACACTCCTTTTCAGGTTGTATATTTGAAGGTAGACATTACAAGGAAGGGGAAGAATTTCAGCCAGAAGGGAACAAATGCATTAAGTGCTCTTGTATTGTAAGTATTTGTCTTTGACATTGTTTCTACCAGTATGCTCTTCCAAAGGTACATTGTTTTCATAACTGGAAAAAAATATAGGGGACTCAACACTCTGAGTGTTGAGTGTTGATATTCACTTTTTTTGAAGATTTCACTACCCAAGTATGTTTTATAGCACTATGGTATGCTAGGTTTAGTACACTTCTGCTGATTGAATCCAGTTGAGAAGTAAAGCAACTATTCTGGGGACTAGGAATTTGATGGTTAAAGTAGTCCTGTCTTTATTATTTCTGAGATGAGGTTAGGAGGGGAAGGAATATTCAGGTGCCATCTGTTGGTCAGTATCTGTTGATGTTGCATGGAGTTTCTCTGAGAAACACACAGCAAGGACCATAAACCTTTTATTTGCCTCATGTTGCTCAACGGAAGGTGGATGGAAGTCTATGGGCTATCCCAGCTGGGTTTTGGTTTGATACTTGATGAAAGGGCATACTCAGAATTCTGTGCTTTGCTTTTAACTGTGTATATATATAAATTGTAATTGCACCTTTCCAATACTATGATTATGCCCCTCTTTTTCTTACATTAAAGTCAGAGCTTACTTTATACAATTCAGGGCAGATGACTGACTGGTGGCTGCTGTATGAGACCAATAAAATGAAAAGTTAATGCTGCGCAACATTGCAATGGATAGACCACCTATGAGCAAAAAGCAGGGTACAGGATTAAAAAGTCTCAGTAAAGACCTCCAGTGTTTTACGCATCAAACATAAACATCCTATAATTTTAAAAAGTAAAGGGGAAAAAGGAAACTAGACAGGGTTTTAACATTTACTTGTCTAGTTACTGAACAGAAGCAAAACCTTTTGAGAATAAAGAGTCTCCGATTAGGAACTCAGAATTTTTTAAATAACTGTTCCTACTTTATTTATCCATGCCCATATTTTAAGCTTTACTCCTTTTAAAAATGAAAATATGCAGCCACATTCTTAAATAAGAACTGCTTATTGCTCAACATGAATGAGGTATCAAGGCAGAAGTATTTCCCTGTTCAAGCTTCCTCTATCCCCATAAAATAAAACAAACAAAACCTAGTAGAGTGTAGTAAGATGGGAGGTGTTTGATATGGAGAATGCTGGGAAAGAAAAATTGTAACAAACCTCAGAATATAAGCATTGCTACACTAGTTCAGCCCTGATGCCCATCTAGTCCAGTAATCTGTCTGTTTCTGTATTAGTCTAGTTCAGCCCTGATATCCACCTAGTTCAGTAACCTGTCTCTCTTACTCTGTTACTGGTATGTGGCCAGCACCACACGTATTAGAGGACACTGCAAGAACAACCCTGGTAGCCAGAATCAGGGCAATCTGCTCTCTAGCCCACCCTTCAATGGATAACATGTTTCTCTCTAATAGTTAGAAATGGGCTTAATGGGCTTAATGCCTTAAACTTAGGGTTAAATGATCTCTTCCAAGGCAGAGGTGATTATAATTCATTATGATAATACTGGATATTGATGCTATTCAAAAAATGTGCAGTCCCATCTTTAATCTTATAGACAGCAGCAAGACAAAATTCCTCGTGTAATTTTTGCTCATTTCTCTCCCTTTCCTTCCCTCCCCTTACTGTCTCTGGCCTGTTTGCTTTCACAGTCTGGGACCTTATTACCTCCTGTGCAATTTAAATTGGAGGCAAACAATGGAGTCATTTTAACAACTCTGATAGTTTACTGCCTACTCTGTGTCCTCTTCTTTACAGAATATCTTTGCAATTAATATTTTATCTGAGTCCTCAATGGATGTCTTATTTAAAAATACTTATCTACTCATGCAATAGTAGGAGAAAGGGCTTGGAGTGGTAGGCTGTAACATGCAAGGACCTTACAAGAAATAAGGTATTTCCTCACTTCTAATTAGATTTCTACTGTGAATTGAGATTGTAACAGTCTGACATGCCTTTTGTAGGAGAATAGAAGGGAAGAGGAGTCAGAGTGAAAGAAGTTTCTGCAAGCATATTTTTGAGTGCTAATAAAAAGCTTTTAGATATAAACATCAGATCAATTACTGTTCATCATTAATTTCCAGTTTTCTCTAAGAACTAATGTGTTTCTGATTATTTATTTTCAGAGTTGTCATGCGTATGTCTACACAGGGCACTTTATTGTGCAGTAGATTAATCCACTGCACAGTAAAGTGTCAGTATTTAACCATGCGCTAGGCTATTGCACAGTAAAATAGACTAATGACCAGTTATTTACTAGGGCTGTGCAGAGCAGGTAATATTAAATTCAACAGTCATGTCGAATCTTAAACCGGGTCCTGCTTCGATTTGCCGTCCGCTTCGAGTTGAAGTGGGTCTGTTTTGACTCGAGGTCAAAGCTCAGTTCAATATTCGTGCTGCTTCGACTTCCCCATAGGCTATAATGGTGAAGGTCGAAGCAGGCTATAACTTTGGCATTTCTTGTCTGATCTTGATGAAACTTGCAGGAATGGTAGCTCCTGAGGTGCCCACAAAGCCTGCCAACTTTCAATAAGATAGGTTCAGGGGGTTTGGAGAAACAGCACCCCAAATTCTTGAGTGAAAACCTCGTGTGACTTGTGTGGAAAGCCACAGGGAGCTCAAAACTGCAGGCTTGCTAGCCTCTGAGGAGCCCACAAAGCCTGCCAACTTTCACAGTGATAGGTGCAGGGGTTCGGGGGGAACTGCACCTTAGGATGCTGACAGACAAAACTCGTGATCCAGATGGAGTGAGGAGTGTGGCATTTACTCTGCCTGCACCTGGAGCTTGGGGAGCCCCAGCAGCAGGAGGTTCACCTTGAGGAACACTAACTGCTCCACCAAACCAAGGTCCAAGCAGGTGCGGTGGGGTGTCACAACATCTGCAGCCATGCTGAACACCCTCACTTACCACACTGGTTGGTGGACAGGACAGGTATTCCGAGGCAACTGTGGCCAGTTCCGGCCACAATGGGCTGCAGGTTGCTCAGTAGGCCAAAGGGTCACAGTCCAGGGGCTCCACAGGCTCGGCAAGATAGGCAGACACCACGGTATGAGGGCTGTCTGCCTGATCCTGGGGTCTGGTGGGTCTGGACCCCCTAATGTTTTCCATGGCCTTAGTCCATATTGGCAGTGCCTGTGGTAGAGGGGAAGACTGGCTCATGGATGGCAGGCTGGGTTCAGGCAGTGAATCCCCCTGTTCCACTTCCCCCTGCCTCCGCCGTTCCGCCTCCGTCACTTTCTTAATAAGTACCTCCCTCCAGTGACTCAGTGTCTCGCTGCCACATATGGTGCCCTTCACCCTTGGGTCACAGGCGGCGGCCAGCACATGCACTGTGTTGGACCCCAAGGGTTCAAGCCTTTTCCTAACGCCCTCCTTCAGCCGCCTCACCAGTGCTTTTACATCTGGTGAAAGTGGCCTGCCCCAGTCAAGAACATTGGCCCCCAGGAAGCTCTCCATTTGGCTGCAGAGCTCCTTCACTATGGGGACCACGTGGCTGAGGAAGGCATCGGCAGCACTGAGGGTCTCAGTGGCCTCGAGGAAGGGCTTGAGGACCAGCAAGATCTGGGAGATGGCATCCCACTCAGCTTTGGTCAGGGGGCCGCTGATCCCAATCTCCCCAAAAAAGGCCAGCTCATGGATGACCTTCTGTTGCTCCACCAGCCTCTCGAGCGTCAGGTATGTGGAGTTCCACCGAGTCTCCATGTCCTGGATGATTCTGCGCTGCAGGACATTTAGATCTGCTTGTTTGTCCCACAGCATCTTGCCCTCCTTGATGCTGCGGTGGAAGTAGCCTGCCACCTTCCTGCATTTGGAAGTAAGCCTGCTGGTATTGCTGGCGCCATCACTGGCAGCCCTGTCCACCTCCAAGGCATCCCTTACAATCAGATGTAAATTGTGTGCCACACAGCGAATACCAGCAAAGTTGGCATCATGGACTGCCTTGACCATATTGGCCCCATTGTCGGTGACCATGAAGCCGCGGGTGAGCTCAGCCTACCCAAGGCCCAGCCATCCCTGCACCATGCGGTTCATGGCCCCCCTTATCTCTGCTGCTGTGTGGGACTCATCTATCACCTTGGCATGAAGGAGAGCCCATCAATGGCCTGACTGGCCACACCAGTGCTCTGTGAGGGAGAGGTACGCATGATCTCCACCCGGCTGCTTTAGATGTCCGAGGTGAAGTGTACGGTCACCTGCGGACCTGCCTTGTGCAGCTCCTCCCTCAAGTGCTCCCTGCATGCTTTGTATGGGGAGGGCACCACCGTCCTGCTGAAGGTGGTGCATGTGGGTACCTGGTAGGATGGAGCCAGCAGTGCCAGAAGCCGCCTAAACCCTGGCCGCTCAACAAAGCTGAAGGGCTGGCCATCCAGAGCAAGCATCTCCCCAATGGTCTGGGTGACCTTGCTCGCATTTGCAACTGGTCCCTTTTGCCCTCAATGTTCCAGGGTGCCCTGCCTCTGCTGTGGGGGGACGGGGGCTGTGGAGTGAGCAGGAGCCATTCCTGTGGCAAAGGGGCGGTACCTGCAGAGATGATTCAGCATCCCCAAGGTGGTGATGCACTTTTTTCCCTTGCCCTGGCTGATTTTGGCTCAGCAGTGCACACAGATAGCAAACGCGGGATCATCTGCCAGCTCACAATTATCCCAGACCATGCTAGTACTAGGCCTTTCCCTCTGGCGTGCGGGTGCATTTGTGGATGCTGCTGAACTCTCCCTCTCTTCAGCAGTCAGAGGCACAGCAAGAGAAAGAGCGGACTCAGTTGAGCTGCTTGCCTTCACCTGTACAGAGGCACCTTCTGAAGTGCCTTCTGGGAAAGACCTCATGGCTTGAAAGGAAAAAACCTGAGGGGTGTCGAGCACAAACTCGACTGATTCCCCCTCCTTCCCCTTGCCAGGGCACTGAGATCCAGATCCAGCACCAGCTCTTCTTCTGGAGCTGGAAGGCTCAGCATAGGCAGTGACACAGGGGTGGAGTGCGCTGCTGTGCTGGTTGCAGTCATGGTGGGCGAGGTTGTGGCTGCTGTGTCTGGACATGAGAGAGTCTCAGGCACAGGCAGTGGCTCTGGTGGCACTGCTGCTTCCCTCTCTTTACTGCTTGTAGCAGCCTCATCACTTGTAGCGGGAGGAAAGAGACTGTGTCTGAGTTTGGTGGGGGGAGAAACTGCAGCTCTCCTGCTTGCAACCCCCCTTTCTCCCCTTCATGCAGGCTGGCCAGTGTGGCCACCTGCCTTTCCACCCCACTTCATAATGTGTTCCTTCGTATGTAAACTGGAACCTCTAAGTGTGCTGTGCACCATGGATTAGATTTCTGGATGTTATGTAAATGTGTTTGTGTGTACATAATATATTGAGAAGCGTTGGTGTGGTGGAAATAATGAACGATGTATAAAAAAATATATAAACTAAATTCCTATATATAGACTAGATCCTAGGCTACCACTACCCCTATCCAATATAAGCGTAAACTAATATGAAAAGTAGTTATAAAATAAAAGCACCAAGTTTTCAGAAATCCCTGTTGCTAGCGTTGCAAGCAGGGAATCTGTTGAAGAATAGAGCTTCCAGGCGTCGTGGTCTGACACAGAGGCACTGGAGAACACCAGCAGCTCAGAAACTGACCCCAAGGCAGAAAGCAGGGGAGCTGAAAAACTGCTGCCTTTTATGCATTTTCTCTGGCCCTCCCCTAAAGCACTGGGATTGGAAGGGACATCAGAGAATGCTGACAGGTCACTGGCCAGCCACACATATCAGTGACGAAAGCAGTCCTTCCCCCTCTCCCCCTCCCTCCCCTTACTTTCCTTTTTTCCACCCCCACAGGGAATCCAGTATAGGCAAATTGAATATTCAACCCTTGTCGAATATTTGACCTGCGCTGTTAGTATTCGACTTGCGCTGTTAATATTCAACTTCCAGAATTTGATTTGACAGCTATTTGACCAGCTTCTATTCGACTCAACTTTCACTTTTCAAGGTCGAATATGTCGAATATTTGTTGAATCGAATATTAAATCAAGCTTTGCACAGCCCTATTATTTAGTACCTGAAAATACAGGTAGTAGATTAACTGTGCACTAGTTACTGCTCAGTAAAGCATATGTAGATGCTGGCCAGAAGCAATTTGCTCCCAGTCAACCCATGCAGCAGGGGGCCCACTGCTGCCTGGCTAAGCATGGCAAGAGTTGTGCTGGCTGCAGGGACAGCTGTCTCCCTGATCCTCACATGGCCAGGAGAGCTGTCCCAGCAGGCAGGACTGCTGCATCCCAGTCAGGTGGGGATCAAGATCCAATCCCCACATGGTGGGGAGAGGTATCCCCACCTGGCAGGACAGCCACATGGGGATTACGAGAATCCCTGCCTGGTGGAAACTCCCTGGCAGCAACATGGGGATTGGGAGGGTCCTGAATCTCCACTCCTGATCCCCACATCCCAGTCCCCACTGCTGATCCCCATGTGGCTGTCAGGCAGAATCCCTGCCAGGCAGGGACAATTCTCCCGGCTACGTGGGGATCAGAAGGATCCCAATCCCCATGTGGCTATCCCCACCAAGTGGGGACACCTTTTCCTACCATGTAGGGATCAGAGCCCCTCCCTATCCCAACGTGGCTGCCAGGCAGAATCCCAGCAGGGACACCTCTCCCAGCCACATGGGGTTTGGGTTCAGTCCTTATGTGGCTGGGATGCAGCAGTCCTGGCTGATGGGACTGCTGTCCTTCTCCACATAGGGAATGGGACCAGCACCCTGCTGTTTGTCAGCTTAGGGGTGACACCCAGGGGAGCCTGGAGCTCCCCCTGGCTGCTACAATGGGGTGGGGAAGGGCAGGGCAGAGCAGGGGGCAAAAACTCTGGCTGGGAGCAAATTTGTTCCCAAGTTGGGGCGCATGTAGACCCTTTCCCTGGTTGCAATTTACTGTTCCTTATTTAATGCACATTAACCTTACTGTGCATTAACAGCATGTGTAGCTGCACCCCATGTTACTTAGGATAAAAGAGAGGTATTAGCATTAACATTAAAAGCTGGAAGAGCAAGAAAGACTATTGTCTTATCTAGACCATCCCTAAATCTCTCATATTCACTAAATTTATGCAAAGAAGCTATACTAATAGTGAAGATATGTTCTGTTGTGTATGTACACAACCCCCCCATGATAAAATAATTTTTAAAATTGCCAAATACTTAGAAATTAAGAAATGTCAGATGTTGACCTCATTTATGCATAGCCTTTAGAATACTTCAGCTGTAGGACAATGTGTAACTGTGATCAGCTCAGAACTGTGCTTATTGGGTACTAGAATAAGAATAGGATAATTAAGATGTTTATTGTTTTCTTATATTTGTTATGTTAGCTGTTCTGTACTGGAAAGTGGGATAAACCACCTCACTCCTTTCACCAGTCACTAAAAAAGCAATAGCTAAACATTTTGGCACAGCCAGTGAGGTTTCTTTGTGAGGTGGCATGGAGATGAAAGGCTTTGTATTTCATTACTGCTCTCCTGAACAATCTACTCCTTAAGGTGACTAAGATTACTGGGTGAAGATGAAAATGTAGCATGGGCATATTCCCTGTTAAGAGTGAATGAACTGGTTTTAAATGACTTGATTTCCCTATAGAGATGTATTTGTGCACAAAAGATCGGTTGGAAAATGGGGGCCTCCTCTCACTTGAGCTGAGATCCAGCTGTTCTCCTGTAATTTATAAGACTATTATTTTCCTTAAATTCTTGACAGGCTGGTCAAGTGGTCTAGAGAAACCTTAGATAGTTCTCCTCCATAAGCACCTACTTAAATGAAGGACTGGTGGCTTTAATCAAGTGTTATTTTTAAGACACTATTCTTATGAGACCCAGAGTGAGAGAATAAGTTTCTGCTTGCACAGTAGGAACAGTTGTCTTACACATTGCCTCTTTCATAGCCTATATGATTATTATATAATTATCTTACTTTTTTGTTTTGTTTACAATTTTGATATCACTTATTTAAAAAATGAAAGGGGAAGGCTGAACAAGAAAGTGACCTGGTGTGAGAGTGGTTGCCATGGAAAAGTTTATCTTTAATCATAGTATTCCAAACTCATAACTAGCTCCTTTTGATTGAAGAAGCACTCACCAGTGTTACCCAGACTATAGGCTTTATGAGCTCTGGCATGTGAGGCATGTGGAGATATGAGGTACCACCATGCTGAGAGAGTGGGCAGAGCTATTGAGTAGCTTCAGATGAAGACAAGTTTTACTTGAAGCTTCCAGCTGAGAGAAGGGGAGCAAAGCAGTAGATTACCCCATTAAGAAAACAGTTAGAGACTGGATTACTGCATGGTTGGGATGGCTGAGTGTTATACTACATATGAACTGGGCGGGATTGGGAACAGTTGTGTCTTCTGTCTTTTCTATGGAGTTCACAGGGAGGCACTTACTGAAGTCAGTCTTCTGAAGAACAGTCACATGCTGCTTGTTTCCCTGCAGCTATGTTACACAAAAGCTGTACCAGTCTCTTAAGCTAGCCTTCTGAAATGATTAAAAGCAAACAAAGTTTGAACATATTAAGTTGCTGAAAGGAGGACACATGGAACTGGAACCCTTAACGGAGATAATTTAAAAGCAACTTCAACCCAACCACATCTGTACATATGCACATTTTTCATGTTATTATTCAATCATACCATTGATAGAAATAATATGCACAAAATTAATTTGCTCCTGATTTGCCTATGTAGAGGCAAATTTGTGCAGTTTGAAGGTCTGTCATTTATGTTCAAGAGTTTTAGGGTTCAAAAACTGTATGAAAGTTGTGCACAAAGAAATGAAAGTCATCCTGAAAAAAACTCATTTTGTACTCTTGAATAAACTCAGATGTTGCAGGTGGAGGTTGCATAGGTCTTCCTAAGTTAGGGCACTGAGTCTGCGGCAGTGTATGGGGACAGACTACTTTGTGCAGAAGAAGGAAAGTAAACCAGTTGTTTTTTTGGTAAGAGTATATATAATGTTCATTTTCCAAAAGTCAAAGTTTAAGCAGAGAAAAATGTGGGGAAATTAGCATCTATATGAGGTGTATAAAGGTTATAGACAGAGATAGTCTAAAAGCCTCAAGGACTGTTTCAGACCTGCATAGCTATCTATATATTCTGTATGAACTCTTGTAAGTTTGTTTGTGTGGCAAAACCAATTAGGCTTCAGTCCTGTATATGAGCAAAGGGATCTAACTGTAGAGATGGTGTTATGGATCAGGGCCTTAGTGTAGTTTTTCTTTCTGATTTCAGACTATATGATAAAGTATTTCCTACTATTCATAGCCTGCTTGTTATTTAGTTGGTTTTCTTCAGACTTAGAAAAGTACATACAGAAAAGACTTTATGTTGCATTTACCAAGCTTGAATTTTCAAATGTGCTTACATTTTGGATCTGTCAAATTACAAAAAGGGTTTTGAACAGTTTTTTTTTCTTTCTTCCTTTAACGTGCTTGGAAAATAAGGACATCTTGCTGTAGTATCTATGTAGCCATTTTGAATCCTCCTTCAAATGTCTTTCAAATATTCGATGTTGGACTGAAAATAGGTCTAAGAGCACTTAATCCAAAATATAACTTTGGGGCAATATTAAAAACACAATGAAAAGTAAGACCTTAGAGTAAAGTTATAAGCCTAATGAGTCACAGTTTATCTTAAACACAATTTAACACTGTAATAATAATGTACATCTTTACCATATATTATACTTGTATATATAGTAATAGAAATCCATAAATGGATACAATGCCAGAAATTTTCTTTAAAACTGAATACTATTAGTATCCAAAAAGGGAATATGTAATTGTAAGTAATGTGCTACAAGTCAAGTATGTCTATATGCACCATTGTGATTAATTAAAAGGTGTTCAGCAATTTCCATCTCTTTGTATGGTCTTTGTCAGTGTTTCTTCCAAATACAGTTTCTCAGTTTCATCTGTCACTGAGTCATCTACCATCTTTGTTGTGTCAGGAAGTTGTTCAGGAACATAGATTTACTTATATTTCACATAGTACCTCTCATACAACTTTTACTCAAGACCGTTGACAAACTGGATTACACTCCAGCTACATATAAACAACTCTTTTCCTTGGACTCAATATCTGACTTGGTTCCAGTGAAGGCTTTTTCCCCCTCCTGTTTTCTATTACCACAGTGCAGCCATTGACACTGTGAAATATACTGTCTTTATGGACCTCTTATACATGTTTGGTTCAGCTCCTAACCAAACAAATCTTTCTGGCTTTATGGACATGATTGTTATTTGCATTAAAGCCCAATTACAGTTCTCTGTCAGTGTAAAAGGGATAAGTGGATAAGTGATAATCAGGCCAAAATGTGGAAGTTCTTTCTCTCTATTAAAAGCCCTCAGCTATAGAAATTAAAACTTGTCCTACATTTCCTAAATCTGCAAAACTTCGTATCTCATACTCTTGTTGGCCAGTCTTTCAGCTTATTCCTCTGTTACAATCCTGCAAGCATTTTTGTTTTCTTTTTAACTTGACTGCTGCAGTTACCTTTCCCACATTCTTGCTCTTCAGTCTCTAGCACATGGAGGATGCTGCTGTGTCTCCTCTTACATATGGAAAAAAAGTATTCTGTTCTGGTTCTTAAAACACATTGAGCACTATTATCTGAGTACCTTCTAGAAGCGTGTTAAGTAATGTGATTAGATCTGTCATGTGTGGTTCATTGTTTCTCCCATTTGTCCCTGAGGGGAAAAATACGTTTTTTGAAGTATATATATATGTACATAAATTTGCTGTTGTAAGCTAGTTTGAAGAAATCCTGGACTTGGAGCCAAATATAGTCAGCTTTTCATATTCTGTAGACAAGGACATCAAACTCATCTGGCCCACAGGGTGCCGAGCTGGTCCACAGGCCACATCAGGCCCACTGACTTCCCTCCCTTCCCCACACTTACATACCTGATCCAGTACAGGCAGTACTCACCCGGGCTGGTCTGGGACACTGGCCTGAGCAAACATTGCTGGCAGTGCAACCTGAGATCAGCCTAAGTGCTGTAGGTCAGAGATTCCCAACCACCAGCCCATGGCCTAGTACTGGGCCGCAGTGGGTTGGCTGCGGGGTTGTGGCACAAGCCCCCCACTCAGAGCCCTGTCTGTCTGCCTAGCTGAGCAGCTTCCGGGGTCACATCTGAACTTCTGGGGTTAAAGCTGTGTGGCAGGGGAGCCCTAGGAATGAGGCAGTTGGCTTCACATGCCCTGTCCTGCTCCTACCAGGCTGCAGTAAAAAAAAAGGATGAGAACCACTGCTGTAGGTGGTGCACATCTTGGTCTCTGAGTGTGGGAGTGGTCCAGTGCAGCAAAAAAAACAGTAGCAGGGACCTTATGTTTAACAACCATGCTGCAGGAACTCATGATGTAAATCTTGCACTCACTATCACAGAAGTTCTTTGTCTTTGCTGGTGGAGCAGACAGTTCCATTGTACTTCAGGAGTCAGTTAAAGAATATTTTATGGATCCCAAGACTAGACCAAGGTGTTGGACCTGTCAAGTCAATGGTCCTCTTTATAGGGCTAGTGTGGTTAAGGCACACCAATTTGTATAGTCAAAGAGTGGTGTGATTGGCATCACATCCAGCTATCTTTGATCTGCAGCTCAATTGACCAGGAACCCATTTATAGCAGCATCAGCTGGACACAGTTTTTTGCAAGAGTATAGGGTAGGCCTCAAACTCACAACTCTGGAGTCATAGCAAGGCACCTGGCCTGCTCTTCCATTGTGCTTCTTGGGCCTGTGAGGTACAGATATCCACTATCTCACTCTTTTAAAGTAGACTGTGTTGTGACTTGTATGAAGTGGTTACATGGTAAATGCAAATGGAGAAAAAAAATGACCAGTGCTTCTGTTAATTTCTTTTAAGCTTTAAAAAATCTTGCTGACAAAATAAATACACAGAGTAGAAGGATTTCTTATTCTTCAAGCATATAAAAGAGGATATACAATTTGCACACACATATGATAACGACAAAGGGCAGCAAATCATAAGGGCAGATCTTCTGCAGGCTGGAATACTATAAAGTCATATTATACATCTCTGATTTAATCTATAAGGTACAAATCTACCCTGCCTTCTGCCATAGCATTCCTGACATCAGCAAAGCAGTTGACACCAGTAGAGGATCTGTTCCTTGGTTCATAAAGCATTCCTAATATAACAAGCCAGGATTGATTGTTCTTGTTGACAAAGATGAGTTAAGTACACGGAGTTTAACAATACCAGCAGGCAGTTTGTAACAGGCTGCCTCTGATGAGAGGTTACTTTTAATTGCTCTTGGTGTCACTGAAGCCTGCAAACACCTCTCCTGTAACTTACCCCTTAGAAAATAAGAGATGAGTAAGAGGGAGGAGAACAAAGAATCTGATAATAAATAAAATCAACAAACCAACCCCTGTGGTTAGCAAGGGATGAAAAGGCTGCACTTTGCCTTAGAGGTGGCTGGAAAGCACAATGGGCTTATATTAGGCTGCTGTAGTACTTTTTATAAATTGCTGTAATTATACTGTGTATGGTATGACATGGGGATGCTTGTGTGAAAAATAAATTTAGGTCTCAAAGATTCCCACAAATTGTGGTAGAAAGAAGTCAAAGAAGTTTTTCAGTTATTAGGACCTTTGTATGCAGAACATTTTATGGGGAGTCCAAAATCCTATTGGCTGGTTTTATGCTGTAGTTTAGATACAGTTTTGGATTCATTTACCTAAATTCATATTGTAGTTTTATTTTTATCATTTGTAACTTTGATTTTAGTCCCAAGTGTGTATATTTTCTATCTATATCACTGTGCTATTATAAAACTTATTTCTGATAACAAAGCGCTTTGAGATCTGTTTTTTATATGTTAATGAACATATCACAATGTTTTCCATGCCTTGTTTAATGATGGGAGAAAATAAGTATTTCTTATCTCAGTGGAAGAAGAAAACACTATATCTAATTGATCTGCACCAGTTTAAAATATTTTGACATTCTGTGACTTTTACATGTAACTATTAGTCTGAGAGAAGAAAGGACACAGAATTATCCAATAACTACTGAAATAAATACAGAAAACAGAAAAGAAGTTGTCTTCAGGACCTGACAGTTTGATTTTTTTCTCCCTTTACTTGAGTAAAGTTTGGCTGGTGACCAGCCTGTCCTGAGTTGTTTCTGAAGCCCATTATCTTTTCTTAAGATGGATTTAAACGTCCAACTATGAGGGTGTCTAAGCACAAAGTTTGGAATCTCAGAAATCCCACCCAATCACAGAGACATTCCTTCCACATCTAACTTTCAACCAGTAAAATCTCTATGGTGTCCAGGGTTTTGCCCTGATGCCTGCTCAGAATGCTATACATGTTGACAGCCGTATATGCTTCACACCTATCCCAAGCCTCAGTGGGATCCATAAATTGGACTTTTGCTCACCTGTCTTTCCTGGGTTCTCTATTCAGTAATTCTTTGAGATTGCCAAACTTCACACATGACACAATGGAAGGAGGAAGAGATACCTCACTTTTACCCACTAGTTGGTGAATGGAATATACAGCTGCTAAGGAGGGAGAACATATAGGTTCAGATCCTTTCTATACTTGATTTGGAACATGAGCTTGATTCTGGGGCTCCTTCCTGCTGGGAGAGTGCCTTTAACTGCTGTACAATCTGTGGTCTCTCCTGGGAAAACTATTCTGTTTTATATAAAATAATTTATTTATTCATTGGGTCTAAGAGAGAAAATTAGAGAGCTATTTTATAGGTTGTTGTACAGGGGCACTTACCTGGAATGTAGAAGAGAGAGGTTCTTGTTCCAGTCAATGTTTAATTATTCACAGGAAGGGGGAAATGTATCAACAAGAGCAACTGAAATACATCCAGCCCAAAATACCTAGTAGTGGCTGTTCTGAGGCAGGTAGAAAAGCCACTGAGCCTAGGTCTCCCACATCTCAGCTGATGGGAACCAGTGACCCTTACTGTTGGCTATGGGGCAATGGGTCACCATCACCATCTGTTTTTTTGATAGAAAGGACAAACTTGCTTTAGGCAACTAATTTCAGGAGAGGGCTTATAGCTGGGAATCCAGACTAAGAATGAACAACTATTTTAATGAAAAAGATAACTTTTATCCCTAACCTCCACTTCAGCATTTCTTACTGGTTAGCTTAGGTGATTCTTTGCTCAGCATACTAACTTGTGGATCCCGTTCATTTAACTCTCCCCATGCATTCCACTAGCTAGTAAGGTGCCTAAAATTTGTGTGTTGCAAATGTAAGCCTAAGTTTTCCATGTAAATGTAGACCTTGATGCATTCTTCCCCCTTTCTTATTTCCTTTACCTCTTCCTGGTATTTTCCTCCAATGTTCTAGTCCAACCATTTTGGTCATACTGTTTTTTTTAATTTTTCAAGTCACAGGCCAACTCATAATTAGGTATAAATACAGGTACAAATTAATCACTGCATCTACACGAGATCCTACGTAGCTCTTTGCTATGACAAAGTAGTGTGGGTGGGCACAAACAAGCAACAAGCTACTGTGCACTAGGGTTGGAAATGACCCATGCTGTGCCATAGCGGCGGTTACTGCACAGTCATTTTGTATTCAATTGCTAAAGCAAGTACTAAATGACTGTGTGCAGTAATAACTGTGCAGTTGGGCACATATGTAGGTGTGCCCAGTGAGTAATAAAGTGCATAAAGTGCACCAGAGCGCCCCGAGGGATGATGAGGTCGAATGGTCACAAACTCCTGCAAGACCATTTTAGGCTGGACATAAGGAAGAATTTCTTTACTGTCCGAGCCCCCAAGGTCTGGAACAGTCTGCCAGTGGAGGTGGTTCAAGCACCTACATTGAACACCTTCAAGAGTAAATTGGATGCTTATCTTGCTGGGATCCTATGACCCCAGCTGACTTCCTGCCCTTTGGGCAGGGGGCTGGACTCGATGATCTCCCGAGGTCCCTTCCAGCCCTAATGTCTATGAAATCTATGAAATCTATGAAGCTTTCATCAAAAATTGTTGACCAATGAAATGTCAAAGTCAAAAAGTTCAGTCTTTTTTCAAAGTATCATTCCTGATTTTATCCAGAAATGTAGTGTCAAGTTGGCTAAAAAAAATTCTTGTGAAACTAAATCAAAATAAACAAATCAATTAAAAAAATTCTTTATAGGAATTTTCATTGGGAATTCTTGATTTTTTTAAATTGTACATCCAAGAAGCTTTTAGTTTTCTGCCAGAAACTTTTCAATTAAGCACTGGTATTTTCCAAAGACAACAGATGCTTTCTTTTCAAGATAGCCAGTATTCTGTGCTAAAACACTTTCAATAAAAAAATTGAACAAGTCTTATTTGGGTGGCCAGAACAAGAACAAGGGAAAAGGCTGAGTTCAAATTTCAAGTGGTTTCAGAGGTGATGTAAACAATTGCAGAAGAGGCAAGGGTAGATTTTTGTGGTTTCTTTTTCTTTTCCTTTGGAATATAATTGCGAGTATGCTGTGAAAAAGATGGAGGCCAACATGCCCTTGCCAATACATTTTTTCTTCACAGAAAAATTGATTTGGTTTCAAGTCTGACAGTCTATTACTGCTGGTCATGTAATTCTTTTCACCAACCTAAATTTCCACCAAATTTAGGGTGCTATATTGCAATTCTAAAATAAAGACATGCTATTGAAAATTGCTAACAAACAAGTCCAGATAACATGAAGAATTTGGATCTCTCAATAATTTGTCATTTTTTCCCAGGGTGAAGGGCCGAACAAAGCAAAACTCTTCTCTTCAATCAATCCAAATAGCAAGTAATTCTAGTAGTCCTAATTTAGCAACTGCTGATGTATTACTTCTCCTTTCAGCAGCCAGCTGATGTTCCTTCCTGAGGGCAGTTTCTTGGATTCCCTTGGATACTTGTGCATACTTTTGTGTCCCCGCCCCCAACAAGCTTCCTTAGGTTTCTATTAAAGCATATTAAAAGAAGAAAGAGGGGACCTAAATCCACTAGTTTCATCGATCTATTTAGCAGCCTTTACAGTGATGTCCTATATCTACAAAATATTGTCACACCAGCTTGATCTGTCTCTGCTATAGCAACTTTGTTTTTGACTATTGGCCTGTTTGTAACACATCAAATATTTTGCAAAATAGCTAAATAAGAATGTTTGGCGCTTGGTGAAAACCAAGCCAGTAAGACGTTTTCTTTCCCTTTGGTGGTGTTACATTCCTTGTGGCCAGCAATGGGATTAGTGACATGCTGAAGACATGACTGGCATGCTGCTTTTAAACAATAGTCAGAAGGGCATAACTCAAAGCTCCAGAAGCTGATTCCTTGGACAGTGTGTGGCCATCATGGAATGCTGGTGGGGCAAGTATAGTAAACATGGTGATGCTGAACACCTAATAATATTTTTTAGTCTGAATAGGAAGAGTCAGTTCAAAGAATGAGTAAGTTTTGCAGTTCAAAGAATGAGTAAGTTTTGGGGAAACTGTAAGACAGCAACTGTTTAATATTTTGCTGTGATAACTGCTTTTTTCTGTACCATGTTTCATTTATCTAGGTCAACTAAGAGGCTAATTAAGACATTTCTAATACATTTAGGCCATGTGCAGACATTACACTTTTACTGGTATAAGTGACCAGAAACTGGTCTACACCTGTAACAAAACAGATGTTCGGCACACAAAACTAGTCTATCTCTGTAACAGAACAGAAGTAGAAGTTTGGCACGCATAGCCTGGTGTTAAAAATGGCATAACCTAGTCTAAGATTTGCCACCCCCTCCTCCTAAAAGTGAACGTGTGTTCTTTTCGCTACTGATCTAAACTATGCCACTTATAGAAAACTGCCTAACTTAGTTTGATTTTGCCTCAAGATTTTTGAATGTCTGGATCTAGCCTTAAGGCTTGCATGAATACATATCTCTTTTTGAATGCTGGTCTCTGGGAACCCCTTTCATTTATTATTTTCCCAAGTCAGATTTGTTCAGATTGTGAAAGATAACAGCTGAATTGAGATTCTGCTTTTTTGTTTTTTGGTGTTGCACTGATGACCCGTACAGAACAATTGTGTAAACTGCAAAAGGTGCCATCGGATTTGAAATTTTGAAATCAATTTTCTTCTTTGGGTTTTGCTTCAGGATTTGTTTTTTGAAATATCAGAAAACATATTTTTTATTTATTTTTAAATACATTTTGCAAATTAATTAAGAAAGCAAGGTTTCACTTCATAATCATTTTAGTTTAGATGGGATACTTACTCCTGAAGCTTACTCCTTACAGGACTTAGGCAGATTTTAGGCTCATAATTTGGAAATTGAATTACAAAAAAACCTTCATCCAGCCCCCAAATCTTGGAGGTGTCTAATCCCTTGCACATTGCTTAAAGTTCCCTTGGTGCCTGTAATTTTGTATATGCCCTGCTTTGGGCAGTGTGGTACCTAGGTCCTATGTAAAACAGAGCCAGCTCTGACCCCTTTGATGCCAAAAATGCTTGAACTTAGCAAAAAGACAAGACACCACAAGAATAGGTTACTGCAGTCCATCTAGATAAAATATATTGTTGTGCCTATTAAGCACAGTCCCCCTCACTGCTTACTCTTTTCAAGTCATGGTGAGCCACTACATTGCATACATTTTAACTTCTTTTTCACTCCAAAAGCTGAGCTTTCTTTCCCATTTACAATTATTCCTGTTTATTCACCAGCCTTAAATCCCTGGCAGACATCACCAAATGGGGCCACAAACAGTTCATGCAGAATCTTTGTCACCCCGTGTCTCAGCATGTTGCATATGATTAGTGTGGCCATGTTCTCCCTGAGGTGAAGCTACACTGGTTTGCCCTGCACCTCACCTACATATAATTTTTTGGGGGATCTCTGGACTTGTGGGAAGGGCATCCATTTCTAGTCATTAGTTGGGGGTGGTAATTAGCACATGGATTCTTTGTGGGGAATATCTGCAGTACACACAAATACTGAGCACTTTGAGCTATGGGGTCACCGTGGCTTGAAACAGTGTTGACTCTGCTGGGGCTCAGCCCAACGAACTGTGTGGAGCCTTTTGACTTTGGACTAATATCATGCATAGTTTGTATTATATATATGTAGGTTCAAAAAGTGTTGCTTTAAAGTGTGTTTATGGAGTACCCATGCCAAAACTTGCAGTGGTTTCAAAAAAGGTAAAATGCATCAACAAGTGGGTGTGTGAACACATGCAATTAATGCACATGAATAAACTCTGGTGCATACTGTGCTGGAGTTCATTGCTCCCAGGCGCTGCATCTTCACATGTGCCTGGGAACAGACCACATTGAGCTGGGTTGGAGTAGCCCCAGCTGGCAAAGAGTCTGGGGGGCCAGTCTGACAGTCTGGGGCTGCCCCCCGCAGTTCAGTGTGCTTTGGAAGGGCCGACTGGGGAATAAGGGTGCTTCAGTGTGGGGCTAACTGGTAGGTAGCCCCTACACTAAGGTACTTTTGTGCTCCAGCCAGCTGGGGCAGCATCTACACATGCACTGCTGTGGAGTAAAAGCTCTGCAGAAGGATAGTACTTGTATTGAATTAGTTTACTCCAGCCTAATAGAGGCACATAGGTAGATACACGATGTTTACTGTGCGGCTAATTAGTCTACTGCACAGTAAACATTTCGTATAGATATGCCCAGTATTTTCAGATTTGCCCCTCAGCTATGTGTGCTCAGGGAGAGCAGTGTCTGACAGTAAGCAGAGGGGGAAGGGACTGCAGAGGGAAGAAGTTGGGGGGAGAGAGGGCAAGGGGGTACCTGACCCCCCAGATTTATATTCTCTGCTGCAGCAGTGAAAGGAGGACAAATTCAAAGCAAACCTCCAACAATTAGATTCTACACCTGGAAAATTATAACAAATGTATAAATTTTCCGTATATAGAATTTAATTATGGGGGGGGGGAAGGAATCATCATGTTTGAGTAAATGCAGTATATTTTACTATAAATAGTCTTTGGATAAACTGAAGAATACCCTCCTCCCAGCTTAATGCCTGCTCTGCTACTGGCCCATGAAACATGAATTCTTTGCTGTATAGTGGCTCAGTTCCAGCTTCCATCAAAGCCTCTTCTGCTTTTTCAAATGCAGTTTTTTCGAAGTAGGCTTGTAGGTGGCTCCTTTCCAGGAATGAACCCAAGTCTAGATCCCAAATGGATGGAGGCATCTCCCTTGCAACCCTAATTTAAGATCTAGAGAAGGGTGGGATGTCAGGCACTCTCCTTTGTTTAGTGTTTCCTACTGGTCAGGTCTAGGTAGCTCTCCACTCAGTGTGTGGATTTTATGGACTGACTTTCTGTGAAGCGCTTAATTTGGGGATATTTGGGTATTGGACTCTATTCTGAAGGTCCATCACCTAAAATGTAGGCATTGCAGCACTTAAATTGTAGGCGGATCTACACATAAAACAATTTGTCTTTGTCCTTCTGGATTGGAGAGCCATTGGAATTTGAAATGGCAGTTATTTTGTTTTTACCTGAGTGAAACAAATCCATTTTACAGAGGTTGGAACACTAAATTTCCATCATTTCATCATTACCTTTATTCATAGAAACTAGATTTCAATAGTAAAATGGACATGATGAATTGAGAAACTAAGTGTGCTCATTCTATATTTTTGGTTACATATTTCTTGTAGTCTAATTAGGGAAAAAGTTTGGTATTTACTTAGGGTTAGTGTATGCTATCATTATATTTTAAATATAAAAGGGTTTTGAGTCATTAGAGCATTCAAAGTATCTGTAAAACATTGAGACAAATTGTTTCATATGCATTTTATCTTCCAATATACCAAATGAAGACCCTAGGAGACACTTTCTCTACGGAGTGATGTGCAGAACCTTCTTGTTTTCCAGCACCACCTAGTGGCCTTCTTATGAAACTACCTTGCTCTCTTGGGAAAGCTTGTTATTTCACCATGCTGAAATGAGAATGACTTCTTGGGATGGGGGAGGTGGCTAAGAAACATTAAAAAAAAGAAGAAGAAAAAAAACAAAAAAATGCATACCAAATCAGACTGAAGGAACAAGGTGAAACCCCCAGTGTCTTATTTGGAAGCAGCTTAATGAACTGGCTTCTCAATGAATGTGCTAAGACCCATTTCTGGCTCCATTACCTTCTCCTCTGTATATATCCAGATGGTGAACAATGGTGACCCGCTTCTGGGAAATTTAGCTCCATGACCCAAAGTTGAGAAAGCAAATTAAAAATAAGATTTTGGACTCATAAAAAATGTAGAAGATTTTGGGTACATATGTCATCATGCTTGTTTAGTGCTGCTCTTAAAACAAAATTAGTAAGAGTCAAAAAGCCAGGTAGCAGCCTGTTAGGTTCACTATGCACCATTTGTGTGTTGATTTTAGAGTGAGTGCCAAAGGAGGAAGATAGGGCTTTGCGTGTGGTTTATTTTTTTATTTATTCTTTTTATAGCCAGACTTTTTCTTTTTATATATATGTTTTAAAGGATCCCTGTGTACCTATATTAAATGACCAGAAATGTAATGCTGTTTCATTTGTAATCATTTAATAAAATCCAAAATAAGGAGTGTTTCAGTGTTTGTTGCACATACTTAATGCCTGTATTATTATTTTAATGAAAAAGATTATGTCTAAAGGAGTTTATTGGTTTTGTTCTGATTTCAGTCAGCGCCATATAAAAATAAACCAAAAGGAGTCTAAATGCTGTAGGAATGTTAGTGAGCCATTTTTCTGAATCACTATAGTTTTTAACTATTGTTACATTTAAATCATACTTCAGAAATGTTATTGGTCCCTTCTCCACATGCAGGGGTGTGCACTTGCAGTGGCAAAAATAGTAGTGGCACAGATTTGTGCTGGCACTTTTTACTGCTCTGCACACCCCTGCACATGTGCTTTAGTGCAGGGCCAAATGCCTTCCTTTGTGTAAACTGCCATTTCCCCACTCTTCCCAGCTCCAGCTGGGGAGATTCTCTGGCCAGCACCCAGAGTGTCTCCAGGGAGGACCAAGCATCCGTGTCTGCTGGTGCATGTTTCTGTGGTGTGTGCCACTACCTTTTTCATGGCTTTTTTTGTTTGCTACTGGGATTTCCCAGTTGCAAATTTTGCCCCTGTGCTGCCATAAACTGCATGTGCCTGCATGTCTGGATCTGGCCATTGTATCATTTACCATTAATCGAAGGTTGGAAGAAATGCACTATGAAAACTTCCCCTAACATGCTCCAACAGTATGTTTGAATCCTAGCGTAAAATATCCCTTAGCCTAGAGACTCAGAATGCAGAAACTCCTGAATCCAGAATTGCCAGCCAAGGCAAAATGCGTATTAACTCTGATGGCAAATGCCTAATAGGGATCCATGTGGAGATTTTTCAAATTCATCTGCACAAAACAGTCTAAAACCAGTTCAAATGAAGATCACTGGAATGGAAAGTCAGAAATTAAATAGGCATTTGAAACCTAGGCAATCACAAGCACTGTTTTAAATAAAGAAAAGTAATTTCATTAGTGCAAAATGCATAGGAGGTATTGAAATTTCATAGCAAAGCATAATAACCAAAACCCCAAGCAGGTGTTGCATTGAACAGCATTGGACCTTAAACCACAGCTCCTTTAGGAACAGTTGTAGGAAAAGAAACTGTAAAGTAAGCTGCATTCAGATTAACTCCTCCTGGGTTAGCCTAGCTCAGCTGAGAGTGACCACTCTGCAAAATAAAAACTTGAGCAGTACTGAATGATTACTTTAGCAGCTGATGAGTTGTGCTAACTGCCTGTAGCAGTGCTTACGTATGGGCCAGCCAAGTTGGGTTGAAATTACCACTACACTTGAGTTTTGTGTGCATAGGACTTGGGGACAACACTCATTATAAATCAGTTGGAAAAAAATTCCTCAGCAGGACTACTACAAGGTTAGCAAGGAAACAAGGGGAAAAAATAGAGGAAATGTCCCACTATCAACCTTTCCCACCTTCCCAGAATATGCTGAAAACTGAAAAACCCAATACTTACAGATTGTTACCATGCCTCCCTCTATTCCCTGTTTACTATCTGGGAATAAGGTAGTGCAGCACATTTGTATTCTTTATATTCTTTTATATATGCTGGCAGGAGATCCCAACCCATGAGATAATTAATCTGTCTGGGTACCTGAAGTGAACCACAGACAGACAACTTGAAAAGAAGCACTCTGATTCTATAGACACATAATCATCTTTAAAAGTGAGTGAATTACTCTACATCCTCTACTTTTGTGACTATGTCATACCTCAGAAACCAGAACCCTGATGAACAAATCATTATGTTTCAGATGAGACCGTGGACCAGCTACTAATGTGGATTCAATTTTTTTTATCCTCCCTGAAAATGGCTGATCATGGTTTTTAAAGTCCAGCTTCTTGAAATCAGGTACACAATGAACACTCAAGATACCAGTCATGACAGGGACGGGAGTATCATTTTGACAGAGGCAAGAGATATACAGCAGTGGAAGTCAGTGCACTGGCCTATGTCTCCTAATAGTCACACAAGTTATTATCAACCATTATTTTATGCTTATTTAGCTTAGGGGCAGAAACTGTGGTTCATTTTATTACTGAATGTCCAGGATTTGATTTTCAGTAATGTCTGTGCCAGTCATATATAAAGTGACTGCACAACACAGACATATCTTATCCATACAGCCACAGTTTATAACCTGTGCTGAAAAGCAGATGTAAATGTGTCAGCTGGGAAAATCACCATGAAAGCTGCGATTCTTTTTTATGAGCCAGTGTCAATGCAGAGAATATTCCTGCTATCTCATTGACACTTTTTTTTTCCTAATTGTCTTCTCAAAACTTACATTTATCTATTGCACATACCTTTTTACTTTCTCTTTACTCTACTTGTTAAGGAGTAACCATGGGTACCTTCATTAGATGCCCATATCCTGCATGTTTCAATTGTATTGGGCATGTGTATAGTAGGTAGTTTCTCAGTCTGGCACTGTCTGATGCTGTAATTGGGTGGCACAGATGTACCTTTCGAAAACAAAGTCCCACTGGGCACATCTACACATGCAGTTAAAGAGCAGAAAGCTAGTAAGTACTGCACAGTAAAATACTGCACAGTAACTTTTCTTGACAGTGCGTCTACATGTGCACCCATTAGGAGCAAATTTGCTCCCAATGGGAGCAGTGCAGGACAGAGCTACTTCTGCCCTGCTCTTCTCCCACATGGCATCCAGTGGAGCTCAAGGCTCCCCTGGGTGCCAGTCATGGGCTGGCAGGGGGCACTGAGGTCAGGCCTGGGCTCCAAGGGGTGAGGGGGAGCTGTTCTGCCTCTGGGGCAGCTGCCTTCCATCCTGCACTCTGCCTGCTGCCCAACCCCGGTCCAATCTTGGAACCAGGTCTGGGACAATGTCCCCTGCCCCTGCAGTAGGCAGCTGTCAGTCCTGGCTTTGAGATTTTGGAACTGGCCGGGGCAGCAGGCAGCTGCTCAGGGTGGGGAACAGTGTCCCAGCCCTAGCTTCAGTCTAGGAGTTGGGGCTTACAGCTGCCTTCTGCGGGGGTAAGTGACATTGTCCCAGCCCCCTCTCTGAGATTGGAGCTGGCCCCGGCAGCAGGCAGCTGCCTTGGGCAGGAGACAGTGTGCCACCCCTGGCTTTGATTGTCTTATCACAGTGGGGGCTGGGAAGCAGGCAGCTGCCGAAGGGTTGACTGGGAGCACTTTGGTCTCGGTCAGCTATGTAACCATGTGTTACTGAGCATGTCTACAAGAGATGCTTAATGCACAGTAGCCTAATAACACTGTGCAGTAGTGTGCTGGGCAAAAACCATGCTAATATGCTACTGCACAGTAGTATTAGGCTACTGCACAGTAAGCCTCACAAAAACCTCCTATAGGTACTGCACATTTAGTTTCTACTTCATTAAGAAAGTACTAAACTAAATGTGCAGTAATTACTGCTCATTAATGAACACATAGACATGCCTACTACACATTAACTAACATGCTGTAAATCTGTTTAGAAATTTGAGTAGAAAACTGTGCATTAACCTATTTTAATGTGCAGTAGCTTCTGCACATGGTTACATAGTGACACTTTACTGTGCCGTAGATTAGTCTACATTAGTACATTAGTCCGGTACATTAGCCTACATGTAAACATAGGTCCTTTCAACTACTGGAGTGTTTTTGTTTTAACCCACTCAAGTGTTCCTTACAGAGTGATCATATGCCTATTTGTTGCACTAACAGTTAAAAATGCCATTTTTGAGGCATGTCTCAACATATTTTGTGAGAGAGTTCAAAGAAAGCATTAGCAGGTTACAGACCAAAAGAAAGAACCTTATACAGATCTCAGACAGCATTATATACCTGAGAATTAAAATGGGACAAATGTAATCTGTATGTGCCCAGCATGATCACACAATAAACAACAAAGAACAAGCTTGTATTGCAGGACATTTTTGAAAGATCAAGCATTCTACTTACAATGGAAGCAGAAGATTCTGAATTAGGTGTTTGAATATTTGAAAATGTATTCTGACTTTCAGCTGTGGAGTGTGTAATCTGCTGCTGTTGAAAATAAGATAAATGTTTGCATGTTACTTTAATTATAGTCCTAATGAAGAATTGGAATGAACAGGGAAAGGTCCATATGACTTCAGTTTTAGTTATATCCCTGGACTCATAACACTTTCTCTAAAGAAAATAGGTACCAAGCCAACTGAGTTTTAGTATGAGCTCACTTTCCTCAGGGACTGTCCCTTCCTGGCTCCTTGTAAGGCATCTGCATGCAAGGTCTATTTCCAGTTCTCTCTCTTAAGATGTGGCTTGTCCTGTTAGAGACATAAGACAAGGTTTGACCCTTGTTTCACACCTTATCCTTCTCCCCACATGAAGATCTTGTAAATTCAGGCAAAAAGCCAGCAGGGAGATAGAAAAGTACATTTCATGCTGGAACACTTAATCTCTTCACATTTTCCCATGGAGCATGGTTTTCCTTTTATTGTTCCTCCCCCCCTTTCCCTGGTTTGATATTTAACAGCATCCATTCATGAAATATCCTTGAAATGTCCAAATTGAGACAGCATTGTAAATTATAGCACTATTTGCCTTATATAAAGAAAAAAAGCAGACCCTCTGAACACAGGAAAGATTACAGGGACATCCATTTGTATCACTGCATTTAATTGTGTAATGATCTTTCTCTTCTGTTCACAGCATTGCACATGCTTGGATCAGTGAGTAGCAAATAAAGCAGGTACACTCAACCTTAGCATGGATAGAACAGAGCTGAAATGCATTTATCTTCTTCTATTGGTGGCAAGTACATTCTTTGGTGCCACACACTACATATGCAGGTGTTTTCCACACTGCCACTTTGCAGTGTGGGGGGTGGGGTGGGGTGGGGGGGAGGTTTAGATCCCAGGAAAAAAAAACAACACCAAAAAAAGCAGGGCGGCACATGTGGCAGCAGCGTGCACTGTCCAAAACTGAAGCCTGGCCAGCTGGAGCCATGATCTTACAGAAGAGTGCTCTGGCTACAAATACCGGAGGCCCCCAGGATCCCAAGTAAGCTTGCTGGGGTAACCTGCCACACACCAGACCATGTGTGGCATGGGCATTACCTAGGGACATGTAGCTGCCGGCACACCTTGTGCCGCTGCTGCTTGTCCCTGGGGAAACGCACATTCCCATTCATCTGGACATGCCTTGAATGGGAGAAATGTAGACTGGCAAAGAAACGCTTGCTTGGGAAACTGAATTTATACAATGTCATTTTCACTCAGGGGGATGTCTTCTGATGTTTTTAAAATTTCCAGGGCAAGAGATCTCCTTTGTAAACAGGACTCTTGGGAAAATATGTCCTAATTTTGTTAAAATACTTGGTCGTTCCCCTTCCCCTCCCCTCCCCTCCCCTCCAATGCTTTCACTTATTACCTGTATATTTTTTTTAATTTTGAGCTTGGTTTTGCTGCCTGTCAAACTCATATTTCTCAGAGACACTTTGCCATGAGGAATGATATTCCTCCCTACAATGTTCCCATTTTAACCTCGTCTTCAAACACAGCACTCTGTTTACCTTATTTTAAACATACAGTAAGGGCATGTGTAGATGAAACGAGGGCCCTAAAATGAAGCATTGGGTTTTTAAAAACACAACTTCAATTTATGGCAAGGTGAATCGCGTATTGTGTGCACCCATGTTTTACCTGCCTCTCCGGCAGTGGGGAGGGGTGGGCGAGCTGCTGGTGAGCAGAGTGGTTCCTGGGCTGCGGGGGAGGGGGCTGGTGCTTCCGTCCGCAGCAGCGGTGGACCCCACAAGGTGGCACCTGCCTGCAGGCACCTGGCTGAGGCAGTTCTGGGGGGCACCGCAGCCATGGAGGGAATGTCTGGGTCCCCTGCAGCTCATGCAGGCAGGCAGGCTACAGGGAAAAAAAAAAGATCAGGTTCACCGCTTATTTTTTTCTTTTTTCAGTGGAGCCTGCCTTCCTGGGCTGTTGCCAGGCTGCCTGCATGGGCCACCTGCACAGCCCCTGAGCTGCATGCAGCCTGGTGCTTCACTCTGCGGCTGTAGGGCAGCAAACTAAAACTCCTCAGAGGTGTTTTGGTTTGCTGTGCCCCAAAGTCATTTAAGGTGCATTATGCCATTGAATGTGCTACAGTTGCTGGAATTAATGCACAATATGCTGCCAATGCGTGCAGACACCAACACCATTAAAGAGGTGCAAAAGCATTTAACCCGCTTTAAATGGCGTGCACATATGCCCCTCATTTAGTCTACACACAACCTTAGGCTACAGATAACCCTGGACATATCTACACATGCATTTAAGTATGACTAAATTTAATGCTCATTAAACTAATGCTCATTAAGTGATTTTTGGCAGGTTTTACATGGCCAGGCTCTTGGCACTGAAGTTAGTACACTTGGCATTAAAGTTAGTGCCAAGTCCCTGCACCCCTGCCATGTGGCCCTAGTGGCTGGACAGATTTGGCACTAAAGTTAGTGCTGGGTCACGTCTTCATTTATGTTAATGCACTTTAACTAATCTAATCACACCTAAATTTGATACCTGGATTTGCACAATTAACCTAATTTTGCCATTTTCAATGCACATTAAGTGCCTACATGCATAGACATGTGCCCGTAATGCACATTAAATTAAGTTAATGCATACTTAAGACATCTCATGTAGATGCACCCATTGTCATCTAAATCAACCCCTCCCCAGACAAACACCAGTACTGAAAATATAACTTCATTCTTCAGTGATCCTATGTCATCATGTTTCTTACGGCAGACCCTTGGTTAGCTGTGGTGACTGGCCATTTATCTAGGCCTACTGAGGAAGTAAGTCTGTGGGGATATCTGGTCCATACAAGTTTAATTTAGTTTTAACTTATTGCTTCTCAGTTTATGTTAGAATGTTAAGGACGTATAAAAAAAACTATTAAACCCCGGCGTAATTCCTGAGCACAACATTTTGTCTAAGCTTCGAAATATGGGGTTCAACTTGTTATTTTGTGTTTTTTTTAAATTTATTTGTCCATGGATGCTGATTACAACTGACAGGGCATGTGCTTTTAATCTGAAGTAGGCTTATTGTGCAGTAAAAATACTGTCCAGTAACCATTCTGGGGAGCATGTCTACATGTGCTCCCTCTTGGGAGCAACCCAGTACAAGGCTGTTCCCACCCTGCTCTGCCCCTATGAAGCAGCCAGGGGGAAATCCATTAGGGGTATGCAAAGCAGGCCCTATTCGATTCAGATTCAGCCAGAATCAGGGACAGTGATTCGATTTGTTGATTTGGAACACTGTCCCTGACTCAATTTAGCTGAATCTGAATCTGAAGATTCAATGCTGATTCGGAGAATCAGTGATTCGGACATAGACGTAGCTTTAAATGTTTTTTCTACATACCTCAAGGTACCGTGGCTAGTGAACACTGTAATGCTGGGGCAGATGGAGCATCCCACAGGAGTGTGGCGGGGCCCTCCCCATGCTCAGTGGCAAACCCGGAAGTGGACTGGAAGTGATCTGCTGGGAAGTGTGCTGGGGGCCTCCCTATGCATCCCCCTGGCTCAGTGATCAGGTACAGTGGTCCCCAGGTGCCCGCCCAGACCCAGGAGGTACCAGTCGCTGAGCTGGGGAGCATGGTGGGGGGCCCAGCATGCTTCCCAGCAGACCCAGAAGTGGATGAGAAGTGCTTCTGGTCTACTTTTGGGTCTTCTGCTGAGCGTGCTGGGGAGCCCCCTGTGCTCCTGTGGGACATTCCATAAGCCCCAGCATCGCAGCATTCATGAACCACCTGGTACCTAGAGGTATGTAGAAAAAACATTTAAAGCTGTGTCTATGTCTATGTCCAAATCATGAAATCTTTCCAAATCTCTCTGAATCAATTCAGAGGGTTCCGATTTCATTTGGAGAGATTAAAGGGTCCTCTGATTTGATATGGATTTGGGCCTAATCTCCACTGAATTGGGCCTAATCTCCACCAGACTGAATCTGGGACCGAAGCTTTGCACAGTCCTAAAATCTATGCTGCCCCTGGGTGCTAGCCTGGGGTTTGGCAGGGAGCATGGGGCCAGTCCCGATGTGCATGGCGCCAGGAGAGCTCAGCCAGCTGCAGTGGCATCTTTCTCCTGGTCCCATAAACATTGGGACATTGGTAGGGGTGCTGGTGTGGATGAGGCGGGGGAGGGACAACTGCTGCTGCACAACTCTCTCCCCGTACACATGGAGACAAGCCCTGTACCCAGCAGGGCTTCCCTATGCAGCCCTGGGCTGGCTAGGAACTGTCCCATTTGGGGGTAGGTCCAAGCCAGTTCTGGGCTCTGTGAAGAGTGCTCCATGCAGCCTGGGGCTGGCTGAGACCTGTCTGTCCCCCAGAGCTCTTCCCAAGCCCTGCCCCAATTGGGCAATCAGGGCAGAGGGTTGAGAAAGAGTCCCCTCCCCCAAAGATGTTTCCTAGCCCCTTGCCCCAATCACACAATCAGGGGAGGGGGCTGGGAAAGAGCTGTGGGGGAGGGGACTCCTTCTTAGTCCCCTGCCCTAGTCTGCTGCTGGGGCAGCTAGCAGTGAGCCCCTGGCTGGGTGGGGAATCCCCACTCAGCTGTGGGTGGCCCCCTGCTGGTGTGGCTGAGCAGAAGCAAATTTGCTCCCTTTCAGCATCTACACAAGCCCTACTGTGCCGTATCTAGTGTGCAGTTTATTTAGTACCTGTAGTTGCAGGTACTAGCTAACTTCACATAGACTGATTTATTGTGCAGTAGCTTATGAGCATGGTACTTGGTGATGCTTTACTGCACAGTCTATATTAGGTTAGTTTATTGTGTAGCAAAGTGTCTCATGTAGACACACCCAAAGTGGAATAAAGTGGTATAAAACACTATGAAAGACAAGCTGTCCTGCAGTGCTATTGTGCCAGCTAGAGTGGGTCACACTTGCAGGACAAACTTGGAGGACATGAGTTCAGCTTATTTCCCAGACAAATTGATGCAGATAAGCTTTGGAATAATAAGTGTTATCACTTAATATCTGCCAGTGGGACTTCCTTTGACATGGATGTTTATATCTGGTGCTCTAATTTGGTTCCAACTTTGCTCTCAACAAATGTCACTTAGCAGTAGTACCATTTCCTACTGCATAACACATGGGTGAACACACCATGGCTGTTGATGGAATTATCCTGGTATCTTTATCAGTGCTTTGGAAAGGGTCCCAAATGGCTAATAAACAATGATTCTGTCTGCATAGGGCTGACCTGCTTGACAACTTAATTACTAGATGGAAAAGCTTAAACTTAGAGAATTTGTGTTGTGTTTTTTGGAAAGAAAGTAGTCTGGGGGATTGCATCATTAGTATCCTATGTTGATGTAGCACTTTTAATGGTCTGAGGCTGTGAAGAATACTCTCCCAGGCACTGTGCCCACTCTTCTTTATATTGTGGCTCATCTATACTAGCACCACAGTCAAGGGGGGCTTAATTCTCAGCCTGCAGGACAGAACTGGTCCATGGAGCTGTAATATTTGGCCTGTTGGGTTCCCTATGGGTCCATAAATTTGGTAGTGGGGGAGTGGTGGCACTGTTAATTAGAATTCCCTTGCTGCCAAATTTCTGGAACTTTGGGGAGTCCCCTAGGCTGGATAATATGGCCCTGCATAAGTGACTGGATCTAGGTACATGGAGTGGGGATGGGCAGGCACACAGCGAGGTCTGGGTTTGCAGCACTGAAATGGACCAATGAGCACACCCATGGACTGACCCTTCACAGCTAGATTGAGATATGCAGTGTCACACCTATGGGCAAACACCATGCAGGATCCAAACCATGGACTGACCCCCTTGTCACTCCTCTGGCTTGTGAGGCCAGAATGTGGGGCCCTACTGGTCTATGCTGCTACAAAGTAGTGCACAGAAACCCATGATAATTTTAAATGAGGTATTAGCAGCATTTTAATTATGGTAGCACAGAGCTCCATATGGGTTAAGGTATTTTGCAAGTGTGGGTGCCTCTATACTGCACTGAAGTCTACAGTGTATCTATACCGCCTGTCAAACTGACCATGTTCTTAAGAGATTTAAGCAGGTATGTTTATATCCTGCAGAAATGCCCCACAGGATAGTTTTTTAGGGAGAGAGGCTGGGCTAGTATTTAGAACAAGACTGAACATCAAGACTCCTGGCTCAATTCATAGATATTCCCTTTTGTGAGCTCATGGCAGGAATGGGATAAAGGTAGCTTTGTGCTTCCCTTATTTTGGAGATGGAGATGTGTTGAAATCTGCCTGGTTCAGTGTAAATTAGTAATCTCAGGGCACATCTACATGAGACTTTTACTGCAGTTACCTAATTAGCTCTGTAGTAAACATCTCGCGTCTGCATGTGCAGGGCTGTTAGATTGAAGGAAACTAAAAAACTCCGCAGTAGGGTAGTACTTGTAAATACAAATACCATCCTATGATAGAAATATTTATTGTGCAGTAACAGACATGTAGATGCTGTCCCAGGCTTAACTTGTTCCCGGTCAACCCAGCCAGCAAGGGGCCACATTCCTGCCTGCTGCCTAGCCACATGGCTTGGCAGCTGTAGGAGCCTCATGGTCCAGCCAGCTCCTCTGCTGCCCAATGCAGCCAGCCACTGCATCGACCCAGTCCCCCATGCCCTGTGACATTTATGGCTGCCCCTGGAGCCTGGATCACACTGCTTCTGCAAGCAGGGACCCAGGACTGCCCCATTGCTCTTTGCCAGCTGGGGACTGGCACCCAGGCAGCTGTAGTTGGAGCCTGGGGCTCTGCCTGGCTGCTGCAGGAGGGCAGAGCAAGGCAGGAGAAGTCCTTGTCTAAACTGGTCCTCTCCAGCTCAATTTGCTTCTGTCCCAGGTTCATGTATAGACACTGCACCCAGGAGTAGTTTATTACAGAGAAAAATTACTCCACAGCTTATTCAGTAACATTAATTGTACTAGAAGATGTGACCTCAGGGTTGTTTGAATTTAGTCTCTTCTTACAGTCCTTTATAGCATAAGAGCTATCTAGTCATGGTTTCATCCATGCCATACTCCATGGGCTAGTTATAAGTCTGGCACAAAGCTTTTACATTACCTTTGTGCTATCTGTGGAGTCCCTGTTTCTTTGAGAAGTCTACTGTCTTGTGTAAAGGTAATCAAAGACCTGAATTCTATTTTTGTTTCACTCATGTGTCACCTTAAACTGCCCATGCCTTAATTTACCTACCTGTGAAGTGGGTATAAACCTGCCTGCCTATAAAGCCTCACAAAGATGTTGTGACTCATAATTGCAACATGCTTTGAAATTCCTGGAAGAAATATCCTACGCAAGTGCAATACTTTTTTCCAGTAAGCCTAGTCCATTCAACTATCTTTGTAATGTTGTGCAGTGATTACACAGAAACCAGTTTATGTGGAACTCCTCAGTGTGGGGAAAACAAAGGGCCAGTGTGGCATAGTGGCTGATGGATGAGGGGTAGTGGGCTGGTTTATGCAGTTGATTATGGCTCATTTCCCAATCATCCTTATGCCAAGACAGCAGAGAAAAACTCACTGGGAATCCATTAGGGAGAATCCTTCAGTGATATTGCTGCTACTGGAAGGCACTTTGGCCAGTGCTGAATGAACAAATTAATAGAATATAGTGGACAACTGATAGAAAATCCAAGCAAGAGGTGTTATGTGAAATAATAACTAGTTTACAGTTAAAAAATATTCATATGAAAACCAGAAAAAGGGAGAGGGCAAATGCCCAGAGAAAGGTAAAGAGAGGGTTTTGATATTGCATAATGGTCTTTGTTAGAAAGAATTTTATATAACAAATTTGAACTTTAAAGCTTTTCCTATCTATTTTTCATAGCAAATACTCTCTGGTGAATAATGTATTCCATGAAAATGTTAGTAAGACATTCTTTTGCAAAGTACGTCTTCTTTTTTTTTGGCTTTGCATGGCTTACATAACCATTTACTAACCACCATAATGGTATTGCATCCTTATTAGTTTGCACCACTATAGTGTCCACACAGAAGGTTGCTATAGCATATCCCTTTTCTTATTTTCTTTCCTCCAGTAAGTGTCTGGACAGGGAAGACCATGCAAGAGATGGTCCGTGCTTCAGGTACTGTTGTAGCTTGGATGGTCCAGGGATATGTAAGAAGTAAGAATTGTGGGGTGGGGTAATAACTCTTGCTGGATCAACTTTATAGTTGTAGGAAATGTTAGGCAAGTTCTCAGGCACAAACTGAAAACTGGAAATAGAGCATTTTGTGCCTGAAATATCTAACATCTCCCCTAACTATAAAGTTGGTCCAACAAAAGGTATTACAGTATCTAACTTCACAAATCTTTATTTAGGACAACAGGAATAAGAAGTTTATTTTTTGGTCCCATTCTTGCCTCTCCATTTACTTCATAGCCATTTAAATCACTTTTTTAGTATATGAAGACCTTTACTTTGTAATTCCTGGTGAAGTGGAAATATGGAGAAGTAGAAGTTACTGACATCTACCATATTTTCTTGCATACAATATGCACCTTTCTCCCAAAAGCCAGCTACTGGAAATTGGATTGTTATATGCAAGAATATGATAAGGGAAAATTCTGCTGCTTACCAAATGAAACCAAAAGTAAAAGTTCCATGGATCCACAGGGAACAAAATATGTAGGCATGGGTCTCTAGCTGCTGCTATTCACTTATTTACTACAAGGAAAAATCTTTTTTCCTTCATTATGCCTTTCAAGAACGAGGTATGAGTTCTGTTATAGTTTGTGCTGCATGTAAGAAAAGTTGGTATTTCTGGGAAAACTGATGGAATCATGGAAAGAGAGCTACTGATTCTATTTTCTGTCTTTCTAAAAAGTTCACATGGCAAAACTTTGCTTTCACAAGATAACTGTTAATTTTATGATGCTCAGAGGTCTTATTTGGTTCATTTGATTTAAAAAGAGCTAGACATATTGACTTCCTACTTCATCACATGGTATTATAATCCCATTGTGAAGCACTGTTTGTAATTAAAAAGACTCACTAGTCAGGGAGAAGCTCTCTCTTTCACTCTTTCTCCTTCTCTGAATTTGCAAATGTGACGGATAATGTGCTACAACCTAGCACAAAAAGCTTTATATCAAATTTGTAATAGTAGACATAGCATATTTTTCCTGCTTTCTCACAGTTTTCCAGACCATTTGTTGCTTGCCTCCCAAAGCCCTTTTCTCACTGGCTTTCTCCAAAAATAGCAAGTTGTGAATAGCTAATTGAAAAATTCATTAAGATTATGTATATCAACATGAATCAACTCTTTACCATATGACTGTCAGGCACTATTGATCAAAGTCAGCCCTGCTACAAGGGATTATAACTTCACTGAGTTAACAAATTCACTTCAGTGGAGCGGCATCTGCTTAGATGAAACTGAATCTAGCACTAGAATGATACCAGAATACACTGAAAGACTTCAGACTCCTCCTTTCATGAAAAAACTCCCTGAAGTAGGAAATTTCCTATCAGAGGTCTTGCCTAAATAAGCTTACACTGTATCTATCTTTAGATACTTTTGAAAATTCTGAATGGTATTTTGTGAACTGAGCAGTAAAGCTTAGAAAAAAGAGGAAGGAAAGAAAACTGCAAACATAAATCAAACCTGTCTTGACTTAATGAGTTTATTATGAGGTGGACTGTTCTCTTTAGGATTTGCCAAAAATGAACAAAAACCATAGGATGCATGAACCTAGGGAAAACCAGTTGTGCCTTGGGGGCCATGATCTGAGTATTATAGCAGTAATCCTACCTGGTACAAGGAAATGCAGTTTGCACTTGAAGGACACACTCTGGACTACTGTCTATATTATGTCATTGATAAAGCCCCTGGGAAAAAAATAACTATAAAAACCCATTGTAATATTTTTTTTTCTTCTCAAAATGTAATGCTTTTGTAAGTCCCCCTTACTAGGATGTAGAGGTGCCCAGGACCTCTCAGGATCATGCTTAATACCCACTGGGATAGTTTTAGGCAAGCTTTCAAATGCAAGACATTTTTCAAAAATTAAATGTTGGATCAACATCAGAGACTGATTTTTCAGAAGTTTTAAACAAGCACTGGAATAGGATGGAGACTGGTTTTCCAGCTGGAAGCATGATTTTCCCACTGGTGCCAAACATGATTGACTTATGATTGACATGATTCATGTGCAGACATTAAAATAAAAAAGTCACTTACAATTGCTATTTAACGCTAATTTTGCTTGAACAGAGAATTACTCATACCTTCCTACAGAGTCACCTGCCATGTTCTTCCTGATTCGGTCCTCTATCATCCTTTCTTCCTTCAAAACCATCTATAATTGAAAAACATCCAAAGAAAAGGTTCAAACAAAAATGTTTATTTAAATTGTAATGCTTTTCATACCTTTTTTGAAAGCCAATTAGCACATCATTCATTCTGAAAGGTTTGTAACTTTTGTCCTACTTAGATGAAAGACAGAAAAGATATGCCATTTAGCTTCACTACTTCTTCCTAGCACTTCTTAGAGTATCTCTCACCCCCAAAATAGGTAAAGTCATGACGCTAGCCCTTCGCTACAGTCAGGAAAGCTCCCCAGCTAGGGACAGCAGGGAGTGTGTCCTATAGTGCAGCATGGCCCTCCCTTTTAAGCGTCAGGAACACAGAACAGGAAAGGACTTCCCGAGTTATCAGTTCCAGTTCCCTCATATTTCAGGCAATCATGTTATATAAGCTTGGGCATAAAATTGATCAAACTCCATCTTGAAGCTAATTAGGTTTTTTGCCCTTACTACTTATTTTAAAGGCTGTTTCAGAGTCTCTCTGATGGTGGGAACCCTTTTTCTAATTTCTAACCTAACTTTGGTCATGGTTAGTTCATCCCTGCCAACATTGTTTCTTTCCTTACCTTACCTAGCTCTGTGACCAACCAAAAACCATAATATTCTCCACCAATGTGGTCCAGTGTCTCAAGAAAACAAGCTAGCTGTACGTGTTCTGTAATCTGCGACATACATTTGCTCTTTCTTTAAGTTTATAATAAAATTATGAAATTGTTAAGAGAGACAACCTGAACTAAATGGTTAGAATTTGTTTTTCATATCAGACTGAAGCGGAAGTATAATATTTTGTTTGTGCTATTGTGAATAATTTCAGGAATCACACGGTGAAGTCCTGTACAGCATCATCTAACTCAGGAAACACTGATTCACAACTATGAAAGTCAGGTGGGAAACACCAGAGAGGAGTGCAAATGTTCCTCTCAGAAAAGAATAGACCTGCTGAAACCTGCCACTTTGTACATCTACTCAAAATGAACACATGTATCCCCAGTTACATTCCCATAAAACTGTCAGGTCTCTGCATCAGTAATTTACATCAGTATTTTCAGATTCTCTGTAAGAAAAAAGAAACTCTTCGTGAATGAAAAATGATGTGTGAATCAGTAAGATTAGGCTGAAAAGAAGCAGATGCTGACATCTCTCAAGTTCATATTTTTGCCTTAAAAACACATCTGTCATCAGCTTCCACTTAGAAGAGCAGAGAAGCACTTATCTAAATAAACATGGCAGTTGTTTCATAGAAGGGACCTGCTTTTTAAATAGTAATAATAATTATTTCATTCGATAGAGATATGACTGCTATACACCAGTGCCAGGTAAGAGGTAGAATGTGTAGGTACTCTCTCTTTTAAAATAAATTCAAATCATGACTTCTCACATTATAAAGAAAACCACCAGCACAGCAAGAGAACAACCCAAGTTCTGAAAAGATGGAGGGAAAAGAGAGATGGAATTTTATCTCAGGAGAACGTGCAAAAAATTGAAAGGCAAAGGACGACAAAAACTTTTGTAAAGTACGTTGCTACACACACACACACACACATATTATATAAATGAGTTATATTTTAGAAGCAGGTGTTCTACCAATAAAGTTTATCCTTTAAATTAATATGTTCTAGCTAACCTGCTATTTAAAATACTATGGATTGGTTTCCATTTTGTTATTTCCACCAATGATGCACCACTGAAGGGTTCACAGTGCTAGGTGAACCATCACCTAGCCACTTAAATAATGTTAAAATCAGTTTTCAGTATCATACTGGTACAAAGAACACTGAAGAGGGCTGGAGAAGTTCTAATCCCATAAACTGAAAACTAAATTTGAGTGTAGACTAATGAAATGATTATATCAATTTAAAAAGTATTGGGAGGGGAAACTTACCATCTGTCAGTGATAACTCTTTCACCTATCTGCTCCAGTGGAAGCTAAGCAGAAACAATTTACTCCTGAATGAAACAAGGGCTAAATTACCACAGTTTTGCTTCCACTAGCTGTAGGATAAAACACACACTAACAGATCAGTTGTTGGCAGCAGTTCCTCAATATGTACTAAACAGATACAGTGAATTAGATTGATGTGCAGTAAGTTCCCCCCTTTTGATGTTGTATAAGTTTTTGTCTGGCCCTAACCTTTGCCTGCATTTTTATTTATATTAGTACTATTAATACTTCTTTAGTAATGTGGTCATGGTCAAATCATGGGAATGTATTGTAGCTTCCCCAGGGTTTATATTTCCATTTGTCATATGATAGAAACCCCCCAGTTCCTTGAAATTTGAAACACAAGTGGTGCCACTGGCCACCTTTATAACAATACTTTATTAGTTATAGCACTTGCTCAGGAAGAAGGATATCTGGGTTGCAGGTATCCTGACAGCAGGTACTGCTGACAGTTACATATTCTAAACAGCCAAATTATGTGCATGATGGCTTAAGATATTAGGTACATATATATACAAGCACACTTCTGAGATGCTCTAACTTAAAGAAGCTAACTCCTATAAATTTTTAATGGGCTTTAAATACCTGATCCTTTAGATAGCTTTGAAAATCCCAGTACTGGAAACTGCATTTTTTATTTATGTTATGTTAAACCCTCTGTGGTTATGAACTAGGGTTAGACATGCAGAGTTACAGCATTAATAGAACAGTAGCTCAGGAGAATAAGTCCTTGCAGCCAGATCTGCAAAGGGACTTAGGAGCAGCAATGCTCAGTATTGCCCCACCAAACTTTTAGGAGCTCATCTCCTGAGTTAGGTGCCCCCATACCTGTGGAGTATGGAGACTTAGAAATTTGAGATTGGGATTCAGAAGAACTACTGCACTCTGTGTGTGCATGTCTAGAGGCAGGTCGGGTGGGGGGGCAGCTAGTTAATAGGAAATAATCAGAAGGGTGTATCTCAAATCTTACTGGATCTGGACTGTAAGGAGCCAGACTGGGTGGAAGCCAGGGAGTGAGCAGTGGTGTTGGGGTAAGTGGCAGCAATGCAGGGGTTAACGCAGCTGTCACTTGTCCCTCTGCCAATGATGTGTACCTATCTGCCCTGGATTTTGGCAGCTGGCCCTATCCCAAATTCCAGACCCATTTGTAGGCCATGTGAATGGCTCTGCATGCTGGATCTGGCCCATAAGCCATATATTTGACACTCCTGCTATAGGCTATAAGCAAGCTGGTTCTGTACATGTGCTCTAAATATTGTATTTCCAAGAAGCACTTTTGAAGAACTAATGTGCAGCATTTTGTTTTGCTGAAGCAGGCACAACACTTTGCAGTGCAAGTTTAACTCTCTTTGCCAAATGCCTGGAACGAATAGGATTTCCTGGGTAGTACAAATGTTTGATAGATGTGTTTAGGAAGCAGCAGCATACATGGCATTCTGTGTTTCCTGAGGTAACATCAGTAATGTGTGGAGAGCAAATGTGAAGTGGAGTGTAGGCCAGTGTCTTGCAAAATTACTTAAGTACTTTTTCATAATTACAGTGTTGTATGATATAGGAAGGGAGACTTTGCCCAAAGAAGCATTCAGGTTTGAACATTAGAGCCTCAATCCACCGTAAACCAAAAATTTAGCTCAGTTAATTATTTGAGATTAGTTACAAAAAACTGGGGAAGTAATGTATAGGACTGAAGTTTATGGTAGTGATCAAGGGACTTTTACAAAATGGTGATAGGATGGTGAGAGAGTGAGAATGGTTAACTTTCATAGGGCCACCACTGATAGTCTGGATGCACAAATAAACCTACTGAGGGCATAGGAGGAATGTAATACCTCCATTTCTCTGTTAATGGGCTATGTTAAAAGAAGTCTTATTCTCAAAATAATAGTGCAATGTTATACTGTAATTTATATAATTACATAAGTATTAGCTTTATAGGAATATCCCAGTCTGTCTGTGATATCATCAAGAGTCTTGTAAATCCATATCACAAAAACTTATACAGCAATGAGGCGGATTAACTATCGAAAAAATCCTTAGAAAAACAACATTTTATGAAAACCAAGTACTATTTATATAAATACATTGTGCAAGTGGATATCACATTGCAAGTATAAAGTTAGTCCTTTGAAACATTATGCAAATAACCGGCAATGTATATACCACTATACACCCACTGGACTATGCTTCATGTGTTCCTGATGCCAGTGAAAGCAAAACATTCTCCAACTAATTCAGGGAAAAAGACACTGCTGTGAAAAACCAGGTCCTAGTTTTCAAAGCCACTGCTCTGTTGTGCAGCCTAAAAGCTGAAGCTAGGGGAGTGTCCCTTGGATTAATCCTGATTGATTTATTATCTGGCTTGTCATGGGAGTAAGCTGAGAAAGCCTGTTAGTGGCTTATACGAGTTTTTTTCTTGGCATAGACAGGTTCTAATATGACACATTTTATTTCAATTTTATAGAAATAGATCTCTTCAGAAGAAAAGTAAATGACCTATGATTCCCACGATAGTAGAGCTTGTGTATTCATTGGAGATCTCTATTATAACAGCTAAATTAATCACAAATAGCCATGATCTTCCCTGTAAATCCCTTGAAATTTTCTAAACTTTTTTTTTATGTCCGAAGTAATTTCTTCACCTACCTCAAAACACTGCTTGAATATCTTTGTTGCTCTCCTATCACCATCTGTACCAAATATGGATCCCTGGTCCTTGCCTTCAGTGGTTTGCATAACTGAGCTGCTTCTTGCAGCTTGGCTCCTAATACAGCTGTACTGCTCTCTCTCCATTTAACTCTCCACTCTAACTCTTCCTCTTCATACAATCATCTTTACCCATTATCTAGCCTAGTCCTGCACAACTCCAGGATCATGTCCGCCATTTGACTTTGGCAGGCTTTGACTCAGTCCCTGCCTTCCCTTCATTCAAATCTTTTATTAAAATATACTTCTTCCATCAGACTTTCTCCTTGTACACTCTTTTAATCTGATATAGCTTATTCATTGGAATACAAGAAATAGTCCACTTGAAAATCCATGATGCAACTAATCCTAACCTGTCACATATCATGCATATCTATATATGCTGGGACAGCAACTGCTACTGTTTTTTAGACTTATTATTGGTTTTCATATACCCTTCTTTTCAAAGGTCCAGTTGCACTTGCTATCTCCTTTGGCCTAACTTTAGATTGCAAACATCTCAGGGCATTCATTGCCTTTCATTTTTTGCAGCAATGTGTCATGTACATCTGTGCCAACAACACCAATAAATAATACTAATAATACTTCATAGCTTTCTTCTTTTGTCTAAGAACAAACAACATTTCAGAATTACTGCAACACAAGAACATAGACAAAAGTATTGCAAAAGACCACATTTTTCACAAATGGAAAGTGTGTTTCCTTTATGTGGATAAAGGAAAAGATCTCTATTGATGTAAATAGAACAAGTTAGAGGGAAGGTAGAAGCTGTATCAACCTGAATAGATTTTGAAGGAAGAACACAGGAAGAGTTTGGAAGAGTCACTAAAAATCAGTGCATTAACCAGTGTTGCAGCAGCTCTGTAAATAGTTAGCTTAATAAAGATTTCATTTCATTTTGCAAGCATGGATTCCTTCACTGTTATTATACAGCATGCACTACATGAAACATGGTGGCAATAGTCAGCTATAGAGGATAGATATGATGGAATGGTCAGTCATAATATGTATGAACAAGCAAACAGCAGCGAAACATAGAGCAGGTAGGCAGTATGGATAGACTCAGACTTCTAGATAACAAATCTTGGACAAGCATATAAATTGTGGAAGCAAGAATTGAGGATGTATGTTGATTGACCATGGGATTTAAAAATGAAAGTAGTTTTTATATTATCTCATCAGAGAAAAAGAATATAAGAAATGGGACACAAGTGCCTGGGAAGAAGTCATGGTAAATGTGTACCTTAGATACTAACTAAATTAGAGATATACATTGTAACAGGACAAAGACAGCCCTGTTTGTTTGATGTTACTAAGTTGCAAGTAGTCAGGTCAGGGACAGGGCAAAGCTAATTACTTAATAAACATAGCTGGGAAGGAGATTGCACCTGGGGTGAATATTAACTGATTAGGAGCCAGCAGCTACTTAAGTCCACAGCAAGGGGTTTTCCTTTGCCTCCTGGGGCACAGCATGGAGAGATTCAGCAGGGACACCAGTAGCGGCAGACCCAGTGCTGGAGCAGCTTGCAGATAAGATCGGCCTACTGGATGTAGGTAACCACGGTGACCGTGAAGTAAGGAGGTGAGGAAGAGAGGAGAAACTTACTGGTTGAGAGAAGGTCCCACGGAGAAAGGATCTGCTGATACCACAGGAAAGAGAAAAGAAAGTGGGACTGGAGTGGAGCTGACTGACTTGTGGGAGTGGGCTGCACAGTGGTGGAGAAAAGGGAGACCACGTCTGTGAAAACAGACAGGGTGCACCACAACCTGTGGGGAAGTTACTAATAAACTAATTTTCTTTTATCCTGCTTCTGGGGTGGTTTAGTACACCCTCTCTCTTTAGGGAATTAACTTCCATCATTCCAAAATGTGGCAGGTGAGTCCCAGGGAGAGAAATGTCATTATCCACCCCCACCTGACCACATACATAGAACAAGATTATGTGAGATCAAGCTCTTGAAACAATGGAACAACTGATGAAGATGTCTGATGAGTACCATCACGTCAGAGAGAATGAGATTGCAGAGATATAGTTTTTCACCCAAAACCAAGAAGCAGAAGACGTAATAAATACTTATGTCAAAGCTGAGACCTCTGGCATCCACATGCAACTCTGGAGATGTTAAGGATTCCCTAACAAAAGGCAGGATTGTTTGTGGGACATGATTCCAACTGACACAAGAGACTCTTGAGAGAAACAGATTTAACCCTAGAGAAATGTTCTAAAATTGCTAGGAGAGCTGAACTATCCAGAGAAATAAGCAAAATGATAACAGTCCTTTCTTCAGAAAAGGTCCACAAGCTGAAGCTAAAGGAAGCAGAATAGAGACAGACTGACCAGGAATGCAAACAACATAACCCAGAATATACAGTGTGGAAGGAAACATGAAAGGCATAATGAAAAATGCCTAGCCTCTAGGCAATGATGGAAAAGGGTGAGAAACAGAACTACTTTATGTCCCAATGCTACAGCTACCCCAGAAAGAAAAAAAGCAGCAGTTTATGAAGTGGATTTAGAAATTTCCAGTGAAGATTAAGATATCTGCAAAATGTCTTGTGCAGATCCAAAGACTGTTAATAGACTCACACCATAGAATAAGGCTGTCGGTAGTTCAGCTGCCATAGTAACAACTAAACCATCAGACCAGGGTTCAGTTTGATTCTAGTTGAATTTTGGAGTCAGCTACAATGTAATCCCAACAACACTCTTTGGCAGCAATATTAGATGGGAGAAGTATGATGAAGTGACAGGACAGTGATGTACCAGGTTTCTGAGGCCAGTAGACTAATGTAAGTTACAACATGGCTCTCAGAACCAGTTTCAAGAATTCTAGGAACTACGAAATCTTAGAAATATTATTTCTGACTAGCCATGTCTACATGAGGCACTGACTGTGCAGTTGTTACTGCACAGTCATTTAATAATTGCATACACAAGTACTGAATGACTGCACAGTAACTGGCATTACTGCGCAGTAGCATCACTGCGCAGCTTTTTGGTGATGCTGACTGCACAGTAGCTTGTTACTACTGTGCAGTAGTAATGAGCTACTGCACAGACAGTGTCTTGTGTAGATGCAACCACAGTGTAGTTAAAGGAACTACTCTATGCTCTGAATACTTCAATTTCCAGAATGGTTTTTTTACCCAGAGGAATAAATACATTGGGACTTCTCTTTTCTCACGTATACAAGAATAAAATTTTGGACATCGGTAAAAAACTGGAGGAAATAATCAGGCAGACTTAAAGCCATAATGTTGATAAGTGTGAAAATCTGCACCATGACTTAGGTCCATTTTTTTCTCTAAGTGAATAATTTGAAAGTTTTGAGGATGCAGTTTTCTAGGAAGCACGACAGAGCACTTAACTACTATTTGAAAAACTGCTTTTTCATGCATGTAATAACAGGGAGTGTAACTCTTGGGAATTGGAATAGAGTACAAGTGGCTGGATTGGGTTGGCAGTCGAGTTGTGATTTCAAAACAAATTTTAAATTTTCAGCAGTATATGGTAAAAAAAAAATCATCAAGTGATAAATGTAACCCATGCCACCATGCTAGGTTGGATGATGCACTGGTTTTGGGTCCTCAGCATGCCAGTAGGCCTGGGAGCTCCCTCAGGTAGATCTGCTGACTGAGGTGTCCCATGGAGAGGTGCGTCCCTCATCCTCACCACCTAGGAATTCACTCTGAACCCATTGTTTCTTTATTGTATACAACCAATCTATATACAGAAAAGAAAGAAACAAAAGAAAATAATAGCTAATAATAAAATCAACAATTTGGATAAAATTTACAACCATAACATTAGGTGGATAATTCCAACACACTGGGCGGTCCCACTTGTGTTAAACAACCTCAATAATTACATTCACCTGGTTATAACTCTTCAAACAGTTTCCATGCCATAACCCAATTGATTCCCCTCAGCTCACAATCTGCCTCACATACAATAAATGGTAGCACAGCCACTAAGTGGCTATGACCAGCCACTAAGTGGTGCAGGTGAGACTTCTGCTGCTCCAGGGAAAATGGACTCTTTTGATCCTTCCTGGCAACAAAGCAAAACAAGTCTGCAGAGAGCTGCTGCTGCAGCTGGCAGGGCTGTCTTGGCCTCATACACATTGGGACCAGTTGCAAGTTCCTTGTCAGCCCCTGGGCTGGTATCTGGGGGAGCCTGGAGCTCCCCCTGGCTGCTGCAGGGGGGCAGTATAGGGCAGAAACAGCACTGTACCAGGCCGTTCCTGTTGGGAGCAAATCTTCTTCCAACAGGGGGCAAGTGTAGATGTGATTCTGGGGAAGGCGTACTGCACAGTAAACCTAATGTGAATTAATAGGTATCTACACACTGTCTGCTAACCCCTAACATAAACCCCTGGACCAAGTTATGAAATGTCTTTGTCTCCATTTCTGGGAGAAAAGGATGAAGTAATGTGACTATGAGAACCATTTAAAACACCTGTGACTGAAGTAAAGTAAGCTGCCTTTTTTGGGTTCACCAGCTTGTTCCTGTTTCTGAGGTATGGTACTGATCCCCACTGCACACTAGCTGTTTCAGAGAACACTAAAAGATGTTCCTGAAACTATCTCAATTATTACTTTCAGAGGTCCTAAGGGAAAGGACAACTTTGGGGCCTGGACTCAAGTCCCATATATCCTAAAACTTCAGCATGGGATTTCTGTGTTGGAAATATGTTCTTGCTGAAATGCTCAGCTTGCTGCTTCCCTTTTGTATGACTTTTGGCTAAAGGTTAAGAATGTTTTGTATCTGTTTACAGAGCCTTCTGGACAAATATGTCTGTCTGCCTAGGGGATGAAAAAAAGAAGAGCATTTTATAACTGTTAGCTGTGCATGTGGTTTTAGATTATATATCTAGGGTCACTATAACAGGTTGGCCTGTCCCCTTAGTTGCAGCTGTTGAGAGGCTGCTGATAAGGCAGTGCCTCACTGAGAATTTAAAAACCCCAGAGAGAAGAGCAGTGAACTGTTAGGGAATAGTTGTGAGCCAGAGGCAGGCAGTAGGCTAACCCGCTGGCTATATGGAAAGGCCAGACTGTTATGCAAAGGCCAGAGTCCCAAGGGACCTCTCCCAGTATCTTGGACAGGACAGCAAGATTTTGTTTTCTTGCTTTATTTGTTTTTAAGTCTGTTTTATTGATGTGGACTGGCTAAGAAGCTCCACAGGTACCAAAAGCCTGCCAGGAGAAGACCACAGGTGAGGTGACCATCTGACAATCACATTCTTGGGTTGGATTAAGGTGGGATGGTAGGATCATGAAAACTCAAGTGCAAAAGCTAGATTAGCGTTTAAAAGTATGAGGTGTTAGAGCATGTCAGCCAATATAATTTAGAAGAGTAGCATAGGCAAAATGGCAGGGACTTATACATGCTAAATTAGAGCTGAGGATCCCCTATGCTAGAGTTTAGCTAACATGTACTTGCAGCACATTTTTAGATATCAGTCTAAATAAAGCCTCAGGCATCAGGGATATGGGAAGTACAGAGCTGCCCATGTGTCTGTCTGCTGGGTAGACTCATAGATTTTTCTTTTTGTTTATTAGGTACAAATTTATCAATATATTTCCCCAAGGAGTGTTTTGCCCAAGGAGTTCATGCTGCTTGCAACCTCACTAACTACACAAAGTACCCTGTGTGGCAGCAGTGTACTTCTGTGTACCTTTCAGTGTACCTTTCCAGCTGCAGGCCCAAATGACCCACTATGGGTCAGAGCCGGAAGGGTAGTCATTATGACTCTGGTGCTACTTGTCTCATGGGAAGAGTGCCAGCAGAATGTGCCTTCTGCCGCAGAAGGCTGCCAAAGTCCTATGTCTGCGGGTCAGATCCAAAGGATCCAGCCTGTGGACTATAGGCTGCTGACCCTGCTGTAAGCTATATGGTGAAATTATTTTCAGGGGCTGGATGTCATCTGTTATGTATATGTTCTTACAGAAGCTGGAGGACATAGAACTGGAAGGGTCCTCCCAAATCACAGAGGCTGGTTCCCTACAATTGTAGGCAACCATGTAATATCAGATGTTTGTCCACAAGGGTCTGCAAGAACATACACTCCTGTACATTGTAGTCATAATCCATACAATTTAGAGGGAAGTCACGTATTTATTTTTACCTAGATTTAGCATCTTCTCACTTTTGTGGCTGAAAACTATTTCCATTAGAAATCAAGAATCAGATAACTCACATTACAGACAGAATTATTTAAACTAAATATGTAGTTCTGATAGCATTTTGTGTATCCTGCATTAATAATTGTGTTGGCCTTTCAATTTATGTCTCTGCATTGCTTTGTATCTCACATTTCTACCTTTGTGGAAGCACTTCCAGATAACCCAAGGATTGATGACATCAGATATCGTAAGCATGGCTAATACTGCTCACCTTCAGTGAGGAACTCTCATATACATCAGCTAGTTAAGTATGCAGAGTGAAGTAGGAGTTAAACATACTCTTGTGGTAAATTTTTTATTTTTTCCCAATAAGGATACTGACCATTATCTGAACCTCAGTTGAAGATTTATCTTTTCTTCCTAATGCCCTTATCAGCATGGTTCCACTCGCTGCCTTTGTACTACTGATGTCATCAATTGGTAGTGCATTAAGATCTATTTATTATGTGTTCAATCACCTACAAGGACCTAACTGGCTGTGTGCTTTAAACTACTCCTAATGGGTGTCTGTCCAGCCTCATTGGGCTTCTTTTCTCTGCTTGCTTAGGGCAGGCATATTCAGCAATGCCCTTGCTGAGCCTTCGCCAATTAAAGGTGGTTTGGCTCTTTGGCAGAGCAAAATCCTTATTCAAAGCCTGAGATGAGCATGAACATCTATCTGTCTTGGTGTGTACATCAACCCCTGCTGTAAATATATCTTGCATCTGATCTTGCTCTGCCTCGGGGGTGGGGCAGGGATGTTGTGGTTTGGTTTTCTTTTTAATAAGCTGTTTATTTTTCCTCAAGGGAATATTTAACTGGCAACAAATAAAACCTTTCAAACATTTCCCAGAATGAAAGTTAAGAATAGGTGTGTTACAATTCACTGTGGGCTGGATCCTAGACATCATTGCTTAGATGGGATTCTCACTGATGTCCATGGGACTTGTACTTGTGTAAGGATTTGGCTCAACAGTAACAGGGTAACATAGAGCAAGATGAAGGAAGAAGCAGTTTCAAGAGTATTATGGTTTCAATAAACAGAAATAAAACAAGTGGAAGAAGGATGATGGCAAAGGGCACAGCTCTTGATCACATTCAAAGGTGCCTTTAGACGTGTGTTATCAATGAAAGGCTGATTTGCAGCCAGCTGTGCTGCCAGTGACACACCTCATCTAATTTATTCCTGATTTCCTTTTCAGTACAGTTTGAAAATCCATCTGTGATAGAGAGAGTGAGCCCTTTTCTTCTTGGTCAATAATCTTAATCTGGTGATGATCAAAGACCAAGAGGCTAGGTCTTGTCATTAAGGAGCATCCCTGCAGTGGGATGTACTTCCCCAGAGGAATGATTGTTTTTCATATAGGCACATTCCTTCCCCATCCATCCCATGCCCAGAGTCTCTTAGGATGTTGCATCTTGCTCTCAAAGCTCTGTAAGGTGATTCAGGACTGAGCTCTTTTGGGGCACTTCTAAAATCAGTGCCTTGTCTTCTTGGGTTCAAGGACTGCAGCTACAGCTGGCTTATATTCAGGCTGGACAAGAGCAGTGTGCTTTAATCAGGATCCAGGGGGTGTGATGGGGCCATTGCACCCCACTTTGATTGCTGCTGCCAGTTTAGGGGAGAGGCTCCAGGTATGCCTATCCCCTATGGTCTGTAAGGAAGTGCCAGTGGCAGGATTTCCAAATCCTGGATCCACCCATGATCAAGACTGCAACCAAATAGCCCTGCGGTAGTTTAGAATTCATCTGTTTGTGGTATTCCTAGAGGAAGCAGAAGGCCCTTGGATTTCACTAGTCTACATTGGCTTCCCATTGGTGTTTGATTGCAATTGGAGGTGGTTTTTTTTTTTTGGTTTCAAATACCCTTTCAGATTTGGGATATGGCTGCCTGAGACAGGGAGAGATTTACTGAAGCACTAGAATTAAATGATCCCAGATTTAAATGAAAAGTGAGGTGCTACAATACTTGGTGTGTAATTCCCATTTGGCAACTTTGCGAAGTGCCAGCTTTGACCTTCAGGGTACTCTGCTAGTCTTATATATTTATAAAGACTGTTTGAGTGGATAGTTATGATGGTTCAAGATTCTTCTTTAGGTTTGGGAGTTAAAATCCATAACCAACTCATACAGCATTAATTAATTGTTTTTTTAATTAGTACAAATAGTAAAATAATACAAATGCTTACAGTGTTTCTATAGACTTGAACCTATTTCCATGTCTCTGGGTTCTTGCCTTTGCATACAATATAATAGGGCACGAAATTAAAGTTGACCTTGTTTCATATATGTCCCAGGTATATGCACAAAGTGGCAGCTTTTCTCTTTACTTTCACCAATTTTATATTACAGCAATTTCACTGCCTTATTGGTCTCCTTGAATTACACCAGCATAAATGAGGGGAGAATCAGACCCTGGATAGATACTGTTACTTTTTTTCTTAATTTAAAAAAAAATGTATATACTTTATATCTCAACATAATTTTCCACATGACCCAAAAAGATTGTGCCCACTCTTCAGTTTTGGCATTGTCTGTAATAAAAAAAGTTAGGTTTGTTGCAACTTAAAGAGTTAGTTAATAGGGCTGTGTGAAGCTTCTGGTGCTGATTCAATTTGGAGGAGATTCAGCCCAATTCAGTGGCTGAATCTCCAAATCCAAATCGAACCAGGGGACCAGCTAAAAGGTCCAAATCGATTTGAAGCTCTCTGAATCAATTCAGAAAAGATTCGGAGAGCTGCAGTGATTCGGGCAGTCCCCACTTGGTGCAGCAGGGAGCTGGACCAGACTCCATGCTGGTAAGTAGGGGGTAGGGGAGGAGAGGCTGGAGGAGGTGGGAAGGGTCCATGGGGGTATCCCCACCAGGCCCCATCCCTTGCCTGCTTCCCCAGCCTCCCTGAGCAGCCCTTGACTCCCACCCACTCTCCCAGCCCCCGCATGGCTGCCCCGCCCACCCCAGGTCCTGGTTGTTTAAAAAAGCCCCCACTCACTGGCTGGTGGCAGGTGGGGGGGTAATCCCTGCTGCCCCCCACTGCCCACCCTACATGGGGAGCTCTGCCATAAGCACCCCTGTCCCCTGTCCGCTCTCTCAGCACCCCCATGGCCGCGTGCCCCAGCTCCTGGCCATTTACAAAAAACAACAACAAAAAACCCTGTACTCACCGACTGCTGCAGCAGCATCGGGGCTTCTGGGGGCTCATGGCAGAGATCCCCACATAGCGCGGGGCAGCAGGGATTGCCTCCATGCCTGGCAGCAGCTGATGAGTGGCAGCTTTTTTTTCCCCAAAGAGCTGGGGCCAGGCGGGGCTGGGAGAGTGGGTGGGGGATGGGGCCTGTCTGATTCAGAGATTTGGCTGATTTGGCAGCAGAATCAGTTTGGGACAGTGATTTGAATCACCGAATCAAATCACTGCCCCCCAAATTGGTCAATTCTGAGTGGACACTAGTCACTTCTCACAGGCCTATTAGTTAGCCAGTTGCTGCCACAACTTATGTAGCACTGTTCATAAAGTCTGTCACAGTAAAACAATATGCAAATTGATGCATTAGTTCTCAGATGGCTAAAATTAGCATTAGGAAGCACGAACAGGAAACCATTTTCCATTTGCTTTTTCCACCTTCTGTAGCATGTTATTACATGTATTTGTACATAGCTTCATTTTATACTATTTGTGGAAGTCTCGCTAATCCTGCTTGAAGAACCTTTGGGGATTTTGTTTTCAAGATTACTAAGGTTACGTATTTTTAGGAGACTAAAAGTCCAGATGGTAGTATTGAGGAGGTTTTGATGTTTTCATAAAGCTCAAAGCTCTTTAGCTCTCTCAAAGAGCTGAAGGCCAGGTGTGGTTACTGTTATTTTAAATGAAACAGGTTGATCTGTTTCAGACTCTTTTTGAACATGCACCATATGATAATATTTAAGTCTGGAATATCTGTCTGGGAGAATAGAGAGCTGGAATGTTGCTTCACTATTAGCACTTTAAACAGCATTACAGCTGGAATCAGAAACAACAATGGGATGAAAGACAGATGCTATTCAGTTTGATACAAAAACCCTGAACACAGGAAAAGGGCAGTGAAGGGTATAGGAAAGGATGTCATTCACAGAGACATTAAAACTAATAGGTAGAACCAAACAAGCATTTCATATTTCGTATTGACTAAAAGCTTGTTTCTGTTTTCTGGATTTTCAGGGCCCATTCTGATCAACATATTCATATTAAGATTTCCTCTATGTAACATCCTAAGCATTAATTAGGGTTAGCAGACAGTCGAAAAGCCCAAGGCTGAATTGATTCAGTCTTTTCAGGTTAGTTTAGGATGCAGAGATTAAATTGAAACAGATGTGAACAGACATATACTTTTGATTCAGGAAATGCAGCCACATGCCTGAAGTGGCTCAGACCAAAAGCCAGGGGGTACTAGAGCATGGCTGTCTGGCTGTGCGTTCACTTCTTCTTCTTTCTGCCCCCAAGGTGTCTGGGATTTGCAGTCCAGAATTACAACAGCAGGACTCTGTAGGGTTGCTCATCATTTCCTTTTCCTGCTTCCAGGTGCCTCTGGGATTTGTAGTCCACAGTTGCAGTCAGCAGTAAGTTTGAATGAGAGAAGAGGTGTTTAACTACCCTCCCAGGCCCCAGATCCCAGCTGGGTTTTGCCTCTGGGGGGTGGAGCAGCTCCCCTGCAGGCTGGGCTGCATCTTCAGCTGGTCTTGTTCCCCTCCCCCCCACTCCCTTTGTCAGCCAGCCCTCACTGCTCCAGCAACGGAGTAGGGGGGCGGGGCCAGCCCTCTGGAACAGACAGCGCAACACAGTCCAGCCTAGGGCTGCAAAGCATGCTGGGATGCTGGGAGACTATGATTTAACTTCAACCAGGAAGGAGTCTGGGACAGAAGTTTCATAAACTGGTTTGACCCAAATCAGTTGACTGATACTACATTCAACCAGGTTTATCTTAAACCAGTTTCAGTGATTTTGAAATGGGTTTATGTGCACTGAACTTCAGTTCTGTTACAGGTTTAAATCAGTTTCGCATCACTTAAATTGGTTTGCATTCAACTTCTGTCCCTAGCCTCAGAGTTTACAAATGTGGGTTAGTGATCTGGGATGCTTTAATTTTGGGTGTCCAATCTGAGTGACATTTAAAGCCCTCTGACTTTCAGGGGGAGAAGGATTCAGTACAATCTCCAAAGGTATGCACCCAAAATCATAAGTCACTTTTGAAAAGTCAACTTATGGTTGATGCAAAGAGGGGGGATAATGTTCTCCCTCTTCCCTTTAAATGCAGGCTTAACTGTAAATGTAAGGCTTGGAACAGACATTACACATAGACTTAAATGATTTGGCTCAAACTGGTTTATGCAATGCCTATCCCAGACCCCTTGCTGGTTTAAGATAAACCAGAAACCCCCAGCATCCCAACATATTCTCTGGGCTGAGTGGGGCTCTCTGCTCTACAGCAGGGCTGGCCCCTCACCTCTGTTCCCTGGCCAGAGCTCCGACAAGACTGCGGGCTACTCCCCCCTCCTCCCCCTCACCACTTCCAGCTAAGCAGGGATTCTCCCCTCCCCTCTGCTTTGCTGAGGAGGTGTCTGTTTATTAGCTAGCAGACCACATGCTGGTTACTGTCCATGCTGAATCAACAGGCAGAAGCAACAAGTAGCTGGACATGTCCCTCTGTTGTTTTCTTATTGAGTGATAAACACTGAGTTAGGGGTGATAAACTTTCCCTGCTGGGCTGTTCGGGGAGGTAGGGGGCTCCTTCCTAATCAGAGTATCTTGCCTGGGCCTGGCCATGCCCCACTCAGCTTAGCTCTGTGGAAGGAAGGGAAGGGAAGGCTGCTGTAGTGCCCCTCCCCACCCGCCTCCGGCTTCTAGCCTCAGGCACTGCAGGCATGTGCCTGCATTTCTGGCATGTCTGTCAAGTTACAAAACTGTTTTAGCCTTGCCAGGTTAGCCTAATCTGCAAAGATTGAATCAATTCAGGCTCAGGCTTTTTGAATATCTGTCCCTAGCCATAAAGACTTTTTCTGTACCACTTAACATCCTTTAAACTGAAGGAGTCTGCCAATCTTGGCTTTGCAGTGGGCACTATATGTGAGAAGATGGGCTTACTGTTCTAGAAGCCAGTTTCTGAACAAGCTTGAGTCTGGGCTAAGATGTTTCAGAGGGAAAGGGAATGGTTCTGCTTTCTCTTAGGATCCTCAGAGTTGATTTACCATTGAAGTCACATGTCAGGTGTAGGGACAATGAAACCCTTTTATTTGAAGTGGGGAAAACAAAGCTAGATAAGCTTCCATGTGTTACGCAGCCCTGAATTGTTAGTCAGTCTTGATGGCCCAACCTTAGAAATCACACAGTGTGTTATAAATGCAGACCCCTCACCTTAACAATAGGCATAGAAATGAGCTAGGTTAAAAAGCCTAATTAGAATAAAGCAGCTGGGAGTGGGGTTTCCCAATGCAGGGTTAAACCTGCACTTTTGTTGGCTACAAAGGACCAACTCACAGGTTCATGATAAATTCTAATTTATTGTATGGGATGTGAAGTTACCAATAAAATCATAAATGCAAACTTTGAGTTATGAAGGGTACTGGCCACCTTAACAATACACACACTTACACATACAATGTCTGCAATAATAGTGTAGCACCAATGTTGGTTTATACCTATTTGGGAAGCTGGAGTTTGTTGTTGATGATCAGCTTCCTCAAGGAGATGCCTTCTCCAGAAGTGGGTTGTCTGCTTGTCCTTCTGTCTTGGTAGGTCGGGTACTGGATGAGAGGGCACCACTGAGGGTCATACTTCACTGCCTCTTATCCCTTTCTGGCATAATTCTGTGATCCCCCAGCATCATCTTGGCTGCCCAATCCAGAGGTCACTGTCCCACATGGGTCTTGAGCAATGCATGACAGCTGTTAGTCACAGTCACTAGGGGTTCTGCCCAATGGTGTAGTTTTGCGAGTCCAACCTTGGGAGTCCAGCCTTGACTTGATTGACTCAAAGGCTGTGGCCAGGTTCCAGGTGGCTTGATTAGCTTAAAATGGCTTGTAGAGTTTTGTAATGGTAAGTTCCTCTGGCTAGGCTATTGTCAATTAACAGCCAGAGGCTCTTGATTTGTCATTCAATTACCAAATGACTCATGCATTCACTCAGGGGACCAGCCCAATACAGTAATACAATTCCAATGCATTCTTATAATAATAATTTTATTAATACAAAGTATGACTTACTCTAGAGAATACATTTGTTAAAAATTAAAAGGTATAAAACATAAAATACAGAATGCTAGGGCAAAGATGAGACAGATGAACTATCAAAATGCATTGTGAGAAATATAAAAATGCAATGTGAGGTAGTAAGGATCAAAGGTCACTGGGGACAGTAAGTGAGTTAGGTTAGATGCAGTCACGTAGACTGATCTAGCATAAAACTTTAGATGGATATGGGAAATTTGGTTTGGGAAATAGGTCTTAATCAAAGGGGGAATGTGTTCACCAGGATATATTTACAGTCATGCTTTCAATGAACCTTGGCTTTTCTTGTATCTTATAGGCTTTGCTTTGAAGCAGATATTTTTTTTTTTTTTATCTTCTTTAGTGACACTTAGCTCAACTGATATGTAGATGTAGCTTGTAGGTTTCTCCTACAGAAAGCCACTTCAGCTTTCTGGCTTGCTCCAAGCCTTGCCACAGCTTGTTGTAGGTCTCTTCCAACACTTAGAAGGAAAAAGAAATGCGCAAAAGGGGCTTCTGTTATATCAATGCCCAGAAGGGGATTGTACAAAGGGGGCTCCCTGTTACACTTTGCCTCAGTCAATCAAATGTGTAAGACTCCAAAATGATTTAGGGGAGGAAATTCAGGAAGCAAAGTCTCTAAGTGAGATTTCTCAGTGGCTGTTTCAACCTGAAATGGCTCATTCTGGGTACCCAGTGTGTGAAATCCTTTCTTGACCCATCAGTAGTTTTTCTCTGTCCCTTTCACTGTGTCTCATTGAGGGCTCCATGCCTTATTTTCTCATCCACTATATTATAATTTATGCATGAGTTCTGTCTTCTCTCAGCCTTTCCCTTGATGGAGTGACAACAGCATTTTGGTGAGCCCTGGATATATATTTATCTTGTCATTCTGCACCTGTGCCTCTTCTTAAAGAACTATTCCCTGAGCATCAGAAGAATCCTCAATGAAGGAATTAATTTCATTTTGTCAAGGTATCCTGTCTGGTTCTTAATTTAGAACTGCAGTTTCAGCCCACAATAAACTCAGTACTTTTGGATACAGTGATGAAAGAATTATGAGCAGTCCATAGCCATGTGTGTTCAGGATGCTTTACTGGCCCCCTTGGGATAGGTGAAAAAACTTGTTCTTTCTGGAGAGTCCAGTGTCTGAAATCTTGTTAAAGAATGTGGTACAGACAACATATTTTAATTTCTTCCCAACAGTATTAGCATTTATTCTGCTGGTCCCCATACATATAAACCTTCCTCATGGTTAACCATGGTATTGTGTCATTGGGAGTGAGTGGAGTATTATATCATAATTTTTAAACACTAAACTCTGAAATGTTTTCTCCATGTCTCTCTCTCTCTCTCTCTGGAGGTCAGAGAAGCATCTTAAATGCATATAGTTGAAGACTACTTATATATTTTTTGTAGTAACAAGGCAAAGGCACCCTGATTTTATGGCCAACCTGAAATCCTGTCACAATTGCATGGAGACTTTTGAATGGGGGTTTAGAGATAAATGCAAAAGGATCCGGACAACACAGTGGAGAAATTAAAGGCCTCCTCCTCCTCGTTTGTCAATAACTATCTTTCTTGTATAATCAAAACAGAATATTGCTTAGGTTGAAATATTTTTGTGCCATATATGGTCTTTTTTTATAGCACGTGTGCACAGTACTGAGAACAATGGGCCCTGATCCCTGGCCAGGGCCTCATAGCACTACCATAATACTAGTAAGAAATAATGGTTTTGTGAAGGACAGGGTGGACAAAACAGTACTTACCTCTTAAGTTTACCTTTTGCTTTTCTTTGCCCATCCTGGTCTCTTTGCCTGGTGTCTGGAGGTTCAGCGCCTTTTCTTTTCTTTTTAATCTAACCTTATCCAAAGTCTACTTCACTTTTAACTTTTGTTAATCTGCTATTGGTTTCTCCAACCTTTTGTCTTTTATTTTGACTTTTTCCTCATTTTCTCTTGTCTGAATCCTTCTGAATGCACCCTTATCAGCTTTCTTCTGTTCTTTCTTCTCTTTCTCTCTCCTAGTCACTATTGGTTCTTTGTCTTTTGAACAAGGCAGATTTCTCTTGTTCTTCTAAAGAGTTCTTCATTTGTAGGGTTGGATTTAGATTTTCTCAAGGATTGGCTGTCTTACTGATTTTTGCCTAATTTGGGCTTCTGAAATAATAAAAATAAGGGGAGAAAACACATTTCCATCTTTCTTTAGCACGATACTCTCTGTTCCAAACACCTGAGTCACAAGAGCATAAGAAGTGGAAAATAATGGGAAAAGAATCATTCACTTTTTCTTGAAGTTAAAAAAAAACTTCATAGATAATGCATTCAGGCTGTTTTTTCTGTGGTCATATTCAGGCACCAGTTAGAAGAGAAAGTCTCACTGAACAGTTATAACATTTATTGCTTTTTAGATGAAAAATTTTAATATATTCCAAGATTATGCAAAGGATATAAAAAGTGCTGAATGTACCTGGCATTAGTCCCTGTATGCCAGATATCAATACAAATATATGCGTGTAAATATTGCTTCAACTAAGGCTTCTTTAAGACTCGTCATCAGTATGTGCATTCCTCTGGTGTGTGTATGCACATGTTTTTTTCTCCCTAAATTAATTAAGCCTATCTTCCCTTAGGGAGGCAGGACACAGTGCATACAAGAAGTCTGTCCTATTCTGTCATGTCCCCAGCACCTCAGTCACATTCCTTCTGGACAATGTTGCCCCAAATGTTTAGGTGAGTGCTTATTTTCATAGGAATATTATATGTAACACAATTTGTTTTTCCACAACACCTGTTGTACAAATTCCTAGCTAATTGTAACCTATTAAATCAAATACTGGGGAAGTTGGATGAAAACTACAGTCTGCTGTATCAGGAAGATGGCAACTATAGACATGGTAGTGTTTTGAAGGAAGCATGGTACAAAGGACAAAATTCAGGAGTTCAAAGACCTTGGTTGTCATAGACTGACAAAAATATATTTTCCACCCTTATGGATGCTTTGCAAAGCAGACTGAGTTTGGGGAAGGTTGCTTGTTGACATTCATGAATTCATGAAGGATTTTTACCTTTGGATATTTTATTCAAGCAGGATTTCCCATTCTTGACTTTGAAGAAATACAGGTTGAAGGAGAACCCTCAGCTGAAACATCACTTTTAACAGTTGTTGTCAGAAAGGAGAAAGATGCATGAATTTGTGTGATTGTTGATGACTTAGAGTGGCATTGTAATTTAAGATGGAGAGCTCATCAGTAGGTTTCAGATATCATCTAATTAAAAACCCTCCACACGTGTATCTAAATGATGCCTTCTCCAAAATATCATCTGATATGAATAGTAAGGATTACCTGCCTTCAGATGAATTTCTTAGGGACCCAGTTTGTACCAGGAAGAATAAATTTAGTCAGTTATCTACATGTGAGGAATAAGGGTCAAATTACAGATTAGTGGAACTGAACGAGTAAATCATTACCCTTCATAGATTATTGTATGGAGTATATGCTGTTAAGATCAGACACTCCCTACAGTTAAAAGTGGAGTTTGGCTAACCCCTACTTTTGGTCCAGTAGTAGCACTATAATCTTCAGGTTCATGGTGTGATAAAAGTTGTCTTCTTTCCGGTGGCAATAAAATTTTCAAGATTGATGATGGCACAACATCTGATACCAGAAGTCTGTTAATTTCCAGAGGATGCATGCCCTGGGGCTTTGTAGGTCATGTACTCTGGGTAACAACTCAGGTCAAATTTGAAAGGAAGAGCAGCAGGTTCTAGAAGACAGGCTTTCAGTGGGCATGTCTACATGTTGCTGTATGGCGTACTATGACAATGTAGCAATCATGTGGGTTTACACATGATCAGCAGCCAAGTCACTATAGCAGCATGCTCCCCTGGTTTAGCATGCCACTATAGCGGCATAGTAGCGAAATCTAACTGTGTGCTGCATGCACAGCGCAATAACCACCTGTACTGTGCCATGCTTTAGTACTTCCTTTGGAAGTACCATAGCCATGTTGCCATATGGCAGTGTGTAGATGTGCCCAATGTGTCCTAACGAACCTATGTGAGGCTGAGGGAATAAGACCTTTTGGGAAAGCCAGCTTTTCCTAATCATTCCAAACACTGAAGAAGACAACAACTTTGGCTTCTTCTTATTTTGCTCATACCACTTCCACTATTCTTTAATTAAAGTGTCCTGAATGTGTGTCAGTCAAGTTACACATTACACTTGGACCACATTAAGGGCTCTTAAATATGAGCATCTACATGTTAAACTTCTTTATCTCATGCTAAGAGTCCTCTGAGCATCTCAAAGTTATGCCACTTCAGGTGAGGGTTAAGTCTGGGCTATGTTACTTATCTCGTGTTAGGGTAACTTCAGTCTGCTCCATGAAAGTAAGAAGAGGTATTTGCAGTCCTCCAACATCCCAGGATACACTGCTTCCATCTCCCCCTATCCAATTGCCTCCCTACCTCTATCCAAGTAGGGATAGAGCTCAGGTGTCCTAAGTACTCCCCTGATTACTAGCTCTCTATTGGCAAGTCAGAGCTGTGCAGGAAACAAGCAGTATTAACCCTTAACATTTGACTGCCCACAGCATGGTCTAACTTTAACACGACTTAACATTCTGCACATTTAGTACAGCCTAAATGTAACATGAAACTTCACTGTGTCAGAAACATAGAATAGTGAGAGCCCACCATGACGGGAGTCTGACAGGGGCTGAAGGCAGAACAGAGCTGATGCTGAACTACCTGGGTGAGAGGCTCAATTTTGTTGTGTTCAACATAATCCCTTACTATCATCTTGTCTCTCTCTCTAGGGCTCGATTAGTGCAGGGGCAGAAAGAGCCATGGGTCTGGGGACTCCTAGCTATAGAAGACTTCATTCTCTAACAACACTTAACTTTTTTTTGACTGCCTGAAACTTTTTCAGAGTTAGAAAACCTTATAAATAAATACCTGCCTAGGTCATGAAACCACAGCACCCTCAGAGTATAGTATAGTAAAGGAATGGAATTGAGAACAATTCATACACTGAGCTTTTATTTTGGCTCAGAACATACCTTTTTCATCCTCCGAACTCCCCATATCTTTCCCTGCTGCCATTCCTAATCAAATATCTGTCTCTTTCTGATTTTTTTTAGTATAGATTTTAGTTAATAAAAAACTCTTCAATAAATGAGAACAACAGTAACAATTTCCTTTTACGAAGAGGAGTATATATCAAATGAACATATACTTGCAGATATAGACAAAATGCTCATGAAATGCAGTCATTTCTGGGGTAGCTAGATACAACCAAATGTGGCACCAGGGAAGAGAGGCAGGACAAGGACACTGTATGGTTTTTATAGTATTACCTGAAAGACCTGCATGCAACCAGAATTCATGATGCTCAGTTTATAAACCTCAGAAGGGTGCAGTTCATTCTACTGATATTCAATTTTTTGCCCAATGGAATAACATAATGTGTTGCAGTTAACAACTGAGGTTTAGCATTGCTTGCTGAATTTTGCAAGGTCTTGTAGAACTTTGGGCATCCTGCCTACACTATTTTTTGCCCTAACCTATCCTTTACTAACATGAGAATCAAACATTTTTTATGGATTATAAAGTATATAGTTACTCTCTTGGTTTCCTTTCCTTTATTTATTTTGAGATAGCGCCCTTCTGATTAATATAGGTAACTTGACATATGTGGTAAAGGGTTATAACTTATGCAATTCTGTTTGAGGGCAATGCCAAAGGGAATATATGACATATCTTCTACAGTAAGGGAATATATGACGTATCTTCACAAAGGCTGGTCAGTGCAGAATTTTTTTGCATCAGACAGACTAAATTGATTTCATTTGGCTGGCATAAGCTTAAACCAATTTAAACTGCACTTGAACCAGTTTAACTTAATAGAGCTATTTGCCAATTTTCCAGCACAAATGTAGTTTAAATACTTTAAGTGTTTTCCTATTAGAGGTGTGTACTAGGTAATTCAAAATTGGTTTAAGTATACCATATTCTGTATGGTGGTGAAGGGGAAAGTTTTCTAATTTAGCAGGCCATAAGTCATAATAAAATTTCCTCCTTTACAAGGAAAGTAGACATTCATCTTAGTAAACTCTACAAAAAGGATAGGGATCTGTCAAAGAACACATTTTTATACACCAAAATGGGAACACACATGAAATGGCACATTGCATATTAATTGGTCTGGTGACAATAAACCCTGCTATTTTTGACAATGCATAATACCCTTTCAACCACATTCTCTCTCTCTCTCACTCTCTCTTTCTGTTTCTTCATGGTTATTTATATTCAGGCCAGAGGAAAGTATTTGACCTCTTGTTTGGAAGCTGCCTCTTTCGCAGTGACGTTTATGACAATGGCTCCTCATTCATTTATGACAACTGTACAACGTGTACCTGCAAGGTAAGACAGTAATGTATGACACTGCTTTATAGCTTTAAATTAGTATTTGCAATAGTGGAAAAATCTAGGGCCTGACTCTGTACTACCTAGATCATTTATACCCCAGCAAAGGGACAACAATAGTGTGTTCAAAAAATCTAACTGCGGTGAGTTAAAGGTTCAGGGACTTGTCCCTGTGTCCCATGTGTCAGTTGCTCTGCTGTAACTGCCTGTCAGTACAGTCTTACATTGTGATAAGTGAAAGTTAAGGTAGGGCAACTTTATGCCTGAATAAAACAGAACTAAGTACAAACAGTCAAAGATCCCAAGGCTGAACAGATTACATCTTCACAGGTTAGTCTATGTTGTGTAGACTGAACTGATAATCAAGTGAACAGACATTCACTTTTGATTCTGGAAATGCAGCCACGTGCTTGCACTGGCTTACGCCAGAAGGTGGGGGGCACTTGAGCACACCTGCCATCTGGCTGGACCAGACAGCTTGGGCCAAAGCTAGCCCACCCAACCCATGAGGGGGGATTTGCAGGGGAGGTGCAAAGCATCATGAGAAGCTGGGGGACTGAGTTAACTTGAATCTACAGGGGATCTAGGACAGAAGTTCAGTAAACTGATTTAACCTAAATCAGTTAAGTCTCATACTATCCAGATTTATCTTAAACCACTTTCAGCCATTTTGAAAGTGGTTTATATGTACTGAACTTCTGTTGTGTTACACATTTGAACTGGTTTCTGATCATTTATACCAGTTTATTTGTAATTTCTGTCCCTAGCTTATGGGTTTAGATTTCACTTACCACAGGATTAGAGTGGGCAGATGGACAGTTGGCATACATCAATGGATCTGCGATTAAAAACCTTCCCCCTGTAATTTGTTTGTTTGCCCATAAACTACAATGGCTAACAAAACAACATGGTAGGATTTTGCCTGGCTAAGCAAATGCAAGCTAAGGATGAGCTCTTACATAGTTAAATTGAGACATTGTGAAGGATTCTTTTAATTCAATAATCTTTTTTTTCCCCTGACCTGATTTGTCAAAAGTACTTGTGAGACACCTTAGCGGAAAAGATTACTATGTTCACAGAAATGTCACTGGCGTAATAGGAAAAAGAGCAAATAAATAAATCAGCATTTTCTTTACTGTCCTGTTCTTGTATGTAGGATTCTACAGTAGTGTGTAAAAGGAGGTGCTCACTTTCTGGAGAATGCAATAAGAACAAGGAACACTGCTGCAAGGAGTGCATCTCATATGTCTCTCCTGAGGAAGTGAAAGTGTGCAAGTTCGGCAGTAAGATATTCCAGGTAATGTTTCAAGTGTGGCTCAATGAAAGGTACCATTGTATCAGCTGAAACAGCACTGGCTTACTATAAATTAGTATTGTGGTTGGCTTTTTAACAGAATCCACACGATGCTGATTGCTGACAGAACAGCTTGGAGGCAAAGCTTTGCAAAATTTACCATCTGCTCTTGGTTTTTTAAGTGTGTATGGGTTACGCTGATACAAAAAGAATTATGATGAGTTCCTCCTATGCTTGGCATGCTGTGTCCCTCTCCCCACACAGAGAATCAGGTTGCTGCTTCATGCCAAGTAATACATTTTTAATCAGAGAGATATGCTTCCCTTTCCCAAACAAATTCTGAGAGTCATGGAAAAGGTATTTTCAGTGGCCTGTAGGCAGCAGAGTTATCAGCTAAGCCAAAAGGGAGCCTCCCCCAGGCTGAGCCAGTAGGAGTTGCACTGAGCTGCTTTCAGCTGGAAGCTACTCTTCCAGATGTATTACATCTTACAGCTATGTTATGGACAGTCAGTTGTAACACTCAGGACTGGGAAGCCATATAACAGTGATCTCTTCTGCTCCAACCCAAGATTTTCTGATCACTAGGGATTTCCTACAAAACTCTACTACCAAGTTCCTGTTTGTTTTTTTTAAAGCAGTTTTATACTGTGTCGGAAGAGATACTCATAGAATCATAAATCATAGAAAATTATTATCTCCCCCTATTCTGTACTGGTGAAGCTACCTCTGGAGTAGTGTGTTCAGTTTTGCACCCCCTTCCCCTCCTACAGAAAGGATGTAGACAAATTGGAGAGAGTCCAGCAGAGGTCAATGAAATTGGTTAGAAGGCTGGGCACAAGGCTTCTGAGAAGAGGCTGAGGGAGCTGGGCTTATTTAGTCTGGAGCAGAGAAGACTGAGGGCAGATTTAATAGCAGCCATCAACTACCTGAAGGGTGGAACTAGATTGTTCCCAGTGGTGGCAGAGGACTGTACAAGGAGCAATGATCTCAAGTTGCAGCAAGAGAAGTTTAGGTTAGATATTAGGAAAAAAATTCTCTCACTAGGAGGGTAGTAAAGCACTGGCACAGGTTACCCAGAGAGGTGGTGGAATCTCCATCCTTGGAGGTTTTTGAGACCTGGATAGACAAAGCTTTGGCTGGATGATATTGTTGGGGATGGGCCTTCTTTGATCAGGAGGTTGGACTAAATGACCTCCTGAAGTCCCTCCTAACCCTAATTTTCTATTATTCTGTGATTCTAATGTGTGGGGACCAGTCAGCAGACACTACAAGAAATGGAACTGTGTTGCAACAGAAAAGCTAGTCAATGCTGTATAACCAGGAACAATAGAAAAGTCAGGATAGCCTTAAAAACCATGCCAGGCTGAGTAAGTCCAGCTGTTTTGCTCTTTTGATTTGAATCTGCTTCCATTCTGCTTACCATGCTGAGGAACCATTCCCAATTTAGCTGCAGCTAAAATCACACTCGGTCCTTTTGGACTGCCTCTACTATGTTCCTGCCTGCTCTGGCCTCATCTTTCCTCCACAGTGGTCCCATAAACAGAAAGCTTGCATGTCAAGCCTCTAAATGGCCTAGCACAGGACTGTATGTGGGTGAGGTGAAATGCTTTTAAGAACCACATTTGCCAAATCCAAAGCCATGTAGAACTGAGCCAGGGCAGTTCACCAACCAACTTTCCTAAGTTAGAAACAAGGCTCTGAAGTGGACTCCGCTGTCCATTTAATACTTTCAGAGACAGACTGTCTTCTGGAAGAATAACCTACCTGCTAAACATTTGGGTAGTTTAACACTATATCTCATTTAAACATTTTCAGATGTTTAGCAGATCAAGTGTCTACTAAAGCACTGTAAGTAATCTGAATTAGAATTCATTATTTATCCATTCCTAGCTTAAGCCAAAATGATGCCACATCTGGGAATAAATTCACTGTATTCTGACATCTTAATTAAATGCTTTCACATGCAACAATTTAAACATGCCAGTCATCCCAATGAATCAGATTTTTCTAATTATGTTGGCTGAAATTAAAATTCATGATAGGTGCGATCACATCTCACATGTACCAGAGAAGAAAACAATGCAACTAATTAGCACATTGATGGAAAATGCAAAAATGTTTTGCTCAGGTTTATAAGAATGAATTTCTAAAGTGAAAGGTCAAAGTGAAGAAATCCCTGCTGAATCTGATCTTCATCTTTTAATCCAGCTGGGTGCGGACAGACACCTCGTAATAATTTAGACTAAACAATGACATAACTCTAACAGGGAAAGCAGTGCTTTCCTGTGCAATGAAATGAAACATTGTTGGAATGGTTTCTTTTCTGCCACCCCAGCTGATGGCTATATCATGTTCTTCCTGTGGTAGGATGGAGAGATGTGGTCCTCCATTAACTGTACCATCTGTGCTTGTATGAAAGGCAAGACAGAGTGTCGCAAGAAGCAGTGCATTCCAGTCAACAGCTGCCCTCACGTGAGTTTTAACCGGAGCATGGTTTTTTACCCTCTGTTTTATCTTTATCAATATCTCTGTGGAGAACCAGTGTAGCAACTGGGCAGGTAGACTTTGGAAGAAAACACTTAATAACACTAGTATCAATGGTAGATTAGAATTCTCCAAATTCACCATCATCTGTCCTTTCCTGTCTCTATCTTCAGTTCTTACTCTATATTATATCTATGTATCTATCTATATCTATCTATACATATAGATAGATGTAGCTAGATATATCTATATAACCTATATATGTGTGTGTGTGTATGTGTTTCTAAATTTCTATAGCAGAGCCCCTCTCATTTATTCATCAGTCTTATTGGTGTGACAATTGCTGCTGAAATTAAAGGTCAAGCATGTATGAATTAGGGAGATGTACAGCAAAAGTTGTGTTGACTTTTTCAATGCAAATCAGATTTAATCACAAAAACCAAAACAACAAAACAAACCAAAACAAACTCAATCAAAACTGTACCATTTTCTCCAGTGATGCAGATGGGGTTGTTTTTTGTGAAAGTCTGAAGTCAATCTAAAAAATAGTGTAGTCTTCTGTTCCTTAATAACTTTAAAAATAAGCATTATATAAAATTTTGGGCTGATTTTTCTTGGACTTCTGTCATTTGCAAATTAGCTTACTTGTAATAGCCCAATGTTTCATGAGAGGGAGCTCTAAATAACAACTTACACTGAGACACACCTTAAAACAAAACTACCAAAAAGACAGCCAAGTTATTACTGTTGCACCTTCTCAGTGTTTCCTTCCCTGTCGTAGAAGCCAAAAGGAGAAAATATTAGTCACAGATACCTATGCATAAAATTTTAAATGACAAACTCCAGTGTGTAAAATTTTATACTTTTGACCTTTTGGAAGGATAATAGAATCTGAAGCCTGGATTTTGGAGTTACAAACTCTACAAAAGGCAGGCCACCATGACATTGGCACTTTGGAACTCTGCAGAAGTCATTTTAAATTCTGTGCTGGGGCAACGGTGTAGAAGGTGTCATTTTTCTCCTGTCTCTCCTTCACTCCTCTGATATTTCACAGAAGACTTGTCCTTCTGTTCTAGACATGTTACATTTCACAAGCGCAGAACTCTGCTGCTGTACACATCCTAGAAGATGTACCCAATGGAATTCTTCATCTAGGAATATTAGGAGGTCCATGGTAATGGGGTGCCAGTCATAAAATTCTGCATGAAATAAACAGAGATGAGAGGCTAGGGAGTAGATTTGATGACCTAAGAGGCCCCTTCCAGTACTAAGGTCCGTGGAAATCTATGTAGGTCCATCTGCCTACTTTTTGTCTATGAGAACTTTGAAAATCCTAGGGACTATAGAAAGCATTGCGTGTCCATCCCTAGTTTCTTGCATTTATCCAATTTAAACTTATAGGACCTCATAGAGTCTGAGTTGCAAATGTAATTTAAGACACCTTATGCAAAATACATTATGACATCATTAGACTAGATAAACTTAAGCATTAAGACTCCTGGAAATGGTCAGTTGAGGTAATTCACATAGAAGTATTATTATCCAGGAAGGTACCACATTTACCAAAACCCAAGGTGACTTCTAATTTAAGATAACCCCTGCCAACAATTATAATTTTCTATGTATAGAATCTAGCTATTAGAGGATTGTCTTTAAATTTTTTGCCCTACCACCACTGTTCTGGGGAAAGCAATAGCGAGAAGGCAGGAAGCCTGCCCCCTGCCTGCTGCCCTGCCACTTGCCTTGCCCTTGGCACCTGTGCCTCCTGGTGCCTACCCCTTTGCCTCCTGTCCCCTCTAGCGCCTGCCCCTGCATGGCCTGTCTTCTGCATTGCCTCCCCTTCTGCTGCTGCTTACCAAATGTGATGGCTCTGGCCCAGGGCCCAGAGCCCAGAGCCCAGAGCACATGGTACCTTCAGCCCCAGCCCTGGCTGGGCAGCAGTAGCAGCAGCAGCTCCAGCTCCAGCTCTAGCTTCCCTGTTTCTGTGCAGTCTCCTCTGTGCTTCCCTCCCCACCCCCACACCATGCAATCTCCCCAGTGTGCCTACCCCACCACCACATGATCCCCACCACCATGGTGTCTCTTCCCCCCACCATCCTGCATGTCCCTAGGGCTGTGCACTGTGTGGTGTCCCCTATGTCTCCCTGCCACATGACACATCTTGAGCCACCCTGGCCCTAGCCAGGCAGTAACATCAGTGGGAGCAGCTCTTTCTCTGCTACTCAATTCTAAGATGAGGCTCCCCACCCCACATATTGAATGAGTGGTAGGAAACCCCTCCCCCCCTTATCTTAGATTTCAATACATATGGTACTATTGCACATGAGTGTTTTAGTGGAAAGAATGATGCATGAAAATTCACCTTTCACGTTGCAGTAATAGCCTTAACTCTGACTCACATGACTTACTAATAAGATCTTTCAACATTGTTCTAGCTTGGTTTCAGAGTTATAAGAAAGTAAAATACAAGGGAGCAAAAGGAGTTAAACATCCCTTAAAAATAAAGTCAATAAGAGATTTCCACTGTTAGGATCCCTTAGGAAGGATGTCAGTTTAATTTACAAATACCATTAACAGCCTCATAAAAAATAAACATCCTTTTTATTCATCTCCTTTAGGGCAAAAAGGCTTTTAACTTCAATTCTTAGCTGAATTGTAGCAGCTCCAGGTTCTAGCTGAGGCTGATCTCCCAGCTTAGATTAAGTTGGGAGGGTTCTTGGGAATGGAGTAAGGTCCCATGGCTAGAAGCTAAGCTAAGCTCTTATGAATCAGCAAGCATCCAAGATGGTGTGAGTTTCTGGGTTATGATGTGCACCTAGACCAGCAGTTTTCAAACCATGGGGTGTGTTCTCCTGGGAGGGCATGAGGAAATATTGGGGGAGGTGCAGTGCAGGGGAGTGCAGGCAAGAAGTTTGCCAGGAGCCGGTGCTGCTGCAGCCTCACAAGCGGTTGCAGGGGTGGGGAGCCCTGGGCAGGATCCACCAGCAAGCTGTTGCACCTCCAGGAGCTTGGTGCATTGGACACGCAGCCTAGAGCTGCAGTGGGGCCAAGGCAGGAAGAGCTTGAACCACGGTGGGTGGAACCCACTGAGCTGAGCTGAGCCAAGCCAAGGCGAGCTGTGGCAGCTACTAGGATGAGAGGCAACCTGTGCCTGGCTGCACTGCTCCTCTAGGATGCATGTTGGGGTGCGGGGAGCACAAACCAAATTGAAACTCAAAGTGGGGCTCAGCTCAAAAAGTTTGAAAACCACTGACTTAGACTAAAGCAAGCCCCTGAGCTATTTGAAACCAACTCACAAGATAAGTTCTCAAGCAAAGTCACCTCTCCACAGCTAAGATGCTGGCCTGTTTTGCAGCCCATAGCTTTGTTTCTAATAGTTTCTGACTCATCAGCTTTCCTTCTTAATTTGAAATGGAATCTTTCACTCAGCAATAACTTTTCTCTGCTCCAACTCCTCTTTCCCTTTCCCTTCATATATACCGGTCCTTCAGCAACACGTTATCTCAAGGTAAAAATACCTAGTTTATTCTTACTATCTATTCCTTTTAGAGAAGAACAATTAGAAGGAACAGAAGAGAAAACAATCCACGTCTGTATGTACCCTACTCACCTTAGCTGTTTTGCTACTGATCTAGCCTCAGCAGGGTAAGGTATTCTGTCACAAAGCAACATGCCCAAAACACTTCACATAATGCAAGGCATAGCTCTATTACCGATGTGGATGCTGAATGTCTGTGAGCAGATTATGTGCTAGGCTGAAGGGAAAAATTCACAGGATTATAGAGTATGAACCTACAGACGACAGAAGCAAGAGTGTGATTTCCTTTTCTCACTCCAAATAGTACTGTGCTTTAGTTGCCATTGGCTCAGGTAACTGGGATTCTTTGTGGCATCAAGCACTGCTTTATGCCTGTAAGCGTTTCACAGTCTTGCTAGGGATAATCTCAGTAAAATGAGTATTATAATGCACACAGGCAAGGGTGAAAGAATTAAGGATTTACAGGCAATCTTGTATTTTCATCCCTTCACTTTAAGGTGGTTAATCACTCAGTCTTAACATTCTCTTCATGAAAGTTTTTGTGAGAGAATATTGAATCATTCATCAACCTAGCTCTAGGCCAGTGAAATCTTTCTGTATGAAGAAGAACAGGCGTTGTGCTGGCAGTGCAGCAGAACTTTCTGATACCATATAGTTGTTTGTCTTACTGTTTGAACTGGTGGCAGGTTGCCATATTTTGAGAGACTGTTTCTGCCATTTCTTTCATTTTTCCCAAGGTTATATATTTTCTTCCCTTCTCCCTTGCATTTAGGATCTAACCTTTACTATTCCTGATAATTTCAGGAAGCATGCTGCTTGAGTTTCTTTGCATCTGCACATTAATGCAATATATATCTCTCTGTCTCAATTCCCTTCTGTAACACTGATAGCAAAATCAGTCCTCCTTCAGGTTCCAGTGAGCCCTATGTCTCCAGGTTTTTATTTCCACTTTGTGATCACTGATTCACGGTGCATTTCACTTTTTGTTGTCTTGTCTTGTGCTTCATTCTGCAGAATATTGAGTTCTTTGGTTCTGTATGTGTTAAGTCTTACTGAAGTTAGCAGACCTATTTAAATACTTAAACCCATGCTTAAGTGCTGTCCTGAAATGAGGTAAGCACAGCATCTGGTGGGATTCAGTCCCTCTATAGATTCATTAACCATCTTCTCTTCTAATTCTTTATATGCCATACATTCTCACATACCACATCCCTCCAAATGAAACACACCCCTTGTTTATTGAAGGCAGAATGTAGAAAACGTGATTTTTCCAGAATCATGGCTGACTGTGTGACATTAAGTCTTTTTGGAAACACTGAGTGTCCAAGAAGTGTGGCATCCAAGTCTGGGTGAGGCAGCAAGAACCACCTGGTGTGGCAGGACAGCAACAAAGCTAGGCCCCAGACCTAGCTTTTCTTTCCTTGCTGTTTGCAGCCCCTTGGAAAAGTGGCAACCATAAGTCACAGTGTTTGCTTGCTCTATTCTACCCTGCTTCTATTTCAGCAAGGAAAATCAACTTCCCTGCTTAAAACACACACCCTAAGTTTGGAGGCCAAATTTTAGGGGGAAAATAAATACAGTACTTACCAGTTCTCCTCTTTACTCATCCAAGCCCAGTTCTTCCCTTCACGTCCCCCTTTTGGACACCTTGCTCTTGTTTTGTACCCTGTTTCACATCATAGCAATGGTAGCTTGTGCTTGTACCGTATGGTTATGGACATATTCTTTCAGTGCTATTATGAGAGCTCATAGAGACTTGAAAGCATGAACTTGTCTTTGAAGGCCATTTCTGTGCAAAAGTTAATAGAGCTAAGTTCATGGCATGTGAAGCTGCTCATTTTGATTCTGTGGGTAAATTTTGAACCTATGAACTTCTAGTGAGTTTAAAATGAATTCAGAATACATTCTGCCATCCCTAACATAGACAGCATTTAGTGTAATACACATCTGTTATTATTACAAACAAAAAGTTGCTGTTTTTACTCCAGTGCCAAATGAGGCACAAAAAAACAACAGCTGTTGCTATTGCACAACCAAACACCCCCCCCAATTAGTCTTGCTTAGAATAATAAAAACCTCAGACATAAAACTGAAAACCTCATAAAGAAGAAGAAAAATCCTAGAAAATAAACAGACTCAAATATGGTCTGCTTATAAATATTCATGGGGAAAAATGGGATCACATCATTTATCCCATTCCTAAGGGAACACTCAATGCTAACGAACTCGTGGAGCACATGTTAGCAATAATGGGCTTCCTTATTCTGCAAGACAAAAACAGGATCCCATGCCAACATGGTGGCTCAAGTAACCAGCCTTAGCAAGGCTGCCTTACAGATTCCAATTTCACTTGAATTCCTGCCACTTCCAGCCTGGTTGATGATTTCAGTTCTTTTACTGAGGATACCCAGAAAAATCTGTGGGTATTCATCTCATTAATTAAAGGTGTTTGACTGTGTTTTACTGTAGCAGGTGCTTAATAGGATTTACTGGTACAAATCCTAGCATTGGGATTTGCATATGAGAGACCAGTAATCTGCACAAACTCTGTCCTTGCTGCTGATTGCTTCTCTCCTCTGCATGAGCTCTTCTGTACTATCTGGTGCACTGTGTGGAGAGAAAGCCCACACCTATTTGCAGGGAAAAAAGGCATAGTGGTCATGAAAGGTTACTTTTGCCACCCACGTATTAACATTGAAAGCCAGCGCAGGGAAGTAAGGACACACCATGCTTGCCTGTATGGGTGAGCAGGGTGAGTTATACTATTGGGTCAAGGTTACAATACAATTCACCCCAGTTACCACTCAAAAAGCTGCACCATCCAAACTGACATTCTCAGTTTGAAGATGAGTTTCAGTGAATTGGAACAAAGTTAATTGCTCCACTTTATAATTCAAAGAATACACACTTTTTACATGTAATCACAAAGCACTAATTTTGGACATAAAACGAACAAACAAAAAGGCCTGGGCACAATGCTAAATGAGGACCTGAACTTTTGCTCAGTATTACTATTATGAGACCAAACACTTTACCTGAATAAAAGCAGATACATGAAGTTTCACGCCTTTACTCCAGCAGAGAATTTGGGCCACAATTTTTAACTTAATTTTTTGTAAACGGTATCAAAATGATTATCCAAAGAAGGTATTTGAACAACTTGATTTATACTAGTGAGCACTTTCATTTGTAGCTGTAGCAGAATGAATGATTCTCTTTAGTAGGATTTCCCACAAGATGCTCAAGTGACATAAGTGTTCATACGAAGTGTCGTGTATATATATTCTATAGGCATTTAGGAATCTTGATAATACAGAACAACTGCTTTGCTTTAGATACCCCCAAATGAATGAATCCACATTCTCTTTCACTCTAAGAAGAAGGTAACAACAGAGAACCCTTTTAGTATTTTATTTCTTATAGAATAGCCAGGAAACTTTTTGAATAGTTATGTCTATTTTTAGCACCTGATATTTGAAGCTGTAGCCAGGGCACTGAGTTCAAACACAACTTGAACTATTTTCAAAGGCTTATCCAGGCTTACAACATGAAACAATCATTGCTCTGAAGACTCTTTCATTAAATCAGTTTCTCTCTCTCAATTAGGGTAAAATCCTGAACAGAAAAGGATGTTGTCCTATTTGCACTGAAAGTGAGTAAGTTCTTTGTGTTATTAAATTTGTTTTGATTATTTCAGAGAAATAATTAAGAAATGTTTGCATCTGATATCTCTATCTTTGGATTAGGGTGAGGGGTATGGGGTTATGGAAGGGATAGAGTTAATGTCTCCCATACATACACAAATTAAGAAATAAAATGCCCATTAAAAGGAATTTTTAATTCTCAAAATGCCACTATTTTTGTCAAATTAGAGGAAATATTACTCTCTATAGAATATGGTTAGCCTGTAAAATTTGTAGCCAGACTTAATCAAAACAAACAGTGTGAACAGATTGAGGCACCTTTTATGACTGGATAGTTTTTATGCTCATAAATCACATTTGTAGCTATGCAAGCTAAGGTAAGTGTAATCAAACTTTATAATCCAGGACCTTAACTGATGATTTGTGGGCATCAGAAAAGGGTTTAGAAAGGTCAGAGAGGAGGGTGGTGGCAGAGATGGGATGTATAGCTGAACATGGACCTCTTGACTCTATCCTGTGGTTTTATCCCATCATCATCCTTTCCCATCCCTAGTCCCAGTTCAGCAACACATTTAGGCATTGTCTTATCCCTATTCAGCAAAGCACTTAAACGTGTGCTTGATTTTTAAATTTGAGTTTAAATCCCTCTAAAGTCAATGCGGTGACTTCACCTCATTGGAGTCAATAGGTTTAATCCAGTTTTGTCTTGCAGTTGCCTAAATAGGATGTAGGAAAAAGTTAGAGCAATCCAATTGTCCTTAGCACACAAACCACCACACTCACTGAGGGTATGTGCAAATGTTATATTTAGATTGACGTAACTTGTGTTAGGTTGATCTAAATGCCGATCTGTATAGATGTTTGGGGAAACTAAATTGGGCAAAAAAGGGTGGAGCAAATCTAAATGAGTTCACCTAAGGAAGTAAATTTAGGTTGGGAGTGGGTTAGCCTCATCTATTGAATGTGTTTGCATGTGTTTGGAGTGCAGCCCCAAGGCTGGGTAAGCCCAGCTACTCAACCCAGCCTGTGGGCTGTGCTTTTCCTAACACCCCCACCCCAAACTGCTCCCACAGACCCACTAACCCTTTCCCTTCCACAACAGACACACTGAACTTCCTTGTGGACCCATTAACCCCTGCTGCCTGAAATTCCTTACAGTGGATTCCCAGTGCAGCTCCCTGCATACACCACCCCCAATCTGTGATCACACAGGTTAATATAAACCATGTCATTGTAGACTGGGTGTGGCCAACATCAGCACATACCCTGAGTGCCTAGATTCTGGTGGTATATCCATTTAGGATTACAAAGTTTCTTAAGGACCTACAGCTATTCAGATATAATCCTGTTTGCTTACCCAGCTGCCTAACTCCCACTAAAACTATTGCAATCCAGACTGGTCCTGGGAAGATGCCTATATCCCCAAAGGTACCTTGTGGGTTAGACCTGTTTGAAACATGCTGAACTACATTAACATAATTGAATTCAAACATTAAAATGGTGTTTATAGATAAAAATAGGAGCTCAACCACAAAGAAGTGGCTCATTGAAACAGCAACTTCTCTGAGTCATGGAAATATTCTGCAATTGTTTTAACATATGTCCAGTTGGCCTATTATGGTTTGTCACACAATATTCAAGTATAATAGGCAACAAATATAAAGTCTGCCAGGGGCCTTAAAAGCCAAAAAAAAAGCATGGTAGAAGGGACTGCAACCCAGGATGCCCCAATCCTATGTGTAAGAATCTCAAAAAAGAAGTGATTTTGCTTTAAATGTAATTTTTGCATACTTAAAAACAAAGAAATTTTCTGAGTTGTGTCAAAAATGACACATCACTGGTGTGATGAGCTCAGTAACTTAAATTTCACCAACAGTAGTCATTCATTTATTTCAAATCACAGGGTGAATTGAGATGATTGACTCTCTTTTGTGACATTTCTTAGGCCATAATTCATAGTGGGACAATGTTAGTTTTATATGAGAAGAAGAGTTGAAGACTGAGATGGATGAGGCAACACACCATTCAGTATACTTGAGAGCTTCCCTGAGTTGAAGGCAAAGTATTTGTAAATGCAAAGTAGGCTTTTCTCCAAGGAGTGGATAAAAAATGAAGTGATCAGAAAGTGATATAACTCTTTCAGGACTACTTTTTTTCATTTACAATACATTCTATTCTGAATTTTAAAATGTTCATATTTATATTTACAACAACAACAAATTAAGATTCAAATGTCTTAATTTATGTAAGATTTCCTAGTGATTTGTACAAGGATTAATTAGGATAAGTATGAAATTAAAGCCAAAGTGCAATTACCAGCCAAAACATGTAGGACATGCATAGTTTTTGCTACTGTTGTATCAGCCATAGTTAAAACACCAGCTTATCTCAAGAGAGATTGTGCCTAAACTTACGCAAATACGTAGAGGAGTTCCTAGAGAAATCATGACCCCTCTGTGTTTGGGGTCTGATCCAACATCTGTAACCCGGGTCCATCCAGGGGTGTGCCCTATTCTCAGTAGGATGGGATGAGTAGGCAGGAGGGGGTGCTGTGAAAGGGATACCAGAATTTCGAGCAGTTCCCTCTTTCCTTTATAGAGTTAGCCCAAGCCCAAAGTTCTTAACTATATATAATTTATTGAGTTATAGTATACATAAACATAAAACTAAATATCATATGCATATATTTACAGTGAACATTAACCAATAACCAAGGTCAAACCCTAAATAACACTATTTACAACATCACAAAACAACATTTCAATCGCAAAATATAAGATGCAAACATGAACAATCTTAATAACATCTATTTCCTTAATATAGTCCCTGACCCATGGCAAGAGATAGTCCTCCTTCCAATGGGGTCCCTTGGGGGGGGGTGTCCTGGAAGCACCAGGGGCCCCTCCCCTTAGGGCCTTGACTAGGTGGGGGGGTTGTGGTGGGGCTACTCACCTAGTCACTTCTCTGGGTTTGCTCTCCCCAAATGTCTTTCCGCTGTGGGACCCAAGGACCCAATGACTCACGCTTCCTCAGGTGGCAGTGGTCAGGGCACAGCTCAATGGGGTTTCCTCTGCTGTGCCACTGGGCTCCTCTCCACCCTAAGCTCCGCTCTGGGCACTGAGGGCTCAGCTCCTCTCAACTGCTGCACTACTGTTGCTGGCTTCTGGATGCGGAGCCTCACGCTGCAGCACTATTTCCCTGTGCCCTGGCTTGGCACTGAGGGCTGTTTTAGCACAGGCCAGGCCCTTCAGGCTCCGGCCAGCTGTCCTCATGCCAGGTGCCTAACCTAAGCAGCCTCTGCGGCTCCCTGGCTCCCAAGGCTTAGGCTTGTGCGCTGCCCTGTACACCATGGGACCTGGCTGCTTACTGGGAAATGAGGCCTAAGCTGCCTTACTGCAGGCCCCAAGGCCCTGCAGGGGTTGCATGCTCAAGCTGCCGCTTGCAGCTCCCAAAGACTGGGCTCCATGCACTGAACTGTGCACTGATGGGTCTGAGCAGTCTCACACTTGCTTCTAGGGCCGGGTCTCCATGCACCATCCCTGTGCGCCGTCAACAGCCCGAGCAGTTTCGCACCGCTCCCAAGGCTACTCCTCCAGTGGCAGCTTCAGGAGCGTTGGGCCTATTGCCCACTGAGGAAGAGCTCCCCAGCTTTTCTTAGCTCCGCTCTTCTTGAGTCCCTCGCTGTATCTGCCCCCTTGTGCTGGGCACCCAGCTCCTTTTATATGCTCCAGGGCTCCGCCCCTGAAGTCTTCTGGACCTGACAATTTATAGTCTTCAATCAGTTCTGGGGGAGCTCTTCTTTCCTTGTTACTAGGTATCTTTCCATGCACTTTTGTGGTTTCTGGAACAGATTTTTGTTTGTTCTGTGCAGGGGCTTTTTCCCCTTTTCTCTTGACCATAGTGGCTATTGGGGTTGGCTGAATGCAGAAAGAGGAGCATGTTTTGATATACCAGAGGTCAGTGCACTGAGCATGTTCTTCTGGCCCAAGCTGAAGGGACTTTCTACTTTGATTTCCTTTTGGAAAACTTTGGCAGTACTGACCCCAATGCTGAATAATGAACATCAGGCATAAATTGGCCTTAATCGAAAAAAAATATTTGATTTGTAACAGTTAACAAATAAGTTCTGAGCTTTACAGTTAAATAGCCACTATCAATTCCTATCACATACCTTTTTTCATTTCTTCCCCGCAAATTTCTTATGTACCCACCATCATAGTGCAGTTCTGGCCATTAAAATGTTAACAGCAGCCATCTGTAAGTAATTAATGTTGTTATAGGAGCCTTAATATTCCATGATAACACAACTGTGTACAAGGCAAAACTGTATTTTAATGGTGGCCTCTTTACCAAATTGCCTGATTACCTGAGGCTTTCCAAATCCAACCTAGTTTTGATGTGATAGTACATATGCACACACAGTACACAGATTAACACACCAGACCTTTTGATAACTTAGCAGACGTAGTTTCCAAAGGAAAAGCAACACAGGAACTACAAGAACATCCTGTCCACATGGAAGCTGCATACAGATGTTACTAGCCAAGTCCTACAATGTTTGTCAAAACAGTCATATTGTTAAAGGATACATTTTAAAAAATAGGATAAAATAAAACTAGGATAATTAAGCAGTTATTTTTCAAAGAACTTGGTTACAGAGAGAAAAAGAATCTACTCGTCCTAATGTTTTGTTGAATCCTTTTGGTTTAATGCTTTCAGAATTAACTCTGGTTAGTCTTGGCATGCTGTTACTTAAACTCCATGGCTGGTATACAGTTATCACTAATTAAACACAGTGGTCATACCCATGGAAAATTCTACATTTAAGCTTATCCTGCTGTAAAAATGTAATGAAATGTGCTTTTTTGAGCCTGATTTACAAAAATCACCACTGACGTAAATTCCATAAATTCGTAATCCTATGTTACACCAAAGACATTTTAAGTTAAAAAAAGTCACCAAACTAAATTCAAATAATATTGACATTCTGATCTCAGCTCCAGACCAAAAGCAAGGAAATTTGGAATTAAGGTTAAATCTTTGTTCTTGACACAGAAAGACTGGTGACACTTGCTAGAGTTATACTGTAGGGAGGCACTGTGAAAGCTTCTTCTGATGGTTTTGTAAATGCATTTTAATCATGATATAATCACTTCCACTATTGTAAATTAGTGCCATATCCCTCTGTGCCTCTCTTTCCTCAGACTGCGTACCATGATTTGATGTGTGCAGCTTTATGAAATAAAGATTTTTTTAAAGTCCCCTGTGATCTTGTAATGCAAAGTACTATATGGCTAGGGACAGACATTACATATAAACCAGTTTAAGTGATCAGAAACTGGTTTAAACCTGTAATAGAACAGATGTTCAGTCCACATAAACCAGTCTGAAAATGGCTGAAACCTGTCTGACATAAAACTGGTTAAATATAGTATCAGAATTAACTGATTTGGCTCAAACCAGTTTATGCAATGTCTGGTTTAAGATAAACCAGAGTCCCCCAGCATTCCAACATGCTCTTGACCTGGGTGGGGCTCTCTGCTTCACAGCAGGGCAGGCCCCTCCCTTCTGTGTCTGCCTGGCTTCTCTATGCTAAACTGGGATTATTCCCATTCCCCCTCCGTCCCTCTGCTTTATGCAGACACATTAGCTAGCAGACCACATGTTGGCTACAGTCCCTGCTGTGGCAGATGACTGGCAGACAGCTTTTTTGGAGCTAATCAACAGGTAGCTTAATGTCCTTCCTTGGAAATGCTATTTGAGAAGAGCTGTTTGCTTCCCTCCCTCCCTCCCTCCTCCTTACACTCTCTGCTAAGCACATATTTCCCCCTATCTCTGCCTTGCTGAGAGGTGTTTGTGTATTAGCCAGCAGATCACATGCCGGGTCTGTGCTGAATCAACAGATAGGTAAGTGTCTCTGTTTTCTTAATGAGGCAATAAATACAGAGATAAGGGTGATAAACACTGTTATCAGCTCGCTGCTTGCTTGCCTGTCAGTTTGGTGCAGACAGTACAGTATACAGAAGCAGGGAGGGAGAGTGAAAAGCACCAGATCATCAACAGATGCATACACTGCACACCACCCCCTGCCCCTTCCCTCAGAATACTAGCCCAGGGTTGTGGCTGGTAACACTTCTGCCCCTTGAGTAGCCAGTTCACACCCTTCCCTAATCAGACCCTTGCTGGGGCTTGGCCACAACCCCCGCAGTTTAGCTCTGTGGAAGGGCAGGGAGGGCTACTCTAGCATTCCTGGGCTTCCAGCCTGAGCCACTGCAGGCATGTGCCTGAGTTTTCCTCAGTCTGGAGGGATTGTCTGTATGGTTGGAAACTGATTCAGCCTAGCCAGGTTAGACTAACCTGACAAGGTTGAATCAATTCAGGCTCGGGCTTTTTGAAGACAATTTATCATTATTTCATCATAAGTCTTTTCTGGGCAGAATCATGCCCAATCACCCTGTGTTTTGGTAGCTGACAATGACCTGTAGAGGCTAGATTGAAGTCACCAAATTCATGGCATTTGTGACATGTCATATTGGGGCCCAGATCTCTGGACGTAAAAGCTAGGATCTTAATATACTCCAGCACATTGCTTCTTTGTATTCTTTTTACAGTAATCATTGTATGCAGGAGTCCTTTCCTTTTTTGTGTCCTTGGCCAGGTACAGACATTACACTTTTACCAGTATAAGTGATCAAAAATCGGTCTATGCCTGTAACAGAACAGAAGTTCAGCAAACAAAACCAGTCTATACTCATAAGAGAACAGAAATTTGGTAGAGAAATTAGCTACTGGTTTAAAGGGCAAATGTGTGTTCTGTTTGCTGATCTAAACTACACTACTTACAGAAAATCATGTAACTTAAATTGATTCTAGGCTTTTTGAATGTGTGTACCTAGTCCTTTTGACAGGAGATTTAGCAGAATTTATAGATTTGTTGGAATCGGACATTGCTGCAGTATGAGCACTTCTGCTGTGGCCTTTAACTTATGACCTAGGGGTGTCAACCAGGCACCTTAGTACCTGCAACACCCCAGCCCCCTTGCACAAATTATCATTTTAGAAAGAATTATATGATGTGGTTGCCTGTGAAAACAGGAGATTGGACTTAATAATGCATGTTCCTTTTAGTCCTATCTCCTGTGTTTTACATTTCCTCTTACAGAAGTAAAACATCAACAAAATAGACTGAGATGGTCCATATATCTATGCCTTATTTGCAGTACTGCACACGATTTGCCTCTTCAGCCTTTTCAGCTATTACATATACCATATAAATATGTATTTAGATCAATTTGAATAGCTAATTTATTTATGAAATAGACCATATAATCCATATAATCTCATGCAGAGTTTTTGACACAATACCTTGTAATGTATATTATATCAAGCTGCATTGTGGAGCAGTTAAGATGAAAGTAGTATATGGATATGCATTTTTAAAGAAGGGGTAATAAAATTCTAATATGAACTTTCTGTAGCTAGTTTTTAAAACTTAATGAATATGCCTAGTTTGATTTAAGGCTTAATTCAGAATTTGGGATCATTACATCCAAAGTTTCAGTTTGAGTTTAAAAAGCTGAGTCCTTTTTGAGTTATAGATGTGCAAACAAATCACCCATAAGTAGTAAACTTCTATTTTTTCCTCCCTCATTTTACTTAGAAAATGTCTAAATCAATTTTAATTATAATTTAGTGTATGTTTTCCTTGGCTTCTCTTAACTAGCTACAAGCCCAGAAGAGTGTGACAAGACATCTGGACATCTTGGACTTTAGTTGACTGCTCTGGAGTCCAAAAAATCATGGAGTGCTAAATTTCCCATTCTTCTCTACTGTTGGTCTCACCCTCATTTTGTGCAGATAGACTGATTTGGAAATCTTGAGCTCTTCCTCTTTAGAATGCCTGTAGCTACTTTCCCAACATGATCAATTTTTAATTTGTATATGAACCACAGTATAGAAGGCTAGCAAACAAAGAGGTTTACAGTACTCTCTTCAGTGAGTAAATAAATAATTTCACTACAAATAGTAACAACCTACACTATGACCTCTTGACTTGCAGATGTTAGATTTGGGCCAATGTCCTATTTGATTATTGTTGCTATTAAAGGGTACATTTTCAATCTTTAGGTGAGTGGAGGCTGAGCAGGTTATGAAATTCACTCACAAAGGCCAAGCTTTTTGACTGTATTGTTTCTCAAAAATGTGAATTAAAACATACTGAGCAGCTGTCATTTTAAGCCAGCAATCTTGAAAATAAGGTCACTTTTTTTTCAAAGAAACTTAAGTGTTAGATACCGACCTGGAGGTTCAGTGGAATTTGATCACCTATCTGCCTTATGTTCCTTTAAAGACTTAGGAACCTAATTTAATTTTCCCCTTGTTGAAAACCTTGGTCAGTTTTTTAGTGAATGTGGATGTCTGTGCATTCATGCAAATATGTGGGTGAACTTAGAAGAGCATTCCTATACTTCACAGATTTAGGCACTGGTACATCAACTGTGTGAGATCAGTATCTCTGTAGAGCAGGGATGTCAAACTTGTTTGGCCTCTTGGACCAGATGAATGGCCCTAAGCTGGTTTGTTGGTTAGACTGGGACCAACACCCTGTAAAGTGGCTGTGATGCTGAGTCCAGCCCTTACAACATATGTATCATATATGGGGCTGTCACAGGGCACAGACTACCTGTGGTGTGCAGGTTGGACCCAATGCTACAGGGGATCAGTGCAAGATGCTGCCTGCATCCCCTGTACACAGTGTGCTCCAGGCCAGTATGTTCTGCCCATGGTGGGAAGGGCTGGACTGGCTATAAAAGCTGCACACAGCACATGGCTGGCAGTGGCACATGCTCCCTGTGGTGCTCTACTGATTGGCCCTGCATGCTGGCTCTGGGTCAAGTGGAGTGCACACCCCCTGCCAGCCACCTGTTCTGTATGCAGTACCACATGAAGCATGTGCTGGCCCCAGGGCTTGCTCGGCATGTAGTCCCTGGGGTGGCATTGGGCAAGTGCTGCCCACTAGGGCTGTGCGAAGCTTCGGTCACTGATTTAATTTGGAAGAAAGTCAGTGGCCAAATCTCCAAATCCAAATAAAATCAGGAAACACATTGATCTCTACAAATTGTATTGGAAGCCTCCAAATCAATTCAGAGAGATTCAGAGAGATTTGACGATTTTGCCATAGATACAGCTTTATATGTTTTTTCTACATACCTTGAGGTACCGGGCACGGCTCATGAACACTGAGATGGTGGGGTGGATGGAGCGTCTCATGGGAGTGCGGGTAGGTCCCCCATGCTCTTGGCGGCAGACCCAGAAGTGGGTCCACCGCCAAGCACTCGGGGGACCCCCCCTTCTCCCCAGCTTGGCAACTGATGCCTCCTGGGTCTGGAGGGGGGGCACCCAGGGTTCCCCCAAGGCCGATCACGAAGCCAGCGGGGCCGCCAAGCATGAGGGGGACCCCCCACACTCCTGTGTGATGCTCCATCTGCCCCACCGTCTCAGCATTCGTGAGCCGCACTGGTACCTTGAGGTATGTAGAAAAAACTTACAAAGCTGTGTCTATGGCTGAATCGCTGATTTTCCAAATCATAATTGAATCTTCAGATTCAGATTTGGCCAAATTGAATCGGGACAGTGAACCAAATCAGTAAACTGAATCACTGTCCCCCGAACTGAGCCAAAACCAAATCCGAATCGAATACTGCCTACTTCGCACACCCCTACTGCCCACCATATGCGGGCTGGGCTTGGCGATACACAAAGTACAGGGGGTCCACGGCATGGGCTGCATGTGGCATCTCAGATTGATTGCCTATCCTGCCTGCAGTGTGCATGGCACAGGGCTCAGCCCATGTACCTTGTGTAATGCATGGGGCCAGGCCAGCACATAGAGTCAGTTCAGTGACTTATGGGCCATATCACGTGGCTCCATGGACTGTATCTAGCCCATGCGCTATATGTTTAACATCCCTGCTGTAGAGGGTTCCTCATATACTATATTTTCTATGTTTTCATTGCTTGCATTGGGTTTAAGGGACAGCCAAGCAGGAGGGACATCTTTAAAAAGAAGGCACATAAAACAACATGTCTTTGAAACTCTTTTAGGAAGGAAAGAAGAAACCTAAAAATATCTCAAAATCTTTTTATGTCATCTGCTCTTTGCAGTCCTGCTACACCCTGTACTTAAGGTTTCCTTTCAGGACAACAATACAGTACTCACTGCTGGCAGTTGTCAGAGCTACTGCACACGTGCATATGAACTGTTAATTTTTTTCCCCTTGCATGTGTACTTTAAATAGTTTTCTTATAACTCTTTTGAAAATGTGCTACACAAAGGTACTGAAGTATCTGTTAGTTCAGACTCTAGGTAACTGCTTTTTTCTCTTTCAGCTATGAAAGTAAACAGAAGAATTTGGATCAGATATTGAACTGTTCAATCCAAAACACATTCTTTTTATTTTAACTGCACTGCATCAAGATGACATATGATGTGACACCACATAACATAACATAAAACAGCATTAGTCTACATAACACATTAGAAATTAAAAATAAATATTTCTTTTGGATTTCATTGGTGCTATCAATTTAAACTGGCACATCTCTAAACGATGTTTGTTCCACATGTCTTGACACTTAACCACTTGCTTAGGTGAAGAAAGAAAGACAACTCTGAGATATATTAGGTAATAACACATACAATATCCCTATATTCTTGGCTCCCAGAAACTCAGAAAAAAAGCAGTTCTTTTCACTGATTTTTTTCATCTTTGTTTGGATATTTTTGCTGATGATTTCCTCACTATCTAATATGTTACCTGCATGCTTTAAAATAAAAAAAATAAAACATTCCCAAAATAAAATATGAATGGAACAAATAATTAAATACATATTGAATTCCTTTATGCAAAAATTAGACTGGTATATTGGGAAATTGAGACAATAATTTAATATTTACTAGTAACCTAATGCTATAATTCCTGACATCCATAACATTTACTTTTATTCAGATTTATTTAGAGATATTAATTAATCCTGTGAGGTAACATCCCAAGTTTCCTGATGGGAGAACTGAGGCAGAGTGCTAGGTGCATTCATTTTCAAAAGTGTACGCTTCAAAATTTGCCCCTAATTTTGGTACAGAAGAAAAATATGCCCCTAATTTTGATCCTTCAGTATTTGGTTGCAATTCCATGGGTATGATTTCCAGACATGCTGAGCAGCTACAACAATGATTTCAGCTGAAGATGTAAGTCTTACCTTTCTGTGGAAAAGAAGTTCAGGGTCTCCTACTGGGAAACCAAACATAGTAACATTTGACCTAAAAAACATACTCAAGGTCTTAATGGAAAGGGAGGATATATGGCAAAGCCAAGAGTAGAATACAAGTGCCCCAGCACCTGATTCTGTGGGTGTACTACCTGGATGCTGCAGGGCATGTAAGCTCAGATGGAAGCAGGGTATATTAGCCCAAGTCAAGTACAACACTAACATCTACACTACTTCGGTTACTGGAGCTAGTGGCTAAATACAGACAGTTAAAAAGCCTGTGGCAGAATCGATTCAGTCTTTGCAGGTTAGTCTAAACTGCACAGATTAAATTGAAACAGAAGGGAACAGACATTTACCTTCGATTCAGGAAATGCAGCCAAATGCCTGCAATGGCTCAGACCACCAACCAAGGGGTGCTACAGTACAACTCTCTGGTTGTGTGTTCACTTTATCTTCCTCCTGCCCAGGAGGTCGCTGGGATCTGCAGTCCAAAATCAGAGTAGCAGGACTCTGCAGGGTTGCTCATTGCTTCCTTTTCTTGCTTTCACGTGCCTCTGGGATTTGTAGTCCACAATCACAGCCAGCAGTAAGTAAGTTTGAGTTGGGAAGGGGTGTTTAACTCCACTCCTTGGCCCTAGACCTCAGTTGGATTTTGCCTGGAGGGGACAGTCCCCACCCTGCAGACTGGGCTGCATCCCCAGCTGAGCTTACCTTGTTCACCCTGGTCAACCAGCCCTCACTGCTCCAGCTAGGGAGCAGAGGTCTGCAGGGCTAGGCCTATTCTCTGGAGCAGACAGCACAACTCACCCCAGCCCAGGGTTGCAAAGCATGGGGGACTGTGATTTAACTTGAACCAGGAAGGGGCCTGGGACGGAAGTTTCATAAACTGGTTTGACCCAAATCAGTTAAGTTTGACACTACATTCAACCAGGTTTATCTTAAATGAGTTTCAGCCATTTTGACACTTGTTTATGTGCACTGAGCTTCTGTTCTGTTACAGGTTTAAACCAGTTTCTGATCACTTAAACCAGTGTATGTGTAACTTCTGTCCCTAGCCAGTGTGTTCAGAGTTAGCTCAGGTATATGTACTTGATAGTTCATCATACCATGTAGACACGATTTCACCCAGAAGGCCATTCTGCCTTCTAGATTTGCCAGTAGACATGGATTTACTACTTGCACCATTTTTGGAGAGATTTTTTTTCTGCTTTTTAACAGATAAATATCATTTTTATTATTTACTCACTTCCAAATTTTAATGAGTAGTTCTTGTGTTACTGTCTCTTTCCTATGGGTCATATTTTCTTCTATACCAACTTCCCTCCCTGAATGAAGGCTATATTGATCCTTCAAAAGTACTGTATACCTGTACTCAGGTGACTGACAGTCTATGTGCCTGCCTTTGAGGTAATTCCTAACAGGAGCAGCAGTTGTCAGATAGTATTTGTGTTGTTAGAACTCACTGCTGTATCAGAAACCCTGACATACCTGAGTGAAAATCAAACATGTTGACCATTTCCCTGGATCACAATACACCAAAGTCTTCTCCATATCTCTTGTCAGTCATAGCCTACAAAAAATGAATTGGAACTTTATTTAGAACCCTCTATGGGGCTGTTAATTGACTGTTTTCTTTAATTGAGTAAGTGCACACACCTGGGTACTCTCATTCCCACCTTCATTTATTTGGCAGTGGCTTGTGTATCCATACTCTGAGACTGTCGGCTTCTTAGAGGAGGGATGGTCTTTTTGTTGCATGTTCATGCAGTGCTGAGTATCATAGAAAACAACTTGTCCTAGTCTGTGACTGGTTTCCACAAGTGAAGTCATCGTCATTATCAGGTTAGAAAAAAATTGGCCTTTCTCCTTTTGATTTTTTTACTTCCCTATCATGCACAGCCAGAGATTTGCTCCAAATTTGTAAGAATTAATATGCAAGTGTACCATAATATTAGGTATTTATCAATTCATCACATGCTTTTATTTTGTATCCAGAGAAGCCTTTTACCCAGTATCACTGCAAATAAACATAGTAAAAAACAATGGTGAATAAATCACAAATAGAAGCAATGGTTTATAAAATGTATATAATATCATATAGAGCAACCGTGTAAACATATTCAATTTCATGGCTTACTATTAGGCAAGATTTATGGTATCTGTTGATGGAGCAGAGTAAACTAGCCAAAACAAGCCAGAGAATCTGGGCAAACATCTCTAGCTATATAATGTATACATATGTAATTAATATAAATACATAAACCTATGTGGTCAGATCCAGGTCTTACTGAACTCAATGGCACAATGCCCATTGACTTTGTCAGGACTGAAATGTAACTCATATTTAGGGACATCAAAAACATGAACTTCAAATAGCCCACTTGTGTGCATATGCACATATGTGTGCATGCACCGATGTATGTGTATTTTTTAACATTCTGTATCTCTGTTAGTGTTAATGCCTTAGGCCATGACCCTACAATAAATTCAGTGTGTTCAGACTCTTGTGCCTATAGAGTTTTGCTAACATTCACTGGGCCCTGCATGGACACAAGGACTTGCCTACACTGATCTGAATACCAAACCAAGACTCACAATGGCTAGTACTTAAAAAACTTAATAATCTAATTTAAACTGTAATAATATAATCTCTACATCTTGTTTAGATCCTTTAAGACTCTTAGTCTGAGTGATGAAGGTTGCCTCATTGGAGTTTTAAGGTAGCCTCGTTGGAGTTTTATTTTCTTTTTGTACTATTTTTGCTCTAACCCTCGCTTACCAGTATAATGTTGGTATTGAGCATCCTAACCGTTCAAGAACCTTTACCTTAGAAGAAAAAAAAAAAAAATGCAAGCTTTCCATTCTACTTTTTTTTTCACAAAATTTTTTATCAGGTGCTCTCCATCCCCAAACAATGTTTACCAATTACTACTGTTTAAACTTCAACTGGTCTTGATGGTGCTTTTGTTTCTCACTCACCTGCAGAGCCTGGAGTTTGCACTGTATTTGGAGACCCCCACTACAACACTTTTGATGGACGGACATTTAACTTTCAGGGAACATGTCAGTACGTTTTGACGAAAGACTGCTCCTCCTCTGCCTCATCCTTCCAGGTGCTGGTGAAAAACGATGCTCGTCGGACCCGATCTTTCTCTTGGACAAAATCTGTGGACCTTGTGTTGGGCAGAAATATGATCAGCCTCCAGCAGCACCTTACTGTGAAGTGGAATGGGACCCGGATATCACTCCCTTGCAAGACACCACAATTTCAGATGGACTTGGATGGTTATTTGCTGAAAGTAACAACCAAAGCAGGTGGGGCTAAAAAGAATGTGCTTGCTCTAAGTCTGAAATGTTGGCATAAGCATAAAAGATGTGGTGCCTCTAGTGAACTCACCAAATGTCACAATTCTGGAATTGTGAACATGAAGAAATCAAAATAGATTGGTAATAATTATATTTATACTTCCCTAGAGCTTGATGTCTGACTATCTCAAAGTGCTCTATTAACCTCACACTCCTGATGCATGTGTACAGAAATATTGATATGCAAATTTAGACTCAGATAGAACAACTTTTAAAAATGTATTTATTTCTGCAAATGGGAAACAAGTGCTACAGTACATGAGTACATATGTGAATTTAACTTCCAGTAATTTCTAAATGGTCATCATTTGATAGTAACCAATAACACCAAACAACAGGAAATTGATTCTCTAATATGACCTTAATTTTTCCAATCACAGCAATAAATCATACCCTTTTTCTGTGTGTGATATGTATAAAATCACAATTCTGCACCTGCAGTGAATGACCAGGAAAAGACTGAATGATCTGCAGGTGCAAAAATCACAGAAACAATTCACTGGGGATGCCCACCAAAATACATGCCTCAGTTTGAAAACTGGTCCCAGGATGCTGTGTAATATTAGCTTGCAGGATTCTCTCTCTGTCCAAATGAGGGCTTGTCAATGCAGAATTGTGATTTGGTCTTCTGTTATAGAAGTGGGAGAAAATGGGAAAATTCAGAACATCTGGTACCTTTTGTGAAGGAAAAAGGAAGGGAGAGAGAGCAGACTCTCAGGTCTGTAAGGTCCTGGCAAAAACGTTAATTGTCAAAATACTAGACCATGGGGCTTACATGTGTTTTGATAAACTGTTCTGAGACTATAATGTTCTGTTGAAGATAAATACTGAGTGGAAGTAAAGAAATTATGTATTAGCATGTGTCAGGTACTTCTGCAGTCCAGGGAGATTTCACTTGTACAGTGAAGTACTGTTTCAGTGAGAATAATATTTACTGTTAATTCAATTAAATGCCATGTAAAACGAGTGAAACCAATCTCTCTTTAAAAAGTGGTAAGTTTACAGACATAAGGTAAAGTCACATTCATTATCTGGAGCCATTTTTTAGGGATACCCTACAACCCACCGCTGAGTTGAGAATTTATACACCTCTTCATGTATCCACTGGAAATGTAACCCTGCATAATGTGGATCCCAGCTTTGAGCTTGCTCTTCAAAATGGCAAGGCAGATTTTTGTGGCTGTCTGTAAAATGCACACAAGATAACCATTATTCCCATGTTCTAATTAAAAGCATCTTGAGGGTTTCTCTTTGCAGCCAGCTGAATACTGCAAGTTGTAGTGATGTGGAATTCATTAGCCAACCACAGGCCAAAGCGACGTTCTCAATCAAATTTGACTGGCAGCTAATGCTGCTGCTACTCTGTTAATTGCTGGGATAAGCCCAAAGAACGACTGCATGTAACCCTCCCACCCCGTGTTGGCAGATGCAGCGCAAACATGGCATATGACAAAATACCAAGGAGTATGTAATCACCACCAATTATAGTTTAAATAATTCTTCCCCTTAACAGTCACGGATCAGATTCCTTTTACTGAAAGCTTCACTAAGAGCCAATTTCTCTTTGCCTTGGCACACAAAGCTTGAAAAGCAATTGAACTGCATGGCTCCACTTTGGTGGGGGGAGGACAAGCTACTGACAGTCTGTTCAGGGAGATGGAATGTGCCCAGTCGGACTGGCTGGAAGTCAGAATTTCTGTTCTGTAGGAAATTCTAAATTTGGGGGGAAAAATATACCTTCTTCAGAGGAAAAAAAGAGAATTTTTGAAGCTTCTTCCAGGCGCTGGTATCTGAGAAAAAGCATTTAGAAATAATCCATTGTTTCATGTACCCTGTGAGTACAAATTCTAGTGTTTTTGGCTCAGCATAAGCTCACCCAGCAGCACCCAAGTTCCCAACTCCATGGCAGGGAGCCTGGATCTCTGCTATCCCTGGCACCCAGGCAGCCTGCATGGAAAGGCTGTCCTTAGAGGTACAGACCATGGAGCCTAAGTTCCTATGTGCTCCACCAGGCATTTTGGCAGGAGCTTAGTTGGAACCTTGCCTGTGTTTAGTTGGAAATTCACTGAAACCAATATGTTCCCCAGAAATATTCCAGGTTAGACGAACTGGCCTTTTACAATGGGACCCTGTTTTGCTGAAAAATTCCTGACTGGCTCTAGTCCTGAGTATCCAGAAGCAGCAACTGTGGTGCCCCATTTCCATGACAGTGCAGATAGTTTTAGGCTTGTAATGATGCAGGGTTTTTTTAAAATTTCCATGTTGGAAATAGCAGGGAGCACAGCAGATGCTGTGATGGAGTTTTTTCCTCCACTGGCAGGTTGTGGGATGAATCTGTCTGCTCAGCACCTGTGCAGAGCCTCTGCATGAACCTCATTTGCTCAGGCTTCACGTACTGGGATTTGCCCCTAAATCCATAGAGAAGAGTCATGTCTGCCAGATCTTGAGGATACCTCTACCGTGAGAAATCCTACAGAACAATTGGAAAGAGCCCCCAGCATGTGAATTGCAGTGTGTGATGTGCATATATCCAGAAAGGATTTCTAATGCAGGATAGCACATGCTGTGCCAAGTTAAGAAGGCAAGCAACACGTTTGTTAAGCATTCCCCAATGCAAGGGGAAAATTGGAAACCCCTATGAAGCAACTCAAAAAATGTTCCTATTCTGCACATCCCCTGATGGGACAGATGCTGTGTCCTTTGGCCTCAAATCCTGCCAATCACTTAAATCTTGATTCTTGTCCAAGAGAACGGGAAACTCATCCGTTTGGGAAAGAAAAAAGAAATAGGCACCAAACAACACTTCCAAACAATTTCTGTCTGCCAAGCGGACAATTTTCAAACATTGTTCCATAGACTAATCCCCTTTGTTACAGCTCTTGTTAATCTATTTAAATAAACTAAATTTTCCACGTATGCACAAACAAAAAGATACATGCTATGCAGTGTGAATAGCCGGCAGCAATAGTGGGTGTATCATGGTGCGAGCTACAAAATTCATAGCACCAATAATCTTTCCTTTTTATGGGAAATCAAAAAAGCTCTGTTATGGGGAGAAGTCTATATGCTCTTCATTAAAATAAATAAAATAAAGGGGAATACATCCTTAAAAATAAGCAGTATGAGACAGTTAGCAAGTGTTCATTTGAACCTGAAATATGAAAGCAGGATATAATGTAATTATACTATATGCAATTAGTGAAAAGTACATCCTGTTTTATTAGTGTGACAGTGTCCCTCTTGGCTAGTGCTGACAGTCGAAGCATAAACCTCCTGATTTAGAAGTGTGAATTTCTATAGCTTCAGCTGAAGCCAACTGGTGCCTTGGGAATGATATCTCCTGTAGTCGGGGCCCATAGGATGACATATAACACACATTCATCAGTAGGTTACATTATCTCTGAATGGCTTTACATTTAGATTGCACAACCATTACTAATACTGGACAACATGAGTTGTTTCAGTGAAGTCAATTAATGCTTCTTCAGCAATCGAGCTACTGTTGGAAAATGAATATGGAGCTATTAATCTGGACCAACCTCCTTTCTTGCCTTTGTGACTTCATTTAAGCAGCATGATGGAGCTCATTTGGAGAATGAGTTGAGCATTTACTTCTAAATTAGATTCATAACGTAAACAGAGATGGACTTAAAATTTGGATCTTGACACTTCAAAGTTTGAGAGAGCTTATCTGAGTTTTCCAGAAGAAGTGTACTCAATTTACAAAATAATGGCAGCTCTTCTAATTGCTGGCATGGCAAGATTGACCTGATGTCTGAAAATCAAGCTGTGTTTTGTTTTGTGCAATGTTGTCAGAAGCAAAGATGGCTGGGGTCAGATTCCACTAGCAACGCTGTGCATGATGCCCAATGCAATCTGAAAGGCAGGTCTGCTCCTTTTCATTTTGCAAACTGTTTGTCAACAGTAGTGAAAGCTTGTTGCATCTTCTAGTAAACTAAATAATAATGCCCCTGGAAGAAGATGTAGTGGCTTTCACAATTCAAGTGTTATAACAATATGTCAAATTATTTTTAGACATGGGTTAAATAAGGATATGTTTAGATGTTGCACTACACACCTGCACTTTCTTATGAAGGATGCACTGCCTTCATAAGAAACCATGATACTGTGAGGGAGCACACTTGAATGGGTACCTGTCAGAAATGTGTCCTCTGGCATCTCAAAACCACTGATAGTGGATGCATGGGGGGATGACACAGTAATGAATGGGGGATAGATCACTCTAGTTATGCCCTGTCAATACTCTGCTTCTAAAGTATCTACTCCTGCTACTGTTGAATGCCGGGCTAGAACCATTGGTCTGATTCAGTCTGGCATTTGTTATATTCTTATCTACTTGACAACTGTTTTCCCAAAACACATGATAACATGTCTCAAACCATGTCTCAAACATAGCATGGAAAAGTCAATCCGTACCAGTGACAAAAAAACCCTTTTGCAGCCATTGTTCTGATTACAGTTACTTCTGAGGCACCTTCTATTTGAGCAGTTATGGAAATTGAAAATGTAATATGAGTCAATAAGTCTTATTGCTAAAGAAACCATTTCTGATTTGAATGGAGTGATTGGTATGTTAAGTTACTTATATGAATATGCAGGGGACAGTGATCATATGGGACATTTTTAGATGTGTGTGTGATGCAGCGCCAGGAGCTTTTGAAAGTGCCTACCGCTGCATTGCATGCATTTGTACAAATGGCGAAATGTGTGTCAGCGGTGAGAAAACGGTGGTGGTGTGCTTTTGAACTAAAACACCTTTGGCGTGTTCAAACACATTGAAGGTGTTTTAGTTCAAAAGCACACCCACTGCCACTTACCCAGCGCTGATGCACTGTTTACACAAATACAAGAAATGCAGCTCTGGGCATGTCAGCTCACATGTGGAGCAGAATCTCCGGTGCATCGCAGCATGAAAAGGTATGTGTATAAATGCCCATGAAGCCTGAAAGAAGAGGGTGTGAAGAAATCCTGGTTCTGTTCCTGGCTGTGCCACAGGTGTCTTGTGTGAATCTGACCAAGGCACAAATTTTCTGGGTCTTGTTTCTAGTAGAATGCAGGTAATGATACAGGGAAGTCGGGAGGATATATAACTGTTGGCCACATGCTTTGTGATATTCCAATGGAAAGCACTCCCTAAGCTAAAGTATTATTTTCAGATGGCACTGACAATGGGAATGAAGGTAAAGAGTAACAATTCCTGATAGGACTTGAACCTCAGTAATTACCAATGTTCTTTTATTTCAAAACAATATCAAAAGGTTGTTCTTTTAGCATCTATATTTTTACTTCCCATAGAAAACAATTTAAAACTTGGCATCCTGAAGGTACAAAATTTTAGTTTTAAGAGAGAGTTGTCAAACCAAGACAAAGAATGAAACAATGCATAGGATCATAGGCAAGTAGGGCTGGAAGGGACCTCATCAATATCTCAGTCCAAGCTTCTGCATCTCAAACCCAGCCTCCTCTTGCATCCGAATGTTTTGGTAATTTATGGGAATTTCATGGGCAAAAGTTGGAATGAACTACAGGGATCTGAACCTCTTTTAAATTAACCATTTTGAATCCTTTTCCAGGTGGTGTGCTCTGAACATGACTACCCATTTGAATGTCTTTATTGATTTATGTAAAGTAAGTGTACTAGTCTCAGACTAAGGACATAAATACAAATCTATTCCACCTTGCTTATGTCCTTGAAAAACAGTTAATACAAAAGGTGGATGTGTTCACCTTCTCACTACTTTTCTGTGACTCAGTCTTAAGGACAAGGTGGTGGTCTGTTACAAAAGTAGATCCAGTAATGGATATTTATGGACTTGAACAGGATGGAATAGAATTGCACTCTGGCACTAAAGTCCATTTAGGTGTCCAACAGGTGGAGTAGAACTTGATCTCTAGGTATCCATAACTAAAAGTGTTATTGACTATCTGTATCAGCATAAAGAACAAGGAATAAATGAGCTTTCAGAGCAAGTGGTAGCTCCATAACTCATTGTTGGTGTGCTGTGGTATAGGCAAAATTGTATATGGTTGCTGCCTGTACTCTGTAAAATTCTGACTGCATTGAAGTTCCAGGCGATTTTGCTATTGACTCCAGTGAGGCCAGGATTTCACCCAAAATGCTTCTGTCTCATCTACAACTTTGGATTAAAAGAAACCCTCCTGTCTTTAGCCCTCAAATTCTTACAATATACTGTAATTTACTCTGATTTGAATAGGGTGACCATATTATTTTTAAGGAAATCCAAGACGCTGACTCTCATCCCCTCTGGCTGATCCTCACTCCCAGCAGGAGCGGTGCCCAGCCCAGCCTGCCCCCTGACTCCAGCCACTGCTCAGGAGGAGCCAAGCTGGGCAATGTGGGTGGGGTGGCACCGTCTGGGACTTTTGTCTGCATTTTTACCAACCAGCCAGGACACTGGGACAGCCTACAAAATCTGTCCCAGACTACAAAATCAGTATTGAAATTTATCCTGGCCAGACTGGAACATATGGTCACCCTAGATCTGAGAAATATTGCACTTCCTGAACAGTTCTATGCAAAAGACCCAAATCCAGCAATATTATGGGATGAAAGCAAAGGTTTCATTTAGTTCCTCAGGCACACTGTTTTGTAAACATAAACTGTGCTTAATTATTATAAAGTTTTTTTTGTCTTCTTCCTTTCTGTATCAGGCTTAGAAATCTCCTGGGATGGGGACAGTTTTGTTGAAGTCATGGCAGCACCTCATTTGAAGGGCAAACTCTGTGGTTTGTGTGGCAACTACAATGGACACAAGAGAGATGACCTGATTGGAGGTGACGGCAATTTTAAGTTTGAGGTGGATGACTTTGCTGAGTCCTGGCGCATCGAGTCAAATGAGTTTTGCAGTCGCCCACAGAGGAAACCTGCACCTGAACTGTGCCAAGGAACAGTGAGGGTAAAACTCAGAGCCCACCGGGAATGCCAGAAACTCAAAGCCTGGGAGTTTCAGAATTGTCACTCAACAGTGGATTATACTAACTTCTACCGGTAAGTGCAGTCCACTAATGAGCCAGGAGGGAAATAATAGAGAGCTTCTGAGTAGAAATATAAGGAATGCAATCCTGTGCTCAGTCTCAGTTTAGATTTCATAGACATTTGGGCTGGAAGGGACCCCAGAGGATCATCGAGTCCAGCCCCCTGCCCCAGGGGCAGGAAGCATCCAAATGCAAGATAAGCATCCAAATGTGTCTTGAGGGTGTTCAAAGTGGGTGCTTCAACCACCTCCACTGGCAGTCTAGTCCAAAACTTGGAGGCTTGGACAGTGAAGAAGTTCTTTCTTATGTCCAGCCTGAATCGGTCGCGGCGGAGTTTGTGATCGTTTGATCTTGTCATCTCTTGGGGTGCTCTGGTGAACAGACGTTCCCCCAGAATCTAGTGAACGCCCCGATAAATTTATAGGTGGCTGCCAGATCACCCCTGAGCCTGTGCTTTTCCAGGCTGAATAGCCCCATGGCTCTCAGCCTGTCATTGTAAGGTCTGTTTTCCTGACTTCTGATCATGCGCATGGCTCTCCTCTGCACTCTCTCAAGCTTCTCCACATCCTTTTTGAATTGTGGAGCCCAAAACTGGACACAGTACTCCAGCTGCAGCCTCACCAAGGCTGAGTACAATGGGAGAATGATGTCCTGGGATTTGCTTGAGAAGCATGTATGGATGCAAGCCAGTGTTTTGCTCGCTTTACTAGCCACAGCATCGCATTGAAGGCCCATGTTCATCTTGTGGTCAATTATGACCCCCAAGTCTCTTTCATCTGTAGTGCTAACCAGCGTAGCACGGCCAAGCCTATAAACATGCTGCAGGTTTTTCCTCCCAAGGTAGAGAACCTTGCATTTTTCGGTGTTGAACACCATCAGCTTCTCGTCCGCCCATTTCATGAGCCTGTCAAGATCCGCCTGGATCATGCTCCTGTCCTCAGGGGTGGATGCTTTACCCCAGAGGTTGGTGTCATCGGCAAACTTGGCAGTCTGCTTCTGACACCAATGTCCACATCATTGATGATGATGTTAAATAGTATAGGCCCTAGGACAGCCTTGAGGGACCCTACTGGTCACAGCACACCAAGACGATTGGCTCTCATCGACCACCACCCTCTGGGTCCTACCATGGAGCCAATTCCCCAGCCAGCGGATCATTGTGAGGTCAAGGATGCAGTTAGCCAGTTTAGCCAAGAGGTGATCATGAGATACCAGATCAAAGGCTTTTTTAAACTCAAGATATACAATGTTGATCTCTTCCCCCTTGTCCAGGTGATAGGTCACCTGGTTATAAAAGGCAATGAGATTGGTCAGGCAAGACCTACCAGCAACGAACCCATGCTGGGTATCCCTCAGGATATTGCCTTCAGCTAGTCAGGCAAGGCAGTGAGCCAGTACTAAGAACACACTTTGAGTTGAGTTTGATTGAGTTCAGGAGAACTTAACATGTATACTGAGAGTTAGGGATTTGCTAAAGAACTTGACTGATTCAGGATATTTAATTGGAAATGGGAAATCTGTGAGAAATAGAATAGCTATTATTAGGAAAAAAAGTAGCATCATAACTGTCATATGAAAAAAATTATCTTTGAATTCCAAAAGAGGAGGAAGCTAAAAAAGGCCATAGAACATGTTACAGTATACAAGACTCAGTGTGAAGCTCACATGGACTATGACACAAGATTTTATCCAGTGTCTCTTTTTTCCCCCAGGGTCTTTTTGAATTGATTTTGTTTAATGGAGTTGTATGACAGTTTCCTAGGTTATGAACTCTGCATTTTGGAGCTTAAAAGGATACAGTTAACACAATCAGTGGTGCCTTCCTCTTCCATCCAAAGCACAAAGAGAAGGAAGAGAACCAAGAGACCTTGTTTGACTAATTTATTTAAGCCGTTTTTCATTAATATGCCTCCAGACTAAACCACAGTTAGATTTTCTGCTCTTTAATTATCATGATTTTATTTGCCCCCTCCCAGTAAATATAATCCTATTTTCTTTTGATTGCCTGACATAAAAGATGAAAGCAAACTTGGTCACAGTTGCATGATGGTGAATGGAACTAAATCCATGCTTGCTGCTCTTTGCACTTGAGCGCATCTGCACAAATATGGGGATCACGTGTAATGACTTTTTAAAAATGACTGTATTTCCCTTTTGAATTGCCTTTCCTTTTCTTTTGTCATGAGAAGGGAAGACTTTTACCCACTCTAGCAGAATATAATTGTGCACAAAGACATGCCAGAAAAGGTAGTGTGACAGAAGTATCTTGCTGGAGCCTTTCTGTTGGTGGCTCCGCCTTCTTGTCTTGGGCTAACCGCCTGCTTACTCGCCTAGCACGCCTTGATCTTAATTGATTGAGTGATGTAATTAGTGACAGGCTGCCCACTTTATATGCCAGGTGTCGGGGTGCTATCTGCAGCTCCTTTGCCTTCCCTACACTGCAGCCCAAGCCTCGCAGATGGTACTTGACATGGTTTGCCTTATGCCTTGGCCTTCTTCTTTACTTCTGGGGCCCCTCATTGCTCCCTCTCGCTCTGGGGCCCCTCACTGCCCCCTCTCGCTCCGGGGCTTCTCCTGCAATCGGGCCTGCACTGGGGCTCCTTGCCTGTGCCCATTCTGGGGCTCCTTGCCTGTGCCCACTCTGGCACCGGGGTCCCCATGCTACTGTGGAGCCCCTATGAGGCCTCCTTCAACCCCTCATAGCCTCACCCAGTCCTCCGGTAAAACAGTAAACACAAAACACAAAGCCCCTGGGCTATAATGTAAACTAAACCGTCTGGTCAAAACCATGTTCTATCCCTACCAGGAAAATACTCCAACTCAGAGCCGCAACCAGGGGATGCTCCTGCAGTCTATGTTCTCCTTTCTCTCTGTCCTGGCTGAACTCCCCCCTCCTTGACCGCAGGAGGGGAACTGCTCTCCTGGCCTCCTGCTTGGGCTTAAGAAGGGGCCAAGCCCTGCCCCTTCCTGTCAGCTGATTCCCTTGGTTCCCCTAGCAACCAGCACCTGTGCTGCCCTGGTGACTGGCAGTTGAGCCTCCCCCTTCTCACCACTAGGGGTCTCTCCTGAGCCATTTCTGCTTTTAGGCACAGGGCACCCAAGTGCTCTGCGACACGTAGCATACCTTGATTTTTAAGCTACAGCTGTCAGAGTGCTTGCCCCATTACAGTATCTACCTACAGTAGGAACCTGCAAAGAGTGAAGGATACGCTGCATGCTTTTAAGGTTTCATTTTCCAGTGATTGTGTGTTCAACAGAGGGCGTTAGAGATACAAATGCACATGTGCACTTGCTGAATGCATCTCAACAATATTCTAACCTCATTCCTACTATGTGCAGGTAAGTGGAAAAAGGAAAAATCAAAAAAGTCACAGAGAGAGAAAAGCTATAATAAATCAAATGCTATATTTTCCTCTTTCATGTTGCAATTTTTGCTCCCCTTTTTTTAAGACGGGACTTGTATTTAATTTAGTTCAAGGTACTCCCTTACACCATCAAAGTAAGTAATTTATAGGTCAGCAAGGGCAGGCAGAAAAGCTCTCTGCATCCATCCATACATACAAAATTACCGTGGACGGGGGGTGTCTTTCTTCGATATTGTATTGCAGCAGGTCTGGAAACACAAAGTAACAGAGCAAGCATTTGACTCACTTTTTAGGAAAAGAGACACTTGAAGACACTCAGACTTGGAATAAACATCAAATTCTAATGGATTAATTTCCCTGTCAGGGCCTTGTTACACATTATGCTGTGAGTCACACAAATGTTGATCAGTTTTAATGTTAGCTTGGAGTTTGGAGCAGTCACACCCTTACTCTAGAAACCTTTTCTGACTATTCCTCACTTGCACAGCTGTGACTTGCTATTAAATGGCTGGTGAGTAGGGGCAGGACTAGGAGCTGGAGCTGTGACTTGCCACCATGGCTAGGGACAGACATTCAAAAAGCCAAAGCCTGAATTGATTTAATCTTTGCAGTTTTGTCTAACCTGCAGAGATTGAACAGGTTTATAAGTGGACGGACCTTCACTTTTGATTCAGGAAACGTAGGCACATGCCTGCAGTGGCTCAGGATAGAATCAGTGGGGCGGGGGGGAGAGGGAGGAGAGCTACCGTGAGCTTTCCCTTCCTTTCCACAGTGTTGAGCTGTAGGGTGTGGGCTATGGCTAAGCCCTGGCAGGACACTGATTAGGGAGGGGTTTAAATTCCAACCCTGGCCTGTACATTCCCCAGCTGGGGTATGCCTGGAGTGGGAGCCCTTGCAAGGAGTGGGAGTGTTGCCAGACCCCAGCTCCCAGTTAGCACTCTGAGGCAAAGAGGGGTGTGGGGGAGGGAGGACTGCTTGTGTGGAGTGCATGTATCTGTTGATGATATTGAGCTTTTCAATCTCCCTCTCCCTGTTCCTTCATACTGTCTGCAGCAAACTGGTGGCACTCAAAGGTCCCATGCATTGCTAACCAGGTCATCTGTACTTGGCCTTGGTGAGGCTGCAGCTGCAGAACTGCATCCAGTTTTGGGCTCCACAATTCAAAAAGGATGTGGAGAAGCTTGAGAGAGTTCAGAGAAGAGCCATGTTCATGATCAGAGGTCAGGAAAACAGACCTTATGATGAGAGGCTGAGAGCTATGGGACTTTTCAGGCCAGAAAAGCGCAGGCTCAGGGGCGATCTCATAGCCACCTATAAGTTTATAAGGGGTGTTCACCAGGATCTGGGGGAACGTTTGTTCACCAGAGCACCCCAAGGGATGACAAGGTTGAACAGTTATAAACTCCTCCAAGACCTTTTCAGGCTGTATATAAAGGAAGAACTTCTTTACTGTCTGAGCCCTCAAGGTCTGGAATAGCTTGCCACTGAAGGTGGTTCAAGCATCTACTTTGAATGCCTTCAAGAGAAATCTGGATGTTTATCTTGCTGGGATCCTATGACTCATGCTGACTTCCTGCTCCTGGGCAGGGCGCTAGACTCTATCTTCTGAAGTCCCTTCCAGCCCTAATGTCTGTGAAATCTATTAAATCTATTTCTCACACCTCTTTCTGTCCCCTCTTGAACACTGTCAGATTATGGCCTTTGAAGCAAGCTAGCAGCCAGAAGGGAATTTATTAGAACACAAAGCTTATCAGCCCATCAAGAAAACAAAAGTCTCTCTCTCATTAGTTCAATTTCTTCTTAAACAGCTTTTTCCAAGGCATTTGTAAGGAAGAACAGAGGGACATTACCAGCTGACCTGCTGATTAGCTTCAAAAAGCCCCTAGTGGATACTGTACTGTCTGCCTTTGTTCTAGTGAAATTGGAGACACGCACATAGACACCTCTCAGCATCAGCTAGCATGGGGGTGGTGTGACTGTGACAAGATGCTGTTTGGGGTCTGTGTTGCTGGGGTCCAAGCTGTGGGAGAGGGGGATCCCTGCTTGAGCAACAAGGAGCGTGGGGGAAAAGGGGATGGCAGGGGAAAGCCATACAGACGTTATAGTGCCTGCAGTCTCCTCCTCTTCCCCAGCTAGCCAGATCTCTGACTAGGAAGGAGAGGGGCAGGGTCAGCCCTGCTCTCTGGAACAGACAGCACAGCCCAGCCCAGGGCTGAAAAGCATGCTGGAATGCTGGGGGACTCTGATTTAACTTAAACCAGAAAGGGGTCTGGGACACAAGTTCCATAAACCAGTTTGACCCAAATCAATTAAATCTGATGCTTAAACCAGTTTTGGCCATTTGAAACTGGTTTCTGTGCACTGAACTTACGTTCTGTTACAGGTTTAAACCAGTTTCTGATAACTTAAGCCAATTTGGAGGACTTCAACTTGGGTGGTACATGTGTATGGAGTTGCCACACCTTAATGGAACAAGAACTGGGTAGTACAGATCAGAGATAATCCTGCCCTGGAGTGGCATAACTTTGAGCTGCATCCTGAGTGCATAAAACCACATCCTGAGTGCATAAAACCATTTCAAGGTGTTAACATGCGGACAATCCAGGAGTTAAGAGCTCCAGGAGCCACCCAAAATTACCACATTCACAGGCTTTAGGATGCTCAACTAAAGTTATGGGAATCAATCCCAAAATTTAACTGAACCTTAAGAAGAGAAATTGAGTAGAGGCTCTCTCCATTTTTAGAACCAAGTTAAAAATGTGGAGAGAATATTACATTAGGTAAACCTATTCTTTTCCATATTAGCACATTTTTTGCAGCCAAGTAATGATTACCTGCCATGCATTTCTAGATGGCCACATAAGCCTTTTCAATACAAAACTTCACCCAAATATACATTAAGAATGAGTATTTTATGAGCCTTCCATTTTTGTGAACAGTATGTATTCAAAATATTGTTGGCACAGCACATTCAGAACCAAGTTATAAAGTTTGTAAAAACAGTTTTGATTTACAATTTGCACATATATTTAGAGAAAGTGTTTAGCAGCAGCACACACATGATTCTATCCCTAACATCTACTTGTAAAATTTCACTTTAGGTTTTATTCAGGTTTTTTCCAACTGCATCTTTTTAAAAGATAAACTAAGCCACATATTGGAATATTATAGTCTCTGAAGTAAAAAAAAAAGAAGTAGCATCAAGCATTTTCACATTTATTCCCATCTGTCCACCTACATTTTAACTGAATTGCTTGAAAGCATGAACTTGCATCCATTACCTTCTTTCCTTTATATGGATCCACCATTTTTCCATTTCCATTAGTGAAATCATGAATGCTAACCTGCCTTGGTCTTTCTCTCCTGCATTATCAATACTATCTCATTTTCAGTACATTGATCTTCAAGTGGCCTACTCTTAATAAGAATTCTTAAAAATAAACTCATCAGGAGCATTACAAATTAGGGAGTTTTTCTCCATATACCATAAAAGGCAATGAACATAGCATCACAAATGCTTGTCTGACATTGTACTGCTGATGAGAGATTTCTATGAAGGTGTTTTAAGTTCAGTTTACAATTCTCTCTTTTTAAAGCTGTAATTTATCCTTTTGTTAACTGTCCAAATATGTACAGCAAGATTGTCTTAGTTATTGGATTGAATAGGCACAGTTAATACTTTATTGAAAGCCAAGATCTAGTTGTAAGAGTGTGGGATGGAGAACCAGTAACTCTTTAGTTCTGCTGCTGACCTGGATACGTATTTGGTAATATATGGGAAATCACCAAACACCTTTGCCTCAGTTCCTACTTTTTTAGGAGGCTGAGATAACAGGATCAGAAGAAAGTAGGGCTGAAAGGGAGCTTACAAGGTCATCTAGCCCAGCCCACTGCTCAAAGCAGGATCATCTCTGACTAAAAACCATCCCAACCAAGTGTCTGTCTAACCCGCTCTTGAAAATGTCCAGGGATGGAACTTCCACAACTTTTCTAGGTAGTCTTTTCCAATGCTTGACCACCATCATAATCAGAACACTCCTCCTAAAATCTAACCTGAATTTTCCCTGCTGAAGCCTGAAGCGGTTGCTCCTATTTCTGTCCCCTACATTTATGAAGATAAGCCCATCTCTTTCTTCTCTGTAACTTCCCCTCAAGTATTTGAAGACTGTTATCAAATTTCCACTCAGTCTTCTCTACACACTAAATAACCCTTGTTGTTCTAGCTTTTCCTCATAAGTCTTGCTTCCTAGGCTCCTAATCACTTTTGTTGCTTTGTGTTGGACTCTTTCCAAACTGTCCACATCCTTCTTGAAGTGTGGGACTCAAAGCTGGACACAGGATGCACCTACACAAGATGCTACATCACAGTAGTGATGAGCTACATTACCATAGCTTATTGCTACGGTGATGTAGTGTTGGCAGGCACAAACTGTAATGCCAATGCTACTGTGCAGTAGCGTGTGAAAAAACCCACACAGACTTGCATGGACTGGCACAGTAATGACAGTTACTGCACAGTCATTTAGTACTTGCTTACTAAACAGCATACTGGGTTGTATTAACAGGAGTGTCACTTACAAATCAAGCAATGTTTCTGTGGGTGCGTCTGCATGTGTGCTGGACCACACTGTTGTTACTGGATAGTCATTTAGTCCTTGCTTACTAGCTTACTAGCAAGTACTAAATGATTGTGCAGTAACAACTGTGTGATCCAACACACGTGTAGATGCACCCACAGAAACATTGCTTGATTTGTAAGTGACGCTTCTGTTAGTACAACCCAGTATGCTGTTTGGAGTTTTTTGCAACAGGAGCACAGTATTGACTTATATTTAGCTTCTGGTCTACTGTAACCCCCAGGAACTTCTCTGCAGTACTGTAACCTGGCCACTAATCCCCAGTCTGTATATATGCATGCAATTATTCCATCCCGAGTGTAGCACTTTGCATTTGTCTTTGTGGAATCTCATCTGATTTATTGCAGATCATTTCTCCAGTCTGTCCTGGTCATTCTGGATCCTTGCCCTGCCCTCCAGAGTATCTGCAACTCCACCCAGCTTGATGTTGTTCACAAATTTGCTAATTGTGCACTTGATCCCATTGTCCAAAACATTAATAAAGATACTAGACTATATTGGACCCAGGAAAGACCCTTGGAGAACTCCACTTAATACCTCTTCCCAACTAGACACTGAGTCATTGATGACTACTTGTTTAGTTTGATGATCCAATCACTTATGTATCCAGCTTACAGATAAATAATGTTGTTTGGGGTTGGGTTTTTTTTTGGAAAATGGCTTCTAAAAATAAAAAGTGCTATATCAGAAATGAGTATTATAATTTTAGAAAGGTTCAGACTACAATCTAATTTTTTTCCCCATCTTGTTTTCTAAAATTCTTGTAAAATTTTGTTCTGTAAAAAAGACAAATATTTTATGGGCTCTTAATTGTGAAGGGGGATTTTTTGTTTGCTTGCTTTGCTTTTTATTCTTTTGAGGCCATGGTAGTTTTTCGTACTCATGAGTAAGACTGTAAAATAATAATGAGTTTAAGCCTTCTGAACATGTAAGAGAAAGATTTATTTAAGTGAGCAAACAACATCAATTTTTCAAAAGGTAATAGTAAAGTCTGAGTGATGAAAAACATTTTAAATTACTGTTGGATATTTAAGAGTATATTTGCTAGTATCCTGGGTAACACCTTATGTGCAGAGCCAAAAGAGAATTATGTGACTTAGGCCCAGATTTTTAGAAATGTTTGTGTAGACTGTGTCTGCAGAAAAGCATTCAGTCTTCTTGTGTCTGTAATACTGTAGATGTACACAGTGGTTATATTCACAAGTAACTAGTTAAACAGTATGCAGTAATCAGTGTCTATGCTAACATGTAACATAAATGCAGGAAGGTGTTATGAATCCTACTGTGCAATAAAACCACTGGCTTCAGGTTGTGCAAGCTGTACAACTAGCTGTCCAGTTATGCTAAAAAAACCCCTAATGTTATATTTTACCTTAAGCCAAAACATTCAAATTAATTGACTGTTATTTTCTCTTGAGTAATTGTCACATGACCTATAGTTATTTTACCTTGAATCTCTATTTTAATTGTATCTAGTTTAGGATAAAATAGCAAAAATTGATTGATAACCCAGTAATTGACCTTGTCTGATTTAATTGCTTAATCAATTATGTTCAGGAGCTGGAAATATCTAAGCCCCAGCCAGTGGATGAAATGTTCATTCTGGCTTTGCTGACAGTATTCAGTATTAACTCTGCTAATTAGCTAGTATTTCAGTTAAATGATGTCATGTAGTTAACATTACAGACTTTCTGTTATTTTAATAATTCCCACAAAACTATAGAGAAAATGCTGTTGTTTAGACTTATGACATAAAAATTCAGCTATTGCACAGGCACAATTTTTATTTTATAAGTTTAGCTGGGTATTCCAGTTTCTAGTTACCAAAGAACACATAAGCCTTCTCACTAGCATTACTAAATGAAGTATTTTCTTGAGAAGAGAATACAGAATTGTAGAGAATTGTAATTTTGGTGATGAAGATCCTGAGTTCTATACCTAGTGCTGACTATGAAGTTCAGTAGCCGCTAAATGTGAAAACTGTATGGTTGTCACTATCATGGTGCTGCCTTAATCAGGGGGGACATTGGCCCCCCAGTGACCAGTCAGCGACTGGGGGGTGTTCCTCCACATCCGATCACTGACGGGGAGGGGAGGGTGCCCCTCTGCGGATTGCTTCCGGAAGTGGCCACAGCACTCCCACTGCCCAGCCAGTGCTTGCAGGAGGGGCACCAGTGCTCCTGCCTGCCCCCTGCCCCCCCCCCCCCCCCCCCCGTGTGTCGCCTGAGCAGGAAGCATGACATGTCATGGGGTGCAGCGCTCTCAGGGGGTGCACATGCACCCCCTGCATGTCGCCACTGATCACTATGCTAATCTAGTGAGATTGTACAAAGGGAAATCTAGGTGGAAGAATGGTTACTGAAAAGGCAGATTGAAAAGATATTTTCAGGGGTGGAGCTGGAATATCTGTATGATGCTGGAAACTGATTGCTGAATGAGTAGTATTTGTATGTAAAAGCCTGCCCAATATTTTCCATAATATTCTTAAGTTCTGTCTCTGAACAGTAAGTATCTAAGGTAGATGTGTAAAGTGTGAGATTATTTGATACTATCATGTGGCAAGGAATACTTCCAAGATCATGAGTCTACTCTTCTTCTTTATGCATAATCAATGCTTATCCTTGTCTCAGGATTCAAGCTGGTTGGAAAATGTACTGAAGAAAACACCGTAAAATGAACAAAATGTTGCCAAATCCAAAGCAGGGCTTTGAAAGAAGCCAGGTGAGTCTGCCTCATGGCAGAGAACCTGGAAGTGTGGTGTTCCAGAGTGAGAACAGTCCGTCTGTCCCAGACTCTGGGACCCACCCTGCAGCAGCTTGATGAAACTGAGAAGAATAACAAAAATGTCATTTTTGCCTAGCAGCTGCAGAGCCTGGGGAGCTTCTGGCACAGAGGACATTTCAGTGAAAATGGGACTGAAACCAAATATGAGAAAAACAACATTTCTTGCAAACTGAAAATTGTTTGTCAGCCAACTCTGTTTAGGGTTTCTGACCTTTACCTCCACTTGAAATTACCTGCTTGCATTAAGTGCTTCATAATTAAGGCTTTCTTTACAGAAAAAAAATCTGTTTTGATTTGCTCTACTTATTTGGGGTGATTCTTTGTGGATCCATCTTGGTGAAAAGTGCCAAGAGTATAAACCAGAATGTGTAGGCATTTGAAGAGCTGGTGTTTATAATGCTTCAATGTGATACTTCAGAATAAATTTCTTCTGGAGGATCATCCAGCCTGGCTGGCCATGTTCTCTCATTTGTAATTGAATATGAATTGGGATCATTCTCAAACCCCTTCTAAATGTCAACCACTGACATGACAGAACATCTTGCACAACACCAGTTGAGTTATTTGCCTATGGGCAAAAGGCATTGTGACAGTGCTTGGAGCAGCCTAAGGATGAGCGAGAGAAAAAAACAAACTTTGTGGTATCAGATGCATTCAGAAAATTTCAAGAGCAAGTATCAAATGTGCTCATCTAGGTACTGCTGGTGAAGAGTACTGCAGAGCACCAGAGTACGTGTATATAAAACCCATAGATCATCTCTATTCTAAGCCTCCTCCTTGAAGTATTTTTCATCTGATTTGACATAGCCAAGAAGGAGTGCAACCTGCCAGAAATACTGTTTAGATTTAAGGATTAGAAGTTTGGACGTGGACAAATAGGTTGAGTGGCCAGGGAAAGATAAATCTGAATCTGAGTTGAGCTCAATTATCCACAGATCACAGTTTCCCCTTCATCTTTTCCCCTATACCCTTCCCCTGGTGGGGTATTATTCACTGTACTAAGCCCCACACTTGTGTCTGTTTAGAAAAGTACCTCAGGAATCTCAGGCTACAAAACATTCTTTGCTTTGTACCAGTGGTTATTACAGCTGTAAAGCATTGAAGTGATGCCAGAAGATTCACAGATGTCTTCTTTCCTGCTGAGGTACTGGGAGTTGGGAAGCGGGGTGGGGGAGGGGGCTAAGAAGGACAGCTTCAGAATCTGACAGGACTGTGGTGTTGGACAGACACCATTCACCTGGGACTGTCCATAGATTTCTTCCAGTCTGAGAAATGCATGCTTCCCCAATGACCCACTTTGTGCTTCCCTATATGGAAAGTTAATGATTTTTTTAAGGAAAAGATTTTATAGGAAAACCAGATGAATCAACACACTGTTCTGTGATTTAAACCTTGATATGTTCCCCTTGTTTCAAAGGGTGGCACGTCTGGAAACCTTTTGTCTTTGCTTACCCTAATTACATTTTGAGAATGATATCTGCACCTGCATTAAGTGAGTTATTTTCTAATAGGTAGCAACTGTAATCTGAGGCTTTCTGTCTTTTCAATGGTTATTTGTAACCCGTATGCATATACCTATATATGTATTTATTACAAAAAAAATCATATCCAATAAAACTTCACTTACTTTTGGTTTATTACCTGACTGTGAAATTCGAGTCAGGTGTGTCATAACAAAATTCTGTCTCTCTACTCTTCCAGTGTCTGGCAGATGTGAGGCTGGATATGTGAGGTCAATTGAATATGGTGAAATTGATCCTGATAAGCAGGAGGGAACATCTAATGGAATAAATTGGGACCAGTCTGTTTGCCAATATGGTCTGCAGTTTTGGAGTCATCATAGTGTTAACTGATGTTCTTGGATTGCTTTTTGATAGTGGTGGACAGCAGCTCAGATACTTTTTTTCATCTATAATCAGTTTGGAGTCTGTAGGTAAAATCCTGGTGCACTGAAGTCAATGGAAACTTGGCTATTCACTTTAGCTGGGGCCAGAACTTTGTCTTAGAATAATTCCTGGCCTGTCTAAGCTTCACTATACTAATTCATGCCTGTGCAAGTCCACGTCTAGCTTTCTACAATTTACTGGAGCAAAATCTAGAAAAAACACTGACGCATAGCCTCCCTGTTTATCATGTATCCCATAAAGTCTGCTACAATCTGTGGTCTTGTTTGTTCTCATGATTCGAGGCAAAATTTTTGGTTCAGGAGGATGAGGGGTTTATAATGGAAGACTTGCACTTTTGGACCATCCTTCCTCTGGAATACTCCAAGGCTCAGGTGAGGGACATTTATATTGAATCTGAGCATTGCTGATTTAGGAAGGAATTCCCTTACTCAAACTTTCTTTATTAGGCCTTGATGTAACCGTATCCTTAGCATGTAGCTCATGTTAAGCACAAATGGTCCCAAGAATTGCTGAAAAAATGGGAAAAAGAAAAGCCAAACAAACTTCATATAAGGTTGACTTACTAGAAATATTGATATGAACATTTAATGACTGTGAAAAAATATTCTTGATGTTTTACTAGGATACCACAGAGTCTGATTTCTATAACCAAAAGGACAACAGGTGTCGGGAGCACCTTGTAGGAGGACTTGGAGATGGCATCCCTTTTGAAAATGTTAACCCTCCCTCCCCCTCCCCCTCCCCCTGCTATATAGTACAATTTGATCTTTTCCCAAGTCCAGAGTAATTTGCTGTTCCTAAATAGCTGCAAGGATTAGTGTCATTTCTGACAGTGAAGATTTGGAAAATGCACCATCAGAGACAGGAAAATCATCCCAAGTCTCCTCCTTTAAACACTGTAGAATTTTAACTGTTGCTGCTATAATCCCCACAGTTCTGGTTTCATTTAGATCAACTTCTGGGACACTTCTGTAGTAGGGGAAATATATATATATATATATATATTAGTTTAATTTTTATGTTTTAGATCTAAAGTAACATTGATTTTTAAGTAAGGTCCAGAGATGCTGAGGGGATGGGAACCATCTATAAATCTCTATATAATAACCATATGATTTGCTATCCCAAACAACAGCCGATCAAGGTCAAATTCTGGCTCTGGCAAAGGACAGAGTCTGTTACTAGGAAGATGAAACCTGTGCATAATGCCATGATGTAGCTGACCAACTGTGCTGTGTCATACATAGAAAAGACAATCCCTTTTGAGCCCTTGAGATGCTCAGCTTACATCTTGATGCATGAAATTTTAATTACATTTCCCTTAATACACATAACTACAAAGCTACTATATTTCAGCCCCTATTTAAAGCCACCCACAGCATATTCTCCTTAAATTAGATACATGGCAAAGATGACCTAAGGAAATGTGAGCAGACAAACAAGTTGTGTTTATGGGCATCATTTGAAAAATAAGTTTGACCTAGTACTTCTGTTATTCTTATCAGTACATGTATGCTTCCGGTAAGGCAACCAGATTTTCATAGCCATTGCAGGTGGTCTGTTGTGGCAAATGGAGAGGACAGTTTGTGAGGGGGTGAAAAAGGTTTGCTTAGGAGTGTTTCACAGTTGGAGAAGAGCCAGAAAAAAAAATGTCTCTTTTATTTTTCAGAGAAGCAACCTGTCATACTCTCCTTCCAGTGCCATATTTAGGCTCCTGGCAGCTGCAGGCGAACTTTTAGTATGGCCAGAGAGAATGATTTTTTTGTTGCAAAAGTCTTTATCACATTTGTGGTATCAACATTTTTAAATAGCTTGTTATCAACATTTTTAAATAGCTTGTTCTCAGTTGATAACATTTCCAGTCCTATACATGCGTATGTATATCAATATTAAAACTTTTTTGTGCAATTGTAATTTTTTTTCATTTTTGTGCCCCTTTCTGTCTAGGCCCTGGGTGGCTGCCTAATATGCCCATGCCTTTGTCTGGGTCTGCCTCCTTCCCTGTCGTCCTGAAGAACTGAGAGAATGTGTGTGTGTGTGTGTGTGTGTGCGTGCGCGCGCGCATGTGGGCGGGCTGCCTTGGAGACTTTAGAGTTGGGATCACTCAAGAGCTTCTTGTGGCCTTCAGTGGTTTACAAAACTGATGAAAACGTGGGCCTTTTTTTGTAAATCCCATAGGATCAGCTGTAAAAACTGCGATATTCCAGTTGTCAGAGACACATGGTGACCCTTGCGTTATGTATGTAGTTTAGTAGCAATCTGCAGTAAAAAGATTGTTCCCAGGAGCAGTGAAATAGGAGGTTGTGTTCATATGCTCTGCCTTCTTAAGTGCTTGCTTGATTTTATTCCACATTATCTCCTTGCTATTTTTCAAGTATAAAATGTGAACTAGATTTCTATAATAAGCCTGGTTTCTTTCCACATTTATAATAAATGCAAAAATTGCCCTCCCATTATTATTTAATTAGTTATATACAGCATTAGATATCAGCATCCCACAGAAAATTTCAGGAACTGATTTTACCACCATTCCACATGCAGAATGTTGATATGAATGGAAGCTGAATTTACAGAACAGCTACAGAATAACGCCTCAAATGTTTAGGAGGGCAAGAGAGTAAAAGCAAGTAAACTGGAAGAAAGTACGCAGCTGAGAAGATCAAAAAGTGGAATGTTTATTAGGCTTATGTAAGAAGATATGTCTTATCAATCTGGTAGTTCAGCTTTGACAATAGAATATGTAGTTTGTTCTTAGGCATAGTATAGGAAAGTAACCTTAAAAGCTCAGTCCTGCACTTATTCCCATTTAGTCTACTAGGCTAAGTACAAATAGTCAAGAGCCCAAAGCTGAATCTATTTAACCTTTGGAGATGAGTCTAAATTGTGTAGATCGAACTGATAAGCAAGTGAATAGACATTCACTTTTGATTCCAGAAATGCAGCCACATTGGCAATGGCTCAGGCTGAAGCCATGGGGGCACTAGAGCCTACATCCCTGCTTCTCTTGTATTACAGATTTGAACCAGTTTCTGATCACTTATACCAGTTTAGGGCTAGGGACAGAAATTATGCATAAAGGTAAAATTTCTAGAGAAGATGAAAATGCTAAAAAGGGGGTTACAGCAATTGACACTCTTGCATTTCTGTGTATTCCTTCAACTAACATTCCATTTACCTAATATTTCTGAGACATGAAAACTGAAAGAAATCCAGCACATGAAAATTAATATCAAATTATTTTTCTTATGGCTTTTCCAGAGAAATCTGTTGCAAATGGTAAGGTATTCAGGCAGCTGACTTTTGTACATCAACTCTCAAGTGACGTATGCAGTTTACAGAGAGAATAAGTGCTTAAAATTATGTGCTGTATATGTGTATCAAATCAAAGACTGTTGAAAAAGGTGGGTATCATGGCAATGGAGAAGTTTACAAAATTCATTTGCTACATACTTATATGTAGCACTCTAAATTTTCAAAGCACTACACAAATATTACCTAATGAATTGTTACCACTGGATTTGTGCTGGATTTGTTTTAGCTTTTATGTCTCAGAAAATATTAGGTAAATGGAATATTATTTCAAGGAATACACAGAAACATAAGAGCATCAATGGCTGTAAGTCACTTTCTCTAGCAGTTTAGTAGACCAAATGGGAATGAGTGCAGGATTGAGCTTTTAAGGTAACTTTCCTATTTTAAAGTTGGGAAAATAAGAGAAAGAGAGTAAGCCCATAGCTACATGAAAAGTCATAGATGTACATATGTCATGTATGGCAGTCCTTTACTGAAAATATCATAGGGCCCCAAGCAGCAACACCTCTCTCTAGTTCCTTCCTCCAAAATGCCCTTCGTTGGAGGAATAGGAAAGTACTAATTCTATCCGCAGGATGATAGATTCTATAAATTTTTTAAGGAAGTTGAATCTTTCTAATCCTGTGCCCAGAATGTTGGTCTTGACAATAGCAAGGAACTGATTTCTTTGTGTCCCAATTACTGTGCATTTTTCATGGATTAGGAAGCTTCATAAAAACAGGTCAAACTTCAGAGGAATGTAAGAAAGTACAGACCTTGTCATAATGTATCATCTTTTTTTCTTGGGCAGAACTTGTTAATAATGTCATTATAATGTGTTCAAAATCAGGAACCTGTATGGCAATTAGGAGATAAACTTACTCAGGTTCTTCAGGTTTGAGCCATTAAGACCAGTTGCTTAAGGAAAAGGAAGAGGGACTATCTTGGCAGAATGTTTGGGCTCTGGACCTAAAGACTTAGGCCTGATGGGGAAAGTGTAAATAGAGAGAAGATTAGTGAGCTCAGACTAGGGAACGTTTTATTTACCTATGTGATCTTTTGTTAACTGCTATTCTCTGCTTGATTTATCAAGCTGTCCCTTGATGCAGTCCATGTTGACTTTAATTTTTTTCCTTTTCTTCTGCTGTGTTTTTTCACCAGTTTGTTTCATAGATTTCATAGATTTCATAGACATTAGGGCTGGAAGGGACCTCGGGAGATCATCGAGTCCAGCCCCCTGCCCAAAGGGCAGGAAGTCAGCTGGGGTCATAGGATCCCAGCAAGATAAGCATCCAATTTACTCTTGAAGGTGTTCAATGTAGGCGCTTGAATCACCTCCGCTGGCAGACTGTTCCAGACCTTGGGGGCTCGGACAGTAAAGAAATTCTTCCTTATGTCCAGCCTGAAACGGTCTTGCAGGAGTTTGTGACCATTCGACCTTGTCATCCCATGGGGCGCTCTGGTGAACAGATGTTCCCCCAGATCCTGGTGGTCACCCCTGATAAACTTGTAAGTGGCCATCAGATCACCCCTGAGCCTGCGCTTTTCCAGGCTAAAGAGTCCCATGGCTCTCAGCCTGTCATCGTAAGATCTGTTTTCCTGACCTCTGATCATGCGCGTGGCTCTCCTCTGGACTCTCTCAAGCTTCTCCACATCCTTTTTGAATTGTGGAGCCCAAAACTGGACGCAGTACTCCAGCTGCAGCCTCACTAAGGCCGAGTACAAGGGGAGAATGACGTCCCGGGATTTGCTCGAGAAGCATCTATGGATGCATGCCAGCATTTTGGTCGCTTTACTAGCCGCAGCATCGCATTGGAGGCTCATGTTCATCTTGTGGTCAATGATGACCCCCAAGTCTTTTTCTTCTGTAGTGCTAACCAACGTAGCACTGCCGAGCCTATAAGGGTGCTGCAGGTTTTTCCTCCCAAGGTGGAGAACCTTGCATTTTTCGGTATTAAACACCATGAGGTTCTCGTTTGCCCATTTGCTGAGCTTGTCCAGGTCAGCCTGGATCACCCGCCTATCTTCTGGCGTGGATGCTTTGCTCCAAAGTTTGGTGTCATTGGTGAACTTGGCCAGTCCACTCCTGACTCCAATGTCCACATCATTAATGAAGATGTTGAACAGTATGGGTCCCAGGACAGAGCCTTGAGGGACCCCACTGGTCACAGGGCACCACGATGAGTGACTGCCATCAATCACAACCCTCTGGGTCCGACCACGAAGCCAATTTCCCAGCCAGCGGATCGTGGTGGAGCCAAAGCCACAACTGGGCAGTTTGGCCAAGAGGTGATCATGGGATACCAGATCAAAAGCTTTTTTGAAGTCAAGATATATGACATCAATCTCTTCTCCCTTGTCCAGGTGATAGGTCACCTGGTCATAGAAGGAAATAAGATTGGTCAAACAAGACCTACCCGCAACAAACCCATGCTGGCTGTCCCTTAGAATGTTAGCCTGGGCCAGTCCCTCAAGGATGGCCTCCTTAATAAACTTTTCTAAGATCTTCCCCAGGATAGAAGTCAGGCTAATGGGCCTGTAGTTAGCCGGATCCACTCTCCTCCCTTTCTTGAAGATCGGCACCACATTGGCCTTCTTCCAGTCTTCGGACACTACACCAGAGCGCCAGGAGTTTTCAAAGATCTGTGCCAGGGGCTGGGCGATGACGCTCGCCAGCTCCTTGAGTACCCTGGGGTGCAGGTTGTCAGGGCCAGCTGACTTGAAGGTATCCAGCTTCTCAAGGTGTTCCTTCACGAGGTCAGCATTGATGGAGGGTAGGGGATCCCCCTCACCCAGATTTCCCTGTCCCATAGCAGGCATGGGCATCCCATGTGACTGATGAAAGACTGATGCAAAGTACCTATTTAATAGGTTGGCTTTTTCCTGGGCATCAGTTGTCAGTTGCCCCATCTGGTTTAGCAGGGGTCCAACATTGCCCTTGCTTTTCCTCCGGCTCCCCACATATCTGAAAAAGGACTTTTTGTTGTCCTTGATGCCTGAAGCTAGTTGGAGTTCAGTTGCAGCCTTGGCTTTCCTGGTTTCCTCCCTGCAGGACCGGACCAGCGCGGAGTAATCCTCCTTGGAGGTGAATCCCGTCCTCCATCCTTTGTAGGCTTTCCTTTTTAGCCACAGTAGGTCCGCTAGGTCCCTGGAGAGCCGGGAGGCTGCTGTGCCTTCTTGCTGCCTTTCCTCCGTGTTGGAATAGATTTAGCTTGTGAACTGAGGATTGCTTCCTTGAGAAGCAACCACTCTTCTTGAACTCCCAACTCCCTGGGGTCATGGTCCCTGAGGGCCTGACCGACAAGCCTCTTGAGCTTGTCAAAGTCGGCTTTTCTGAAGTCAAGGACTTCTGTGTTGCTGACTGACTTGCCAGCTTTACGGCGGATGGTGAAGGTGATCAGCTCGTGGTCGCTGTCACCCAACTTCCCATCAATCACTAGGTCGCTGATTAGGTCGTCCCCCGTAGCCAGTACCAGGTCAAGCAGCACTTTGCCTCTCGTTGGCCCATAGACTTCTTGAGTCAGGTAGAGGTCATCCACGCACGAGAGAAAGCTTTGCGCCTGCTCAGATTTAGCTGAGTGATCTTCCCATGAGATGTCCGGGTAATTGAAGTCACCCATGACAACCAAGGTCCTGAAGCAAGCGGCCTCAGTCAGTTCCTGGGCGAACTCCTGGTCAAGCTCGGGACTTTGAGTGGGAGGTCTGTAGTAGACTCCCACTGTTGTGTCCCCTGTGCCGAATTCCCCACGAATTTTTACCCAGAGGGTCTCTAGCTGTCCATGCCGGTCACCAACATCAGCTTGCAGGGACACGTAGCTTTCCTTCACATAGAGAGCTACACCCCCGCCCCTTTTGTCAACACGATCCCTCCTGTACAGGGTATAGTCCTCTATCCCCGTGGTCCAGTCATGGGTGGAGTCCCACCAGGTCTCCGTTATCCCAATGACATCATATTTCTTTGCACTGAGCAGGAGGACGAGCTCGTCCTGCTTGTTGCCCAGGCTCCTGGCATTAGTGTAGAGGCAGGAAAGTGTGCCCTTGGGGGCTCTTGCCTTGCCCACAGATTGTACCAGGGCTGGGGCAGGGGTGGGCTCCCTTAAGTGCCCCTTTAAGTGCCTTGGTCCGCTGGCTTTGCAAGGGCCGTTCAGCGGGCCAGCAGGGGCAGTAGTCCCCCCCATCCCCCAGCGGGCTTAGTTTAAAGCCCGGTGGAGCAGGTCAGCCAGCCTGGCTGAGAACAGCCTCCTCCCCAGGGGAGAGAGGTGGAGGCCATCTCTTCCCAGCAGCTCGCTGCCTCTCTCTCCAAAGAGCGGGCTGTGGTCATGGAAGCCAAAGCCTTCCCGATAACACCAGCGCCGCAGTCTTTGGTTCACCGCATGGATCCTCCTCTCCCTCCTCAGCCCATAGCCCGAGACTGGGAGAATCGACGATACCGAGGATGTTGATACCGTGGTGAAGTAAAACACATGTAGGCCCTGATTTGCAGAGGCACCTACAACTTTAAATTACTTTAGCTGTAATTATGGGTAGTTAGCACTATAAAAATCAGACCCCTACACAATATGGTGTAAGAAACATATCTCATGAGACTTGCTTCTAAAAGAAAAAGTCTTCTGGTCTGGAAAGCAAAGGAGCATTTTCAGGTGATATGTAAGAAGATGTGATGTAAACTTTTAATTTGAGAGACATTACACAAAGAAGACAATAGATAATAACTGGCCTGCAATTAAGTCATTACATCTTGCAATGGACTTATAGGCTAGGGACAGAAGTTACACATTAATCTGTTTAAGTGATCAGAAACTGGTTTAAACCTGTAACAGAAAATAGGTTCAGTCTCAAAATGGCCAGAATGGGTTTAAGATACACCTGGCTGAATGAACCAGACTTAACTGATTTGGGTCAAATTGGTTTATGCAATGTCTGTCCCAGCCCTCTTGCTGGTTTAAGATAAATCAGGGTCCCCCAGCATTCCAGCATGCTTTTCAGCCCTGGGCTGGGCTGGGCTGGGCTGGGCTATCTGCTCCAGAGAGCAGGGCTGGCCCCGTCTCTTTCCTCCCTAGCCAGAGCTCTGCCTGGCTGAGAAGGAGATGGAGACTGCAGGCACAGCAGCACCTGTCAGCTGGTAATGTCCCTCTGCTTTTTCTTACAAATACATTGGAAAAAACTGTTAAGAAAAGCTTGAGTTTTTTGGTTTTTTGATGGTCTGATAAGATTTGTGTTCTGATAAGCTCCCTGCTGGCTTGCTTCAATGGCTTCAGTCTGACAGTGTTCAAGAGGGGACAGAGAGAGGTGTGAGAAATGACTTGGTTTGCAATGCATGTGACATGTGAGTGCATTCAGTTTGCTGCAGGCAGCATGAAGAAGAAGAGAGAGGGAGATTGAAAAGTTCAGTATCATCAACAGATGCATGTACTTCACACAAGCAGTCTACCCTCCCTGCCACCCTTTGCTTCAGAGTGCTAGTTGGGGGTTAGTAACACTCCTGCCCCTTGAGCAATGAGTGTGCGGGGTTGTGGGGAAGGGAGGGGAAAGAAGCCTGGCAAGGCTGCTTCCTCCTTCTACTCCAGGCACACCCCGGCTGGGAACTATGCAGGCCAGGGTGGGGGTTTAAACCGCTCCCTAAACATAGCATCCTACTAGGGCCTGGCCATGCCCCTCCCCCTGCAGATCAGCACTGTCAAAGGGAAGGGAGGGTTGCTCTAGTGCACCCCGACTTCTAGCCTGAGCCGCTGCAGGCATGTGCCTGTATTTTCTGAATCAAAAGTGAATGTCTATCCACTTGCAAATAAGTTCAAACTCTGCAGGTTAGGCTAACCTGGAAAGATTGAATCTATTCAGGCTCAGGCTTTTTTGAATGCCTGTCCCTAGCTATAAAGGCTCCATAAGCTTCTAGACACCAATGACATACTGGTGGTATTTTTGTCATAGGTTTGAAATTTGCAAGCATTGTTTTTATCATTTGCATTCTGGATTCCTAGGAGTTCAAGAAGAGTTCAAGAAGTTTCAGCTATTTTTTTTTTTGCCAGTGAGCCTCCATTGACTTCATTGAAGTTCAGTGTTGTAAACTGGAATTATGCAGTGGTAAATGCAGTCCATTAGTTTGTCTTCTTTTACTTGTCTACATATAATTTTCCAACTACAGTCCTTCATATAAACCATAATCTATGTTCCAGGCTCAGCAGACATATCCCTGGCCAGGATAGTGGATTACCATATGATTTCTGGGATGGGAATGTACACTATGTTGTTCTCCTACTAGGTAACATATAAATCTTAAACTTTCTTTATTCTTTAGTATCCTTTAGTTTCCTGATCCATCCCTGTATCTCTTGTCTCTTAACAGTGTCTGTATGTTTTCCTCTGTAAATGATAACGTGTTTTTACAGGACCCCATTCTGGTTACTGAACACCATAGGGATTTTTTGGTCAACATTTTTTGTAATGTTTTGTTACAATTACAGTTTTATATAGGAAAGGGGAGTTTGGCTAAGAGACTGAATTAATCATTCTTTTTTAACATAAAAGAGTTGCTATTTATTATATTTATTGTCTACCCTGTCCTCAGAGTAGATACAGATATTGCTTACAAAGTCTTATCCCAGAGTAAAGTGATCCCACCTCCAGCTCCTCGGTAGTAGCCCTTAGCGTCACGCTCCTTCCACTCTTCCCGGTCTTCACACCTGGGTCCTTGATCTGGGTGAGGGGCAACAGCTTCCTCACTCCCTGTGCTGCTGCCAGCAGCACTATTTCCATGGTGGACTTTGCGGCATCCACACGTGTTGGGAGAGGCAGCTCCCCACCCTTTTCCCCCTCATAGGGGTTCTGGGAGTGACCTCCCTGCTGAGGTCCCTGCAGGTCTCTCCCCCGCTTCCTTGCTAGTGGCTCCCTTTATACCTGCCGGCTGGCTCCTGCCACTGGCGTTACCCGCTGGCCACAGCTGTATACAGACGCGGCTGACAAGCCACTTGGGTCCTGCCTTCGTTTCTGGCTTCTAAAAAGGATTGTTGCTTAGGTCAGAGTAGTGTGGTCCTTGACATCTTCAGAGTTTACCATTAAGTGGGCCAATTAGCATCAATTTTGGTGGGTTTTGTGGCCTGGATGCCTCCTTGCTGGGAAGCAAGATATTACAGATAAATTTACTTCCCATAGAACAATGAACATCTATTACTAGATCACTATTGATTTTGTTTCTGTATCAGAAAAATATTTTGAGAACATCAAGCACCTGGTGACTGAGCCAGGAAATTTAGATCCTGATCTCATGAACTAGTATATTACTTGACTATCCCTCCTACATATGTGGTGGGTGTATTTTTATCTGTTTTTGACTGATGCCTGAATTATGTACATCGCTAAGATCTGAGCACAATAATCTCTCAGATTCTCTATTAAAGTAATCTGTCACAGATGTTGGCTTGATGCTGGCAACATTCTTTATTTTTAGGCTTAGAGGCTAATAAAATTCTCAAGTCTGCTTTCCATTCAGATGTGAACCAATTCTCCAGTTTGATGTGAACCAGCTCTTTGATTCATCCTTTGTTGAGCAGCAAGAGAAGGGATAATTCCAAGCAAGTGGATTGCTTGAGCTCAGAAGTGTATTTTAAGGGATAGCCAAATCTGCCTTATTCAGTAGCTGAATGAGAAGAGGTAAGTCATTCAGTAGGTGTATGATACCTCCTTTCTCAGACAGCTTGGGACCTGCCAAATTTCAAAGCCAACTATGTGTCAGAGATAATTTAGGCTCATTGGTGGTTTGACAAAGGGCCTGAACTGTTCTTTGCATGTGGAATGATTGAGGGGAGGTTTACTGCAATTAAGGCCAGGAGTGAGCTGAAAATATTGTAATGATCTTGGTGTGTTGAGTGCTCCAGCTGTGAAGCAAAATTGAGGGTGATACTAAAAAATGTTTGGGATTTTTCTTTTTCTCTTGGTCCCTCCACCTGGAATTTTTTTTTAAGGTCCAGTGGCCATTACATAGTGGAGAAGGCCAGGAAAAGGGGCCTTCAAAATGCCATTCTTTTCAGGACTATCTCTGTAGTGGCTCCAGAAACCTATACCTGTCCTTCCAGAGAGCTACATAAGACCACCTACTGCAACTTTAAAACTTTTTAGTATATCTTGCGAGCAAGGTTCTTTGGGTAGATGTGATATCTTTTATTAGACCAACTGAGTTGTTGCAAAAAAATTCTTAGCAAGCTTTTGGGTGCAGTCACCCTTCATCAGGCTTAGGGAGTCTCTGCATAGGGAGTCTATGTCCTTAGAGCAACACGGCTACAACCAAAACCCATTGATATTTTGTAAGCACTAACACTAGCTTTTGTGCTCCATTTCATGTAGCCACATGAAAGGATAAAAAGTTTTCTACAGCAGTTTTCTTTTCCCCCTTGGTTCTACCTGGTCATAACAGGTGTGATAAGGGTGGAGGAGTGTATTCACAGGCCTGTGAGGCTGCTGGGAAAAAGAGGTCCCAGGGCCATTCCTAAATTGAATCATTCATCTGACTAACAATAAATGCTACATGCTAGGATATATCCAAAGGTCAGACTCACCCAGAAGGCTTGTAAAAGGTTTTGTCATTTGTTCAAATGGCTAATCTGTAGATCTGATTCTCCATTCACTGTCTTTTAAATTAAGATTTAAGTTAATAAAGACTGACCCTACTGAACATAATAATGCTTTCCACAGTTTAAAAATGATTTGAGAAGAGGAGCAAACCTATTGGCTGCATTTCTACTGGGGGATCATTTGTATTGTAACCCTCACTCACACAGTGCATCTCTCTGTTTCTGCCTAGTGGTTGGAGAACATATAAATGTTTGAGTCTGGAACCAGCACTCAAATAACAGACTTGGATCTCTGAGCTCAGGCAGTACAGTTCAGATTCTGAAGGTCTTGTATTTGGTCCATGCTATACTACAATAGCAGGCTGGAGAGAAAGCTGAAATGGAGTCATACTGTACAGCCATTGGGAATGAGGCTTGTGTATAGCAGTGAAGCTGTGGCCAATAATGTTAGAGATTAATTTTTAATATATGTAGAAACTTTAGAGCCTGACTTCTAAGGAACTTCACTCTAACCTTTATTTCCCCTTGTCAGTTCCTGACAAAGTTCTTTCCATTGATCTCTGATCAGACATCCCCACTGGAAGTGTGGTTGTACATGGAAGAGAGAAGGCTTGGGGGAGACAATGCAGAAAACAAGAAAGGGGATGTTTCTCCTGCTTCTACTAGTCTTTATATTTTGGTCTGTTGCATTCTATTGACTCTTGATTCTCTTTTGTCATTTTTTTAGCCTCCTGTTTTAAAGAAATTTTAACTGGTCACATAAATAAAAATTAAGCTGCTAACAGTACCAAGAATAGATACTGTTCCAAAATAAATTGGAAACCCAGCAAGAGCAGATGGTTGTGAACTAGTAAATACTATGGCTATACCCATATTTATTAGAGCTGATCCCAAACTAGAGCTTCAGATGTGATGACTCTCAATAATTTAGCCAGTTTGCATGATGGTTCTGATCTGAATCTGTATTGTAGCTCAAATATTCCACATAAAGCTGTTTTACAAGGAGGTATGCTCTGATTGATCATGTAAATGTCAGATGTAGAAGAGGAGGGTTTCTATACAGGATATTAGCTGGGTTTCTATACAGGATATTAGCTTTCAAGTATGGAAGACTGCCATTGAATAAACTCAGCATGAAGAGAAAGAGGGAAAAACACCTGGGGCCAAGTTGGTATCATATTTCTATTTTCTTCCGTAAAACCTAATTCCATATCCAAATTGCATAAGACAAAATAGTTTAAGTCTGTTGTCTTAGCTTGGGCTGAGCTCCTAGAAGATCTCAGTCAAAGCAAAGCACAAAGCTTTTGGCAAAAAATGCAGATTTAAAAATAAATAAATACAAGGGAGATCCAGTGCTGGGTTATGTAGAAAAGGAGAAGAAAGTTACTAATTTTAATTGTAATAATACCTGCTCTTCATTTATTATGATACTAAATAGAGAGCACTGCAAGCAAAGGTGTAACTCTGCTGCGCTGTACTGTCAATTAGGATGAAGAAAGACAGACCTCTTTATGCAGCCGGCATCTTCAGTAAGATCTAAACACTTGAATTTTGAATCTAGTAATGGAAGTCATTATTTGCCTGAACAGGCAAATAAAAGTCACAGCCTGTTACTGAAAGCTTTTCAGTAAGTGTCACATATTTCAAGCAATGGGGAGGCTACATGGTTAGTGACTGCAGCACAAGTGATCTGAAACCTAGGCCTTGCTCTGCCATGAAGGAACTGCCAAATTTTCAAGTTTGTAGAAGATTGTGGAAGAGTAAGGCAACAAAATTCATAGTTAAGCATTTAAAGGAAAGTTGGGTGTTATTTTCAGAATTTGCTGAGCCCCTGCAACTCCCAGGTGCATGCAGGTTGGGCAGTTGGGCCTGCAGAGCAAGTGCCACTGAAATACCTATTTTATTGCAAATGCTCCTTTATACTGAGCTTTGCAGGCTCATATGTTGTGTACCAGTGGCTGAAAATATAGGCCTCCCTTGCCAAGGTGAAAGCACTTTAAAATTTATTTTGGATCTTAATACATACATCCACCCTTCCTCCCTGTAGCTCTCTGATACTCTAGCCTCCGTTTGTACATGTACACAAAAGAAAATCCATAACAAAACCCTCTTAGAATGAGTTCTTGAAGTGGTGACCTCATTCTCAACTTTACATCATGGTTTCCTGCTAGGAGCAGTTTGAAATTTCCTGGCGGCTTATCCGTTGGCTTAACACTCAACCTTCATGGTCCTTCTAGCGGGCAAAGAGCAGACATGAACATGTATGCTTTTGAGGGGAGGGCTTATGCTCCAGAGCTCAGATCAGTGCTAAACACAACTGTTTTACTAGCATAAGCATTTTTTGTCAGTTTTCCAAGAGTGTTTTTAGGAGAGAAAATTGGATGGGAGTGGTGTTTAAAAGCACAAAAATTAGATTTTTTGCATCCTGTTAAGTGTTGAGGTTAGCATCATCCTGAAAGGCTTCTGAGGGTCATGGATGAGGAGAGGAGAGGAGGCAGGAATAGCCAGGTGCTTGATTTGGAAATTGTAAATGTGATGTTTGTCACTTTTCTGATATTTTGTAGATGTGTTTTCTGACTGGTATGCTTCGTGTTTGGAAGAAGCCATAAAATGGATTTAGAAAGGAATCTTTCATTTTTTTTTGTGACCATTAGGCATGTAATAGATTTTCTAAACAGTTTTTGAGAGGGAGGGTGGTACTGGAAATGAAGATGTTTGCCTTGAGTCCTATGAATTTACAGTGCGGTGTGAATGCAAAGCAATGGGAAGTTCCCTAGAGCTGAACCCTAGAATATGACTGCAAACCAAGAAAATGAAGCAAGTAAGTGGAATGATTAATGTTAATCATGACTGTATAAAAGCAGCTTCAGCTTATATATCTCAAGGGCCCTAACAGGGAGCCCAGCCTGGGCTAATTGCCTACTGCACCACACCTAGGGCTTTGACTGGCAGTCCTAACTCAGCTAATTACTCCAGCTGGCCCCTGTCTGGGCCTCCTGATTGGCTGCTGGGAGAGCAGTTTCCCTATTTAGCTCCTGCTAAAGGTCTACTCTTGGAAGCCTCTGTGATCTGATTCTCTTGGCTTCCTGACCTGCTTGCTCTGTTCCTGGATTTTGCCTTCTGGATTTTCCCTTGGATTTAGTAATTTGGCCTCTGACTCCTGAACTTTTACTCAGCTTGTGATTCAGACCTTGGCTCTGGATCTCATCATTTAGTATTCATTTCCTGACCCTAGATTGGGCCTGTGTTTTGGACTCTGCCCCTGTCTCTGGACCTCCTTTGGGGGCCTAACCACTAGGCAAGACTCCCTATGAACCAATCTGCTTCAGTGTAAGAGTGTCCCTGCATTCATGTCGTGTGTGGGAGGGAGGTAACAAACCTCAGCATTGCCACACAGTAATCCTATAATGGCTTGCCATTGTTGGCATGAAAGGCTGCTTTCCCCTTGTATTCCTAATGCAGGATAATGATATACATTCATCCTTATATCTCCCTCCGGTATGGGATGGCTTCTCACTGCCTTGATACAGAGTAATGCTTTAGGATCATGGGAAAGTATGACTGGATGTCCCCTACTCTAACCATCCACTCGAGGCAGAATCATCCCTGACTTAAACCATCTCAGCCACATGCCTGTCTAACCTGCTCTAGAAAACTTACAGGGATGGAGATGCCACACCATCTCCAGGTAGACTGTTTTAGTGTATCCCGGGTACACCCAGGATACCTGCCTTATCCTCCAATGACAGTGGTGGTCAGGCAGGGTGCTGAGGAAGTGGTTAGCTACTACAGCGGCTTCCTGACCTCTCTATAGAGCTAGGCCGAAACCAAATACTAAACTACATACAATTTATTACAAGAATAAATACAGATGCTTAATATAAAACATAGAATATTTACAAGGCTTAACATATAATGCTATATATGATCTTCCACAGTTCACATATAATACCAAATATGAACCAAATAACTTACAACCTATACAATACAATTAACACATAGGGATAGTAACTTAACCATAACATTTCTTTAAACCTTCACAAACAGCAATACTAATATGCACATTGAGACAGTAAAACACAGAAACCATATAACCCCCCTTAAAGAATGTTCCTAGCTATATAGCCCTTAACACGACAACCTCAAAATGGGGAGCACACTCAGCACCCAGCACCTCCCCAAGAGGTTTCCCTGAAGCCCTTCCCCTTTAGGGCCCTGGGATGAAGACACACCCCTCCCACAGTGGAGGGTGGAGGCAGCAGATCCTCCTCACCAGTGTCAGCCTCCTCTGCAGGGCCCACTTCCCCAGTAACTCATGCTTCCTCTCTGGAGAATTCAAGGCTTATCCCCTGGTGGCCAATCCTGCAAGAGCCTCTCCCCAGTGACGCCTTTGGCTGTCCTTGGCAGCCCGGCACCCTGCACTGGCACTCTCTCTTGCAGGAGCCAAGCCCTTGCAGGCTCCGACTCCCCGGTCTCATACCAGGGTTTCTCCCCTTTCCCAGGCCCTGCTCTGGGCACTGGGGCTTTTTTAGTTAAAAGTGGAGCCACAGTACGGTGCTCTGGTCACTTGGCCTAGGGCCGGGGGTAACATGAGCAGCCGTGAATTGCTTCCAAGGTGGTTTTCCGTGCACCGACCTGAGCGCTGGGTGAGGCCTGAGCGGCCACCAACTGCTCCCAGGGCCAACTCTCCATGTGCTGAACTGCACACTGTGGGGGGCCCAAGCAGCTGTGAGCTGCTCCCAGGGCCAGCTCTCTGTGTGCCAATCTGCACACTGACTGCCCAGCCGCTTGCTGGGTTCACAGGCTCAAGCTGCCTTGAGCAGCTCCCATAGCCTGATCCCCGTGCGCTGATTTGGGCACCGCTGAAGCTCAAGCAGGGTCCTGAGGACAGCCAGCTCTGGAGCTCCTCTCTCCTTGCTGACCTTCACTGTCTCTCCAGCCTGCTGAGCACACTCCGCTTTTATATTCTTCAGGGGCTCCACCCCCAAAGTTCTCTGGACCTGGCTGGTACAGTTCTGGTTCAGGTCCAGCTGCTCATTGCCCCCTGCCTTTGGAAAGAGGTGGGGCATTGCTTCCCTTGTGCTGCCTCTGGATTGGTGGGCAGGCTCCACCAATCAAACAGCAGACCCTTGATCCTGGGACTCAAGCCAAACTCTGAAAAGGTAAACCTGCTACATTAGTATTCACCATCCTCGAAGTCAGAAAGCCCCTCCTAAGATCCAAGCTAAATTTCCAAGCTACAATTTGAGGCCATTTCTCCTACTAAACCTACAGAGAAAAATCTATCTCCATCCTCTCTGTAATCACCTTTCAGATATCTGAAGACTGTTATAAAATTCCATCTCAAGCTTCCTTGTTAGTCATGCTTCCCAGGCCTTTAATAATTTTTCTCCTCTGCTGGACTCTTTCCAATCTGTGCACATCTTTCTTGAAGTCTGGGACCCAAAACTGGACACGGTACTCCAAGTGAGGCCTCATCAGTGCCAAATAGAGTGGAAGAATCAATTTCCTTGATTTGCAAGTTAATAGAACCCAATTTGTTGTTGACTCTTTTTGGAATAAGAGCACACTGGTTGGCTCATATTCAGCTTACAGTAACCCCTAAGTATTTTTCTGCAGTACTTCAGCCTACCGGAATAGGGACAGAAGTTAAACATAAGCTGGTTTTAAGTGATCAGAAACTGATTTAAACCTGTAACAGAACAGAAGCTTGGTGCACATAAACCAGTTTCAAAATGGCTGAAACTGGTTTAAGATAAACCTGGTTGAACTTAACTGATTTGGGTCAAACCAGTTTATGAAACTTCTGTCTCAGACTCCTTCCTGGTTTAAGTTAAATCAGAGTTCCCCAGCATCCCAGAATGCTTTCCAGCCCTGGGTTGGATAGTGCTGTCTGTTTCCTAGCTGGAGCAGTGAGGGCTGGCTGACAAGGGGGTGGCGGTACAAGCCTGGCTGGGGATACAGCCTAGATTGTGTGTGTCTGTATGTGAGGGGGACTGCCCCCCAAAACCCCAGCTTGGGTCTGGGGCCAGGGAAGGGGGTTAAAGACCCCTTCCACCATTCAAACTTATTGCTGGCCTGGACTGTGGACTACAAATCCAAGAGGCACCTGGAAGTAGGAAGAGGAAATGATGAGCAACCCTGGAGAGTCCTGTTGCTGTGATTGTGGACTTCAAATCCCAGAGATCTTGGCAGCAGCAGGAAGATGAAGTGAACTCACAGCCCATAGCCCATGCTGGCTACATGGCAGACAGCTGTGCTCTGGCTTCTGGCCTGAGCCACTGCAGCCATGTGGCTGTATTTCCTGAATCAAAGTTAAGTGTCCAATTCTGTTTCAATTTAATCTGTGTAGCTTAGACTAACCCGCTAAGACCGAATCAATTCAGCCTTGGGATTTTTGACAGTCTATATTGAGCCCCAGTCTGTATTTGTACATGTTATTATTTCATCCCAAGTGCAGGACCTTGCACTTGTCCTTGTGAAATCTCATCCATTTGATTGTGGACCAGTTCTCCAGCCTATCCAGGTCATTCTGGATCCCGGCCCTACCTTTCAGAGTATCAGCAACTCTACCCAACTTGGCGTTGTCCACAAATTTGCAAAGTGTGCATTGAATCCAATCATACCAATCACTAATAAAGATGTTAAACTCAGGACAGACTCCTGGGAGACCCCTCCTTGGTACCTTTAGTGGCATCATTTTCATTTTTACTGATCAGGGTGAGATTTTTGGCCCAGCTCTGTTTGAGAAATCACTCATGCAACTGCTTTAAATCTATGCCTATTGAGATAACACTGAACAGCATACCTAAATCTAAGCATTTGCTTAAGTGCTGCAATGAATATGGATACTTTTTGTATAGCTTATAGCTTCATAATGCAAAAAAAAACAAGCCAGTTTTTCAAAGTGGGGGTGCCACAGGACCTCTTGAAGCCCATAGTTAAACTCTTTGACATGATGAGGCCAAAGGCTAGTGACAAGTTGTTTGGTTTTATTTGGCATGAGCAATAGATCATAAGTGTTGTAAGTTAAGTCGGAGGCTGAAAACATGCATAGAACAGGAATTTGGAACCTTATGTGCTGGAAAACTAGTATGTAAAAGACTGGGAATAACCATAAAAAAAATGCAAATAGTGTGATAGCCAGCTAAGACAACTATCAGTAAAAGTGATTAAATAGTAGCCAATAATGTTATTGGGAACCTGCTAAGATGGAAGAGGTGAAGGAAATTTATGGCCAACAATTCTTGAATATGAAGACATCTGGTAGAGTGGGGCATTAGTTAGTACAAGAAAAAATAAATCTGTTGGAACTACCTAGCATTTTGAGGTTTCATTTTTCTTAGGATACTGTGCACAGCATGTCATGGGAGTTTCTGTCCTATGTCCTCTTTCATATTTCTACTTTCTCCTGTAAACACGTTATCTGTGTGTGCATACTTAACGTTTTGTACCCAGATTGTCTATCCTCATTGTCTGCCTTTTGGGGTCCCTCCAATAATGATTCTTCCATTATAATTGTCTTGGTGGAACCTTCACAAATTGCCAGTCCAAATTAAAGTTTTGTTTTAATGTTTTTAAAGGCTCCACTTGAATAAAGGCCCCTGTGAATTAAGCTGTACAAGTCAATATAAGATGTTATTATATGGGAGAAGAACTTCAGCTAGCCAACTTCTTCCTTTTTCAGTTTTTCACTTTACATTCCCCTGTTTGATTCTTCAGTAGAAAAACATTCTTATGATTAGATGTGGTTTCTTGATCTGCATAGAAAACAGGAAAAGGAAAATAGGTGCTGGGATTGTCATCATGAATAGTGGCGCTTAGCCAGTATTACAGATTTTTACAAGGTTATTGGAAAAAGGCAGCCTTTTAAATGTCAGTTATGCACTAGTCTCTTGCATTATTAAGGCAAGCCCTGCAACTTGAGCTTAGAATTAGACCACACACTCACCTTCTGACTTATACACCTCATTGTGTGACTGATCCACCTAAAATGACATACTTAAGAAATTTGACTGAGGTAGAATTTTTCTAGTAAATATTAGATGAGGAATTTGAGAGAGAGATGGGGAGGTGGGAGAGGAACAAGTGTGTGTGGCTATAATAATATTAGGCGTTCTCACTTTTGAAAATATTCCTAACTGTTTTAGAAATACAAAAGTTTCAGATTCAAAACAAATCTGTTATAATCTGTTGTCCCTGGGTGGGAAGTGATGATTTGACTACTTTTGAAAGGGGGGTGGGATGGGGAAATATTAGATATCAGTTACCATTTTAATGCATTTCTGGAGTTCTGTGCCTTGTGACTGCTTTACGAAATGTCCATCAGTTTGCCATCAGTGGAAATCTAGGTTTTAGAAAGTAAACATATCTCTGAAACATACTTTGCAAAGTCTTCATTGTCACAACACATGAGTTAGAAATTTTGCTTGTCCCTGTGAGTGCTCTGTGAGTCAAAAATAGGTTGGCCTACTGTATAGGACCATTCTGGGGAAGATTAAAATGTTAAAGGATAAAATCCTATCCTCTACCATCATCTTAAATGCTTTGTGAAGCCAAATCATCTGCTCAGATGAGCACAGAGTTAAGAATCAAGATGTTTTTAGTTCTTCTGCAGCTCACAGAGTGACAAGTCATGTGAACTTGGACAAGTAACACTTCTTAGTTTTCAACTGTGCATCTGTAAAACAGATAATGTGTTCTCTATCTACTTCAGAAGTATAGAGTAAGGACAGCTTAGTTAAAATATGAATGGTATTTTAATCTTGTAAAGTGCATGAAAATTAGAAGGCATTCCTTTTTTTTTCTCTGCAGATGTAAAGTATGATTGCAAATGTAAATAATCTCACTATTGTCTCTGAGTTGAAGTCAGCCCAGGACTGAAAATTATTGCTACTAAATGGATGGATTTAGTGGCTTACTTGAAGTAAAGATGGTGGCCTCTGTCCATTTACCAATGGACCGATATTCATTAAAATATAATTAAAATTCCATCACTAATACAACTAATTAGCACCTTTTCCAGCTTTCTCAGATAAAACTAAAGTCTCCTCAGACCTGTAGTGGGTTTCTCTCCAGGCCAGGATAGAGATCCATTGTCAATGCAGAGTGATCATGGCCTTTGCTTTGACTGTTTTGTGGCTAAAGAGAGGATTTCAATCGTTAGTGCTTGTCATTCTCTCACCATTCATAAACACTGAATAAGTTTTTTGTAAGTTAAAAGACAAAAATCTTGAGACTTGGCAGGACATGGAAGAAAACTGACATTTCAAACTAGTTTGTCTTATTTTTTATTATGTCATGTTGCACACAAGTTCTCTTACTGGTTTGGGGTTGTAAACATTTAAAATATATATAATTTATTCCTAGAAATCTGTATAAACTTGGATTTTCAAGATCCCAGATTCCAAGACACTTGTGTGTGAAATTAAATATGTAAACAGGCACATGGGAAAATGAAATGCTTGCATGTTGATTTCACCTTTTCTTTCCTACTAAATGCTGAGTTTGGGGTTACTTGTTTCTCTTTCACCTGCTAATTGTATTAAAAAATATCACATAGGGGAATTGGCTACTCTTGCTCTCCTGCTAAATGTTTTCAGTGGGACTGCCTACACACACATTTATGCTGGCTTAAATTTACTGCGCAGTTAGTTACTGCACAGTAAATGGGAATAAACCAGCATTTACATGTGTAGGTGTTAAGGTGCATTAATGCTGTGTGGACTGACTTGGGACTAAAGCTAGTCCCAAGTCAGTCCGCACACACAGTGTTGCTGCATAGTAAGACGTCTACACAAGTGTTACTGCCCAGTAACTAATTGGCGTAAATTTGATACCTTCATGATGCAGGGATAAAAATTTATGCTCAAGTCAGCATAAGTCGCCATATTTACTGTGCAATATGGGCATGCCTGTGTAATTTTGGTTACTGTGCAGTAAATGTGCATGTGTAGAAGTACCCAGTGACAACTGTAGAAGTAATATTAGAGGAAGGCATCCCCTCTCCCAATTTTCACTTTTTGGGGCATGGGTGACTGGTCTGTCCTGAATCCAGAGGGGCACTTGCCCCCCTGGTGGCCAGTCAGCAACCATGGGAGGCGAGGGGTCCCCCTGTGGCCAATCACACTGACTGGGGGCGGGGGTCACCCCATTGCTGATCGTACTACCATGGCCGATTGCACCAACCTGGAAGTGTTGTATCAACCTGGAAATGCCAGCAGTGCAGCACTTCCAGGTCGGCACAATTGGCCACAGGTATTGCTTCTCCTGGCATCCCCACTCCCTAGCTAGCGCTCTCAGGGGGGGCACCAGTGCTCTTGCCTTCCCCCTTGCTCATCACCTAAGTGGGGAATGCTGCTGTCAGGGGGTGTACCAGTGCTATCAGGGGGTGCACATGCACCCCTGTGCACCCCCTACATGTCACACTGTTCCTTTCTCACCTCAGCTTTCAAATCCCACCTGAATGGAAGGGAATAGGAAGGAACTGCCTGAACTTTGAGTGGAGCAGCAATCAGCATTCCTTTCCAGTGTCTCCTAGGCTGATTGACTGCAGCCTTTTGTCAGTAGCGGTCTTTCTACTGCACAGGCAGGATGATGGTGAGCTGAGCTGAAGGGTGGATATGTTCATGGATCCAAAATGAAGATGCAATCTTGGCATTTTCTCCAGCAGCAGCAGGTATTTTTCTTCTTCCATCTTCCTCTTCTTTCTTAAAAGAAATTCATATATGGGTATGAGAACAAGGCAGGGATACAGTCTCAAGGTGATTTTGAGGAGAGGTGAAAGCTCACTGAAAGACTTTGTGCAGGAGCACTGGGACATGAGAATCATCTCATGGACTGGTATCATATGAGGATCTGTGCATGCTGTTAAACCCTTCTATTCCTGAAATGCTCCTGGCAAAGCTACATCCCTGGGGAACATAAATTTAATGATTCATTACAAATCAAACATTAGGAATTTTTGGGAGCCTTCAGTGAACCTCATCCTCTTTTAGTAAAACAGGGCTGATGTTTTATGGCTTTGGCTGGAAGCTAGAACTGGCCCTAGACATAAGACATGGATCCCGAGCCAAACTTCCTGAAAAATGAGTGTTCAGTTGCACATGTGTGTGTGTGGCGGGGATGATGGGCTGATTTGGTCTGTTACTGAGCAACAGGTACAATGCTTATCTCTAGATATAAATCTGGTATCTGAATTTTTAGTTCAGCTCCTTGTCTAGTGGAAACCATACAGCACCATGCTTTTACTCTGAACCATGTAGTTCCAGTGGCAGTTTTAGCTTTTACCCTTCAAGTTCTGGGACTTGTTTGAATCTAAAACTTAAAGCGCAGTTCAAAGGACCATAAATCATGGAAAAACAAAACTGAAAAAAGGGTTATGCAAATTCCCAACTAGACAAAAAGTGCCAAAGTTCACACAGGTTTATTTGCGATGTCATGAACTTCTTGGCAAATGTTGCCAAAAGTGAAGGAGCTGTAAAATGTATTTTTTTTTAAATGATCATTTTATTGACAAGTTCAACATATCATTAGAAGTCATACATAAAATCAGTGGAAAATAGAATACAGGAGAAAAATGACAAATAAAAACAGCCATTAATAGCAATGGAAGTCTAACAAGGGCTTCCTGAGCCATCAAATGAAGCCCCCTTTTTGAGGAAGTTCTTCCGATTGCTTCTTCCAGATGGGACAATGTATATATGACTGTGGGGATAGCACCATTTCTTGGTGCTAGCCATAGTGGTTGAGATTTTCCAAACAACTCAGCACTCGGTTTTGCCATCCTTCACTGAAGTCAACAGAAGTTTTACCATTGACTTCAGCGGCAACAGAGAAAAACCAATACAAAGTGTTTTGGAAAATACTAACTATAAAACAGCCTTAATTTCCCCAGAAGCCAACTCATGTAATTTCCTTTCACAAGCTGAGAGGAGCGGAGTTGTTGCTAACCATTCATTCTCCCAAGACCATGCAATACCCTTGTACTGTGCCAGTTTAAAATGATCATCCATTGTTTCCCAATTGAGACGGTGAGATATACCTTTGATATCCATAGATCCAGTTTATTTCCCTTGTATTTCCTAACAGTTATAAAGTATATCCAACTTCCACCTCCCACAACTTTTGTAACATCCGTATCAGACTGATCCCTCTGTTAACATTCCCTTGGCCTGAAATGTGATTGTCCTAAAAATCAGACAGGGGAAATCATATCACTTAATGGGGTGCTTATCTTTATTATATCACTCTATGGGATGCTTATTCCCACATACTGTTCTGTTATTTCCTCCAGCCTCTGTTAGGAGGTTTCAATATGCAGTTCTTGCAGCGATGTACGGTAAGGTCCCACAAGGTGATCAAGCCAGGATATTACATGCATAAGAGAACTCTAAGCATACCACAAAATGTAGGTTGGTTGCTTATTGATGACACTCTTCTCTGCAAGCCTGTGTTAAATCGATGTGCCAGTGTCTTGCTGGGCAGTTCAGAGGCATGGGAACTGCCTTATAAAAGCTGATTTTAAAAGAATTTCAAAGGATACTATTAGTGATACTCAGCAATAACTTTCATTGATTCTAAAAATCCTTCCAGGAACAATGGTATATACTGATGAGTGCCATCTTCTCACACCCTTATTTGGTAACTATTTACCTATATTTAGATGCAGAGATCTCTTGTCTTTCAAATATGATATAAAATTAGTTGTTGTGCATAAGAGTGAGAGAAGATTACTATCCTTGATAGCCTACCTGAAATTTAGTTCTAGAAATTACATTCTTTCCTTTTGGAATGCCTGCTGTTATTTAGATTTTAACTAAACATTTTTTTACTCCCTTTACTGAAAATCATTGTATGGTGTGGCTGCATGTTGATAAACAGGTGTTATGTTTCACTCTTGAGACAACTGTATTTCAGGAAGGGATGAAATAATCCTTCCATTAAATACCGACCTCACAGTGATGTTACGAGGCTTAATTTGTTTGGAAAATGCTTTGCAGTACTCAGATGAAAGGCACTGTAGAGATTCAAAGTATTATTATTGCACAGCTGGTGGTCTACACGCTTCAGATGTTTCTCCCCTACTGTTGCATGGTTACTTAAGTGGCTTCTTACAGCAGATGTTCTCATGGGTGAGTGTGTGCATCTTCCTTCCATCTCCATTTTTTACACTAAAGGCTGATTTTATTGCTGTTGGACTTATGATCTTGACGATTCCTCCACCCATAATGTTGTTTTCCTTCCTTAGGCTGCTAGGTCTATGAAGCTTCTCTCCTTATTCATTCAGCCCTGACAGCAAATTGCATCTGCAGATATTTATTGTGGGCCTTTTCCTATAGCCTCTACTTCCTTCTGCAGCTTCTATTCCCATAGTATGAGACTCCTGGGACCTGGTTTCTTTAGTTAGTACCATATCAGTACCACCCTCTTCCCTTTGAACTATTATCTCAGATGGGATCAAGGGTTTCATTGCCCAATATGTTAGGTCTGATGTGGCCCAACAATGACATGCCACTAATTGTAATAATGTTTTCAGGCAGTGTTCATCTATATAATGTGATTATAGATTATAATAATCTATAATGTGTTCATCTATATACATGAACAATACTGTTCTTTCCTTTAAAATGAATCACTTGTAGAATTTTAACAACCTCTTGGCAGAATCTATGTGAAATGAGCTGAATTTGACAGGTTTGCCATCTATTATATGATTGTATCAGACTACTTAGTAGGCCTGTGTGAAGTGGCTAGTATTTTCTTTGGATTTGAATTCGGCCGATTCGGGGGACAGTGATTCGATTTGATGAGTTGAATCACTGTCCCAAATTGATTCGGCCAAATATGTTTCAGAGATTTGGCTGCAGCCGCGTTGGCCAAATCTCCTGGCCCCGTCAATGGCTGCCCTGCCCAGCCCCAGCTCCTGGCTCTTTGAAAAGAAAAGTCCACACTTACTGGCTGCTGCCCCCACCTGCCCCATACTGTGTGGGGGGCTCTGTGATGAGCCCTCATCCCCCACCTGGCCCCAGCTCTTAAAAAAAAAAGCCCCTCTTCACTGGCTGCTGCTAGATGGGGGTATCCCCGCTGCCCCATGCTGCTTAGATAAGAATCCATAATATTAAAGCTTATAAATCTGATGTGGTACTCATATTATGGTAAATAACAAATTATCAAATGTAGTATGAGATGACCAACTAAACTCAGGTTTATTTCTAACTTGAAATGTACAATCCATTACCAACATCTCACACATGTATTATTGAACCATTGCTAGTAAAATCAATGCCCTGAAAAGAGATGAAAATTTATAGGAAAATATTTCAATTTGAAGATAGTTCATAGATTTCATAGCTGATCCAGTTTACAAGACCCACATGGGAGACCTCAGGAGGAGTGGATGGAGTAGCATTGAACTGACTCAGAGCTGACTATATCTAGGTATATGGCCTCAGAAGATTAGTCATTTCCTGTAAGAAATCAGCACTTTAAATTAAGACATATGGCTCAAATCTTTACCTGGCTAAGACAGAGCTGATGCTGAAATGCACTTTCAGAAAGTGGCCAAGAGCCTGACTATACCATGAGTCAAAGGCATTTACCCTCCAAATATGAGCATAAGCTCAGTACATTTGGAGACTGAGTACCGTACCTGGGCAGTTAAACCCAATGATATAAAAGTAAAACATTCTTAGGATATGTGTGTTATTCTTTTTTCTGTCATTCCCTATTTTGAGTTTGCAATGCTATTGTGTAGTTTGATTTCTTTGGGTCCCCTGAGATCCTGTCCATGTACTGCATCACTGGTCCCTATTGTGGTTACTTTTCATCCACTGTCATTGCAAGAAATTACATGTAGCCCTCAGCCCTTGGTAGGACATGCATATGGCAGTGTTGCTTAGCCTTCTTCAACTGCTGTTCAACTAGAGCAGCTGCTTTAGGCTCCTCATTTGATTTGCTATCACAGTATCTAATTGTTTAACCACCTCAGCATGTTCATTTCTCTAGTGAAGAGTATGCTGACCTCTTTTCTTGTGTCCGATTAAGTCTCTTTTCCATACATTAAGATGGGGCAAATTTCATATTCATGCACTTTACTTTTTAGTTTCATTGGTATCTTTTTATCATGGAGAACAGGTTTCAGATTCTGAAATTGCATCCAACAGCTTTGGTTCGGTGTTGGGTATCACTTGGTTGGAGGGGGGGGACCATTGTCAGCAACCACTGATCCACTCTTCTAAGTCTCCTTCCTGCGATCTCTTAGTTATCATTATCTCTGTCTTACAGACTTTGCCTCTAAATTCAGTGTGGTCAAGGAAACATTGTCAAAGTTCAAAAATGAGTCACAGGACATTAAAATCATTCACTTCATCATCAGGGTGCCTATATGCCAAGGTGATTTTTATATTTTCACTTATCCCATTCATGATAAGCATAACCAGAAATTGATTTTTACCGTCCCTTGATGTAGGACTGCAAGCTCTCTAAATATTTCTAAACTGTCATGTCATCTAGATATTAACCTTATGGATGCTTTATAAATATGATAGACAAGTAGTTTACAGTCAGAAAAGGTGCTTGAAACTTGACTATATCAGCATCTTCTGCTAGCAGTTGACTTTGTACAAACCAATTGCAAACTATTTTTGTTTTGAATGAGTTACTCTGAGAAGCCTTTGGGGTTTTTTTTCATTCCCTCCTTAATTTGCTTTACCCATTCTTATATTATAGAATAGGTCCCATTTCCCTCCTCCTTCTGCCCCACCAACCCTGCTTGCTCATTCCTCTTCCCATCTACCCAAAAATAAAAAATATTTCCACTTTTTAAACAACATCTAATTTAAAAAAAAAAAAGCAGGTTATCAGTGGGCATAGCTTAGCATAGCTCATATCAGTGGAGCTTGGCAGTTTACACCAGCTACACCTAATTCTTCAGACCAGCGATTCTCAGCTGGTGTGACACTAAATTCAGAAAAAAATAGTGCATTGAGTTTAAATGATTAAGAACCACTGACCTAAACCTTATTGGTAAAAGAAGCTATCATTTAACCTAGGAAAGGGTGGCATTATTCTCATCTTGTCTAAACTTTTCTGGTCTGTTAGTATTGTTGGTGTGTCCTTCCACCTTAGCTGTCTAGAATATGACTATGAAATCTCCGCGGTGGAGGAGAAAAGACACTCTGTCAAGCTCTCTCTACTCTAACTCTTCCTGATCCATAACTTTTACTTCTTCCTTTCTTTGGATGTTTTTCTTTGAATGCCCTGCTTAAACAACCTACCTGAAATATTGCCATCACCTGGGTAACATTTAGATTAAGCCAATCTTACTTCAGCTTTATTCTTCAGCATCATGGCCATTACATTGTGATCACTTTTTGATTTACTTGTTGCTCAGCTATAAACATTTTCTTTTGCACATGGTAAAATTTAATTGAATTGCTGCCCTCAGAAACGGCAGTGGCAGCAATGGGGAGTTAGTTTTACTCCTGCCATTTTGGCTTTAGATATAAATATTTCATGCAGTAGCTCTGGTAGGAACAAACTGGGCTTCCCTGTTAACATAATAAAATACAGACTATCCAGAGGGGATGAGGGAATTGCATTCCACAACTTCCACTGCAAGCAACCAATTTAATGTTAAACTTAGAAAAGATTCTGTTAAAACACTTTTTTCCTTTTATATATCATATATTGTCTTCTGTATTGTATTGTATGTGTGTATTGTACATAATAATTCTCAACTTTAGGAGCATATATTGACAGTTTATTGTATTTTATACTTTTCCTGTTCCTCCCTTTTTCCTTACTGGCATGAAAACAGGATCTTTGTTTTGAGAGAGTTCATCTGCAAATACTTTCTTATTCAGATGGGCCACAAGACTCCTCACCTGTGAGAAGATCGCTAGGAGCAGAACAGCTACTGCTGAGTCAGTACCGCATGCTTACCTCAATAGGGAGGGATTTGGGATCTCACTAAGGTTTGTGGTTCCTGGCCATGAACCCCACTCAAGCTCCAGCTATAAATGTATTTTCCATACACCCTCTGGGGCTACATCTCCGTTGTCCTCTGGGCTTCCTTAGGAGATCTGCTTCTGTTGGCTGCTCCTGCCAATTGTGTCTTTCCTATTTGCCAAGGGGGACTCAAAGCTGCAGAGGACAATTAATGTTGACAGTTTTGAATTTCAAGTAAGAGCTAACAAGGCTTAAAGTGGCTACAGACTAATTGCTGAGTCTTCCCCTAAAGTGGAGAATCATTACAAATGGTAAGGGCTCCAAGGTCTTTATTTCATAGACATTAGGGGCTGGAAGGGATCTCATGAGATCATCAGGTCTAGCCCCTCAGTGTCTTTATGGTGCATTGCTATAACTTTCATTGAAAGGCCAGGGAACTTTTTCTAAATCCAAAAGGAAACATGGATACTTGGCTCCAACTGTTCAGCTAGATAGCTGTTTTATAAACTGATCAGCCTTCTAGCTGCTTACCACAATAGTCTGCAGTGTGCTGCGTCTGTCCCCTCAGAACTCACATCTGCTCTCAGAACCTAGTTGTTTTGGGTGTTGGTGCCAAGCCCTCTTGTTATTTAATAGAAGTGTAGCACAACTATCTTCACCTTCATTTTGCATGGAGCCTGATCCTATCGTGTGTATTAGACATGGTCTGAAAATTGACTGGTTGCTCTCAGGTGCCTATTGTGAGCTGCTCAGCCTTATCAAGACTGGGAACAGACAGAGGGAGAACTGTAAGTGTGTGGGGAACTCTGAGTCGCCACAGAAAGTATCTATGGAATTTAAGCACCTCGAGAGTTAGATGGCTGCTGTGTGAGGGCTTTCAGCATCACTTGAGTTTTGGACTTGGGAACAATTTTCTGCCTATGTCCCAGCTTAGGTGTCCAAGTCCTTGTTTGGATCTACTCTTAAATGGCTTGCTCAAGAACACATAGAACAGGGGTGTCCAGAGTTACTCACCCTGGGAGCCACAGCCAATCCTCCACTGAAGTTCAAGAGCCAGAGAGTGGAGAGGGAGGGGCATGCTGAGCGACACAGAGTGGAGGTGACCACCCACCCACCCCCCGCCACTCTGACTTTCCCTGCAGGGAGCACACCCCATGGTAAGCGGCGTGGCTGCAGTTCCTGCCTCAGCAGCCCAGTGCCTGAGCCGGCAGTCCTGGAGGGAGAGAAGGAGGGAGGAGGGTGGGCTTGAGGTGTGCTCTCTGCAGGGAAAGCTGGAGTCACAGGAGGTGCCGGGCTATGTTGTCCCCCGGAGCTGCCATGGGGAGAAGTGGGTAGGGCTTTGGCCATTTTCCAGAGAGCTGCAAGTACCATGCAGGCAAGCTACGTGTGGTTTGTGAGCCGCAGTTTGGCCACCATGGACATAGAAAGTCATTGAGCTAGGAGCAGAGCCTTTAAGGATTAGACTTGAGGTAAATTGAATGTTATGACCCTGTTTTCAAGCAAATAGGCATAATAATGAATGCATCTTTACACATTCATGATAGCCCTGCACTTATTGATACCAATGGGAGTTTTGACTATTTTTGTTTTGTTTTGTTTTTTGTTTTTGTGAACCAGGACCAACCTGATCAGGACCTAATTATTCTTGAAATAGAATTGTCTCAATTTCTCTTTAAATTTTGTGTCTGAAGCTAGGTACTTTTTAAATGCTCTGCAGCCATCTAGAGGAAGAATAAGCTTGAGTATCATTATTTTTATATGGATTAAGCCAGGGAGTGGGCCATGCAGCGTTTCAGAATGTGAGACATTGAACGAGCAAGACTGTTTATTTTATATTACAAGACCTCCTAGGAAATATACACAGTGAACCATCATCAGAAGCTGAAGATAACCTCAGTTATGTTTACACTTTGGAAACAGTTCCTGCTTCACGTTTTTATTTCGCTTTTCATTGGTTGTGAAATATTTTTGTTGGGCAGTTCCAGATATTGTACCAGGGCTTTGAATTTTTTTAATGGGAAAGAGATAATGTATTTGGATTTTTTTAAAAAGAGTACCTAAACCATGCATTGTTCTCTATCAAAACCTAACAATTATCACAATCAGTTAATATATCTATATCATTTATATTTCACTAAGGGTCATGGCTGTAAGATATCTTAGAAGTTTCCAAGGCTTTAAAAATATGATTATATGAATCCTGAAAAATGTTTGGCTTTTGTCATCCTTTTTCAAGTGAAGTTTGCCACATACAGTATATAGTATATGGGCTTTTAGAGCAGTAACTGGTACAGTGATAATACTGCAATCATTTCTGATATGTTACATTTATTTGCAGAGTTGAGAAAAAATAAGAGTTTATTCATTGAAAGAATGTAGCATCTCGAGTGTACAAATAAAAAATGTAAATATCTTTTCCTATCTATATGAATGCTTATTTTCTCTATTTCTCTCTCTCTCTCTCTCGGTTAGATAGCATAATATTAAAAACACAATTTCCAGCTCTGCCTGTAAAACTGCAGTCTGGATTGAGTACTGAAAAATCAAGTGTGGACACAGTGAAGGACATAAAGTGATGTAATTTATGTACTGCAAAAGCTGCCTAATATTATTAATTTTCCATGGTAGCCATTGCAGAGGATACTAAAAACTCCATTACAGTGCAGTTCAGTGGCTTTATATTTGCAAGGCAAATTACTTCTTGCAGGCTCACTGTAAAGTTATACTTTATATAATACAGTAATATGAAACAGAAGAATAAATAATGTTAAGAGTATAACATTGCAAAAAGGACTTGGATCTGGGGTTTTATCTTAGTTTTTTATTTTATATGTGTTGTGTGCATGTGTATGTTTATTTTTTCTGTGTGGCAGGACACAAATACATTTGGCCAGACCTTTAAAAAATTATTACAATCCTAGTCATATTCATACTTTATAGCTCTGGACTGCAGATATCTGATATAGCAGATATCTGCTGCAAAAAAGCAGCACAAATTTATTTCATCTACTGTTGGAGCCACAATTTTGGGCATTTGTGGCATGACAAGGGGCATGGACATCTGTTTGTTTGGGCTTTGTGCTGCCATAAAAATGTTATGGTGGCACAAAGGCAAAGTTTGTTTTCAGCCTGAGGGATTAACTATAGTCAGTGAATTTAACCAATTATTTAAGGTTAGCCTGGGAACATTTTGTTATGTTTTGGCTATGTAAGTTTCTCATATTAAAGCTATTTCAAGTTTACAATTAAAAATTAATTGAATGGAGGCTATAAACAGATATCCTTGGATTGGGTTCAGCTGTGCCAGGAGGTGTATTAGCACAGCTGATCTACTTCACTAGGTGACACAGACATCACTTGTTGTCCTGCAGGGTCAGGCTTCTGCTGCTGGGGCCCAATCCTGTGGGAGAACTGCAAATAGGGAAAATGTGGTAAAATTCAGGGAAATTACTAGGGCATGTACCTGGCACCATGATACCTGTGCTTGTGTAATCCCTGGAAGGGGAATTCTGTTGGGAGAAAGGATTGGGCAAACCCTGGGAGCATTTTCAAATATGCTTAAGTGAAAGAGATTGAAACTCCTAAAGCCATGGACTGGTGTTACATTTGTAGTGCTGTGTATGCCCCTGTGATACCCCCAAAAGCAAGTGTTCAGCCATTCAACTATTCAAGCCATTCAAAATAAAGGAAGGATTGTGGATGTGCCTAGGCCTGGTGTGCTTCATCTGTGAAGCTTCTACATGGTCAGCAATGGCCACTCTCAGCCTTCTGTGGGTTGGCAAGGCCAATGCAACACTGCCAGCACCTGCTTTTTGCAAGTAGTGGGGTTGGCCAGTCATAGAGCCTCTAGTTTACCTAACACTCCTGAATGGCACACCTCTCATACTACCTCTCTCACTGTGGACTTCCCCATGTCAGACTGGTCGGCAATGGACTGGAGGCTGTCAGGTCTTGCAAGCTTCCAGAAGGCAACAGCAATTCACTTCTTGATGATGAGAAGTGCCTTTGTGCCAGTTCCCTATCACTTGAAGGTAGGAGCCAGCTTGGTGGCTGTCTCCAAAAGGTTCCTGAAATTCTGCTACCCCTATTTGCTGTCTCAGTTCTTCAAGACAATGTAGTCCCAGCAGTCAGTGCTCCTTTCACATGCACAGTAGTCATTGCTTTAAGAGTTAGATTGTGATCTGCTTAACATGGATGCTCAAGTAGGGGAAAAAAAACCCAAACCTAATGCCTCTTGAAAAAACATGGAGTGAAGTTGGGGCTACAGTTCAACTCTCACTGTACAGTTGGAGCTGGCCAAAATGTAAGGAAGCACATGCTATGTCATCACAAAAGATGGCAGATCTACTTTAATGCATTTCACTGTGGCTCCAGGAAGCTTTCCGACTGAGTCAGACACAATTTGTTCTGAGGATGAATTTAAGACTTCATATTCTTCACCCAGTTTAAGTGAACAGATTCTGCACAGGCTTTCCTTTTCAAGATCCTGGATTTTTAAGTCACAGTAGCTATAGAACACACCATTTTTTTCTTTTTAATGACCTTCATCATTATGGCTGTCTATTCAAGGAAGGTTATGAGGTGGTGTTGGGTTGTGCAGTCCTGAAAACTTCGTTTGGTATGGTTGTAGAAAATGTTCCAGGACATTTTATTATTCATTTTTTCATATTATTATGGGGTGATTTTAGTTACAACAATAAAATGCAAATCTAGCTCAAACTGTTGCTTGTATAAAGGTTAATAATACATATATAATAGTTTTCCTAGTGCTTTCCCATATTAATATTTTTAGAAGTACATACTAAATGACATTGTACAAGAGTTCCCCTCTGGGGCTGAGCAGCCCTATGTACTGGGATTGCTGGTAGCCATCATGTCATCTAGAAATCACCAAAACATATTGTGATGTGGCCACATGACCACCTACCCAGTAGGCCTGTGCAAAGTGGCTAGTATTCACTTCATATTCAGATTCAGCTGATTTGTGGGACAGTGATTTGATTCAGCTGAATCTGATTCGGAGAGTCGGCAGAAGCCGAATCTCTGAATTTCTGAATCAGCCAGGCCAGGCCCATCCCCCGCCCCTCTTCCAGCCTGGCAATGGCTGCCCCAGCTCCTGGCACTTGTAAAGAAAAAAAACCCCAGTTCACCGGGTGCTGCTGGGTGGGGGCTGATCCCTGCTGCCCCCACTGCCCCCACTGTGTGTGGGGCTCTGTATGAACCACCCAACCCCTCTCACTCCAGCAGCCCCCCCCATGAGTGCCCTGCATGGGCCAGCTCCGGCTCTTCAAGAAAAAAAAAAACAACCCCAAACCCTGGGACTCACCGCTCCTGCCAATGGAGGTGATCCCTGCTGTCCCCCACTGCCCTGTGATGTGGGGGGCTCTGCATGAGTCCCCAAAGCCCCAAGGCTCCTGCAGGAGTGCAGAATCCCTTGACTTTTCTTGATTTTTTTTTTTTGTAAAGGGCGGGGCACCTGTGGGGAGACTGGGGGAGCACAGGGGTGTTGGGGGGCTTGTGCAGAGCCCCCCATGAAGCATGGAGCAGTGGGGGCAGCAGGGATCACCCACCCCCACCCACCCAGCAGCACCTGGTGAGCACCAGGGCTTTTCTTTAAAGTACTGAGCTGGGGCAGGGGGGCAGCCATGGGGGGGCTGGCAGGGGTCCCCCCCATGGTCCTTTCCCCCTTCCCTCCTCCTTACCATTAGCTGCAGCTCCTGCTAAAGACACCAGGGACTGCCTGAATCAGCAAAACTCTCCGAATCTTTTCTGAAGATTCAGAAAGCTTAGAATTGATTCAGACCTTTAAATTGGTCCCCTGAAGCTTCACACAGCTCTACTACCCAGGTGTTACATCTCCTTTACTGAGGGGCTAGAAAAGGGGAAATGATGATTTAGCCCCACTAGTTCTGTGCCACCTGGGGATTCCTCCATGTCAGACTAATCCCTGGTTACCCGATATAAGGCAGGTTTACATTCTTATGCTCTGTTGGACAAGCAGACATGGGTTTGAGGTCTAACAATCTAGTCCTGAGGAATATTTATTTAGTTATTTAGTGTATGCAGTTTCAACCATTTTGCAAAAAGGAAATTTAGGTCTTACTTTCCATCAGGAAAAAAATCCTGAGTCTTGTTGCTAGACTGTGAGCATTGAAATGTGATTATGACTGTGTCTTGCTTGACTGCCACTTGAGTTTGGGTACTGGTGTTAAATTAGGTGAGTCAAGCACTAAATCTGAGGTTGTGTAGTCCAGTAACTAGATGTCCCAAGACACCTTTCACAAAGGATTCAGGGACTGGCAAATGATTCTTCACTTTGAACTGGTGACTCCAAAAAACAAACATCTGAATTTGGAAATGTGCAGCTAATTATATTTTCTTTCAAACTATCTGATGGGTGGACTAAATTATGGGAACTTGTCCATTACAAATGCGCTGTAGTGTTTTCAGTTTTAGGCCTTCTAAATATCAGTTGCAAGTTTATATTGTTATTGTCTTTTAACCTGACTTGCCTTCTTTGTTGTTTTGGGGAAGATAGTTTTTCCTACTGCATAAAACTTGGGACTGGGATTCAGGAGTCCTTGGATCTGCTCCTAGCTTTGCTACTGGCTTGCTGGCTATCTTAGGGTAGTCATTTCACTGTCCCATGTTTAGGTTTCCCACCTGTAAAATAGAGATAATGACCTGACATCCTTTATAAAATGCATTAAGATCTACAGGTGGAAAATTATTGTTATTAGTATTAATAGTAATCATAATAATTTCCCTATGTATCCTAAACAGTGTGCTTCTATCTGAATGCATTTTAATGTGCTGCATCATATTACTGGTATGAACTGAAAGGAGTAAAGTATTAAATGTAAAGGACATTCTTTCATAAAATGATTGATTTTGAATTGTTGTTTACTGTAGAGTAAAAGGAATTGCAGATGTTCAGAGAAAGATACCTAACATCTGCAATTTCAATGCTGTGCAGTATTATATAAGGCTGCAGGAGCTACTGCTCTGTCTTTTCGTCCCTTTTTTTAAATAGTATGTGTAGCAGAGGACTTGTTTCTTTGCCTTCTTGCAGGACTTGGCCACTTTCCATGGTTTAATATAAAAAAGGCCTGTTGTTGGAGTGCGCTCATCTGGTTTGCTTTGAAGATGTGGGAGCAATGTGGGCTGGCTAATTCAGGGGTGTGTATCACAGCTGCCGGATGCCTTCACTTTCATGGATTTCCTCTTGCAACAGTTTGTGATTAGGCACACCCAATTAGCACCAGCTCTAACACACATCCTGCAGGCTGCAGAGGCAGCATCAAAAAGAATGGAGTTTGAGACTTATCACCAGAAAAGGACTGAAAACAGTGGCTATCCTAAGCCACTCTGCTGTGACATGTTTTCAAGCAAGAGAGCTAGGGCAAAAAAAGAGAAGAAAGCTACTTCTTGATAAAAATGCAAGCAAGTGTGAAGTCTTCTTAATAGTCACTCTGCTTCCTGTTTAGTCTTAATTTCTTCGTTTATAACACAGCTTGCCTACCTGATAGATCTAAATATCAACTCCATTTTCTTATCTCAGCTACTGTAGAAGGGAGAGCGATTTTATATATATATATATATATATATATAGTGTATGTGTGAGAGAGAGAAAGAGCACAAACTCATTTATTGCTCCTCATTATAAGAACAGTCTTTTATGAAAAATATCATCTTATTTGATTTCAGAATTGTTCTGATCCTTACAGACTTTATATTACTTCAGTTTTGGAAACAATATTTCTTCCACTACTATAAAGGTGCTCTGTGGTTTGACAATGGACACACAGGGCATTTTTACATATATTCTGGGGCTTGGAGGGAGGAGGGGGTAATTTAATTACAGTGGTCCCAAGAGCTGCTCTAATTAAAGCACCTACCACATCTCGTTTATCAGTGTCCCCATGCTTTAAAATGGCAGTGGGGGCACTTTAACTAAAGCTTGTCAAATGAACTTCAGTTAAAGGGCCTCCACTGACATTTTGAAGTGTTGGGAAGCTGATAGATACACAAGATGCAGAGGTTGGGTGAGACACACTAATTAGCATGTTCCAGCAGATTCAGTTAATCGAGTTCCAGCAGACTCAATTAATTGGGTTATAGATTAATTTGGTTATAGATTAATCAAGTCTCCAGCAGACTGGATTAATTTGGTTATAGATTAACTGAGTCTGCTTCAATGCAGTGTAATTACAGAGTGTTGGAGCAGCTTCCCTGCACATGTAGGGCACCCTAGTGTTTTATATATTAATATATTATATACTATTATATAACAATACTATTATATACTATTAGTTATATACTATATATTAGTATATTATACAATTATACTATCATTACTGTTAGCTATATACTATATATTAGTATATTATATACTATTTTATATGTATGTATGTATGCATGTATTACAAGAAAATGCTTTCCTTTTTCAACAGTACAGATTTCTTCATTTTAGGCATCTTAGGTGTCATCAGGGAGATGTTTCCTAACTCCTTGTACTGCCCTTTTTGACCCTTGTAGGATTTTCACGGTTGCTAAAGGTGGAGAAACTGGGTGTGCATGGGTGTATGGGGAGAGATGGGGCTATCATCATGAAATAGAAAACATTTTTAGAAAAACAAATGTGCCTTTAAAATGAATGTTAATTACTGTGGGAGCACAAACACGAACATGCCTTTTAAAAAATGTCATTATTATTATTTGGTGTCAGAATAGAGGATATTTAAGACTGTTTAGGTGCCTTAACAATATTTCTTTATCTTAGCAACTTTGGATAACATGTATGTGGAATCTTAACTCTGAATATCCTGGTTTGGTTATAGAATTTTTACAGTATTCTGGTAATATCTTCCCCTTTATATTATTAATATGGCATCTTTATTTTATGTCCATCTTAAGAAAGTTTTTAATGTTGGAATAGAATTCAAACACATGACTGAACAGCAGTTGCTCTACTATTAGTATATAATCATTATAATACTTTGTACTGTCAGTGTAATTCCAAGGATATGTGGAATTTGGGTGAAACTGCTCTCTTCTAGCCTTATGATATGTGCACGTGAAGGGCTTCTCATCATGTCATAATTTATTTTCTAGATTCACAGGAGGAATAAAGAAGCAGGGAGTAATGGTAAAAAGCAGAATTTTGCAAGCAGTCATTCATTAGAGCGAAGTAAAAAGAAAGCAGGTCACAGTAAAATTTAAAAAGGAAAATTAAAAAATATCAACTTCCCAAAGATTTTTAAGACTGAGTAGGTTCCAGACTGTTGTGTGCACAGAATCCATTATTTAGTTAATTACAGTAAAAGCTGTGTTATCCGGCACTTTATTAACTGGCATGCTGTATTAACCAGCATGCCAAATGACGTGGCAAACGCGAAACTGGAAGTCCCACTGTGGCACTTCCAGTTTTGCTGAGTCCCACTTCGCTGACTTTAGACCACGGCCCGGGGCAAAGCAGCCTGTGTGGGGCCCTCCTCCCTGTCCCCTGGCACACTGATGCCAGGGACTGAAAGCCCTGGCACACTGGACACGGCATGAGGGGCGGCAGCCTGAACAGGCGAAGACACTTCTCAGGTAACCGGCATATTAAATTAACTGGCACTCTCCATTTAACCATGGATGCTGGATAACACAGCTTTAACTGTATTTAAATGTCCTCTGCCATCCTCCTTATGGGAATTTAGCCAGGTAGAAAGTAAGAATGTTAATGAAATATAAGAAGGAAATAGATTTTTCTAAAACTTTTGCAATGGTTATATTTCTGTCAGGAGCTTACCTCTAGAGAATAATCACCATTTTGCTTCTAGGAAGTTCTCTCATATTACTGTCCTCTGAATCAAGCAATGTGACTGGCTGGTGTTCCCACCTGGGATCACTAGAGGGAAGCAGTGACTGCATCTCTGCTATGTAACAGACCAAACAATTTCTCCCTTGTGGCTTTCAAAGTTATTTTCAAAAAATTAAAATGTATTTTACCATTATTTCATGATTTCTACTAATAAGAAATTAAATTAGAAAAACTTTTTATTTTAATGTTGGATTGTTAATTGATCTTTGCTCTTGCACATAGTTTCCTTTACTTTCAATCCTGTATTTATTTAAAATAAAATAATTGGCAATAAAAATTAACAAACACGCTAGACCCTACACCTTCAGTGTTTTGAAGATTGCATCAGATCTAAGAGCTGTTCCCAGGAGCTGTTCACCTAAGGGAAGTGAAGAAAAAAACATGAAGCCAATACATGTGAAATAAATCAGAAAATTTACACTACTGGACTGCTTTACATCAGGAACATTTAATGCTACTTCTAAGAGGTTTGATACTTTTAAAAGCAGGTCTTATTCAGGCAGAACTAGAAATTTCGATTGTGAACCAAACCTCTCCAGCATCTGTGGGTGTTTGAAATTTGAGTTTTGGGCCTGGCTTATTTAGACCATTTATGCCTGGAGATTTCAGTTTAAAGTTATAGAACTGATATTATTTTCTCAGTGGCCAGAAAGTGTTGGAGTAGGAAGCTCCTTAATTTTTATGCTCTCAAACACATGACCAGCCTGCCACTGGAAAGTATGATCCTTCTTGCCTTGCTTCAGTGCCCTGGGTATCAATAATAATAAAATTGCAATAGAGAATAGCCAAAGTTAATGGTAGACCTGGTTGGTCCAAGAGGCCAATAGGTGACTAAGAGAGAATAAAACTCTTTCTTAATATGATACTGGATCTGCAGGGAATATAACTGATTCTCTCTGCAACAGGAATTTCCTACATTAGCTCAGTAGGCATCTGCAGCATTGTGAACTGGGATGTATGCCTCACATATGATACGGGGAATATAAAACCATTTAGGTTTGATAGCAGTGCTTGATGCAAGCAGCATGTTGCTATGAGATATAAGCAAAGAATTGTAGGCATACTGTGGTAGGATGATATGCATCAGGGGAAACACATTTCATAAATCATATGAGAACCAAATTGGAGATGAACCTGTTCCCTCTTGTAAGCTTTTCAGCTCTGTTCAGACCAGACATTATGGAACAGATAGAGCAACAAATGCCATTCTGAAAGACATGAATAAACCTATAATGAAGCCAAACAGGAAGCCAAATAATAAATACATTCAATAAAAGAAAGTATTCAAATGAGATCATTAGTCTTGCCCGTTATATGCCCATTATATTCAATGTAAATCAATTGCACCTAGCTAGCTAGTTAGTTATGTACATATATGGACATATGCATTATATATATATAAATAAAAAATATATATAGGGAGGGGGAAAGGAGAATATATGGATATTATATTATATATATGGATAAATGCAATGCAATATCCATATATTTCTCTCTATATATACACATATGTATCTATTTACACATACATACATATGTGTGTGTGTACATATATATAAATTTACGTGTGTATGTATATATGTGTGTACACACACACAAATACTATACGAAGGAACTTTTATCTAACAGTTCCACAAGTATTTTTGACATAATTGCTTTAACTGTATTTTTGTTATAGTGAGTTTTTGGGTAATTTCATGCTTTGGTGATAGCAAGAAGTTATTTAAAGGTCATGAAAATGTCATAGGAACCATCCAACAGAAATGTCAAGTGCAAAAATAATGGAAAGTTACTGAAATGTTGGGTGCCTCAGACAAGTTAAAGACCGCTGACAAGTTAAAAAAGCACTTCTAGTGATACTCACACCTTGTCCGTGGTTGGAAGGAATAATCTTGACATTTGTAGGTAAGCTTTCCAAGGACCTCTAAGCATTTTGCCAGGTGTTAAAGCTAAACAGTGCTCCTGAGTTGTTGATTGTAGGTGGTGTTTATGTTCTTTTGGTCACTATATGTAGAGATCACCAACTTCTTAAGTGGATCTGGAACTAAATTTTGCAAATGTGGCCCATATCAGTTGATTAATGAAACAAGGTATGGTATATTTGCTCTGCATTTTTAAGAAGTACCTGGGTGCAAGTGTTGGTCTGTTTAGTATGGTATGGTATATTTTGGTATATTTAGTTAAAAGTATGGTATATTTGCTCTGCATTTTTAAGAAGTACCTGGGTGCAAGCAGCTACTATTGATTTGTAAGTCCTCTCCAAAAATCAGGCCATTAGCTACACTATTCAAGCTCAGGTGCCTAAATATGAATATGCTTTCCTTCAAAACAAGGGAAATGGATGTAAAAGCCTCAGTTATGACTTAAATCTTTCTCCTCCCCTGAGGGAACTCCTGGAAGGTTTGTGACTTTCACATGCTTTTTAAGGTATTTATTTCTTTTCTTAAGGGTAATGGGAAACAGTACATGGACCTCCACGCTTACAGACCAACACTTGCGTAATTTGGTCCTAAAAAAACAGTGGAGATATTTATGACCTGATTTTCAGAGATGGCCAAGGTCATCCCCACAAATTGTCAACTGCCATTGACTCCATGTGAATATTTCAGCACTTCTGAAAGTTAGCCTTTTAATGTTTCCAGCACATTTTAATAATTTAGAGAAGACACAAATTGCAGCTTACAAACCCATTGCCTTTTGCCAGTTTCTATAGTTCCAGCCTGTGCCAGATAGGTATATATGCTTGATGAGCTAATTGTGAGTGGTGGCATACGCATTAGCAGTTTTACTTACTGCGTTCTTTGTGGTTAATCTGTTTTACTCAGTAGAATAGGGTGGTTGTATTACAAGTGACCTGGGTGTTTTCAGAGCATATTAACTGTTCAGTTACTCCATGTCACAATTGCTCTTTTATAATTCTCTTAAAGTTCAGAATTCCTCCAGACATTGTTGCAATAAATATTCTTCTGGGAAATGAAAATGGAGCCTGTATCCTTTACTGAGACAAAAAAAATGGCATTTGATACAAATTGTTTTTGCCTTGCTCCATAATTGCTGCTTGCAGCCCTTGATCCCTATGGCATAACAAGTCTCGACTCCCATTTTGTGCTCTCTACTTTTTCCTAAATCTCCCATTGGTGTAGTCAGGAGTTTTCAGCATATAGAATTTAGAATTTAGCAGAACACCAGAGATGAGATCAACCATATGGATTTGGGAGCTGAAAAGTTTTTAGCTTGTTTGCTGTTTTACTGTAAGCGTAGGTTTTTGTATCTTTAGACTTTATTATGTGATCATAAAAAGAGATGGTTTCAAAAAATAACTACTTGTTAAACCATTTATTGTTCATTTTTGGGCTGTGTTTTGCAGGTCCTGTGTGACAGACATGTGTGAGTGCCCAGTTCACAAAAACTGCTACTGCGAATCTTTCCTTGCCTATGCCCGGACCTGTCAGAGGGAAGGTATCAAAGTCCAATGGAAACCTGAGCAGAACTGTGCAGGTAAGCACCCTCTGATGGCTTCATTGCAATTTAGTGCATAGCTTGGAAGAAAGAAACCTGTAGCTCACAGTTTTTTTTCTGGGGAAAAAAGAATAGAAAGCAATAAATGACTAACAGAATGGATTTTGCTGAACAGTGAGGCTGTATTCTTAGTAAGGAAGAAAGCACTTACCAGGAAACATTTTTCAGCAAGTGAATCCTCGAAGTATTCCACTAAAAACACTATTACAAACCTCTCTACCAGTCACCTCTGTTTTAGCCACAATGAGGAAAATGCTTACTGCTCTGGTTCAGAGATTGCAGACAATTACAGATAATGTTTCAACTCTTTTGTCCTCCTGTGAAAGTACAGCTATTTCTCTGTCTACCTATTATTATTATAGCTATATTGCAAGCAAGAGCACCTGTGGTAAGAATATATTGTGCTAATCTGCATTAATTTTGGTCACTGAGGCAAAGTTCCTATGTATTTAGTTTTGTGTTAATTGCAAATAGTTCTAAGTAATTTATTTCCACAGAAAGTAGTGTCATGTGGTCATGGGCATTTAAGGATACTTTATTACAGATGACTATTTCCCTTAATGATGGACCTGTTGCTTCTGGTCATTACATAATGGCATTAGATTATCCTGAAATTTCTTCAAATATATGTAAAACAATTGATGATAGCTTGAAAAGATGAGGGAAGGGCACTCTGTGCTAGTTGAACAGTTGTTATTCTGTGGTTCCTCCTGGTAATTGAATGACTGACTCATTGTCTCTCTTTTTGTCTTTAATTTCCTTTTAATAAAAGCAAACAGACATAAGAGGGCTGATTAATGGGGCAGAATATATTTAACTAATTGTTCCTGAAAACTTTGAGTGCCTATTAGGGGCATGCGAAGTGGGCCCGTTTCAATTTGGATTTGGATTCAGCCTGAATCAGGGGCAGTTATTTGATTCATTGATTCGGATTGCTGTCCCCGATTCAATTCGACCGAATCCGAATCTGAAGATTTCATGCTGATTCAGAGAATCAGCTTTTTGGCCATAGACACAGCTTTAAAAGTTTTTTCTACATATGTTAAGGTACCAGCGTGGCTTGTGACGCTGGGGTAGATGGAGCATTCCACATGAGTGTGTGGGGGCCCTCCATGTGCTTAGTGGTGTGAGAGAGAGAAGGAGCCAGCAGGCTCCAAGGCTCCCAGGCTAAGCGGAGAGTCAGCGGCCCCAGGTCCACAGCCCCAAGGAGCCCGGCAGAAATTCCCCTTACCCAGGTGTGTCGGGAAGGGAGGGGCCAATATTTCCCCGCGCCGGTATGAAGAAGAGTCCGGGACCGGAAAGCGGCAACAACACAGAACCGGAAAGAGGAGGAAGAGGAGGTGGAGCATGCTGGCGCACACTGCAGGGAACGCTGGTAGGAGCCTCTGGCAGAGAGCAAAACCCCAGTTTGCTGACCCCTGGGGAGTAGAACTGTTTGTTTACCACGGAGCTGGCTGAGCCCGGTTGGAGAAGGGTACCGTAATAACCCTAATAGAGGGACACCATTGACTTTGGGGTACCATAGTGCCTGTAATAGGGGTACAGTCCAATAGTGAACTTAAGCTGTTAAAAAGGAATCTCATCAAGCCCTACAGGGGAGCTCTCAGAGAGCCAACAAAGGGGTGCTTGACCCCTCGAAGGTCAAGTTTGAGTTGGAATGTGGCTGCAGACAGACGGAGCAGCTACTCAGATCAGGGGAGCCTTCTCAGTTGTTGCGTTTGTTTTGATTGACCTTTCTTTTGTGGATTATCTGGGAGGAATTGAGGATATGTGGCCGGACCAGGTGGAACGGGTAGGGGTGGCGGAGCCCTCAGAAACTCGGGACCTCGCGAGACGCTGGGGAGACTCATAATTGGACTACACGTAAAGGCATCTGAACCAACTCCATTAATATCAAGTTGTGGCAGAAAAACGTACGCATGTGAGACCCCAATTATAGCTGATGACACCCTAGGCAAGTGGCAGGCAGCGTCTGTTAGGTCCACAGGGGACGGTGATCCCCAACAAGCGGCAAACCCAGAAGTGGACAAGAAGTAGTTCTGGTCCACTTTCGGGTCTGCTGGGGAGTGCACAGGGCCTCCCCTCCCCCCCAGACCCAGGAAGCACCAGTCACAGAGCCGGGGGGGGTGGGCGCCCCTCTACGCACTCCCTGGTGGACACAGAAGTGGACTGGAAGAGATTCTGATACACTTCCAGTTATGCTGCTGAGCATTCTGGGGAGCCGCTGCACTTCTGTGGGACACTCTGTGTGCCCCAGCATCACATTACTCATGAGCCCCTGCTACCTAGAGGTATGTAGAAAAAACATTTAAAGCTGTCTCTGTCTGAATCTCTGAATCTTTCTGAATCTCTCCGAATCGATTTGGAGGGTTCTGATTTGATTCGGAGAGATTAAAGGATCCTCTGATACAAATGGGAAACTAATACAGGCTTTCAACAACCACTTCCTGTCCTTGTAGTGGCAGGACATTAACTGTGGCCTTGTCCTCTTGCTTTGCTTGCAGTAAGTTAAGGCATTCTTGCTGTTTTGGAACAATATGCCTGGCAGTTGTGTAGTGGGGTTGTTTGTGAAGTTTTAAGAATATTGTGATGGCTGTAGGTGTTGTAGGGCTTGTTACCACTGCCCTGAGTTCATTTTCATACGGGTGGTGACAGGGTGGACCTCAGCTTTGGATCACCTGGTCTGCCAGGAAGTTGATCTTGTGTTTCTTTCCTGCCATGACTTCCATGAAATTATATTCCTAGGAGGCAGTGCCTGAGGTGATCCTACCTTGTCTCAATCCCTGTTTCCTTCTGTGGGGCTCCAAACCTCTGCTTTACCCCAGCCTAGCCTCTTTAGATGGTACTTGAAGTTCTCTGCAGCCAAGTCATAGTACTGCCTGTTAGTCTATTATGGGCTGGCCTTGGCCTGTGCTCAAAAATCCAAAAAAAGGAAACCACCCCCCCTCCAAAACGCCCCTAACTGCTCTCAGTCTCTTTGCCAGGCTCAGTCCATGTTCCCCTCACCTGGGGTCAGGCTCTCATATCCCAATCACAACAGAAAACAAATCAATTAGTCCAGTCACTGTTCTGCATAGGCCTGCCCAGCTTACTCGTGAACATTCACAGTCCCAATAGGATCCGTCCCATATGCAGCAAGGCTCTAACCTTGAACAACATTTCCTTTGTCCTCTTCTCTGGCAAGTTTCACAACCCTTGCCTGCAGGGACATGCTCAGCCTCTCCTCTCTCTGCAGCTTGCAGGGAACTTACCCCCCTCTACCCTTCTCTGGGGCCAGAAATACCTGAGCAGCCTCCCTCCAATCCTGAGCAAGATGCTGCTCCAGAAGTGTGGTGAATGTTTCCCTTCTCTTCCGGTCTGCAGCTGCAACCCTGCCAGCCCTCCATGCTGTTAGGGTTGTTTGTTTTCACTTTCCCTGCCTGTTGCTGCTGGCTGCTTTTTTTCTCCTGACCTCCCCTGCTCAGCGTGTAAAGTACCTTGGGGCTTTTGTTTGCTCTCTCTCACTCCTTCACAAATAAGTTAGACAAGGATTTGTATAGGCTAGTTTGGATAGGGATGATCCTGCCTTCAGCATGGGGGTGGACTAGATGACCTTTTGCAGTCTCTTCCAACCCTACTTTTAGAGTCATAGAGTCAATGGACCAGAAGGGACCTGTAAGGTCATCGGGTCCAGTCCCCTGTCATAGCCCAGCAGTTAAAGAGCTCAGACTAGCTCAACAAGGTGCTATTCCAGCTTCCTCTTGACCACTGCCAAGGATGGCAACGGCACCACCTCTGCTGAGAGCGTGTTCCAAGTTCTAGTTACCCTTATGGAGAAGTTCTTCCTTATGTCCAGTCTAAATCTTCCCCCTATTAGTTTGTGACCATTGGTCCTTTTCCCCCCAAGGGGTGCCTTCCTGAAGAATTGCTCCCCCAGATCCTGGTGTTCCCCCCCTGACATATTTGTAAGCGGCTATCAAGTCAACTCACAGCCTCCTCTTACCCAGACTGAACAAGCCCAGCTCCTGGAGTCTTTCCTCATAGGGTCTATACTCTAAGCCCCTAATCATGCAGGTGGCCCTTCTCTGCACCCTCTTGAATTTACCCACATCCTTCTTGAAGTGCGGCTCCCAAAACTGGGCACAGTACTCCAGCTGAGGTCACCAATGCTGAGTAGAGAGGGAGAAGCACCTCCTTGGACCTGTTGGCAACACATCAACTGATGCACACCAGAGTTCTATTTGCCCTGCTGATGACTTCCTCACACTGTTGGCTCATATTCATCTTGTGGTCTATTGTAACCCCAGGTCCCGGTCAGATGCTGTGCCAGCCTGTGGGCTACTGCCTATCCTATAGCTGTGTGAAGGTTCTTCCTACCTGAAGTACCCAGCACGTTTCTCTGAACCTCATCAGATTCCGATCAGTCCATAGAACCAGTCTGTCAAGGTCATCCTGGATCTTTACCCTGTCTTTTGTTATGGCTGCATTTCCCCACTGCTTGGTATCATCTGCAAACTTAATCATAGATCATTCCACCCCCTTATCCAAATTGTTAATATATATGTTAAAAAGCATGGGTCAAAGAACCGATCCATGGACACCACTGGAGACAGTCCTCCAGAATGAGGCCATCCCATTGATTAAAACTCTCTGGGACCAGACTCTAAGCTGGTTATCCACAAACCTCACTGGAGGCTGGTCCAGGACAGCACCCTCCAGTTTGACTGAGAAAATTTCATGGGAGACAGAATCAAAGGCCTTACTGAAATCTAAGTAAAAGCTGTCTACCTAATGAACCTTGTCCAGCTGGTTAATTACCTGACTGTAAAAGGACACCAGGTTTGTCAGGTATGATCTACAAAGCCATGCTGGTTGTTTCTTAATATCCTGCCAGTTACAAGCATGTGGTTGATGGCCTCTTTAACAATTTTTTCAAAAGTTTTTCCAAGGACCAAAGTCAAACTGACCCATCTGTATTTTGCAGTTTCATCCCTCCTCCCTTTCTTAAAGATGGGCACCACGTTGGCCCTCTTCCAGTTGTCTGGGACCACTCCCAAGTTCCATGACTTTTCAGTTATCTTTGCCAAGGGCCCTGCTATGAGTTCAGCCAGTTCTTTCAGGACTCTTGGATGTAGGTCATCTAGCCCAGAGAACTTGGAAAACATCCAGTTGTTCTAAGAGGACCCGTACCTGTTCAGGACTGATTTCATGTTGTCTATAGACTTCCCCATGTTCTCTGGGCCTCTGGATGGGTGCTTAGCTCCTATTAGCCTTCTGGAATACAGATGTGAAGTATTCATTTAGGAGCTCAGCCTTTTCACGGGGGTCAACTGTGGGCTGTCCCTTCATATTCAGTAGGGGTCCCGCAATGGCGCTTGATTTTTTTTTTTTTTTTTTTTTTTTTTTTCCTTTTTGCTCCCCATGTACCTGTAGAAGGACTTTTTGTTGTCCTTTATATTGGATGACAGCTTGATCTCCATGCATTCCTTGGCTTTCTGCATCTCATACCTGCAGACCCTGGTTATATAAGTGAACACTTCTCTGGTTGCTGAACCTTTTTCCATTGATTATATGTGTCTCTTTTCTTTTTCAAAAGTTCTCTGGTGTCCCTGTTGAGCCAAGTGAGTCTCTTGGTATTACTTTCCCACTCTTTGATAGTGTGGGAATGGCCTCTTTTTGGGCAGTGAGAATTGTTCTCTTGAAGAGGCACCATTGCTCCTGAACTCCCAAATCATCCAGTTGCTGGTTCCTGAGGGCCTTTCTAACTGGCCTCCTGAGTTTGTTGAAGTCTGCCCTTCTGAAATTTAGGACTTCTGTTCTACTAATTGGGATCCTACCCTGCCAGTGGATGGTGAACCTAATCGGATCATGATTTACCTCCAATCTTCAGGTCCCCTACCATGTCCTCCCCTTTAGTAAACACTAAGTCCAGAGTGGCTTTACTCCTAGTTGGTCCTTTGACAAGCTGTAACAGGAACAGGTCACTGATAGCTGCCAAGAAATTGGCTGACTTGCTGGAGCCGGCCAAATGGTCCTTCCAGCAGATGTCAGGGTAGTTGAAGTCACCCATGACAATCAGGTCTTTAGTTCTGGCTGCATCAGTCAATTCCCTGGAGAATGCCTTATCATTCTCCTCCTGTTGCCCAAGCTTCTGGCATTTCCATAAAGGCACCTAAGTTCCCCTCTGATTGCCTCAGTTTTTCTGTCATTGTGTGAGTATCTTAGGGTGTTGGTGCTTACCTTCAATGCCCTCTCCTGAGTCATTATGGGAAGAGGATTCATGTTCAGCAGCGGATCCTTGTAAAACAGTGGAACCTCCTCCCTCTCCCTCAGACATGCCTCGTTTAAAGCCCTCTTCAGCAAGTTGGTGATTCTTGTAGAAAAGAGCTTGCTCCCTCTGCCTGTGAGGTGAATACCATCTCTTGTGTGTAGACCACAGCCACTGAACTGCAGGCCAAGGTCAAGGAATCTGAAGCCTATGTGGCGATGCCATCTGCGAAGTCTTTGGTTAACCTCTACAATGCATTCCTCCTTTTGTTGGGCTTAGGCCCTGACTGGGAAGATTGAGGAGAAGACCACTTGTGCTCCTAGTTCCTTGAGCTTTGCCTCCATTGTCTTGTAGTCACCCATGATTCTCCCAGGGCTGTTTCTTGCCATATCATTGCTGCCCACATGGACAAGGAGCATGGGGTAGTGGTCTGTAGGGTGGACCAGCTTAGGGATCCTTTCCGTAACATCTTGGATCCTGGCTCCTAAAAGGCAGCAGACCTCTTGAGCAAGAGGGTCTGAATGGCAAATGGCTTCTTTTGTGCCCTGCAGGAGGGAGTCTCCCACGACAATCACCCTTTGTTGCTTCCTTGGTAGGGGCAGCTGTTCCTGTCTTGTTTGCAGTGCAGAGGACACAGATGCCCCATCCATGAATGTTGTGACGGCTGCATAGCTATGGTGCAGAGCTATTGGTGGAGCAACTGATGTGCCACGTGGCTTCGGGCCTGAAGTGACCAACTTCCACCTGCCATCTTTTGGGTCATCCTGCTCAAGCCCGTTCTTCTGCCTGGTTTCCATGGTGTCCTTCTCTGGGTGCAGGGCCTCGCAGTAAGCGTTGATCTCCGCCTTGTGCTCCCTGATAACACACAGCCTGTTCATCTCCTCCTGGAGCTCCCTCCCCTGGGCCTCCAGAGTCTCCACCAGCAAGGAAATCTGACAAGTGGGGTTGCCAGGACCCCTGATTCCATGCTATGATTCCATGCAAGCTTCAATGAAAGGAGCTTCTTTAATAGGAGCTGTCCACACAAATATTTTTTTTTTGCCATTTTCCTACTGTTTTGCTAAAATAGTCCTTGCAAGAATATTTTGAGGGGATTTAGACACATACCTTCCATTAACATTTAGAGAAGATGCTTCTAAATGCTTTTTAAAAACTTAGCTGATCTCTAGAGATTCTGTATCCTTTCCCATTTGCAAAAATCTTTGAGCATATGGGTATTTTGTGTTTGAGCATGTACTCCTAAGTGATCTTTAGTTCATTATACAATATCAATAATTGACTGGTATTAGAGTGGCCCATTTTATATAGCAAATGGTATGGTCTGAGCAAGAGACTCATAAAAATAAAATGCCTCCGTTATTATGCTTCTTATGGTAACAATAGCCAGGATCACGATTTAAATCTCTAACTGGCTTTTTTTTCAGCCCTACTGTTGCAAATATTTTGTCCTAATTAAGGATAAAAGTTTCTAAGTATGAAACAGTATATCTGTCATAAAAGTTTAGTATTCTGTGACTTTCATTTCCTGTTTGACATTTCATAGCCAGTGGGATATTTGGAAGGGTTGTGTTCTGATGGGAATGGAGTACACTTATTAGTGAAGTCAGGTTTTAATTATTCTTTTGTGTGTTATAAAACTTAAGTTTTGTGTGCTTGCCAGATCCTATACTCAGGCTGCTGTATGCTTAGCTTATTCTAATAATCTTTAGAATATTTGTGTTGTCTGGACTGCCAGCCAAATAGGATGCTCAGAAGGCTACATATACGTCCTCTTTTCTGCACCTTTTTTTATCCTAACCAGAAAGTGAATTCTTCTGTTACTCATTTTCCAAATATTGTAGCACATGCTCACTCCTCTTCAAGTTTATAGTGCGCATATGATGTATGCTGTCAATCAAGAGAAAGATTCATAGAAGGTATTAGTGGGTGGAAGATTTGTTACAGAAGAAAAGTGCTGATTGATGGTAGGAACTGCCTGGTGAAACCAATATAGAAGCCAGAAGTATTCAGAAAGGAGTGAGGGATTATGTGAGAAACAGGGGAGTTGAGAAGAGAATGAGAAGCTGTGAGGGTAGTTATGGCAATCAGATGACATATGGAGTAAGAGAAAGAAGCTCAGGATGGTTCGGTATGAAGGAAGAAATAAATAAAAGGGACTCAATAAGAGAAGTTAGAGGTTTGCTGAAGGAGTGACTAAACTTGAGAGAAGAAATGAGAAAATGGGAAGGTGGTGGAAACAAGGGATGATAAAGAAAGATATGTTTAGAAAGCTGAGGAAGAAAAGGAAGCAGCTCAGGGGTGGGAAGCTAAAGGTTTGGGAAGCTTGGGAAACAGTAAATTAACTTAGAGTCTTTGGAGGCTTGAAGACATACATTTCAGACTCAGAATTGGGGAAAAGAGGTAATTACATATGGAAGGGGAGCTGTGACTTTGCTAAAAGGAAGGGAAGGCACAGTGTAGTCAGCTATTAAGAGGGGGCTGCATGTAGTAGCATTTAGAAGGCCATTTAGTCCAGGTATTGGCTCCTTCTCACTTGCTTGTGGCAACATTCAGAGTTATTATTAGCGGTGATTCCAGGTGTCATCATTCCCATTGACATTCACTTTTCAGGTGTCTGATTTTGTCATCCTGGTTTTCTCTCTTCTTCTGGAGAATTTATGTTCAAAATACAGATTGTTTTCAAATGATGGGGTTTTTTGTTGACATTTCTGCTATATTTTTTCTTCAGAGTGTTTGTTGTCTATGAGATACTGAGGAAGGCATTTCTAACTTTGAGATATTGAGATACTTTGAAGGCATTTCTTCACTTTAAATGAAAATCTGTTTGAAAGCAGAGTTATTAAAAACACCAACCTTCCCACCCCCATCAATATTGTTGATTCCCTCCTTTCCATTGACAGGGTTATTGTGAAATGATGTCCAATATTTTAAGCAGAAGGTAGTAAAGAGAACTTAAAGGTCTGCTGAAAGGGTGGCCAAGCTGGGGCGGAGAGATGAGAAATGATGCCCGGATTATAAATCCTGGAAACGCTAGAAATACCAGAACCTGTGCAGCAGGGATAGAAAAAGTAGCACACTGCAATCTTATAAAAAGAACTCCTGCTTCAGAAAGGTCTGGAGATTTGAGAATGCAGAAGAGCTACTTGAGGCCAATTTAAGACAGACAGCTATTTGAGATCCCTCAAACTCTGTATTAGACATCAAATTTTGTTTTATTTTAGTAAAAATTGAAACGTAACAGCTGAAAACAAAATATGCCTACTGCAATGGAATTGTGATTCACGATTAAGATTCAAAAATAATAATACATGTTCTAGAAGAGTGGAAAAAATGTGAAAGAGTATGAAAGTTGTTTTATTAATAAATATTATCCATATTAATTAATAATTTATTTGTAAATTAATTAAATTATCCTCACCAGCATGCAATTTCTTAAACAGAATTCAGACCCCAAAATGAATTCAAAAGATGTTTTCTTTGTGTATGTGGTAATGAGTCACTGCTACAATCCATAGGAAGCCTACCTCCATTTTATACTTTGGGTGGGTTTTTTGAATGGTTAGTAAAGAAAAAAATCAAACAACACTTTTCCCCATGCACAGGGCGCGAGCCAGGTTGCGGCTGTTGCCCCAGTGGGTTCTATCCCCTGATGTTAGTTTGCGAGAGGGAGAGGAGGACTCGTAAGTGTTCCAGAACATTTTCTTTTTATTTGATCTCTTTCTTACTCACCACTGATGTAGATGTGGCTGCGCAGGCAGTTACACATCTACATCAGTGAATCTGCCTGGTTCAGTCCCGGTTCGGATAAGGGATGAACGAACGACAAACAAAGTCTCTCACTTACGCACCACCGGTGTGAATGTGGCTGCACGGACGGATTCTGTCCCGGTTCAGGTAAGAGATGAAAGAACGGAAAACAAAACGATGGATCTCGGTTTGGGTGAGGGACGAACGAGCAAAACAAAACGATGGATCTCGGTTTGGGTGAGGGACGAGCAAACGACTAAACGAGCGAAAACAAAATGATCCGTCCTGGTTCGAGTAAGGGATGGATGTAAAACAAAATGATGGCTATCCCAAGAATGAGAAAGAAACGATCAGCAAACAGTTGCTCCAGAGACAGGAGAAGCCGTGGGAAGCTGGCCAGGCATGCCCACTGAGCGGTGGAAGCTCTGGCTTCTGCTCTAGCTAGCTGACTGAGCCATGGATGCTCTGGCATCTGTGCGCTCTCCCCCCGGGTGGAAAACTCCACCCCAGTCTTTATAGGCCAGATGACAAGCCCAACCTCAAACCCCGATTTGGTTACATCTTTCCCGCCAAGATATTGGTGGGGTTTTCCAAAGGGGACGGGGTTTCCCCAGCACATGGACGGGGCCATGCAGCAAAACAAATAGGGGCTTTCCCAGATCGTGAGGAGAGTGCTTGGCAGCATCTGTTGCTGGGTAAAGCTGGCAGAGTCCAGCTGGAGCGTGATACCCCAGTACACACAATTTCAATATTTAGAATGTCTAAGCAAATATCAGCTATTTTCTTTACAGTTTTCCACTTGCAGAGTAATAACCATTTATTCCACCATGAACAGCAACAGAAAATATGACAGTTATATCTATTGTCTTCTGTTATTTGAAGGAAATATATATGTTTTGACTTGACGAAAGTGACATTTTCTAACAAGCAGAAAACCATCAATTCTTACCAGGTAGAACAGTTCCAGCAAATTAGTGGTGCCAGCATTGGTTGAGTCTGCTCTCAGTTGCTCTCAGTTACTCTACAGAAAAAATGGCCCCTGGTTGGGGAGTGAAATGGTATCCTGGGATGACTTTTTTTCCTAACTCATAGGGTGTGGCACCAAATGGAGTCTTCAGTTGGACTTGAAGATCTGGACATTACTGCAATAAAACTTTGTAAAACAAATTACTTAGGCTATGGACAGAAATTACACAGACTGGTATAAGTAATTAAAAACTGGTTCGAATCTGTAACACAGCAGATGTTAAGTGTACATAAGCTCCTTTCAAGATGACCAAAACCAGTTTAAGATAAGCCTGGATGAAAGTAGTACCAGACTTAACTGATTTAGGTTAAAGCGGTTTATTGAACTTCTGTCCCTGATCCCCTCCCGATTCATGTTAACTCACAGTCCCCCAGCATCCCAGGATGATTTGCACCTCCCCAGTAAACCCTCCCCTCAGAAGGTGAGTGGGCTAGCCTTAACCCAAGCTGTTTGCTCCAGCGCAGCAGGGAGGCATGGTCTAGTACTCCTCAGTTTCTAGCCTGGGTCACCGCAGGCATGTGGCTACATTTTTGGAACCAAAAGTGAATGTCTGTTCACTTGCTTATTGGTTCAATCTATGCAGCTTAGACTAACATGTGAAGATTGAATCAATTTAGCCTCAGGATTTTTGACTGTTTGTACTTAGTATAGAATTTTAAAACTTATACAGTTTTCTGTATCAAACATTCATACCTTTAGAGCAACATTTTAGAGTAACAACATAAGGTCTTAATTTTTAGAGGTGTCCAATTTAAGGCCCCAAGCACACATTACATTTATGTTGCAATTAATGTGTTAACCACACTATTATTAGCAACATGCCACATGTTTATTGAATTTATGGTGCCATAAAATAGCAGATCAGCCACAAAGATGCTCTACATAAAATGGAACGTGAACTTGCCTAGGTACCATTGCTGACAAGCAAGCTGCTCTGGTTCTGCTATTGACAATCAGTTTCTATCAGAATCAGGATACAGGCTCAGCAAGTTTGCTGCTAGGCAAGGCATCAAACCTGCGAGGTTGCAGCAAGCACTGAAAGGTTCATCATGACCAGTCACTTCAAAGCGCCTATTATTGGATCCTGGTTCCAGGCAGCCCCAAGTCTTGAACTAACCTGTTACTGTTTGGAGTGGGGGCTGATAATCGAGCTGCTTCTCAGCTCTGGGTCTCAAACCAGCCCAGTGGTGTTCAGGACTGAGATTGACAATTAGCTGTTTGTTAGATCCAAGCTCAGAGAGCCCCAATATTGGGGCTCCCCCTGCCTGATCCCTAGGGAATGGTCTGGGGACAGCCCTGTTTCATGATTGGATTCTGAGGAATGTTATGCTTCATCTCAAATAATGTGCATCCTGGAGGATGCACGATGTTTGGGATGGGGCAGAAAATTCCAGAAATCCCAATGGTTCCATTGTTTTAACATATTCCAGGGCCTAAGGCACCTTAATGGGAACCTGTTTATCAGAAGGTAGGCACTTCTAGAAAACGAAGCCCTTCTAAGGTGACTCAGATTGAGCATCCAGAATCATTGGTCACTTTTGCCATTCTCTCTGACTTTCTAGCACAGTGCTTTAACTACCATGCCACAGGTTAGACATTATCTAGTTGCTTTTTCAGTGCTCCTTTTGAAGTTGACTTCTGGGCAGCTGAAAGAGGGAGATATCTAGAGCCAGGAGGAAGAGAGCAAAGTACAAAGGTGCCTGACTCAGTGGGTGAGTCTACACAAGGTGCTACTGTGCATTTATTTAGTAAGTAAATGTGCAGTAAACGGAGATCTCCACACTTCTCTCCTTTCAATTTATCCAATTGATATTAAGTAGAAGATGCAGTAGTTAGAGCATTATACTGGGAAGTAAAAGATGTAGGTTCATACCCCAAGGGCAGCTAGAATCCGAGTCTTCTGCTTCCTAGGGGAGTGACCTAACCACAAGACTATTCAGTTGAATTATGAGAGGGCCCTCCTCTTCTTTGCCAGGCCACAATTTTGGCACTTATACGTAGGTGCGTGTGTACAGAGCCATTAACCTGCCCAGCCAGAGCATAGTTTACGGCACTTGGAATAAGATTGCAAACAGCATAAGTACTAAAACTGGGAGTTACATGTCTGAGTAACTGCCATTTGGGAGCATAAAATGAAATAGGATTCTGACCCATGTGTTAGTGACCAGACAGCCAGATAAGTCTTGGCAGCCTTTTCAGGATGTCACAGACTTTGGCTCCAAGTAGGTGGTGCACACATTGACAGACAGATGTGTCCATTCAGCACAAAAGGAATTCTCCAGCTGCCATCATTCATTGTGTCCTTCCTTTAGAATGGTGGGCAAGCCTCTCACATCTGGGGGGGAACATGGGTCTTCCTCCCTGGCCGTTGTAATCTGTTCTTCTGCTCTTGGCCCACACACTGCAAAGTGGTTCTTGAGAGTGCTGGATAGGGGATCTAGGAACAGGGTGGAATACTGTCTACATTGTAAGGTGGGCAGCAGTTAGTCTTTTCCACATGGTGTAACTGGCTCTTCCTCCTGGCCATTGTAGGCCTCTTGTATTAGCTAGCTTCCTCCATTTTGGACATTTCTTTCTGCTTCATTGATTTGATGAAGTTCTCATGTTCCTATACACTTCACAGTCAATATATCTATTTTAGCAGCCCCCTTGCTCACTTACATGCTTCCTTCATGAATGCAGAAACAGGTGGAATCTGCTTATTTAGTACCTACCCTTGCAGCAAGGCGGTCCATTAAGTCAAATCTGGACCTGGGTAGAGGTCAGGTTTTTTGTTTGAACAAATGCCCCACAGGTGCTGGCAGGTGCGACCAGAAGAGTTGGCAGCAACACTGGCAATGCATTATTTTTCACACACTGCGGGGTCTTCCTTGTACAGTACCTGTAAGAGCACAGAAAACCCACCCATCTGCCTGCCTGTGCTAGTGAAGTCAGCTAGCTATCTTCCTTCATTCCTCAACTGCTTTTGTCACTTCAGCCACTAGCAACCTATATATTTATGAAAGCCTATATGTTTATGAAGGACTCGCACATAGCCTAAGTGACTCAAACCCTTCCACTTCACTTTGTTTAATCGGTGGTATAGTGAAAATACTGTACCATATTTTCTCACATATAACCCTTACCTTCTCCTACAAAACCAGCTGGGGAAAAATGGAGTGTGTATTGTATGTGAGGAAATGGGCTCCCCAAAGGTCCAAAAATTTGGTAGGGAGAGGGAAGTTAGAGTAGTGGTAAAGTTAATTGCTGTAGCTCCAGGAACTGTGGCAATTAACACTGCCACTGCTTTCTTCCCTCCTTTCTCACCTACCCCCCACCACCAAATTTCCTGTGGGGACCCACTCCTCAAAATTGCATGCCAGATCAGCCCAACATGTGGGGTTGGTCCTTGACCAGAGTGCTGGGTCCTGCCCTGAGTACAGATTTTAGAGTCATGTATTGGGGTGGGCCTGGTACTAGTTCAGGACTGCTCTGTTTGGGACACATGGATCCAAGCTGTCCAAGTTCAGAAACTGCACTTGGCTTCAGAGCCAGCATGGGGTCCTGGACTCAGCATGTGAACTCAAAATTGGCATACTGCACCCAAGTTATGTGGCAGGGCCCAATCCTGCACAACGTGCAGGGTGTGATCCGCAATGCTGGTGCTGGGACTGCACAGTGAGTCTGAGGCCCCACGCTAAATCTGAAGGCACATGCCAAGTCTGACTCGGCTCACAGCCCCAGAGCCAGTACATAGTCCTGGACTTGGCATGCCAGGACCTGTGATGCATGGCCCCATTGTGTGGCCTCAGTGCCTTTGCACCAGAGGTGCGCAGGCTTAGGACCAGTGCATAACCCCACCATGTCACCCCCAGTCTCAGAGACCCCAGACCATAATCACTTACCTGTACACCAAGGTAATTTCTTTTGTTTTTTCCCCCCTTCTTGAGGCCTTCCAAAAATAGGATGTGTACTATATACAGGGACATGCTATGTGCAAAAATATGGCACTCTACTGCTCTGACTGCAGAAATCCTGTTTGAGTTCACACACTAGCAGACTAGTCTGAAGGGCATTCTAGCCCAGTCTGCCAGACCTAGATTTCAAACAAACCAAAAGCAGATAACTAGCACAAGAGTCCAACAGGAAGTTTCCTAGCATCAGAAGGGTTTCCTTTGCTCCTTACCATCTCTCTGCAGAGTTGCTTTAGTGGCAACAAAGAAAAATTACCCAAGATAAACTTACCACGTATCTAAATCCTCTCAGCTGTATAAGTTTCTCAAGTGTATAGGTTTCTGCATCCACAGTACATCAGTGTTAAAAATGCCATACTGTCAAAAATCAGGTAATGGAAAAGATCCTTGTGGTTACATTAATTTGTTCTAGTTGTAATGTAAAGTCAGTTCCTTGATAACGTAAGCATACCACCTCTGAAATCCCTGCACTGACTAAGAATGCCTTTGTCATTTCACTTCTTTCCTTTCATTTTTACATTGCTCTTTCAGATGGTAGATGGGAACTGTAAAATATATAGCATGTGAAACTTGACTGAATTGACATTGCTATGATGATCTTTTTATGCCAGTTCAAAATCAGTCAACACCTTAGGTTTTTGATTTCTGTGTTTAAGCTTCAACCTTAACGGTACAGTTATAAAAACTTCTGCATTTTAATAAGAGCATTTCTGCCTACTGAATTTCTGAATAAGAGTAGCTGTGTAATAATTCTCAGCCTCGTATATACAGCAAATGGCACTGCTTTATTTGTAACAGAAGCCCTTTGCAGGAAATCTGGATGGACCTTTAATTTCTCACAAAATGGAAGAAAGACCTCTTTTAAGTTCAACCACTTAACTCTAAATAGCAAGAGCTGATTCTAGGTGTTGGTGAGATCTGAGTCTTTAATTCACTATTGAGCTATGCATTATTCTTCATGCTGAAATAGTGGTATATAACACATTAAGAGTTTAAGTATTGATTTGGCACTGTCATAAGGCTCTAAGATAAACTCTCAATGGCCATTTATGCTTGAGATCCATAAACTGTCAACTACGTAAATCAACTAAAAAGAACACATGCTGGAATAATTACAAATCCACACACTCTGTGGTTCTTTGATAGAATACTATATAACCTCAAAATCCTTGGAGGTTTTTTACAGCATACAATGTTGCTGATAAACCAACACTATTGCCTTGTTTGTGTATAATATACAGCACTGCTAGTGCAATTTAGAGGTATCTGAGAGTCAGAAGATGTGCTGTTTTTATTTTTGTCATTGAACTTTTATATGAACTTTAGCAAGTCATTTCCCTTCCCCCCCCCCTTTTTTTCCATCTGAAAAGCAGAGACAATAATACTGAAGTGCCTCTGTAAAATGCTTCAGGAATCTTAGATGAAAAGGTATATCAAATATATGATCAAAGCAGAGTTTACAGTACAAAATCTCAATCTGATTCTAGATTAGTGCTTTCAGTGCTGTAGCAAAGGGGAGGGAGTAAGCAGGGCGACCACCCTGGGTGCCAAAGTGAAGGGGTGCCAACAGGCACTGCCCAGCCAGGGTGGGGTGTGGGACACAGCTGTGTGCGACTCATCTGGACGGGTAACAGGGGAAGGGCAGCTCCTGCAGCTGCGTTCACTCCTGGGCAAGCATGGAGGGGAATGTGCCCCCTGGATCTGTGCATGTGGTGAGGATGGGCTGCTGCTGCTGCAGGGTTTGCCCTGGGCACACAACTTTGTTGCTATGGCACTGAGCGCTTGCGGGGTTTGCCCTGGGTACCAAACTTCATTGCTATGGCACTGAGCGCTTTCCCAGTATTTGGAGGAACTTTGGCTGCAAGATTTTTGTTTCAGCACTTAGTACAGAGAAAGAGATATGGTTATGCTATTAGGCCCTGACCTGGAATGCTCAAATTCAGGATTGTTTCAGTATTAGATTTTGATTCATGTATATCTCTAGTATAAAGCAGTGTTGCTTTTAATATAGTGGAATCTTTTCATAAAGCACTAGTTATGTAATTGTTTTCGATTCTATAGCTTGCCATTAAATATCTGGAGTTGAAAATATGCAAATAGACATGTCATGGTTAAACCCAGACTTTGTATTAGTAACATTGTGTGTTTCTTTAACCTGTCTTTCAGCAACCCAGTGCAAGCATGGTGCAGTTTATGACACCTGTGGACCTGGATGTGTCAAAACATGTGACAACTGGAATGAGATTGGTCCATGCAACAAGCCGTGCGTTGCAGGTTGCCACTGCCCAGCAAATTTAGTGCTTCACAAAGGAAGATGCATCAAGCCAGTCCTCTGTCCACAACGGTGACGTTAGTTTTATCTTCAAGGACTGTAATAATGGTGTCTTTGATACCTTTGAAACTCACAGCCAATGAAGGACTGCAGTGTTTGTATGCAGATTCTGCAAAGTACACACACCTTCACAAAATGCGTGTGTCTGTGTATTTATATGTGTCTATATACACACGTGAGCATGTGTAAAGATAAATAAGAATATACTGTGTGTACATAGATGTACATATCTATACACAAGTACACCATATATATAAATACAAGAAATGTATTTATATATTTATGTACTTACACACAAATATACACAATTTATATATACCATAGAAGGATGAATTATTCTATGTATATTTTTTGCTATAAAAAGTATGTATTATTATTTCTAGGACTCTAATCTATAAGCCATTTGAGTCATTGTATAAATAAACCAGGTGTTTTTAATATAATATAATGGCATGAAAATCTATTGAATGACTTCGCCATTGCATAAGCTTATAGTTTCTCAGGAAACTTTTCTAGGGCCATAGCATTGCCAGACCGGATTAGTTTCAACAGAGACCTTGGATTTATAGTTGTACAGGAAAGACATTCCTCTGGAGATGGAGGATTTATCTGGGAATATTTTGTGTGTACCTCAGAGCTGCTTAGTGATTGGTGACAGTGCTTAATGATGGCAGAGAAAGCTAAGGATACTTTATTGAATCACTGTAAAAAATTATTTCTAAACTCAATGGCCAAATGCCAGTAAAGAGATTTTTTTTTTTGGAACATAACCAAAGAGTCAGTGGACAGATTTTCAAAAGTGCCCTGTGCCCAGCAGCTCCGATTGCATATATGGCCACTTATATTTAATAAGTACCCCCATCTGTGATGTTATATGTGGTATTACCTGGGAAAAAGACAGTACAGATCCTTAAAAAATACATGAAACTTTTACTCCTTTAAACATGTTTTAAAACTTTATTGTTTAATACATCCCTTAAAATGATAATCAAAGCCCAGTGGCATATACTTACAAATACTGTGAATTGAAAGTTCACATGCATAATGTGATTTCGGTGCACATGCATAGTCAAAATAAAGTTAAGTACTTTTTTACATAACTTTTACCTTTTTAATAACTCATTAAATAACTCTGTAAGCAGAAAACAAAAATAGATTAAAAAAAACCCCAAATGCACAAAAAGAGTAGAAAATGATAAATGGTGAACACATTTATTTTCATATTTGGCTGTTTCATCAGTCTTCATGAACTTGCAGGATTTGCTTGTTTCTGAAGTCATTGTAATGCAGTCATATGGGACAGACCAACCATTATTAAATAAACTATATAGCTTTCTCAAGTCTAATCTATTTGGAAACCTGTGAGGGAGCTTAATTGGATGTCTAGTAAAGTCAATACTTCAATTCTTTGGGCGTTGAATTTGGATTTATAGTGAAATAATTGTTTCCCACAGAGCTACTGCCTCACAATTTGAACTAAAACTGCATGTCACAGAGTCTTAGAAAAATTCAGGACTTTTATTCTACTTCACTTTAAAGTGGCTTTATTAATTTCAATTAGGTCTGAGTAAGCAGGTTCCACAGTCTTCAGTTATAGAAACCGCTCATAATAATAGAAGCTGTTGTGTAAGCACGTATATCATGACATCATAAGATGCCAAATGCTGTGCCATAATAACTACCAAAGAGTTCCATGAATGCTTGTCCAAATTTTAAATACCTTAATTTGGTCATTTTGGAAGTGTCCATACGAGTGTAGATGTTTGTTTCCCTGGGGACAACTAGCAGCAGCCCAGTTTGTGCTGCTACTAGTTGTCCCTGGGGAATGCCTGTGCCACGCGCCCTCTGGAATGTGGCAGGTTACCCTGGGTGGGGTAGGGGAGGCTGGGGCCAGCTCTACCCCATCTGGTGCCTTACCTAGGGGCCTCACAGGGCTGCAGTAGTAGTGATCCTACCACTTGGAGCCTGGCTGGCAGCCGGAGTGTGGCTCTGGCTGGCCAGACTTCAGTTTTGAGTGGCACACACTGTCCCCACTTGCACCACTCTGCTCCACATTTCTTTGTGTGGGTTTTTTGACTCCTGGATATCCAGGGGTCAACACCCCCCACCCCCTCAAACCCTCTGCATGCTGTTCTCTTGCAGCATGGAGAACAGCTGAATGTGTGTTATGTGGCATCACAGATGTGTCTGTGGTGCCAAACACATCACAGCCACACTCATCTGGACACGGTCTTTTTGTCCCCTTCGTATTTATTTTCCCAGAAATTCAAGGCATAGGCAGATGTAACATTGGTAATAATTTCAAATGGTGCCAATATAAGCTATTATGATGTAAGCATTATAACTGTATGGTTATGTAGCAATGCACATCATTATAACTGTATAATTCTGTAGTAATGCTACACAATTACATAGCAGAAATGGTGCACCTTTAATGCAGGGCCAGACACAGGCATGGGCAAACTGAGCAGCTGCCCAGGGCCTGGAAAGAAAGGGGTCCTGAAAATGGTAATTTTAAAATTATTATTATCATTATCTCTGGAGAAGCGGGGCCTGATACTAAAAGTTTGCTTGGGGCTGCCAGGAGTGTAGGTACAGTGCTGCTTTAATGCTGTTTCTTTGGGCATTAATTTAGCATTTAGCTAGTTTTTGTCACTAAAGGATCGAGGTAGATCATAATATCTGATGTGTACTACTGCTGAGTGGCAGCCCTGTCCCCTTTTAAAGTGGTTAAAAGGTAAATTTGTCCATAGCCTTAGAATATGTGTGAGGGCCCCATACATTAAAAACATGAAGTGATATTTGCTAAGTAATTTTGAATATCAACTAGACCTGAAGAAATTGCAGTCTTCTTGAGACATTTCAAAGTGAGGAAAAAGGGCTAAATCATTTAATATATAGTTTGCCCAGATCTAGTATTGCTTTGGGGGTTTTTTGTTTTTGTTTTTTTACATATACATCAGTGCAACTTACTAAAAATATAAATAAAAATACATGCAAAAATCAACTGAACAGATACCCCCCTTTACATGATGAATAGTATGTGTCTCTCATGATCTTTTACCAGGTCCCCTGGTCAGAGTTATCACAGTAAATAAAGCTATATGGGCACATCCTCAGCTGGTATGAAGCAATGTGGCTCCGCTGAAGTCAATATAGGTTTGCTAATTTACACCAGCCAAGGATGTGACCCAAAGAATCTATGATACGACAAACCTTTTTTCATCCTTGACCATTTCATTTTGGAGCTTGACCTAGGTGTCATCTCTGATTACTGGAGCTCTGTTTATCTTGGATAAATCCTCCAAACTTAGAGGAAAACCCTGTATTCTAATAAGATAGAAGAGCCTTGGAATAGATTTATACCTCTAAGCAGTCTGACCACATCCCTATGGAAAGAGTGCTGACAGCTGCCCTTTTGGGCTTTTACAAAAATGGTGGGACTGTATAGTCTTGGTCACATGTGCTGTAGAGGGGAAAGGGGATTGCTCTTACAATTCCATTCTGCAGAAATTACATTAGTATATCTGCAGTACTATAAACCCTGCTGAACTATTTAGCATCAGTTTTATCTGGACTGAAGAAGCATTTTTCCTTCCCTCCCAAAATACTTCAGAGCTGAAATTTGGGCTCCATTAAAATCAGTATTTCTTAGTTGAGCTACTCAGTCACAGCATTCATCTTTTCTTGTATTAGGGTGTATTATTCCTAGTACACTAAAGCTGGAACTTTCCTGTATATGGCTTTGGAAATGAATTGTTTTTAAATATGCAAAAAGAACATGGCTTTAGTAACATGTTTTATAGTGTACTTTTAATTTTAGGATTTGATTAACAAAGCATAAATACTTAAAAATTCAAACTAGATGTTCATATTACATTTTGAAGTCCATGCTTATGCCCATCAATGTTTATGTTGATGCCCATGCTTCTGATGTTTATGCTTATGCCCATCAATCAGTATGATTTTGCATTAATCTTTAAAATGAGGTATTTTTCTAGGGAGTGTATATTCCAACCTAATCCAACATAATCTAACATAATCTAAAATAAAAGCCTCCAGACAGCTTTTAGTAGTCTTGGAGGACTACATTTAGACAATAGTATTTGGTATTAAGGGTTTGGAGGACTACAAAAAGCTGTCTGCAGACTTTTAGTTTAGATGAAAACATGGAAAACACAGATGGGAATTAAAAGACTTGCATTGTATTAGTAGCTTTGCCAGTGCTGTAATGTGTAACTGCTGGCAAGTCATTCAATTTCTGCAGTTTTTTCATCAGAAAATGAGGACATTGATATTTACCAAACATTGTAAAATCTGTGGCTAAAACAATTGATAGAATGGTTGTATATAATCAGTAGAATACAAAATGGCAGCTTACCACTATAAAAAGGTCTTCCTTCTGTTAAACAGTCCACATTTTTGCCACTGGCATCATTAAAAACATCGTTCAATTTCTGGAACATTTGAGGACTGTATCGTTGTCTTTTACTATGTCATATTTAATCTGCAGATATTGTGAACCGCAGAAAGGAAAAACTATTCAAAGGGAGTAATTCAATTGTACAGCAATCCTTTGTAGATGTTTCAACATTTCCTGGAAGGCCTTCCAAAAAATTAGGACTGTGCTGAAATTGACAGAATGGAAAATGAATGTGTTCTTAGTGTCCTACTCAAATGTAGCCATTTCTTTGTATAAGAGGAAAAATTCCCAGTGGAGGCCTTAAAAGAAATAACTTAATTTCCATGGTTTAGGAGAGAACTAATATGGCCTTTCATCAATAGTCAATAGTAAGTCTGCTAAAACTGGGAAAGAAGTATGTTCCCTTCTTCATGGTCTTTTGGGGTCCATTGTATTGCAAACAATGTACCATGACAAATGACATGGAGAGCAATTTTCCGGAAAAATATGTAACTAGAATAGAAGTGGCAGATTTAATTAACATAACGTGCATTGTAGCAGTAAGATGTTTCAGAATTGGGAACTCCTTGCAGGTTTATTAGCCTGAGATGACTTGAAGCAAAGGAATGTTACTTGACCAACGTTTTGAAGTGAATTTCATGACAGGGGAACAAAAAGTTGGATGTTTCTTCTGTGTTCTCTGACTCCATCCTTTTAGGAAGCCTTTAGGAAGTCTCTCCCATCTGCAAGAGAGAAAGATATCTTTCTGTTCCTAAACTGTTTGTTTTCTTGAAAAAGCCATATGCTGTACAGGTGCTAAAAATATTTTTGTTTTCTTCCTTCTGTCCCTCATCAATGAAATCAGTTGTACATATTATGTATTCTTATCATGCTCATCACTAGAGTTTCCAGCTATAGTACATAATGATTGCATTGAATTGTCCACAGTAGACTCTGTAATGGACTCCATACCATACTCTCATGAGGCTTTGGTTCTGTGTACAGAAGATGATGGCAATAAGAAAAGGAATCTAGAGAATCAGTAGAGGAAACTGAAGTAAGGGAGAGAAAAAAGAGAAAAGAGAAGCCAGTAATTCAGATCAGAGAATTTGGGGTATATTCTGATTCTTAGATAACTTCTCTCCTCTCTGAACTGATATTTTGCTGTTGATTTAAGGGTTCTGACCAGACATAGGTTAAGACATCTGAAGGAAATGACCTATATTGCCTGGACGAAGATGAGACATATACCTGAAGAATTTGAAAAGCACTCTCTGGTGCTACAAACCTTTTGAATATTTCAGTGAACATAAACCAACTGCCAGATATACCACAGTGATTATAAGTGTTGTAAATATGTATTTATAACAAGTCCTGTAGCTGGATTTGAAATGATTAGAATTTTTCTTTCCTCAACTAAACACTCACAAGTGTTTTTTTCCACATAATAGATCTTACTTTGCAACCATTATATTGTATGAAAAGCTGTTATGCATTTTAACAATTGTAAATGAGATTTTAAATATAGATTTATAAACCTGCATAATTGTTTGTGCAATTTTTAAACTGCTCCTTATGCTATGCCAGTCAGTGCTCAGGACTTCGGATTATGGCAGGAGGAGAGGCTGAGTAAGTAGAGAATACTTACTGGATTTATATCTTGGCCTCTTGTGGGCTAAGATCGAGTGAAGTATCCTTACTTGATGCCTACATAATTTAGCATTTCATTAATATAAGAGTAGGGGTTGTTTTTTGTTTTTGGGGGTTTTTTGCACATTGAATTGAAATTTTAGGCCAGACACTTGTGATCTATTTGCTATAGTGGTAACAATACCAGAGAAAGTATGTGAAACCTCATTATGGACAGTTATGCCCATAAGGAGAATTTCACCCTACAACCAGTCAGCAGGTACTTTAAGGATGCAAGTGAGTACTCCCATTCACTCTAATGGGATACCTTACACTATGAGTGATAAACCTGTGCTTAAGGGTTGTGTTGTATAGGAGCTAGAGTGTTCAGATCTGGAAAGATTGAGTTCTAGACTCTTGGCCTTTGTGGGCGCTTGTACACATGACACCATTACCATGTACATGTGATGTAAATATCACTTTGTGTTGCTGAAAGGCATCACACTGTACACGTGCAATAATTTTGGGGGGTTTAAGTGTTTAATAAGTTTGCATCATTGCAGACTAAACTATTTCCCAAGATAGTTTAGTTTACAATATTGCAAATTTTAACAATGCAGCTGTCAGTGTGCTCCACAGCTGCGGGAGAGGCAGGCGGGCGACGCCAGCAAAAAAAAAAGGATCAGGCCCTTCACTGCTCCTACCTTCAGCAGGCTCCTGTGGCCAACAGGGGCCACCCAGAAACAGACTGGCTTGCTCCTGAGGCAGCACAGGAAAGTGGCAGAAGGGCAGCTGGGTTTGCTGGCAGCTGGAGAAGGTGGCAGGGACAGTGTATGGGGTATTGCAAGCCTGAGTGGGCTGCTAGCTTGCTGGGTGCTGCCCCAGTTCAGAGGCACCTGATCCAACACGTCCCTGAGCCTACCCAGGCTTCCAGTGCCCCATGCACCATCCCTGCTGTCTTCTCCAGTCGCCAGCACACCTGGCTGACCTCCTGCCACCTTTCCATGCTGCCCCAGGGGCAAGCTGGATGTGTTAGCAGCTGGAGAAGGTGGCGGGGATGGTGCACAGAGCACTGGAAGCGGACTCGGAGAAGTGTTGGATTGGTTGCCTCTGAGTTGGGGCAGCACCCAGCAAGCTAGCAGCCCGCCTGGGCAGCTCTGCACCCTGTGCACCATCCCCACTGCCTTCTTTTGATGCTAGCAAATCCAGCCACCCTCGTGCCACCTCCCTGCATGGCCCCAGGGGCAAGCAAGTCTATTCTTGGGCAGCCCCAACCATCCTGCTGGCCACAGGAGCCTGCTGAAGGCAAAAGCAGTGAGGGGCCCAATCCTTTTCTTTTGTTGCTTTTTTGAAGGAGCCTGCCCACCTCTCCCACAGTTGGGGAGGGGGCGGTGAGCTGCTAGTGGGCTGAGCATCCCCTGAGCTGCAGGGTGCCTTAGTCCTTCTCTCCACAGTGGCATCACACCCTGGGGCCATCTAAGCAGGCTGCTAGTGGGCCGGCTGCTGCCCCAGCTTGGGGTTGGGGAAAAGTTGGATCTAGCAGCCTGTCCAGGTGGCCTCAGAGGGCACCACCACCACAGAGGGAAGAACCGGGAGCCCCTGCAGCTCAGGGGCTGCTCAGCCACCCAGCAGCTCACCCTTTGGCCATGGGCAGGCCCCTTGCTGTAATGTGACAGAAAAATTGAAACACTTTAGTCCTCAGGGTTTTATAATATGCCCCACCATTTAAATTTAGGGGGCATAGACTATAATAAAACCTTGAAGACTAAATCCCTGGTATGTGTACAAGTGCCCAGTGATACCATGATACTTCAGTGTTTTGTCATAATTTCCATATTTCAATCTTTTTTTATAAGGAAGTTGCTGTCTGTTGCTAGAGTATTACAACCCTGGGTATGTTGTCTAATATTTGGTTGGAGAGAGTATTACTGGTGATTTTAACGTATCCTTAATGAAATCCTATATCTAATTTACAGCCTTACTTTATTTTTCATAAGACCCCAATAAAGTCACTAGTAGCATGAAACTAGTAGTATGAAATTAGAATGGCATCATTATGGATTTAGCAGGGGACTGTTTAGGGATTTACAGTAGTATAAGTGTTCTGTGGAACTAAGCATGCTGCTAGAAGTCATCAGTCTTTTAAAAAATGACTCGGCTGATAAATAATTACTGGTTATTTGCTTATTGCTAGTTGTAGGCCTCTGGTAATAGCCTATTGGAATTAAAAAGTGTCTCAGTCCAACTCAGTGGACACGTTTACATGTGAATTAATGTACCATAATTATAGTGCATTAAGTTTAGTACCTGTACTAACAGGTACTAACTTAATGTGCAGTAATCAGTGCTACTGTGCAGTATCACTGGCACACATCTTTTAAGTGATGCTAATGCACAGCAGATTAATTCTGCTGCACATTAGCACATTAGCATGGATTTTACTGTGATGTGCTAATGAGCAGCAGAATTAGTCTACTGCACTTTTAGAGTCTTGTGTAGACACGCCCAGTATATATAACTTGAGACCGTCATTCTTATTGTGGCAAAATTGTCATGTGTGTATAAAGGAAACAATTACATTAAAATTTAAAAGAAATTTGCTATATTTGCCTTCTGTTCTTGAAGGTGACACATAAATGAACCTCAGCAGATGTGGTAAGGAAGAAGAAATGGAAAAGAGGATTGTTAAAAAAGAACAATATTTAGTTCCAGTATTAAATTCTTCATGGACTTAAAGCCAGTGGAAAAAAACGATTCAGTAGCATCAGTGGTTGCTAGATCAGGTTCTCCTTGTGGATGTGTAATAGTGCAGTTGCACAGTTACAATACCATGCTTCCTGGAAGAGAGTAGTAAAAAAATGTGTAGGGGGGGAAAAGTGCTTCCTTATTTTAAGGTGATTAAGTATTTTCAGGTTTAGGGCATAAGTGATGAGGGGTCTAAACTCTACCATCACTGAACACTGGGCTTGATTTTCCTCATACTTACAAATGTTGTAAATCATAAATCACTTCATAGGAATCTATGGTGGTATGCTGGTGTCAACTCTAGAGAATGAGGCCTTTTTGCTGGTCTCCCTATTGGTTTTAAGTAACTGCTACTCTGTAAATGTTGAAGGGAGGAAGATGGAGGGCAATGACTGCATGCAGTACATATTTCCAATATTTGAAGCCGTTAATACATGTCTGGGCAACTTGAAATATTTTTATGCAATTTGGGGAGAGTGCCCAGTAGCATCAAGAAACATTTTTATATAATGTTTATACTTTGATATTTAAAGTCGCCCTGCCTTTTCATGTTAGAATGTTAAGAGCATCACCTGAAGTGGATTCATGTTAATTTAAAGTATTTAAAATTCTAATAAATCTCCTCCTACAGTATGTCACAATGTATATCTGTTGAATTTCAAAGTGATCATGTAGTTTAATGTATCTGATAGGTTTGCAAAACTGTAAAGCAAACATCGTGACATTGATTATATGGCTTGTTTTCAAGCATTTATACAGTTTTGGCAAAAAAATATTGTATTAATATAATTTTGTAAGAGTAGGATTATGATGAGGATGTTTGTAAAGACATTATTTATTCCCTTATAAACTTAATATTTATTATCTTTACAATGAAAAAGTGGTTGCCTGATTATTTGTTACCCATAGCCTACAACACCTTTTTTATATTGTAAAAAAGAACCACCACACCTTCCAGTCAATGATTGATTCTATTTTCAACCCAAGATGCTGGAGAAATACTAACACATTCTGTAATGGGATTTATGTATCCATCCATAGAAAAAGGAGAAGATAGTGTGTTCCACTGGTTAGGACTCTGGATTGGAAGTTGGGAGCTTGGGTTCATAGTCCTTTGTTCTGTGATTAGCAGGGATCCTGTTTTCTCTGATGAATAAAAATCCCGAATTTCTGGATAGAAAAAGGTAACACAAAATCCACATTTTTCCATTATTAAAATGAAGCACCACTAATATATAGGTATATATAGTGTTGATCCATTTTAATCATGGAAAATATGGATTTTGGGTTACTTTTTTAAATATAAAAATTGGGGATTTTTTTAAATCTGAGAAAACCAGGATCCCTGGTGATTAGGCTGTTAGGTTCCCTTGGACCAAGTCATGCCACTGTTGCATGTCTTAGTTTCCCCACTTGTGATTTGAAGCTGGGCATGAAAAGTCTCTCATAGACATGATCTAGAGCTTTGCATACTCCTGTTAGTTTCAGTGGCCTTGGATCAGGTCCTATAATTGATGCATATTCTTGTCCTTTGTAAAGAAGGAAAAAGACCTACCGTATCTCAAAGGGAATGTCTGAATTAGAAGCCTTGAAGGCCACAGCTGACAGCTGTGGCTTGTTTAAGAGAGCAAATTTTTGGAAGGAAGCAGTGAGGTAGTTCAGGGACCCTTGATGTTACTCCCTACCTGAAGTAGGAGGATTTCTGCCTGTAGCAGCTGGATGGCAGAGAAGGTAGGAGACAGCTCTGGAGCAGAAATAGAGGGGTTGCTTGCTTGCACCTTGAGGGTCTAGAATAACTGTCATGCTTTGCTGTGTACATCCCATTGACTTTATTTGGGTTGCCTCAATATTAGAAGACTGTATCTATAGTGTAGATATTTAGATCCTGTCCTCCCCCTCCCCACACCTTTCCCCGCTCCCACAAGGACCCTGTCTCATTCAGTCAGTACACAGCCCTCATCCAAAATAAAAGACTTAACTTTTCTCCTGAGCACCTAGAATCTGAGGGTTTTACAAACATTAATGCAGTGAAGGAACTGAGGTAAAGGGTATTGAAGAATGGTCTAATTTTGTGTGCCCCTCTTGAGAGTACTTGGCACTTGTACTTCACTTGTTATGTTCAAAGCTCTGCTCCTATTGACTTCACTTGCAGCTGTGAGTGTTCAGACCTTCAGTGAATCAGTCCCCAAGTGTCTCAGGTCAGGCACTCAGAAAATGAAGAACTGTCTAAGAATAACTGCCTGTGAAAATTGTTGGCCCAAATGACTTCCTACATATACATAGCAACTCTAGTTAAGGGGCATGGATAGTATCTAACTCTCCAGGATGGCACTCAGCTTCTCTAACCACACAATTGTCCTCTTGTCTTCCTCAGCACCTTCCAACTTCTCCAGTACATGAACCAGGGGCCATACACACAAGTAGTCCCATTCAGGGTATAGCCTGGCTTCTTCACTGAGTGCATTTATCCTGTGCATACGATTAAGGATTGGTTTTGGAAGTTAGGAAGCAAGAAAGGAAAGTTGACAAGGAAAGCTAATATGAGTAGTGGGGCTTGGAAAATTGCAAAACGACACATTTGAGTCCTTATCTATTGTCATATACTGCTTCAGCTCTGTTGTCTTATGTTACACAGTTAAGCTGCAGAACTGGGTAGAAGCCTGGATTTGCCTCTTATTCGTGAGCCGTGTTTTCGTGCCAAATTGGGTTCCTCCTGAAAGCTGACCCTTTTCTCCAGTCAATACTTCTGAAAATCAGGCCAAACACTTATAATAGCTGCTACTGTCCTGCTCCAGCTGTATTATAGAAATAGGTTTGGGTATTTGACCAGTCAAATAAAGACTGGTCAACCGACCAATCAAATATCAGTAAAAAATTGTAAAAAACTGCCAATAGGTCAAAATCATACCAAGAAAACCACAAATTTTCCATTAAGAAATATGTCAAAAATAATAAAAATCATATCTCTGTCAAGAAAACTATAAAAAAGTAGGGGTTGGGGGTTTTTTTGGTTTTGTTTTTGTAAAATTGCTATAATCTTTGACCCATCAAAAATTATACAGTCAGTTGATCAGTCAATTGACTGGCTTGCCAACCCTATGTGGGAAACTGAATTTTGTAACATTTACTTTCCTTCAGTGTATCGAGGCTGTCTGTTCCCATTAATGTTGATATTTTTGTTATATACATGTATTTTAGATCTCTAAATTCATCATAGAAAAGGTTACATAAATATAGGTTACATAAAATGTCCAAGATGTCAAGGTAATGTGCTGTACACTGTGAAGAAGAAAACTGAATAGACCTTGATTTAAATTAATAAAAACTGGGAATCAGTATGGTGACATAATGCAAGTAATTGTACCACCCTTCATCATGTTCAGTCCCTGACTGCAACATTATATTGTCAAGTGCCCTCTTGTGAGCATTTATAAATAGCAACGCAAGGTCACAAATCAACTGAACTGCTTTGCATAAAGTTGCACAATGTGCAATTGTGTCTGCAACATCAGGATCCAGCAACAGACCTTGCAAAACATGAAACAGCAAGTTAACCTGGAAAAGAAATTATTTTGCAGAGAAGTGCTTTCCCCCGACTGTGGAAAAAAGACAGAAAACTAAATGTATTAATAAACACTAAATCAAGGGGAAGGTCCAGAACTCCAGTTAAATATGGGACATGTATGGAAAATGTAAATAAATAATGTATTCCCACCTGTTCAAGCAATGTAGCTGAAGAATGGTACAATCAACTTAGTTAAGGGAATATGGGCCTAGAAAGTCTGCCAGACTCCTAGTCAGTCAGACCTGCAATTCCTTCTATGCCCAGTCAGCTCTCCTCTAATTTAAAATTCCTTATCTCTGAGCATGTCTACACAAGATGTTTACTGCAGAGTAGACTAACTACCGTGTTTCCCCGAAAATAAGACACTGTCTTATATTTATTTTTCCTCAAGAAGACACACTATGGCTTATTTTCAGGGGATGTAAGGGCTAGCTTATTTATCAGGGATCCAGTGAGAACTGGGTCCAATCTGCACAGTGGAGCTGTGATGATCTCTCTGGGCTCAGTAGCAGACTGCTTGCTGAAGCTTTTCCCCTATCCCCTGGTGTTTGTGTGGGGTGAGAGAGACCCACAGACTGTTGCTGGTCAGTGTTGGGTGAGAGAGACCCACAGTGCTGAGTAAAACAGCAGCCACAGCTTTATTCTTCCCCCTGAGGACACACAATACCTAAAGCAGAACTTCCTGCTCCTCACTTCACTGAGGAGACTTTTACTTTCACTTTCTATTTCTCCCTCTATACCTCAGATTGCAGCACGCATAGAAGGACTGGGACCTGACAGGGGGAGCCGACCTTGTTGATGGGGCTGCCCGCACCTCTCCGGTCACCTCCGAGATAGCAGCTGTCACGATGGGGCAAATGAGAAGGGCTGCCCGTCTTATTTACCGCTTTGCGCCGGTACGCTTAGCCACGCCTATCACTATGTCTTATTTTCGGGGTATGGCTTATATTGCGCAAATATGTACTTACGCAGGTAGAAATCCTGCTACGGCTTATTTTATGGGTATGTTTTATTTTCGGGGAAACACGGTAGCTCCAAAGTAAACATCTCGCATCTACAAGTGCACTGCTATTACCCTGCAGGAAACTAATAAACTCCACAGCAGAGTAGTAGTTGTAAATACAAGGACTATCCTACTACAGTTATTTACAGCACAGCAACACACCTGACATGGGTGTAAATTGCACCCAGTCAGCCCAGCCAGCAGGGCCCACATGCCTGCCTGGCCACTTGGCTCAGCAGCTGCAGGAGCCTCATGGCCCAGCTAGCTCCTCTGCCGCCTGACACACTGACCCACTGCCAGGGCCTAACCCCCATGCTTTCTGCCAGCCCAGGGCTGGGACCTGGAGCTCCCCCTGGCTGCTGCATGGGGGCAGAGCAGGGCAGGAGCAGCCCTGGCTCAGTTTACTTCTCCCAGGCACAAATTGTTCTGCACTTTATTCAGTTGCTTTAATTGTACATGTAGATGTCCCCACCCCGCTTTAATTATTAGTACATGTACTCTGTAGCACAAGTGGGTGGGACTCCTTGTGACCTTTGTTGCATACTTGTCCTATGTGTAGGGATAAGAATAGCCAAAGCTTCAATCTGGGGGAAAAAACCCCCAAAAAACCAAACCTAAATGTACTTGCTACAACCTCACTAGCACTAACTTTGCTGTCCTCAGGTTTCCAAAGAGCCCTCTGGGAGCTGAAAGAGCAATATAGGGAGAGGGACAGGAGAGGCAGAACCACAGCAAGGGCTCCTGGAGTCCTCCTTACTACACAACTCAGCTGGGAAATAAGAGGAAAGCTAATGCAGGCTTAAATTGCTTTAACTTGCCTCTGGAAACCACAATGGCACAATATCAAGCAGTAGCCCAGGTTGGTAGTCATCAGGGAAGCCGATGGCTGCTATTGCCAAGAAGCTATGGGAGGAATGAGGAGACAAAGACTCTCTCCAAGATTCTTGGCCACTAGCGGGCTCATTGAGATCCATGATATCTGAGGGTTAAAAACTGCTCTTTCATGGAGACAAACTCCTACCTGTGATGGAAGAAATGAACAAGAAAATGAAAGAGATAGGAACTTAGTGAAGGTTCCTGGCCTGTCTGCAACTGGGGACAGTATCTCCATATAAATACATCAGCTTGGCAAATGTTCTGTACAGTAGGCAACCTCAGACTGTTTTGCTTTGATATCAAGGGTGTGGGTGTATGTGCACATCTTTCTGGGATGCAGCTGGGAGGTGCCCTTTGGTATACCAGGAGTAGATCAGAGTTTGTCACCATTTCTTCTCTTTGATTCTTATTAGCAAGATAAGAATGGGACTGCAACTTTGAAAGATTATTTATATTCCCCAGTTTCCAAAGGTGGATATGACTAGATGTGTAAGCTGTCATTAAGTGCTACCCTGAGCCATAGCCAAGAAAACACTGTGAGGAAAGGCAGTGAGTCAGACAGTTAATGGGACTTTAATGACACTTTTAGTGTAGTTTTAACTTCCGCTGATATTTTTTCGATGGCTCCATGTTTTGAAAAAATGAGAGTTTCTCTAACTAAACTGAACATGGAATTTAAATGAGGATTTATTGCTGGTGAAAGGACCCAGACTGACCATCTTGGAAATTCTCCAATCCCAAGGCAGCAGAACAAGTATTTTCATGTACTCTTTTACCACTGGGACTTAACCTGATCTGCAGCCACCACTTTAATATTAGAGTGGGTTCATTGGCCATGGTCTGTTGGGTAGCTGGCCTCCCTATAGATCTTGCCAACAGAACTGCTAGATATGATCGAAACCTTCTTTGATGTGCCAGCTTCACTGAGAATTGGGTTGAAGCAATTATATTCATTTAAGTTGTTCATGAGCCTGATATTACCATGGCACCAATTTTATGTTGGAGCAACTCCAGTGAAATGTAAAGAGTTGTGGTGATGTAAGAGTATAAAGAGAGAGGCTCCAGTAATTTTAAACACACTCTGCATATTAAGTTTTTGGTAATAATATAGAATTAAGAATTATCTTAACTATGGCAACAAAATCCAAATATTCCTGTTGAGTTGCTGCCATTTCCACTACTTGTGTGATAGATGAGTATTTGACTTCAAGGACTAGGCCAATGAGCTATGCAGAGAAGAGCTATCTGGGAAGTGATGAGAACAGGAGCACAAATACGGTGCATGGAGATCCTGCCCCGCTCCTTCCTTTAGACAGAAATCTTGAATATGGGCCTGTATGCTAACAAACCCCATGCACCTTAAAGTTACAGTGTGCTAACACAGTCATGACATGTTTAGTAACCCTTTGCATATTATTTATAATAATTTGAGAGCCTCTGAATTCACAATAGTAATTATTCTTTCGTGATCATGTCTGCAAAGCACTGTCACCTGCATGCATGTCATACAAAGGCTATCTGACTTGAATGTATGAATTGCATTTCCATGCATAAATGTAGGGTGCATCCAAGTGGGTATACAAACAAAATTTCACATACAAACTTGAATGGCTTTAAGGATTTGATTCAGGCTTTGCTTTTTAAAAAAGTAACCTTGTTTAAACTTTGTGCATGTGTATGAGGAGTATGGCTACATCTGGACTTTTTCTATTACATCTGCATAGGGATACACACAATGACCTGCCAATTGGATTGAGAAGTCTCACATCTGCAGTAGATTTGTATTGAGAAACCTGAAGGATTTGAAATACTGGACTGATTAGATTATTTCTGAAAATGAATGGTGCTGTTTGATGTTATAAGTCATATCTAGATTGGCCAGATATGGAGAAAGGTATCAGCTGCCCTGGTTAAGTCAAAACTAAGCTCCAGTTTTAGTGCAGGAGGTGACTAATCTATGAAAGCCTTGAAGCTTAGGAAATCTGATTGGAAAACCTTTTCATAGATCCAGTGGAGATCTTGCTGGAAAGCCTTAGCCTGTAGCAGTACAAAGGGTATCTTCTTCTTGGCTCTGCAGTTGGAGACTGAAAACTGTGTTTGTATTCACCCTTCTGCTAGCATTTCTGTGGCACGTAGGGAAAGTGTGTCTGAGGTGAAGGTAAAGGATATGAGCTACCTTGCTAAAGTGTGGCCAAAGGGTCAAATTCTTTGCTGGTATAAATGGATAAAGCTACACTGTTGTCACTGTAGCTGCAGCCACTTAGAGCAGCAGAAAACAAAAGTCTCTCCTTCAATTTTTCCAAGAACACTTTGGAGGGCAAAGCTCTTTATGGTGAGACTGTTCTGAATCTGATTGAAAATGAACATGTGTCCAATAGCCTTTTGCAATTGCTGGCCAGTTTGGCTCTGTTGTTCAAATTATGTTCTCATCAGGGAATGGAACAGCACACTGACTCCTGCTGAGTGGACCACAGCATCATTGAGGCAATAATCAATAATACTCTTATTTCATTTCACTGGCAACTTGTTGCTGCAAAAGCCATGACTAATCTCTTTGAACTTTCAATAGATGAAAGGTTCAAAATAAAACCAGCCATGTACCATATCATTTTAATTTGTGGGTGCATTATGACAGTTAAAGTTTTTTAAAAACGTAATTGGAACATCTGCCACAAGTGTATTGAATCTAATCACAAGATGGGATCCACAGCAATAAAACACATGAGGAATTCCAGAGCAGACAAGAATCAGCTGCAGTCATAAGGCATAATAACTTGGGACATTTTCTATGCTTTCTTAAACATTCCTTTTTTTTTTTGGCTTGTGTGTGGAGAAAGCAGTAGAGTGGTATCTTTGGCCTAGATATTCAAATAGGAACTAGTTTTGCCAGCCAATGTTAACATCAATTATTTCCTGTTGTGTCCTCAGCAAAGGTGAAATTTTGGCTTTTAAAAGAGCCTTGCTTCCCAAGGAGAATGCTGTTTGGTTAAAGTCAAAGCAACATTAGGAGAGTATCTGATTGTGACTTCAGTGCCTCTCAAAGGAAGTTTGTTATGGGGTTGTTTTGCAGCTGTGACATATGCAAGAGTGGCAGAAGTGTTTTTCTTGTGGACACTTTTTACTGTTTATTCCATGGCTGTCTGTGATGGGATGGAGCTCTAGGTGAGTGCTCCCATGTCCCAAACTATTGTCTGCTAACAGCGTGCATTCAAAAAGAGGTTTACAGTTGCCACTAATGCTGCAAGATGCTACTTGGTACCACAGTTCCTGTTATTTTCCTGCCAATACTTACACACAGAGGAACCAGCTATTAGAACAGAAACTGGGACTACAGCCAAGTAAGCCTGCAGCACCATCAGCAGTGAGGTGATAAAGGAAATGGTTTATTGTTAACTTAGTTGTCTTAAAACCTGCCCTGCCTGCATAGACTTAGAAGGATGGAGTATTTTTAGCCTTTCTAAACCAGATTTTTCTATTATGGTAGATGCCTCCAGATGCAGTTAAATGCTGGGCTGGATTTTCCTCAGGTATTTATTTTCCACTGAAATCTGAATATCTTTGCAGGAATGTGAGAGTGGATTCCTGCAATAGAACAGATGAACCCTAAAAGGGACCTGCCTGGCACTACTCCAAAGATGCTAGCATACAAAGATTAAACTGTCTACAGTTGAAAATTTAAGTTAAATATATCAGACCTGCAAAAAACTTTAATGGCAGCCTAGACACCCTCTCACTCCTTTTTCTTCCTCTCCCCTTTAAAACCTCACATTGACCATTTGATTTAGTATTTTGTAGAGGTGTCTCCTTAAACAAAGGACGTCATATACTGGTACTTAGAATTTCAAGTCCCCTACTTTATGCACTGCAAATGCTGTAAATGCTTATGCTCGTACCTGACTTGATGACTATTAACAGCCTTACAGAAATAACAGGGAGAACGTTCACAGTGGGAAAAGTCTAATTGCCGGGTGCCTTGGGAACATGATATGCAAGGTAAAATATTCATTGTCTACTACTATAAGCTTCTAAGAATGTAGCCATTTGTTATGCTGGTGGGTAGCAGCTTCCAGCTAATGTTAGTCTATGAAAAATGGATGACAGCTGAAACTTATTGGTATGCCATTCACTTCTCATAGGCTAAATGAAGAGATTATATACCCTTTTATGAGTGCTTTTGGGAACAAACAGACACCGCTACCCAAGGCCTGGACCAAATAGGCAAAGCCTGAGTAGATAAGCTATATGGTGTGGTGTGTTTCTCTAGGTGCTTTTAAATACAAGGGTCAGGGCATTGATTTAGCCCGCTGAGCACATGTGAATGGAACCAAGACCTGAAGACACTCACTGTGAGTCTAGCCTTGAAAGGGACCAGAAATTGAGCTCCTGCATTCAAGGAGATAAGACTCTGTATGGCCTACAGAAATAAAGACAACATCTTTCTTTTTTTTTTTCTTCTTTTTTTTAAGGACTGTGTTTATGGATAGTTTCTGTTAAGACTGGAAATTTAAAAGCTGCATGTATTTTGCTCAGGCCAGGAGAATCAACACTGAAAAAAGCAAGTGACATTTATGGAGCAGTTCCTCAGCTGGTGTAAATCAGCCTAACCCCTATGCTAGTGCATCTCCAGTGAAATGAAGCGGGTGGTATCAACTTATGCTAGCTGAGGAGATCATTTTGTTGTTTGTATAACTAAGACTATCTAAACATTGTCTATGAGTATAGCTTTCTGATGCACTTGAACTTGCTAGAATGAAGTCTGTCTCTGGAGGATGATATCATGATCAGGAAGTTCATCATGATCATGTTCTCTCCTGCAACTTTTGCAGAATTTCCTGTTGCAGAACCTACCTCCCAGGTACCTTCTTACGGGATTTTTCATTTGGGTATTCCTGAAGCTGTGCCAAAATAACTTTTATGACCACCTTTCTTATCTATTGAAACTGGTTGGCTGTGAATCAGTCTGTGAGGACTGAGATGAATAACTAGAGATAGCTAGCTCATTGATACCTGTAGTAACACCTTAGGTTGTCAATAAATACTTTTCCTTTTTAGCTACGTCTGTATATCCTGTAGTGTTCAAAAGCTTTAGGTTCCTGTCCATATGGACCTATCAATGTGGCAATTTGATACAGTTAGACATGACTGATGACTTGTTTTTTTTTTCTTTAAATAATCATAAAAATGAAAATTTAAGAAGAGGTGGAAAGAGAAAAGAGCTACTGGACCCAGTCCTCAGCTGGTATAAAAGAGAAAGCTTAATAATTTTTTTTGCCCTCTGCTAAGGATGCACTGACTTTTTTTCTCAGCGAATGATCTGCTGATAAAATCCCACTCGAGATGCAGTTGCTCCTTGACTGCAAAATACCAAAGACTATATTAAAGCAAGATTTGTGAAGTGAGGTGATATCTTTTGTAGATCTATTTGTATAGTTGGGAGAGATGCTGGATAGGTTTATGGGCATCCAGGATAATACAGATAGCATGTGTTAAACTTTGTATTTCAAGAAGTGGTTAATGGAGCTTTGGTCTCCTGGACCACACTGGATCCTACAGCAGATGCAAGAGTCCTGATAGTGTACACGTGAGGAGACTCTGCCTCACTTTTTATCAGATCCAAAACCCAGGCCCTAAAATGAGATTCAAATCCAAACACTTTCCTCTGTTTTTCTACATCAAAACACAAAACCCGGATTCTTCTTCTGGCCCAGTACAATATGTTTAAGTTCACACCTCAAGTCTATTTATCTTTCTAGACGTTGGGTTAATTTCATGTATTTTTTTTTTTTGTACTTCAGTCGTTCCTAGAAGCCCTGGTCATGCACAAGGGTTGCCTTGTGCTAGGCTTTGCACAGACAAGAACAATGACTGTTCTTTCCCAAACTGCTCACAAAAAAAACAGAAAGTGGGAGGGCATAAATTCATTCTTTTTATGGCAAAACTGTCATGTATACGGGGGGAAACAAAAGACTTTAAAAGCAATTTGATATATTTGCCTTTTTATCCATGAAGGTGATGCATAAATGGAACCTCAGTAAATGTGATAAGGAAGAAGAAAGAGTGGAAAAGAGGATTTTTAAAAAAAATAGCTGATGTTTAGTCCCAATATTAAACCTGAACCACCATCCACTGAAGCCAGTTGAAACAGCCAATTCAACAGCATCAGCAGTTGCTGGATCACGTTCTTGTGGATGTGCGGTAGTGCTGTGCACAGTTGCAATGCCTGGAAGAGATGAAGCAAGAAAATACAAAGAGGCGGAGTACCTCCTTACTGTAAGGTGATTGTTTGTAGGTTTAGGGCCTAAGGCCGGAGGGGTCAAAATAGCTGCATGTTAATCTTGCCGTTCATCTAACTCATCCAAAGGATGTTCATGGGTGTTTTTGCTCCTACTGAACAAAAGCAAACTTCAGCAGAAGGCATCCAGCGGTGGTCAACAAACGAGGCTTTCTGTCTTCGGGCGGGGCCGGAGGGCGGCCGACGGCTCTCCCGCCTGGGGCCGAGCTCCTCCCCGCGGCCGGCGGGCTCAGCGCGAGTGCTGCAGGGCGAAGGCGCACTTCTTGTAGGCGGCGTAGAGCAGCAGGATGGCGCGCAGCATCTGGCGGCACATGGCCACGGCCAGGCGCACCTGCGGCTCCCGCAGCCCGCGCGGCCAGCGCTGCCCGGGACTGATGACCTGGCAGAAGGCGGAGCGCTGCGACACGCGGAACGAGCCCGTCCAGCGCGGCGGCTGCGCCGTCACCACCCGCCCGAAGACCGAGTCCAGGCCGCTGAGCCGCACCGCCTCCGGCTTGCGCGGCGCCGCCGGCTCCTCCGCTCCGCGTTGCCGCACCGGCGCCGGCCCCGGCGCGCACAGCGCCGCCTCCAGCTCCGGCCGCAGCGCCCGCGCGGGGCCGGCCCGGGGGGTGGCGCCCCGCAGCCACTGCAGCGCCTCGTCCAGCGGCGACCACGGCCCCCACAGCTGGTACGGCCCCGCCATGGCCGCCGGCCGCATCTTTCCAGCGCCGCCGCCGCCTGGCAACCCATTGTGACGCCGCCGCCGCGTGCGGGGCCCGGGCCCGGCCGCGCTGCGCTGCCCGCGGGGGACTGCGCGCCTGCGGGAGCGTGTGCCTGGGAGTGGGGGCATAAGTATGGGGGTATATATGTGTGTGTGTACCGGGGGGCACGTGGCCCCCCAGCGACCAGGCAGCGGGGGTGGGGAGCCCCCCGTGGCTAATCCCGCCTTCCGACACTCCCGCTCCCCTCACAAGCGGGCACTGGCCTCCTGCCCCCCTGCCCCTCACCTAAACTGAGAGTGCAGCCAGTCGGGGGGGCACCGGCGCTCTCAGAGGGGGTGGATGCGCACCGCTGTGCACCACCCTAAGCATCCCCGCTGGGGTATGTATTCTCACACACCCTTATATATGGGCAGTCCTCAGATTTAGGATACAATGGTCCCTGAAAACTGCATCTGAAGGCGAAACCTTGTAACGCGGAACCAATTTTCACATAGGAACAACGTTATCCATGCAGGGTTGGTTCCTGAACCAAGGCCCAATACCCTATCTTCACCAAAAATAACCCAGTATTTTGTACTCAGTCAGTTGCAGATGAGGAATATAGCTCCATTAATGTATTTATATTGTAAATAGCAATCATACTGATTTGGAAGGACTTCTATGAGGTGACTTTGCTGGACTTTTTGAAGGGGTCTTGGCTGGAGCCTCCTCCGTAGTCTTGGCTGCAGGTTTTTCTGGAGTCTTGTCGCTTTCTTAAAGAAAGTGTCCAAGGAAGTTTGGACAGATGTTCTCCAGGGAGATGGGCAATGCAGCAAACTTGTTCGCTGGCATGACATGGCATCAAATCAAGTGTCCTAAAGTTGAAACTAATGTCAGAAAGTCAAAATTGGTGCCAATTTATAAACATCCTAAGTGCCATTTGTTGTAACTGGAAACATCTTAAGTCGAGGACTGCCTGTATATACAAACACACAAACCCCCTATACACATATAAATACATACAGGCAATCTCTGCTTTATGCTGTTTTGCTTTGTGCTATTTTGCTATAACGCTCCTTTTAAATTGATACCTGATTTCACTTAGTGCTCAGCAAGTTTCACTATAGCGCTTGCAGTCGCCATCTTGGATTGTCAAATACTTTCAGTTTTGCTTAACGCTCGTTTTGCTTAATGCTTGTTTTTTCAGGAACCAATTAAGAGCGCTAAGCAGGGGTTGCCTGTACACCTCCCATATATAGATACACATATAAACACCCCCTACAAACACACTAGAATTGCAGAAAAAGGTTTCTTTGATTGATGGAATGAAGAGTTCAGAAGGAATGAGGTATATTATAAGGAGCCATGAAGTTGTGACTCCCTCAGCACTGCCACTGTCTGTGCTGCCACTATCTGTGTGTGTGTGTGTGTGTGTGTGTGTGTGTGTGTGTGTGTATGTGTATCTATTGATCAATTGATAGCTATAGATGTGTGCATGTGTGTATCTATGCACACACGTATGTATATATGCATGTATAGAGAAACACACACACACACACACACTTCATTTAGTCTTAAGATGCAACTCTACCCTGCCTTCTACTTGACTTCAAACACACGGCTAATTATATCTCTGCTCAAAGCACAACTTTGTCCAGGCCAGCACACTATAATGTTCCTTGTCTGGGAAACTGCTGGGCTATTCCCAGCTCAGTTTGAGAAACAGCAATAGAGAAATGTAATATACTCTGCACTAGCTCAGATGTTGGTGCCCCCCCCCCTTTATAATTTTGCCTAAAATTGCCCATGTTACTGGATGTGCAAGAAGCAATCTTTCACAAAACATGCCTGCTTCCCCTTTTCTCCTTTAGATCCTTTTCACAAGGCTAGTCAGGTACAGATCTGTAGATCCGTAGTTATGCTACCACATGTTGTTACTGGATCAATGCCCCTTTGGGTGGGATTGGAGCTCTGCTTCCGAACTCCCCAAGAAACAGTCTTATTTGAAAGAGCAGGACAGACTGCCCCTAGAGCAGGGTACAAGAATTTTTTTGGTCTCCACAGGCTTTCTGGCCACCTCTGGAGATGGTACTTTGTCACACTCCTTATATGTAAGGAAGAGAGATCCTCATGGATCTAGAACTTTGCTGGGGCTGGGAAAGTGAGTGGTCGCGTGAACTGTGACAACACTACCAATGCTCTGCCTTCCCCCACTCGCCCCCACCAAATTTATGGGCCTCCACAAACTGCACACTGGACTAAGCAACTGTGTGGGTTTAGTCTGTAGCTGGGGCACTAGGTCTGACCCAGCACAAATCCCCAGAACCAGCATGCCACGTACAATTCTGCAGGCTAGCTCTGGAGCCACATGTCAGGTTGGACCAGCATGCTGAGTTTAGGACCATGTGCTTGGCTGGACCTAGGATAAGAGCACAAGAAAACTCAGAAACATCAGAGCACAAGAATATCTGAAACTCTTCAAGCCTTCCTGTATGAGTTCATAACACTGTTTGCATTCCCAAGGTGTAATTTTACCTTCCATATGGTATCAAAATGGAACCAAACAACTTGTCAGAGCAAAACTGGAATATTCCAGTGTTTTATGCACAAATGTTTGGCCTGCCTTTGCAGAATAGCATTGTAATTATTAGGAAAAGGCACAATTGAAATGACAACACTTAAATCACAATTGTATGAACAACCAAGGAAACAATAATATGGGTTTATATAAATGAATTTGGAATGTGTGTGCATGTGGATGTGTCTACAGGAGACTCTTAATGCCCGTTAAACTAATTGTACTGCGTATTGGGGCAGCTGGCAAAAACCATGCTAATGTGCAGTAGATAAGTCCAATGAGCATTAAGCTTCACAAAAAACCCCACATTCATTTGTGCTGATGTACAGTAGTGCTGATTATGGGTGCATTAAGTTTAGTGCTTGTAATTACAGGTACTAAACTTAATGCACCATAATTATGGTGTATTGATAAATGTGTAGATGTGCTGTGTGTAAATTGCTTTCCGTCCTGCCATTTTGGGTTAATTTCTGTGGAGAGACCTAGCTTTTGTGTTTGGCATATAGCTCTGCACCTATGCAGAACTATACCAGCAAAGATGATCTAAGAGCAGTCATGGGGCAAATACTTAGGGCCTCTGAAGCTATACTGCTTAAAGGCTAGTGCTGGCTCTGCGCATGAAGGGAACAGTTGATGGGGTCTTGTTTTTAGTCCTTGACTCAGCATGTTGACACTGGATTTGGACCCAGCACCTATACATTTTTTTCAGGCGGGCACAACCCTCAGACCGACCACAACACCTGCCAATCGATAATAGGTGAATTTATTAATACAGAGTAAGAACAAAAAAGCAACAATACAAACAAACACTCAAACAATTCTATATCTACCAGAGTAAGGGCTGTCATCAAAGTGAAAGTGCATCTGGTCAGGATGCAAGCTCCACTCTGAGGCTCTCTGTCTTAGGTGTCAGCAGTCTGGAGGTGGGATGCTGAGGCCCACAGCCCTCTCAAGTGGGATGCATGAAATGAGCTGCTGGTATGCCCTTGGTCCATGGTGACTTTGGGGACCCTTCCCAGGGGATAGGGATGGGGATGGGGACCCCTCTCATGAAGGAGAAGGGAGAGGGACAGCAAAGAACAGGGATAGATGAAAGGGACTCTGTTAACTTCAAGTCTCTGCTTTTGTATTCTCCTTCCCCCTTTATGACTCCTGATGACTCTTCATCCGTGGCTATCTCTGGTTAGTTGTCTCTCTTTGGTCATACATCCACATAGCCTTCTGGGCCTTCTCCGAATTTGGTCTGTTCCCCTAAAACCAGGACTTAGGCTCCCCTCTGCTCTGGTGCCTTGTAGCTGGTGTCACTTACCTTGTGTTATAGTACATACTTCCTTTGCTTCCCAAGCTGTTTCCTAGATTGTATGTCCTTGTTGTGTTAGACAACAAGTCTGCCTTGAAGGCTGACATGCCACCCCCCCATGTCCATCCGTTAGTCTTGTTGTGCTAGACATCTCGTCTACTTCCAGGGCCATGAAAAACTGTGTATACATCTCCCAAGCTCTTTAGAAATTCATTTAACCCCTGCTACCCATCTTGACCCCTTATAATATACACACACACGCCAATTCCCAAAAAACAGGCCTTTAAATACCATTTCTAAGCCAACAAGCAGAGGAGAACTATTATTTAGACTTCCACTGTAACACTGGGAAGGGTATATCAGATCCAAGTCACCACCCACCTGCTAATAAAATGCTCCTGGGCTTGGCTTATCACCATCAACTGCATGAATATATTTTAGTTCCCAGGTAATTCTATATCAACAGGTGAATTATGATGCTTATCATATCATTTATTTTCCATGGGTCAGATTCATAGTACTTAATCATGAAGTCTGCATTCAGGAAAATTCTTACCGACTTTTTACTTGACTTAAAATCTCAGTAGAATCTGATCTGGATAAAGTCCTTAGGATCTTGGTCTGGAACATATTTTGCATTATTATCAAAGGCCTTTACAGCTCTGCTTGATTTCACAGATGTCTGTGTTTGATTTCATAATTGATTAAATTCATATCACTGCATTTGTTATTGCTTTTTGTTTAATTAGGAATCTCTCCAAGTCTGTAACTTCAGATGTCATCATATGTATTCACTTCATGTCTTGATGTGGGCTCCCGTGTCACAAAGATAAATTCAGATATAAAACCCACATGGCTTTTTGTAAATTAAAATGGCAGCTGTGGGCTTCTATGAGTCCTAGTTCTGTTCCATCTCATGAGGTTTTCTTGGATCTTATCTGTCCGACCATATGCATCTTCAGACCTTTATAAGACCTTTTCAGCTAGATGAAAAGTTGTTTGTGAGGTTGCACCATTCTTGTTTAGCTCTTTAAAATTGTTTGAGTTATTTTAGTTGTTTTGACTGGGCTCAAGTTTATGTTGCTATAGGCATGTCTACATGTGCAATTAATGCACCTGAATTTTCTGTGCAAAAAATTCAGACTCATTAATGCGCTCCCAGGAGGAAATTACACCTGACAAGAGCAGCTCAGTCCAGAGCTGTTCCTGCCCTGCTCAGCCTCTCTGTGGCAGCCAGGGGGAGCTCTAGGCTCCTGCAGGTGGCAGTTCCAGGCTAACAGGCAGTGGGGGCAGCCCTGAGCTGGCAGCGGGCATAGGGCTTGCTCTTGGGGGGGGGGGGGGGGTTGGGGGAGCTGTCCCGTTTCTGGGGGCTGCTCCCTCCCAGCCATGGGAGAGCAGGGCTGGCCCACCAGGACTGGATTAACCCTTTAGTGGGCCCTAGGCAAACAAACTCTCAGGCCCCTACTTAATACTGTATATTTATATTAGTTTTTCACTCAACAATTATAATGTGTAAAATAAGCACAACGGGGCCCCTTCTTTACTTGAGGGCCCTAGGCATGTGCCTAGTTTGCTTATGTGTTAATCTGGCCCTGGCTCCTAGCCTTGTGGAGCTCAGAATCGCAGCCCAGCACTGTTGAGCCAGGCTGTGATCCTGAGCTCCGCATGGCTGTGAGCTGCCCCTGGAGCCAGGACAACTTCCCTTGCCCCTGGTGCTCAGGGCCAGCCCCACTCTTCCCATGACTGGAAGGGAGTGCCCTAGATCTGGAACAGCTCCTACCACCTCTGGAGCTTGGGGGCTTAGCCAGGCAGCAGCTGTCGTATCCCTCTGCTGCTTGGTCTGACGAGGAGCAATTTGCTCCCGGTGAGCATCTACATATGTGCTAATGAGCATTAACCAATGTGCTGTTTTTCTAGTACCTGTATGTATTGGTAATAGCAAACAGCACATTAGATACATTTTAATGTGCAGTAATTCCCATGCATGTATAGGTGGTGAAAGTTTACTGCATGTTAGATTAGTCTAATGATGCATAGTAAACCATCTTGTGTAGACGCACCCTATTTCTCCCATTTGGATTGTATGTGAGATCCTTATGCAATGTAATTAATATGATTTACTATATTTGTAACCACTTTGCCCACATCTATTCCGTTCATATTTTGATTCTTGACATTCAGACTTATATTTATATTGACATACGAATTCAGGGGCAAGCAATTATTTCTGGTGGAGAGCCGCTTACCTAGTTTTGGCAAGCTGTGGAGGGCTGCATGGGTAGCCCCGCCCCTTGACAGGTGCCCCTCCCCCTGGTCACCATGTTGGGACCAATGTCTTGGGAACAATGTCCCAGGGCCAGCACTGGTGAGGCCCAGAGCAGGGTGCAGGTTGATGGGGTCTGTGGAGCCAGGCTGGGCTGCACCAGCAGGGAGAGGGGGAGCTGGCTCAGGCTCCAGTCTCTGCCGGCTGGGACCCTGTATCCCTGCCACCCTGCATTGGGCCCTGCTGGAGCTGGCCCTCGGACACCAGTGCAGGCCCTGTGCTCCCACGCCTGCTCATTCCCAGTGTCCCCCAACCCTGTGGTACAGGTAGGGGGCAGCACAGAACCCCGACCCCCTGCTCACCGACAGGGAAGATGCTGCTGCAGAGCACAGGGAGAAGCGACCCCATGGCCTGGGCTCCCTGCTGCAGCCGCTTGCAGCCCACATGGGGCTGTCCTGAGCAGGAACAGGCAACCCCACACAGGCTGCGAGTGGCTGCAGCATGGGGCGTGGACCACAGGACGGGGGAGGGGCCGCTTTTCTCCATGCTGAGCACCAGCTTGTATCCCTCCCCTGCTTCCAGCCTGGGCACCACACTGGCTCCCAGCTCACCCGTTGGGGCTGTGTCCCCCTGCTTGCCATGCCAGGCAATGTTTGCTGCTGCTGCCCGCCCAGAGCTCATGCAGTGGGCAGCCCAGAGGCAGTGGTGGCAGCCTACCATGGTGTGAGCTCCAGGTGGGCAGCAGCAGCAAACACTGCCCAGCATGGCAAGCAGGGGGGCCGCAGCTGCTGCCGCCATGGTGCAGCCCCAATGGATGAGCCTGGAGCCGGCGTGGAGCCAGGTGACAAGCTGGTGCTGAGCACAGGAAAAGTGGCCCCTTGCCTGCCCCGTGGCCAGCGCACCACACTGCAGCCACTCACAACCCACCTGAGGCTGCCTGTGGCTGCTCAAGACAGCCCTGCGCAGGCTGCCAGCGGCTAGTGTGGGGCACTGGCCATGGGGCAGGTAAGGGGCCACTTTTCCCCATTCTTCACACCAGCTCCTTCCCTGCCCTCACTGCCCCCTTACCTGAGGTAAGGGCAGCCATGTGGTCCCAGGCCAGAAGCCCCTGCTGGGGCTTCCAGCTGCAGGGGGCGGGTCCGGGCAGGCCCTGTTGTTGCAGGAGCTCACCGAGGATTCCCTTGGGTCCTACTGCCCCATGTTCCTATCACTTTTGACAGGAACCAAAGACAGATACATTTTAATTTTCAAAATTTTTTTAGGGACCCCACAAGCTGGATAGAATGGTCTTGTGGGCCACATCTGTGGGCTTTATTTTGCCCACCCTTGTACTAATTCCTTTAATGTCTCATTAAGTTAGCATCTTGACTTTGCAACTTACAGCAAACATGTTTTGCTGGGAACTCCACTCTGTTGTAAAAGCAGATAGATAGATAGATATAGATCTTTATGATTTATCACCTAATTTCTTTTGTTAACGGTTTGCCCTTAAATCTTTCCCTCCATTCTGTTCATTTTGACTTGGCTCACTCTTAGATATGTCTTGTTTCTCAGCATTTCTTGGATTCGATTAGCAGTAACCAGCCTGTTTGATCACAGTCTCCAATTCCCCACACCCAACTTAGGATCAACCTCTGTAATACATTTCTACTGTTGCATCAAAATTAAAGGGCCAGACTTCAGAAATTTGTTTATTTACATATGCTCAACTCCATGTGCAAATGTGCAAATGCAGTGGTGATGCGTAGGGGGTGCATGGACCCCCTGGGAGTGCTGGTGCACCCCGTGACAGCCAGTGTTCCTGGGCAAGGGGGGTAGGTGAGAGTGCTGGTGCCCCCCTGAGAGTGCCGGTCAGGGAGTGGGAGTGCCAGGAGAAGCAATCCCCACAGTCTTCCCATGGCTGATTGCACCTACCTGCAAGTGCCAGCATGCCTGGAAGTGCCACTTTTGAGTTGGCATGATCGGCTGCAGGGGAACCCCCTCGTTGGCATGATTGGCTGTGGGGGGACTGCCTCCCCCAGTCATTGACTGGCTGCTGGAGGGGCAAGTGCCCCCTCTCAGTCAGGAGGCACCAGTCACCCATGTACAAATGCTGCCCCCTCTCAGTCAGGAGGCACCAGTCACCCATGTACAAATGCCTGTGTAATAGTATTTGAGCACTGGCAAATGTAGCTGGTAGAGCTTTTGCACAAGTGAACTTGCCAGTGTAAAATGGAAGCCAAGGTGTCTACTCATGGAAAATTAGTGGTAAAATGTCTGAGACTGTAAGGTTTCTAGTATGTATTTAACTTTTGCACTAAGCCACTTTAGTAAAAGGAAAATAACCTAATAGTTACACCAGTGGAGCATCATGGATATGTTTGGAAGGCAGTATAAGATAAACTTGGACCAAAAGTAGGTGTGTGAAGAAAGAAATGTGTAAAATGAGGAAGATGTTTTGTGATACAAGGGGTGATGTATAGAGCCTCAAGTTTTCAGCTAAAAGTGCTTTTACCACATAGGTGCCTCTGAATAAATTTAAAATAATCTCCATTTTCAATGTTCAAGGGAACTATTTTTAATAAAATCTGTGGATTTAGCAACTGAATTATGGCTGAGATTTTTTTTAATGAAAAGCCATGTAACTTGATGATAATCCTGGTAAAAATAAAGAGAAATATATCCTCTGTAATATCTGCTTCCCCCCGAAAAGCCCCAAATATGTCCCCACCAACTCTAGTGGCATGGAACAAGTGACTAAGCCAAAAATGTGAGCAAGGAGAATAGTTATGTTTTTTATTACATTAAGTACTTGTTTGCTACTTTCATTTTTCAAATACCTGTAGATTCTGACATCTCCCTTAGTTGTTATTTAACCAGGGCAAATATATTTCTCTTCCCTTTCTTCAAGCCCCTTGAGTTTTTTTCCAGTGGAGTGTCCAGAAAGGTTCCTGGACTTAGCTGTCCCATTTGATACCATAGAGAAATAGGGCTAGAAGGGACCTCCAGGGGTCATGCTGGAGGCAGAGTCATCCCTATCTGAACCTCTTAATCCATAATCTAAACTCTTCATAAGATTACCATCAACCCTGACACAACACAGGACATAACACCCTAATGTGCCATAGGTAAAGCAGGGGAACCCTAGTGGTCAATGTCCTACTCCTATAAAATGTTGTTAATATATGTTCAAGAGATTCCAGGTAGAAGGTCATACTCCCAGTGCCAAGGAATGCAAAAATCCCCACCATCCATACCAATCTGACCATGGGGTAAAATTCCTTCCTGACCTCAAATATCAGTCTGACCCTGAGCAGAGGGGCAAGAAACCCTAGCCAGAAAGCTCTGGCTTTGGTTTCAGCAAGGAGCATTAGCACACCCCAGTCAAAATTCCCAGCGTTGGCTAAATCCAGCACCCAACACTACTGAGGGAGGCTTAAAGATAACCTGACACGTGTAGCTGAAAGAGGGGTCGGGGCAACCAGGAAACCCCAGAAGCGTAGGAAATACCCATAGTAGAACATAAGCATAGCTATGTCTAGACCATCCTTGATCAGTGGCTGTCCAACTTCTTGAAAATCCTCAGTGAGAGTGAGTCCACAACGTCCCTAAGCAGTGTACTCCCCTACCTCACTATTTTAACACTGAAGACATTTTCCTGATCCCCAACCTAACCTTACTTTGCTGCAACTTCAAGCCATTGGTCAGCACCTTCCTCTCTGCAGCAAGAGAGAAATGATACTTTTCCTCTTCTTTATGGCAGTCCTTCAAGTACTTGAAGACTGCTATCATGACCCATCTTAAGTGCCTTTTCCACAAAATGAACATGCCTAGCTCCTTCAGCCTCTCCTCATATGACTTGCTTTTTAAAGCCTTTATCATCCTTGTCACCCACCTCTGGACCCTCTTTAACTTCTCCACATCCTTTTTAAAATGTGGAACCCAGATATACATTGTATGTAGAACATACAATATTCTAGATGAGGCCTAACTAATGCTCAGTCAATAGGCACTATTGCCTCCCATGTCTTGCACCTAATGCTTCTATTGATGCATCTCAAAACTGCATTTGCCTTTTATGCAGCTGTGTCCCACTGCACTCACACTGAGTCTGTGATCTACAAAGAACTTAGCCATCCTTCTCCATAGTGCTGCCATGCAGCCATTTTGTATCTGTGTTTTTAATTATTCTTCCAAAGGTGTAGCACCTTTCATTTGTCCATAATGAACTTCATCCTATTAGCTTCAGCTTTCTGAATTGCACTCCCATCCTCTAATGCGTTCAAAGTCCTTCTCAGTTTTATGTCACCTGCAAACTTGCTCACAAAGCCTTCTATGCCAGCATCCAAATAGTTAATACACATGTTGAACAGCTCCAGGCCCAGGACAGTAGGGCTGTACAAAGCTTTGGTGGCTGATTCGATTCAGAGGAGATTTGGCACGATTCAGCAGCTGAATCTCCAAATCCAAATTGATTCAGGAGACCCATTGAAAGGTCTTAATCAAATCAGAAGCATCTGAATTGATTCAGAAAAGATTTGGAAAGATTCGGAGATTGAGAAAGCAGACTTGCAGGAAACAGAAACTGAGAAGAGGGAGGCAGAAGTGCGGGGGAAAGACGGCTCTAATATTGACATCTGTAGCTGGCCAGAGACTGTGATCTTTCCCTGAGTTCCCTTCCAATCACAGTGCTCTGGGGAAGGGGTGTAGAACTAACCTTTAAGGCTATGTGTGAAGTGATCTGTGCCTTTTGTGAGCTGTATCTGTCTTGGACCAGCAGCGTCTGAAAAGCTCTGGCTTACTATCTAGTCTCTTGGTAGCTAGTGTCTCTTCTTCTGTGCTTTCCCTGACAGTGTGTCATCACTGTGCAGGAAAGCACAACCTATATTACAGACACACACACATTTTGCAGCACACCAAGCGTTATGAAGCGTGCTGGAAAGGCAGGTGCTAAGTTTTCTGCCAGGGGAGGGAGAGGGGACAGAGGGAGAGCTGCAAGTTCCCCCTACCCCAAACACAGATACACCCTCTTTCCTGGCAGCAATGAGTCTTCCACTGCTAGTGGGAGCAAGGAGGTGGGAGCAGTGTCTGTACCTTCACTACCTCCACTAACACCAGTAATAACCACTAGCACCAACATGACAGTCTCGATCTCAATTTCAGTTCCCAGAGTGAACCTTCCAGTGCCAGAGGAGGAGCTGGATCTGGAAGCAGAGGAGCTGAGTGCCATAGCTAAGGAAATTCTGGGGAAGGAAGGAGAATCCACACCCCTCAAAGTTCCCCTAGACAATTAGCTGATAAACCAGGGTATATCTATCACTACCCAATCTACCATGAGATTAGATTAAGTTAGGTTAACTACCACACACACTCAATTAGCAGCGAAATGAATAACACAGTTTATTAATAACAACAGCAACTAATAACATTAAACAAGTAAAAACATCAACAGATAATCAAAGGTTTATACTCTTAAATATTAACCACAAATAACCAACCAGCCAATAACTGATTAATCAATTAACATAGCAGGGGGAAAGGAGTGGAATTTATTACAGAGGTGCAAGAGTAATTTTATTTATCTCCGCTGCCGTCCGGTCTGTCACCAGCCATATGTCCTCCAGTACAGGTCAGCGGTGGCTTACCTCCCACCTTGCTGCCTTTCTAACAAGGGTGCACTGCTTGCCTAATAAAAGAACAGAAGAAGGAGGGGAGGGATTGAGCCAATACTAATAAAGTAAAGAGCCACTCTGTGTCAAAGACACATACACCCAGGGAGGAAAAGTCTGGGGAGCTGACCCTATTTACTTTACTGTAGAAGTAAATCCAAAGGGCAGCGACTGCATGGAGACCTTTGAGCTTGTGGAGTACACACAGCCTGCATGGAGTGCCTCTCTTCTCTTTCGGTCAGTCTCTCCCTATGCAGTCACACCCGTCAATCTCCAACACAGGCCCCAATCAATCTTACTCCCTTGACCACACTACGCACACACATGCCCTCACTCCCACACAAAACCACACACACCCTCAGACATGCACTGAGCTCTGCTCTCACACCCTTTATAGGCACACGTTACCTAGGTGGTTCTGCACTCAGCCCCAAAATCTCCACTTGACACGTCTCTCAGGAGTCTTACATCATCTTTCATGAGGCAAGGTCTCTCACAGTTCACTTGGTGACCTACTCTCTGTCTGTGCTGTGATACAATGGTGTCTTCATCCTTACCTAGTGTACGTAGACCAAGACCCTAATTTTGGCCACAACAAGGGGCACCACAACATGGGTCCTTTCCAGTCCTCTGGTACCTGGCCTGTCTCTGACAACTGCATGAAGATCATTGCCAAGGGCTCTGAGATCTCCTTGGAGAACTTGCATGGAGAACTATTTTAATTTCCTTCCTCTCTGACAAGACTGTTTGTTCATAACCCATAATAATGTGCACTAGTGCAAAGTGGATTTCTCATACCATTACATCATAATAATATTTGTATTTATGAGAGTGAAAAGTGCGTATGTGCTAATGTTAGTTGTAAAGCAGTGGAGAATCATAATAATTGTCACTTCTGCTTCTTCCCTGAAAACATGTCAAGCTGGAAGACAATGGTATTTGCTACACTTGAAGTACTCTGCTCCAAATCCTAAATCTGTGTAAATTGGTGTAATATGAAGTCAACTTTGACATCATTGGAGCTATGTTAATTTTATGCCAGTTCAGGATGTTGCCCTATATGTTAATAAATGCATTCCATCTGAAATCATGTTCTGAATCAAGTCACTCTAAGAGGTGTGACTAAGAGTATTCATCTAAGTTCATGGTATTCTCTATAGATATCCCAGTCTGTTCAAATAAGAACATGACAGAATATAGAAATTGAGAGAGAGAAGTAATTTGCCATTGCTGGAAAAATGGGTTTATAAACTATCATGTGTGCAATTAGACCATTCAAGAGTATTATTAAATTAGCAAATGAAATGATTAGTTACTAAAGTGCTAACCAAAATCACAGTGCTTGCTCCCATAGAATTACAAAGTAGATATGCTAAAGGAGTGTTGGAAAATGTTTTTCAAAAGCAGTACTTCCCACTGGAAGAAAAATAATTGAAACAAGTTAGTAACAATGGAAAGATTATCTGTTTTATAAAGACATTAAGAATAGCAATTACAATGTGAGGAGGGATTTCCAGTAAGGGATCAATAAAACATATAACCACATTTATTCCTTTTTCTGCCAGTAGTTTATTAACATAACATTAACAGGGAAATGACTATGGTACCTGAATAAAATTAGAAATAATATTTTTACAAAGCAACAGTCCACAGTTTTCTTTATCTTTTTTCCATTTAACTATAGAACCTTGTTTTTCAGAAATAAGGGACTGATTAATTGGTCAATTTATCACACATGGAAAATAACTTCACTTAATTGTTAAAAAACTCAGATAAATAGATTGTTAAGGTCTTAGGTTTGGGGGGGGTTGTTTGTGGTTTTTTGCACACTCCTTGGTTATCAAACACAGCTCATATAAAACTACTCTCTTCCCAAATATTGCACTTCTGACTAGAAGACAAAGTTCATGATCTACATGTAATTTACAAGGAACTGCAGATTATGGAACATACTCTAGTATAGACAAGAAAAATGCAACCTGAACGGTGCTAAGGGACAATGTCACTGAAATCAAAACAGTTGCATTAGAGGATTATGTAATATAACTTCAAACTGTACTACAGAGGTTGGTTATTTCTACTTCCCCTTATTGTTGGCTGTAGGTTGGGAAGAAGAGATGGCAAGGAAGGGAGCAGAATGATATTAACTGTAGTACGCACTCTAAATGAGGGTTTTTCAAAAATAGATGTTGATGTAATACTTAACTAGAATCATAGCAAATATATCTTGTGTCAAAACAATTTCTTAACATGGAGTCCTGTTACCTGTTACCCTAGCATATGGGAAAGAATGATTTTGTCATATCAGGAGAAAGAAAACACTTTCTAAAACTTCATTTGAATTCTGTCTCCTTCATCCATGTATTCAAAATGTTTCTGTTTACTGATGTTTTAATGTCCTGTTTACTGCCTCCCTCAGTTTATAAATGCAGCAATTTCCTTCAATCATTCCTATACATTTCTATATTTTCCTTGAGTTTCCTGATGCCCACCCACTTTCTTAATGACAAAGTTGTCTGCTGAAAACACTTTTAACACTCTTCATTTTCCCATATAATAGAACCCATGAAGGCATGTAGTCAGGAAATTAGATTCTGACTCAAAAGTCTTCACTTGTATGTGGTTGGGCCAGGAGAGAAGGAGATGCACTGGCTCTGGAAAACACCTGTGATACCAAGTAAAAGCATAAAAAGTAGGTAAAGTCTCCATATGAAATTGTCTATCTTATTTGTAGTAGAACAGGGGAATGAGGGAGTTTGTTATGTCCAGTGATGCTATTACAGGTCTTGTATCAGGTGTGGAGACTAAGATGCTGTTCTCCTTAACTATAAGCAAGTTTATCAAACCCTATCAGATACAACTCTAAATTAAAAATAAAGCATTCACAACATTTATAATTGTAGAACTGTAGCTAATTAAAGCAGATGCTCACCACCCCAATATATCGTGAATGTGACTTCACTGGTTGATCAGGCCATGATCTCCTGGCTTCCATGTCTGATGTTGGTACAGGATCTTGGATCGATGACAGGATCTCTTCAGGCTTCCCCCAGGAGTGTTCCAGGGGAGGGGTTCCAGTTATTTCCTTATATACCTTATCGTTATTGTGTTATCGTCTTCTAATTAGCATAATCCTTTCCTTACAATGCATATTAATAAGCTTATTTCTGCTTGCCATATACAATTATTCATGACTGGAATTTTCCAGCTGTTGGTACCTTTTCTCTTTCTTAGATGGGAGTTAGTTTTGCTACTAACTGTTCCCCTTCTTCCCAATCTAGGTTCCTTATTCTGGTTGGCCTACTTCTCGTTTTGGCTTTGGTCATCCAGATAGGATATTTGCAGACTTCCTCTTCACCAAGAATGAGTCGTGGTCAAGGTGACACTCATGTCAGAACTCTTTGCTGAGTTGCAGCTGGTTACAGTCAAGGTTAAATCTGCAGCAGAATATATATTCAGCTTAAAAATCCAGTCCCAGAGGCTTCTGAGTCTCAACAATTTTCAAGTGCTACTGTCCTTCTAGGATAAGTATGAACAGTCAAAAAGCCTGTGGCTAAATCAATTCAATCTTTGCAGGTTAGTCTAAGCTGCATAGATTGAACTGATAAGCTAGTGAACAGGTATTCATTTTGATTCCACAAATGCAGTCACATGCCTGCAGTGAACCAGAGCAGAAGCTGAGAGCACTAGAGCATGCCTTCCTGCTCAGCTGGAGCAGACAGCTTGGGCCAAGGCCAGCCTGCCCACCCTGCAAGAGGGAGTTTACAGCATCGGTATAAAGCACTGTGGGATGCTGGGGGACTGTGAGTTAACTTAAATCTGGAGGAGACAGAAGTTCAATAAACTGATAAAATCTAAATCAGTTAAGTCTGATACTACATCCATCCAGGTTTATCTTAAACTGGTTTTGGCCATTTTGAAAGCTGTTTATGTGCACTGAACTTCTGTTGTGTTACAGGTTTGAACTGGTTTCCAATCACTTATACCACTTTTTGTGTAATTTCTGTTCCTAGCCTAGAGTCTGTTCTCTAATTGGCTTTTGTTGGGTGAAATGATGTAATTAAATGCCATATGACCATGTTGAAAGGATGGGTACAGAACAAATGTTTTTGTAGTCTAGATAGAAGAATTCAGTTCTCTTTAGTGTTTTATTTGAGAGTGTTGTGAAAACTGCTGAACTTTATTAAGATCTATTTAAAAAGAGTTTAGAAATGCTATCTGATGATTATACCCACAATTCTAGATGTTTTTGACAAGTGCTACTTTAGTTTCATCAGTCTTTTGATTGTGAGATGATGCTGGTAATGCTGAGCTGTGAAAGAAAAAGGTATTTCTGTCTGTTCATTTTCATTCAAGTGGACAATAATTTTTCTACCTTAAAAGCATGTTTAAAATACTTTCCAACTGAGCATCTTGTTCCAAGCAATTCTGTCAGAAGTTGTTTACAGGAAGCCATTTGCAGGACATAGCAATAAGCAGTTCTAATTACTCCTATCAAACCCAGAGATATTGCTACATAGTCTAAAATGCCACAGGCAGATTACTGTCATAATATCTGAGTTTTGATTAACTATACAAAACTGAGTCTTGGTTAACTATAAGTAGAAAGTCTTCTAAAAGATCAGGCAAATTACTTATACTTCTGTCTATGTAGCTTTGTTCTGAGCTCATTTCTTCTCTTGCCATCTGCTCTTTAGGAGACTTCTTGTTTAGATTTTTTTAAATCATCTTTTTTCACCTTCTGAGGGTCACTAGTAGGTAAGTTCCTTTCTGTCATTGCCAGTTTGTCCTGTATGTAGAGGATGGACCTTATCTGGTTCAGACAATTGTACCTGGGATAATGAGTTATGATAGTAGCGTTCTCATATTCTGACATGTATGACCCTCATGTTGGTCTCTCTGTACATGCCCACACCCCTTTACCAACTTGCATATGTACCATTTATGAACTGGCTAGTGACTTTCACTGCTTCAGAGCATTTTTCCTTCAGTTTGGAGGAGGTTACTCAACACACAGGGCATCTTTACATGTGCTCTGGGGTGGTGGGGGGAATGCTTCAATTACAGTGACTCAGAGAGTGGCTCTAATTAAAGTGCCTGAAGTGTCACATGTATTCAGCATCCTGCACTTCAAAATGGCAGCAGGGCTGCTTTAACTAAAGCTCACCATTTTGAAGCATGGGGATGCTGAAAACACATGATACAGAGGCTGTTGGAGCTTGCTAATTAGCATACGCCAGCAGACTCGATTAATCAAGTCTGCTCTGATGAATTCTAATTTGCATGCATCAGAGCAGAAATCCTGCATGTGTATAGGTGCCCACATTGACCAGTGGGACCAGTGGGCTCATATGTCTTCTTACCAGAGTAAGCACACCCCTTGCATCTGAGGCCCTTCAGAGATTTTCAGGATCCCTTCTTTTCTGCCTTGGCTAATTCTGGAGATCTTTCAAACTGCAAGACTGAATTTCTGTGGCTTGAGCTCAAGATCCCAAGCTGCACAGAGCTATTACAGCCCTATTTCCTCTATAGACCTTGCAGGCATGGGAACACCACTAATTTGTGTGAAAAATACACCGCAAGCCTGAGCTGAAGAGTATCCAAGTGACAGGAACACATACACAAAATGAGAATTTTTTTTTAAAAGTTGATTTAAGGCAATCTTTCTGTGAAGGCCAAGTTAACCCTGAACCTTGTTTACAACGGCTTGTTGCACAAGGTTAGACTTTAACAGGGACCAGCATTTTATTTACATCAATAGGGAAATTGTCATTGAAGTTAATAATGCCAAAATTTTGTTCATGATTTCATCAAACAGTGGTAGTTGGCATTTGTTCAGTGGGAGCAACGTGTTCTGAAATGTTGCACATTGATTCAGGTTTGTGATGCACACAAATCTTCACTATATCTTCTGTTTGCAAGAAGGGAGTTTTTCTTTCTTCCCCATTAAAATGAGAATATTCTACCATTTTTTAATTACATGGGGCAGAATAATTTCTGAAATCATTCCAGTTTTCCATTGTAAACTGGCTCTAAGCTCACTCATTGAACCAGCGTGACCTGAGAAATGTTTCCTTTTATGCCTTGATCCATCTTAGAGAAGGAAAATGATCAGCAGCAAAAAAGGGAAAATTGCATCAGCTAGTTGAAGCTGGAGACTGAGGGAAGCCAGGAAATATAATAAAAGGATGATAATACGTTAAGTTTTAACAGCACTTCTCAACTATTATTGTATCCTTTTTTAAGACTGTGACTGAGATGCATAGGCATTAGAGTGACTTGCCTTGTGAGCCAGATGTGGCTTTAACACCGAGTTCTCCTAGTCATCCTTGTGGGGGGGTGGGGTGGGGACCTCATCCTTCTGCATAATTATGCCTCTACCCTTCACAGGTATTTCAGTGGAAGAGGGAAATGGTTTGGCTCTCCACCTTTTTTCTAATGATGGCAAGGTGTCATCTTAGTAGTGAATTTACCCAAACTGTTATGATCTTATTTACCTAACTGTACTCTTACCAACTTTTTTAAGAGTTTTTTTTTCCAACAAAAATCTGTACTTTGAGCATGAGGGAGCTGGCCAGCATGCATGTTACTGGCTGCTCTTTTTAAAAGAAGTCTTGTCATTTCAGCACTTAGCAGCCTATTATGAGAATGGGAAACTTGAAATGTATTTAATCAACATGGTTGTCCCGTATACTTTAAAGCAGAGGTAGGTGACGCCCAACATATGCCAGAGGATACCACATGAAGGCATTTTGCTTGACAATCACCTTCAGGGCATGAACAGTGTGTGCCGCTGGGGGCGGGGGGGGGTACGGTGACCCACAGGTGGTGGTGGCAGGGGCGTGGTAGCAGGGAGCTCCTGCAGGTGGCTGCAGGCCGGGGGGTGGGGGCATGGCGAATGCCAACCAGCAGTCGGCTGCGACCACCTGCAGACACCATTGGTAGCACTGGTGGTAGCCAGCAGCAATCGGGGACTGCCCACAGATGCTGCTAGCAAGCAGCAACCACTCACCTGGAGTGGTGAGCAGCAATCAGCCACAGGCATTGGCGATGCTTCTGTCAGGGGGGGCACTGCCAATATCAGGGGGTGCACATGCACCTGTATGTACCCCCTACGCATTGACAATGTCTCAGGGAAGGGGCCAGGGCTGCACTGTCACAACAAGGATCGGGCCCCTCCTGGCTCCCCTGCTGTCCACTCCTGGCATACCAACATCTTACAAAATCAAGGTTGAGGCTGTTTTTGCCACTCTGCCCCAAAATATTGCCTACCCCTGCTTTAAAGACTATAACACTTATCCATATGAGTGGATATATTTTTCTGTATAGGATTTAATTTTAATTTGCCTTTACTGAAAGGCTCAAGAAAAATTGTAGAGAGAGGGGGAGCCCTCCTCCCCATTAGTAAAATCTCTGAGGAATGAAAAATAAATCCTGGAATGCAAGAAGCCTGAGTAACACCCACCTTCTGTGGTTACTTTTAAATGTGCTCATTTTCCTTGTCAAAGTGCAATTTTTTAATATGGAGTTCTATTAGTTTTCGATCGGGAATGTTAAATTGATTTATACAGAACACCCACAAGAGGGAGCTGCGATCAATTTTATTAAACAAAGCAGCTAAAAAAATCAAGGTGGTTTTATAGCAAATATAGGATGTTCAGAAAATGCCTATTATTAAATTATCAATTAAATGTTTCACTTTAGGATTTCTCAGTGTTTTGGAATTTTAGTTAAATAATTAGTATTAAAAAAGACAGATTTGGCTTAGAAAATAGATTTTTTTTGCCTTCTTCACTTAAAGAATTGGTACTCAGGCACTTTGAATAGTAAACAGAAACATTCTCCCTAGTGATCATGGCTTAAATGCAGAGTACATATTAAGGATAATATATGTTATTAAAAAATAAGTATTATTATGTCTCTGCTTGACCTTTAAAGAGAATGGACCTTAGGTGAACTTTGAATTAGCATTACATTGGCAATTGGTGGAGATTCGTTGAAGAACAATAGTATTGAATTGCATGCATTAATTCATTCTCAGCCAGACATTAAACTAACAAAACATATATTTTTCTAGATTTTGACAAGAACTTTAAAACCAACACAGGCTGTCTGGGAGCTTTCTAGTGGTTTGACTATTACAATGAGCCTGGTTAATTTGTGATAGAATCTGGACTGAGTTTATATTAAATGCACTGGCCATTTGTAGACATGCTTACCATTTTTAAACCATGTTAACTGATTCACATCACACAGTTGGAATCAAATTTCAGTTCAGATGAGGGTTTAATGGATGATCATTGACTACTGCAGCAGCCCCTTAACAGACCAATTCTCAGCCTCTGTGTGTGGGTTTATGCTTGGAAGTAATTAGGAAGTGATAATAAGCCTGTTTAACCAGTGCTACATTGTTGCAATCCTACTGACTGTTATCTAAAGTGCTGTTCCAGAAGTGGTAATGCAAGTGATCGGCAATTGATACTTAGTCAAGGTATTGTTGGCACGTTTTGCTTTGCAAAGGTGTTACTTTGTGCCTGATAAAATGATACTTCTGTTGTGCTGGAAAAACCCAATTGCGTTTCTCTTGTAGGGGCTGATATTTGCAATGCTTATCTGGTGAGTTCCTAAGGACTGGAATATACATGATAATTAATACAGTTTAAATTCAAATTGCCTAATTCAGACTGCCCTAGTCTGCATTAACTGTAATCCTCATTCAATAAGAATTAGTTAATTCAGACTGGAGCAGGGACAGATTAATGCACAGGCCCATGGCGCCTGGTCCCAGGGGCCTCTACCAATTGGGGGGCACCTTGGGGCACCAGGAACAACACAGCCCAGTGGGCATCCTGGCTGTAGGCATCTGAGGTGGTCAGCACTTACTTCCTCTTCTTCAGCTGGGCCAGGGGCAGGGGTTAGGGATGGGCATCGGGCTCCCTGCAGGTGGCAGTGGCTTCCTGGGGCCATCTGCTGCCAGAAGGCGCCATAGGCAGCTTTGCTTCTGCTCCCTGTTGCCTGCAGGCAGCTGCTGGCACCAGCGCCTCTGGGACAGGATGGGATGGGACATCCCCACTCTGTCATGGCTGGCAAAGGGGCAGGTGGGCAGGAAGCAGCAGTGTGGAGCCCATGCTCCCTTCTCCCCCCCCCCCCCCCCCCCCCCCCCCCCAATCCCAGCTAACCCCAGCCCCAGCCCTGGCTTGTATTGCAGCACTGGGGGACTGCAGCCCTGGGTACATGACACTCACCAGGCAGAGGGGCCAGGCTGGGCTGGGGCTGGGGCCACCTTCACCTCAGTGGAGTTTGCATCTCCTGGCTCACCCTGGACATGCCAAGGAGGCCAGGTGGGCCCAGCTGCAGTCCCTTGACAGGCACAGGGGGAAACCTGTCCTCGCCTGGAGGGCAGACAATTTTCTGTTTGCCCAGGTCTCCAATAAATTTTAATCCACCACTGGACTGGTGCCAGTTTCAATTCAGACTTCATATGTCCACATGTACATAGTAACAGCTGTAGTCTGGATTACACCTAGAAAAATGTAATGTCTGTAACTGGCCAGTGGACTATATGGTGCAAAGGAGAGATGGATAGTCTAGGGTGAGAAGTACCTAATGACAGGTTTTCTTCTTCCTCTTAGCTGGGTTGCAGATGGATGCAGTTTTAAGATGTTCTGGTTTCCAGCTACTTTCCTTCAAATATCACTCATGCTACAATATGACACTGCAAATGTCATGCGTGTTGGGAGCTTTTCAATCCAAAACTTATTAGGGGGCTGTTTATAAAGTCTAACTCCTCCCAAACCAGAAATTAGCTAAGCTCCCTGATGCTGAGGCAAATCACACTTTCTTCCGATGTTTTGTTATGTGATTAAAGCAGATTTCTCTGCTGTTTGCCTCAAATCAAGACAGGTACAATGTTGCTAAGATGTGGATTTAAAAAAAATGGATTTAAAAAAAGTACAAGTAGTATATTTGAAACCAAGCATCAAGATTTTTGCCTGCTTACAGGTACTTTTTTCAGTTATGGGGAAAAAAAAGGTGATATTTCCACCCGTCAATTTTTATCCCTTTCTTAGCACCTGGCTGTGGTGAAAAGTGTAGGTTTGCTATGCCCATGTACAGTTGAGCACTGGCTGCTCTCTCAGCCCCCCTCAACACACACTAATCAGACTTTCCAGAACATGTTCCTGTCAAAGCAATATCCACTTTTGTGAGCCTGAGTAATGCCAGCATACAGTTTAAGGACAGATTTCAAGTTTATTTGTCACTTTTCTGTCTGCTCTTCTGGCAGAGATGGAGACTGTGTAGGCAGTGACCACTGACTGTCTCCTGTTGTAAGAGTCTTCTCCTTAATATGTTTAATCCACAATTTTTACAGGTTGATTACAGATCTCCTGAGCAGGGCAGCAGGTACCTGAAAGCAGCTGGTCACTCCAAAGACTATGCAATGTTTATATTATAACTGCAGTATATGACATAATAGATGAATTTTTTTAAAAAAGTAGAAGCTTTGCTTGAACATGCATGAAGATTATAATTCAAACTGTAGTAAAAAGGTCTTACAGGGCATCTTTACAAATGCTCTGGAGGTGGGAGAGGGGGATGCTTCATTTCATCAAGATCTCACTCAACTATCTAGTTCCAGGGGCAGGCAATTATTTTAGGCGGAGGGCCGCTTACTGAGTTTTGGCAAGCCATTGAGGGCTGTATGATAAGCAGCCAGGGGCAGATTAATATTTATTTTCTAAAATTTTAGGGGGTCCCACGGGTCAGATGCAATGGGCTGGCAGGCTGTATTTGGCCCGTGGGCCGCATTTTGCCCACCCCTGTTAGTCCAATGAAAGATATCACAAAAAAGCTTTGCCTCAAGGTACTAAAGGAGGACTAGGTGATGGGGAGAAAAAGAAAAGAATGAAACATGAAAGCAAGCTGAGAAAGTATCCAAATCTTTGGGGGCTAAGTTTAACCAAATACAGAGCCTTTGGATGCCTGTAGATGTGCAGGATGTCTGCTCCAATGCGCTGCAATTACAGCATGTCAGAGCAGACCCGACTTATCAAGTCTGCTGGAGCATGCCAGTTAGCATGCTCCAGCAGGCTTGGTGTCTCATGCATTCAGTATCCTGAACTTCAAAATGGCAGTGGGGGTGCTTTAACTAAAGCTTCTTCTACTATATGTATCTAAGGATACATATAGCCTTCTGTACATCTGGGGTCATCTGACCCCAGCGCTCCAGGGTAGGGGGTCGGACTTGATGGCCTATTGAGGTCCCTTCCAACCCTAATATCTATGAATTTATGAATCTATGACTACCAATGCTACAATATTCCAACTCTAGGCATCTTATCATACAACGCTTAATTAACACCCTATATGTGCCCATTTAGGTTCCTTTAATTAGCTTGAGCTTCTTCTTAGTACCCGAAAAATCCCCTGTCTGGACACATCTTAAATGGGTAGTGTTGGGATATCATGTTTTGCTCAATGTGCCCCATGAACTCTCAATTAGTTTCTGCTATGTGCTTCTCCACAGTTAAAAATTGCAGCCAAATTATATTTGTACCCAACTTTGACCTGAGAAAGTACTATACTACCTTGAATTTGAAATATGACCCAGCAGAAACTGACCTGAGACACAGATTTTAGCAGGAGATCTCTGAAGTCAAACAATGAAACCATATTCCCTTGCCATATTTTCCTATGTATTAAAGGGGTGGAGTTAGTTCATTTTGAGATTTGGGTTTAATGCAGATTAGAAATGAATGGCCTGGTTACAAATATACATCACAAACCACTAATTAATTAATTTATTTCTTTTGATCTGAGATGCTATGATTAGCTGAATAAAAATGGCTGTTGTTTCCTTTCCCTTTTTCATCAAGATCAGTTATAGCTACATCTGGTCATTAGCACAGTGCTACCAACAGGTCTTGGCTTAGCTGATAATGAAGTACATAGCAGTTGGAGTCAGCTTGTCTCTTAAAGCAATGAAGGGGTGTAGCATACAGAAATGAAGGTGGAGACATAGGGTCTTGCTGTTATTTCTCTGTTATGGCTCCTGTGAATTGAAGGTTGTATTTGTTGTGGGCTGGATAAGGGGAAAGATATGTGTGTTTTTGCAGAGAGCCATAGACCCTCTGTAGGAGGGTGGGGTGCAGGCTTGGGAGAGGCATTAAAGCTCTTCTATGGTTCTGATGCAAGGGAGTGGAGTGGAAAGGGGTCTTCTATGCATAGGTGCAAATGGGGTTGGAGGCTTGGGAAGCATGGTTGGTATGGGCCAGAAGGTTTGATCTCATGGGTGACTAGGTAAGGAAACAGGAGTGGATGGGAGGGGATGAAATTTTAAAGTTTTGGGGTCTTTGGGGAGTCTGTTGTTTCTTATCTTGTCTTTTATCGCAAGCTACCTCAAGCCTTTCTGGGTAGGGTGGGATATAAAAGTAAATAATAATGATCATAATAATATAATGCTTGTATGTACTGCTGCCTTCTGTTAGCTATCATTTGTGTCGGGAATGCTTATGGGTATAGTTTCAATTGTCCAGTTTAATACAGGTTCACCATAAACTTACTAGGCAAGGAAGTTCTGTATTTTAGGGCACTGAAGCATGAGCAAGTACCATGACTGTGTATGTATAAATGGTTGGTTAGGAATGACAAATTTGGACTTTAAAATAACTCAATTTTATGAAAAGCCCTGTTCAATTTTGTGATGGCTTTGTTAAACAAAGCTATTATGGCAGCACTCAAAGGAATAATTGATAGTATTCCATTTTGTAGGTGCTGTTGAAACAAATGAGACATTTTTCTTGAGCTGATGAGTATATAATCTAGAAAGGTAGCAACCTCTGATTGATGTAAAGTAGGCACACCACCAAATACACACCATCTTTGAGTGAATAGATGTGAAAAACCAAAATTTCATAACTGAACTAATTATTCTTCCTAATGATCCTATATTATATTTTGAGGGAAAAATCATCATTGAAAAGGAATGGTGCAAATAAAATATTCTTGCAACTGAGTTCATGACACTTTGTGTATCAGAGCTAAAAGCAATATTTTACAATAAAGTGAAATAGTTCAGAATTTGCTGACTTGTTGTCAGAGGGTTCAACAGAGGTGCTGTTGCTGCTGTTTTGGTTTTTAAAAAATTTATTTAACCCTAGAAGAAAAACAGCTTGGTATCTGCAAACATTGTATCAGAAATTAATTTTTCAATTATAATCCCAGGCTATGTTGAAATGGGAGCATTCTCTCTCTTGTAACTTTATCCACTGTCTATTTGCAATGGTGTGTTTTGCCAAAATTATCATGTCTGTTTTCAGAATGGATTTCTTCTATTAGGACATGTTAAGAGTACCTTGTAAAGCTGAATGACAAAGTATAATAAGAAGCATTAACTGCTCAATACTACAAAACAAAAATTTTGATGTCTACCACAGGCCTGAAAAATTACTGGATTTAAATTGCAGAACTAACTTGTGAATATCTGTTCCTTCAGCCTGGATGAAGGATAATCTGTATTGTGATGCAACATATCAGACTACATATTTCATGATTGTGGAGGAAAAAAAGCAAGGGTAGGAAGGACTTGGTTAAAAGTAGATGGTCTGGGTACTGTCTTCTGGGGGAAAAAACTACAGTGAAAGTAACTACAGGACAGTTGTGTGGTGATTCATCAGATGATACTATATACTTTAGAGATCTGTCTGTTTTCCTTCATGTCCTTAGCTGCTAGTTCAAGACAAGTTATTCTGTAGCTATCTGGGCTTAAAATGGATTTAAAACTGAAATGGTTTGATGTATGAATTAATTGCATGTGAAAACAGTTCTCCTTTTCTATTTTCAGAACAAAAATATGAGGTTTAGCAAACACTAACATTGATGCTTTGTCCCATGCCCATGAATTAATGCTGATATTGGAGTAGGTCCCCCTTTCTTCTCTCCCTCCCAACAGCTTTTAGTTGCTACATTCCAATTCTGTCTCTGGATAAATGCCTTTTTGTTGTACTAACATTAATTTTGATGACTATTCAGTTACAGCACTTTGAAGGGACACACCATTTTCTAAAATGGATTCGTGCCTTGCATAAGATTTGGTGAGATTACAAGTATTATTGGGCTTTCAAAACTTTACTAAATTCATCACTGATGAAGAAAAATCCATGCCTTCTCTCTAATGACATTAGAAAACATGTGCACTAACATTCTCAGGTTTTGCTCCATTCATCCCTAACACTAACATTGGAATAAAACATTCATAAAAAACACCACAGAAAGTAATCCTCCCCACACGTTCTGTAAAGTAAACTCTGCTTCTTGGAATACAGAAGCCTGCTATAGCCAGTGAAGGGTACTATTCCATACAGATCTGTCCTTCCTTTTGCCACTGCCACACCAATTATCTCTGTTACATTTCTTGATGAGTGAGTACTTGTAAAGATACCACATTATTTCCTTTTTCCCTTGACACAGCCTTGTAACTTTTCTTTCCTATATAGAAAAAAACCTTTCCAAACAGTTATTTCTGGGAATGTACCTTCTCTACCCATGTCATTCTTGGGTCCCTCACAAAATATTTTTTATAGACTGCTCAAGTCTTGCCAAAGACTACTGGCAGGAATGTTTTGAGTTTACTCTGTCAAGTCACATGACCAGTAAAAGCGAGTGTTTATTAATGTATGAAATATGTTTGTTATGTGTTTATTACCATATTTACCCCAATACAAGATGGCCCTAAATGTAAGATGACCCCCTACTAATTGGATTCTACACATGGAGTATTTATAAATTTATTATAATATTCCATGTAAGGAATCTAATTGTTGGAGGATCATCTTAAATTCATCCCCTGCTCACTACTGTAGGTGGTGGTGGGAGGGGTGATGAGGGGGAAAGAACGGGGCAGGCAGTGGGGGAAGCAGTAGGAAGGACACCTTGTAGGGCAGACCATGGGGGGCAGTAGTGGGGAGGCAGTGGGATGCTCTCAGGGACAGGCAGCAGCGGGGCAGGTGGTAGGGGGCAGTGTGGAGGCCATGGGGCAGGCAGTAAGAGAGGCAGGTGGCTTGCCTCCTACTGCCTGCTCCCCAACCCCCCCCAACTTACTCCCCATAGTGTCTGGCCCCTCCTGCAACCTTAGTCTGTCCTGATTTCCCCTTTGCCCCACACCTTTCTCCCATCTCCCCCACACCAAGTCTCTCCCCCTGCCTACTCCTTCACCCTCCCACCCATTTCCTTTGCTCCACACCAGCAGTCTTACTTGCTGCTGCAGCCTGAGGCATGGCGCATGGCTTCAGCTTGGCCCTATAGCAGTGGCATGCAGCCAACACTGCTGCTATGAGGCTAGGCTGGAACAGCAGTGCTGGCTCTGTACTGCTGATATGGGGCCAGTATGAGCCATACTCCATGCCCCAGGCTGCAGCAGGTATGGAGCCTGCTGGCATGGAGAAAAAGTAAGAAAGAATGTGGCAGGGGAGGAGAAAGAAGGAAAAGTGGCATGGGAGAAGACTAGTGGCTGCAGGGGAGGAGTGGTGGGGCATGCAGAGGCAGCAGGGAGGACAGGTGGCAGCTTTGGCTCCAGGTTGGGGCAAGAGCTGCATCCATGCTGTAGCAGCTTCCTGCACCCCCCACCCTCTGGCTTGAGCTCGAATGTAAGACGAGGGGCTTTCACCTCCCCCCATGTTAAATGGGGGAGGGAAACCTCATCTTCTCATCGAATATATATGCTATTTTTTCTTTCCCATGTAAACGTGTCCTTTTTCATATAGCATTTTTTTTCCAAAACAACTTCAAAGGTTCTCGGGCTATATGCTTCTTTCACTTCTTATGACACAAGAGATTAACCTGAAGTATTAAACTTGTTTGGGTATGTGACAGGCTAGCTGGCAGTGACTTAGCCCAGGGGTTTTGAAAGAGCAAAAGATGATAGGACTTGGGATTCTCTTTCCTCACCAATCAGGCCCCAGAGACTCACCCTCTGTGTCTCCTGATTGGCCCCTTGGGTCACCTGGAAGGTGATAAAAGGGGCAGCACAGCCGACTCAGGGGAGATCAGTGAGGAACCACAAGGAAAGAGCTGGGCCAGTGGGGCAGGAGCAGTGCCCCAGAAGACCCTGAAAGAGCAGGACCTGCAGGCAGCAGTGGGACCCTCAGCAGTGGCATGAGAGGCTCCCCACTGGGCTCCAGGATCCCCTACAAGAGGCTGCAGCCAGCAGGAGAGGCTCCCCAGCTCCAGCAAGGATCTGAGCAGCGACCTGAGAGGTTCCCAGCTCTGCTTCCAGCTCCTCCAGTCAGAGGCCAGGTAGCTCAATGTGGCTACCACATGGAAGATCTGAGTTCAAGTCCCAGCTGGGGTGACTTGGGGTGAGTGAAGTAACAGGGAGAAATTCTTGTTGCAGTGGAAAGGGGTCATTGTGTTTTCCCTCCCCCCCCGGTACCTAGGCCCTATATTCCTTGTTTATTTGACATTTTGTATTTTGTGCCTTTTATATTTCACCAGCCAGTATTATTTGTTCTGCTGTTTGTGTTTTATATTTTGTTAACCCTGTTTTTTATCATTGATTGTAAGTGTCTAACCTTTATTGAATCCTGCCCCCTTGGGATGCTGTAGTGTCCCCTACACCCTTTGGTTTATGCCTGTTATGTTCCCAGTACTGTTTTCTCATTAAAAGGTATATGGTTAAGGCCCCATTGGTGGTCTGGCTCTGCTCTATATGGGGAGGAGAGTCCCTACACCTCCCACAGCGCTTGTGCACCTGCTTTGATCCCTTCAGCTGGAGAGGGGGTACCTCTCAGAGTACCGCCTGGATTACAGGTATCTCCAGTGACTCCGTGGGAGTCAGTGCCAAAGCAATCCTGAAATTTTGGATGCAATCATAGACTTAATTCTCCTTCCCCTCAAGTCAATACAACGGAAATTAATTTCTCTGGAGTGACATAGAGGACCCCTCTACACAGGTAGGTAAAGGTGCAATGGGATCTAATGTGTGATCCACACCTCTGCACCTCCTGTTATGCCACATTAGATCCCATTGGCATTACATCCCATTGTGCCTTATCACATTCATAGGGGAAGCCCAGGTTCCCTGCTGCACTGGTTCCCACAATTGTGATCTTCACAGCAGGGTAATGCGGGTTGATGCAGTTGACGTGCGCTGCAGTTGATGTGTGCTGTGGGGCACTCAGCAGGGTCTGCGGGGAGAATTATGCTCCTGCTCCGAACCTCATAAGGTGAGGGGCTTGCAGTGATGAGATCAGGGCAAATGCTTCTCCCCACTGTAAACCTCATGAAGTGTGGGGCTAGCAATGGCAGCAGCATTCTCTTTGCTGCCCCAACTGTGAGCCCCGCAGCCAACAACACTGCCCTTGTTGCAAGTCCCACAGCTAATGAGGCTTGCAGGTGGGGTTATCATTCTCCCCATTGCAAACTCCACACCTCTTGAGGCTTACAGTAGGGGCAGCACTAGAAATGCCGCCATCAGTGCGAGCCTTGTCAGCTATGAGGCTGGCAGCAGGTGGTTCCCCCATGTGGCTGGGAGCCCTCAATTGATGGGGTTCCCAGCCACAGGGGAGCATCTGGCCCCACATTCAATTAATGGTGTGATTAGAGAAAGTTACAAAGTTATTATATATTTTTGTGGAATAACTTTGTAATTTATTGCTTCTTTTATCACACTACTAATTGGTTGAACGTTTAGCTGGGTCCCAAATTAAAGTGTGATTAACTGCTAAATCATGCCTTAAGTGTAATGTGTAGAGGGGGGCCAGAGACATAGGCAGTATTAAGTGAAAAACAGTGTGTGTTTTTATTGGGTGTAATAACTTCTGCCTGTGGGAAAAATGTTGTGCCTAATCCCAGAACGGATTTTAAAGAAGATCTCCCTACTAGTATGCAATTCTGTTCTGAAAATGATAGATATCAGGTATCCTTGTGACAGACTGGATTTGCTTCTAGCTATAGCTGCACCTTGCCCCAGAGGAAGAAGCAGGAGGCACCTCTTTCCTATGTCAGTGTTGGTGCATACAGTTACATCCATTAAGAAGGGAAGTATACTTCTTCTTCTTCATCCCCGTTGTACTTCCTGAGTTCAGCAAAGGTAACTGGCCAAAAGGCTTGCTTTATTAGAAGATGACACACTGCTTAATTCCTTCCTTCAGTGTATACTCCCAGAAGAGTGGGTTAGGATGTAGCTCATGGTATAAACCATAGATGGAGTAGCTTAACTTAAATGTCTAGCAGTATGAAATAGATTTTTACTGTTTATTTAAAACACAGTGCCACAAGCTACAGGTGGCAAAGCTGTAAAAATAACATTTCCCAGTGAGGTGCTAAGACCCTGTCAACTTATCAACAGCTTCCCATTGTGTCCCTAACCAGTAAAAGAAAAAGATAGTCAACAGAAGTCTAATGGCCAGTTTCAGACTTTGCAGTCATGTAAAAGTATTTTGATTTGACTTCTGAATTGTCCTTCAGTAGAAAATCTGAGGTACAGGATCATACTTCAAGTCTTTTTTCCAGGAGTGGAAAAATTCAAGGGGCTCACCACACTCACGGAGATGTAGTTATCTGTTTTAGTCTGAAATCAAGAAGAAGGCAGAGTAGATTTCTACCTTATAGACTAACAAAAGACACACACACATGCACACAAATAGGCCCACCCAGGTGAGCATGGCTGTATGGTATGTGGTGCTGTAGACCCATCTGTGGCACCACAAACAGGCACACTCAGGTATTTTCTATGCTGCTACCTTGCAGTGTGAGGGGCTTTTTGATCTCTGAGATATAAAAAAGAAGATGCAGAAAAAAAGTGGGATGGCACATGCGGGGTAACACACATTGCCCAAAACTGGAGCCTGGTCGACCAGAGCCATGCTCCAGTTGCTGGCCAGGCTCCAAGCTGCAGGAATAATGCAGATGCAGCTTCCCTGGCCCCCAGGACCTCAGGTAAGGCAGCTGGGGCCAGCAACTGTGCTGGACCCCACTTCCCTTACCCCACCCAGGGTAACCTGGTGCACGCCAGAGGGCATGTGACATGGGCATTCCCTGGGGACAACTAGCAGCAGCACAAGGTGTCCCACTGTTGGTTGTCCCTAAGGAATCAAACATCTGTGTGCATCTGTACATGGCCATACATAGCAAAAGCTTTTGTGAGCTAAACCTCACTTCATCAGATTCTGTGAAAGCAGGTGCAAAAAGCAAAGTATATATATTCATTTCACTCCACTTGTGCCCCCCTCCCTCCCTATGTATCTACTTTGTTAATCTATAAAGTGCAAATATACTGTGGCAGGGCATCTTTGGTGCTTACCACTTTAAGAGGCTGTGGAGAAGCTGGCAGGTGTAGTGTGGCTTAATGAGGTAGTCACATGACTGCAAGAGGGCTCCTGGGTTGGAGGATGGGGCTAAGCAGCCTCAGTATAAACACAGGCCTCAGAGCTGAGCTGGCAGTTCCTGCAGGGAGCTCCAGCTGGAGCGAACACCTGGTGGTTCAGGGTAGGAACTATGGGGATGAAGGAGGTTCCTGGTCCTGGGCCATGATTTGAAACTACACCCTGCTAGGGCTGGATGGTGTGGTGGGGTGGTCCCCAGGAAATGCTGCACCAGTGCCTCCCTAGTGAAAGTCGAGGATGGGGCACTGTATATCCTCAATCCCCACCACCTGCCACAGAGGGGGCAAGCAAGGGGTCCAGGCATGCCATCAGAGGCCTGAGGGCCAAGGGGAGTAAGACCTAGTAGCCCCAGTGAGGGGGCATGTGTGAGTAGGCTGCATAGAGTAGGGTCTGCATGGGTGGGCCTGAAGGACTGCACATAAGATGGCCTTAGAGATTAAGTGAGATGTGTTTTGGAGGGGCCTGAGAAGGCATACCTATATGAGAGGGAGGTGGTTAGCTGCTAAGGAACCTAGCCAGGAAACCCTGGGCTGGTCAATGCTGGGGCCAGGACCAGAACGGTCAAAAGGAAAGGATGCCCACCGTGGGGGATGGCTCGAGCCAGGGGTCTGGAGTTCCAACTGGCCAGAGGTGAGGCCAGGGACTATGAGGCCCAAGGTCTTGGAGGGGGACCACTGCTGAGAGGGGAAAAAAGGCTTAAGCAGTTTGGCATCCCAGAATGAGGGTGGAGCTTAGATGACCTGAGGAGGAGGAATCCTGGTGGGGTCTGAATATCAGGCAGGCACAGAGTCAGGGCCATTGTGGGGCTGGAACCATATAGTGATGCCATCTGTGAAGCATGGGATATGGTGTAGAGACAGTTTGGAGCTGTGTATTACGCCCTTGGAATCGGACAGTAAAATGGGCAGCCTCCTGCCTTATAAACAACTGTTTCCAAAGTCACATCAAAAGTGTGGCAGCTGAGGAAGGTGGGCAGACTGCCCTAGACAGGTGGGTTGGCCAATGTTGGGACTGGCTGCATTTACTACCCCCCACTTCTACTTTACCGTTAGCAAATCAGACATTTTAAAATAAAAGAAGCACTGATAGTCTGGAGTCATAGGGCTATTCTATGTGCATTTTACATCACAAGAAGCAAACTGTTCTGAAACCTTTTGCTGATCCTTTTCTGGGTGGCAAGACATTTTACCTATAAAAATAAAAATACTTAGAAAAATTACATTTTTGCTATCTTCCCATCTCTTGTTGATTATTCTGTTATTGCTGAAAAATGTAGGGCAACTTGATAGTTCTGCCTTTCATGGTTTTATGATAACATTTTCTACCTATCTCAAGGCATGAGTCACTCATGTTCTCATTCAGCATTTTGCACAGCACAACTTGTGCAATTAAAAAAACTAAGCTCTAATATTGTCTGCTAACAATTCATTGTTTAAAATTTGTATCTGCATTGGAAACATCCATAAAAGTGGCTAGCCAGCTAAGAGACTCATAAAGGTAAAAGCAAAAGAACTTGTCACAATGAAAGAGCTGTCACAAGGCATTCAAGGTCTAGTCTGGGCCTTGTTGCTTGGTTAGGCTGTATTTCTGGGCTTGGAGTCTAGAAGGACTAGGCTACTTGTGGCCTAGGTAGCCATGCATGCTTGTAAATGTAGCAGGAATTTAGGAGAGCTGGCCAAGTGAGGTGAGCTTCTTTATCTGAGGCAAGCAAGACCTGCTGCTGTTTGTTTTTTAGAGTGGAGCTTTGGATCAAGTTGGGAAGAGTGCAAGGGGAAAGTGCACCACACAAACTTTAAAACCAGCTGCCTGAGATGGGCAGTGGCATTTTTCTTCAGATACCCCTGAGAGTCAATTGACTTCATGGCTTATTATCATCTTCCTAATTTGTGTTAATTTCTTTCCAATAGGCAGGTGTTAACAAGCCTCTCCTTAATGGTCTTGCTGTTTCACTATTCAAATTGTCTTTTCTTCTGCAATTTTCCTGCCTGTTAGCCATGTTTCTCTCTTATTTTACATACTGTAAAATAGCTCTAGCTCAAAACCTTAGTTCAGGTGTAGCACTATTAACTCGGGCATAGAAATAACTGACACTGAAGTATTGGTGTCAAGATGCTCAGGAAAGCAAGATTTTTAATTTTTTTTATGAATCTGAACAAGAGACATACATTTAACTGTGTATGATATGCCCTTTGATCATATCGCACCTGGCGTAGTAGAGCCCTTACCTAAAAATAGTGTGGAGTATCAGTTTATTCTGGTAATAGTAGACTATGCTACCCATTATCCAGATGCTGTGCCACTTAGATCAGCCCCGCCCCGCGTATTGCAGAAGAATTATTAAAATGGGTGTCTAGAGTGGGTAAAGTTACAGATCAAGGCACCAACTTTACGTCAGGAGTAATATGAACTATGCGTCAGGTGTTAGGGATAAAATGGCTCCGAACTTCAATATACCACCAAAGGTTTAGTGGAAAGATTAAATGGAGCATTGAAGAGAATATTGTGCAGGTGCTTTCAGAAAGACCCATGGAAGTGGGATCTTTTGATTGTACCATTGTTGTTTGCACTGCAGGATGTCCCCCACTCTTCAGGACAATTTACCCCTTTTGAGTTAATTTTTGACCACAAGCCTTGAGGCCTGATGCAAGTAATGAGAGAGAAATGGGAGACTTGTTACAAGAAAAACAATGTGAACACATACAGACAGGAACTGCTGAACTGGTTAAATATAGCATGGCAAGTGGCTAGAGGGACTTTAGAAGAGGCCCAGCAATGTCACAAGGCTGTTTAAATTCATGCTCCCTAGCCCTTTGATCATCAAGTTGGGAACAGGGTACTTGTGTTATTATCCAGGATGGATAATAAATTGTTAACACAGTGGCAAAGCCTGTTTCAAATCATACAAAGGGCAGGTCCTATAGACTACAAGGTCTATCAACCTGGTTACCTGAGGGAGCATCAGATTTTTCATATAAACCTATTGAGGGCCTGGAAGGATGCTGGGGGATGGCTGACTACTCCCGAAGAAATGAGTTTGCTCCAGAGTTCCCAGGTGGGTCAATGAGTTTGGTCCAGAGCTCGCAGGCAGGGAGGGGGGAAGAATTCTTTTATTGGATTGATACAGTTTCATAGTTTGTGGCGTCGGAAGGGACCTGAGCAGATCATCAAGTCCGACCCCCTGCCATGGCAGGAAAGAGTACTGGGGTCAAACGACCCCAGCAAGGTGATTGTCTAGCCTCCTCTTAAAGACCCCCAGGGTAGGAGCCAGCACCACTTCACTTGGAAGTTGGTTCCAGATCCTAGCCGCCCTGACAGTGAAGTAGCACCTCCTGATGTCTAATCTGAATTTACCCTCTGCCAGCTTGTGACCATTATTTCTAGTTGCTCCTGGTAGTGCTCGGGGGACCAGTGACTCCCCCAGTGCCTGCTGGTCCCCTCTGACTAGTTTGTAACAGGCCACTAGATCCCCCCTCAGCCTTCTCTTGTGGAGGCTGAACAGGTTCAGGTCCCGTAGCCTCTCCTTGTAGGGCCTGCCCTGCTGCACCCTGATCATGCAAGCGGCCCTCCTCTGGACCCTCTCCACATTGTCCACATCCCTCTTGAAGTGCAGCGCCCAGAACTGGATGCAGTACTCCAGCTGTGACCTGACCAGTGTTGCACAGAGGGGGAGTATCACCTCCCTGGACCTGCTTGAGATGCATCTGTGGATGCATGACGAGGTGCAGTTGGCCGTCCTGATTGCATCCCCACGCTGCTGGCCCATCTTGGCATCAATGATGACTCCAAAATCCTTTTCTGCCTCTGCACTGATGAGAAGGGGATTCCCCAGCCTGTAGGTATGGTGCTGGTTCTTCCTCCCCAGGTGCAGCACCTTGCACTTGTCAGTGTTGAATCCCATCCTATTCTCCTATGCCCACCCCTGTAACCTGTCTAGGTCTGATTACAGCCTATTCCTCCCTTCTAGCGTGCCCGCATCCCCCCAAATCTTAGTGTCATCAGCAAATTTGAACAGGGTGCTTTTTACCCCCTCGTCCAAGTTGCTCATGAAGATGTTGAACAGTGAGGGCCCGAGAACTGAGCCCTGGAGGACCCCACTGCCCACGTCCCTCCAGTTGGGAGAGGGCTTAAGGGATAACCAATGAAAAGATCTCAATGTCCTTATCCACAGGTTTAGATATTTTAACAAAAAACCTGGATGGGCTAGGGGAGTAGTGCATGAGATTCATAGCCCTAAGGGGAACATCCTGTTCCTCCTCATCTGTATGTGGCATTTCACCAAAAGCTGAAAAAAAATGTGGGGGAAGGGAATGATAGTTCCCTCTAGGAGCCCCTGGACAAGCCCACTAGTTGTAGTACCAAAAACAGATGGGTAACTTAGGCTATGTATTGATTTTAGGTGACTTAATACAATAGTTAGGCTCAATGTGTTTCCTATGCCTCATATCAAAGAATTATTGATGAGAATCAGGCAAGCCCATTGTATTTCAACTTTGGATCTCTCAAAAGGTTATTGCCTTTTTATATTGCCTTTTTATATCCCTAAGGCCCATGGAGATAGAGCTAAGACAGCATTTGGAACTCCCTGGAGGGTTGTATTAGTTCACCCGTATGCCGTTTGTATACATGGAGCAGCTGCAACTTTTCAATGACTCATGGAGCAAATCTTAGTTCCCCACATGTCATATGCATCTGCCTATATAGATGACATTGTGATCTACTCTAGAACATGGACACACAATCTCAAAGTGGTAGAGGCGGTCCTAACAGAATTATGGAAAGTGGAAATGACAGCAAATCCCAAGAAAAGTGCTTTCGGAAAAGGTGAGGCAAAGTATTTAGGAGTCTCAACAGGGCAGGGAGTTATTAAGCCTCTGGCAGATAAGGTGGCTGCAGTAAAAAAGTTTAGGCCTCCACAAACCAAACAACAGATGAGATCCTTTTTAGGACTTGCTAATCATTATCGTTGTTTTTTCAGGAGGAGCCTTCAGCAAATGGAAGGAGATGACTCAGGAGGGTTCTCGCGGTGATCTTTCCTGTGGTGGACAGCAAAGTGATCCCTCTGTAACTTTCAGTAAGACTTGTCTACTTTCTTGTCACAATCATAGCGTCCTTGAGGTAGTTTGGGACTTCCTCATTCCAGCTGGAACCAGCGTCCAAGCGAAGTGGTGTTGGCTTCTACCCTGGGGGTCTTTAAGAAAAGGCTTGATGCCTACCTGGCTGGAGTCATTTGAGCCCAGTTTTTCTCCTGCCCAGGCAGGGGATTAGATTTGAAGATCTACAAGGTCCCTTCTGACCCTACTTCTATCATTCTATGAAATGCTAAAGATGTGAGCATGGGATTGTTATGGAAGCTCCTCTCCCTCTGTTTGAAGATTTTGGTGGGGATTCCATCAGCTCCAGGCGCCTTGTCTTTATTCATCTGCTTGCTGGCTTTCCTCATCTTGTCAAGTGTTGCAGGGATTCCAAGATCGTCTCTGACTGGGTGTTGTGGGATGGAGTTGAGAACACTCTTGTCAACAACAGTCTTGATTGAGCAGGCTGTCAAAATGTTCCTTTTAGTGGGTGTTGATGGCTCCCCTTTCCTTGATCAGGTCTTCTCCATCTGTAGGTCTCACTGGAAACTGACTAACTGTACTCCTTTTATTGCAAGACCACTATATTCTTGCTTTTACTAGTAAATTCCCTTTTACTAACAGATTTTCCCCCCCAGTCAACCTTGTCAGCTCAGCCGACATCAACTAAAACTAATATGGGAATGATTTTTGATGGGCCTTCCTAGTCATAGTCATGGATATGCCCATGGGACATTAGGTCTCAACCTTTTAAGCCTCAAGGCACCCTCATTAGTCTCAAGGCACCCCTTGGAATATGCCAGATCTTAGTTGTCATTTGTTTTTTGACTGCAAAAAATAATAGAACAGTTCTTCTGTTGCAAAGAAGTTACACAGACCAAAGCAAGTCAGAATGTTTTCAACACTATGAATTCCTATTGAAATATTTGGGTTTATCTTGTGAATGTTTGTGCACCCAACAGTGCTAGAATTGCATAGCACATGGTAGCACCCTCTCAAGCCACCCCAGGGTACTGCAGCACACTGGGTAAGAATAACTGGCATAGAGTATGAAGATGATTTCACAGTGAAGGTTATTAGTGAAACAGGTCGTATCACTCTGCTTTCCCCAAGCTCTGAAAATACCTTTTGTATAGAGCTGAAATTTCTAATTTATCTGGGTAATTAGAAGCTTAGGATAGGAACAATTGAGAGAGAAGATGGTTAGGACAGTACTTTGGGAATGAGATTGGGATTCAGTTCATTGCTTCACCACTGACCTCCTCTGTGACCTTGTTTAAGTTGTTTAATTTCTCTGCCTCTATTTTCATTTACAAAATGGAGAAAAGGCTTCCCTACCTTACAGGGCTGTTGCTGCCATATAGATATGTGAGCTATGGCAATCAGGAGCAAGCAGTGGTTTTTGTGAGGTCCTAGCATCTGCTACACAATTAAATCCATATCCTTAAATAAGGTACTTAAGTATTTTATAGCTATATCCTTGACGAGGATGCTTGATACATCTGAAAGGATATTTGAAGTACCAGTATACAGTATAGTAGCAACTTGTTGATTTTTCTGTAGAAATCACTTCTGTAATTGGGTCTGTTATTTGAAAGTGTTCCCACTTTATTTATGAGGTGAGTAGAAACTGTCTGCCATGGGTGTACATTTCAAAGCAATGACAAGCTCTTTATTTCCTTCCCCAACTAATATTGAATACATTTTAAAAAATCATAGAATTGTATACAGAAAAAGCTAGTATTGAGATGGATATTTCACAACTGACAAAATAAATGACAGTCAACAGAAAGCCAAGTTGGTAACAGAGCTCTTAGCACCATGTGCACAGTCCCTGGCTAAAAACGTGATTGCAGCCCAGGAAATACAGCTGGAAGTTACCTGTGTTGCAGTGTTATACCCGCTAAAACAGGCAAGGATGCATTCATAACGAAACAAAGGTTTCAGCGTGCTCATTAACTGATAGCTACTGCAGGTAAGCTTTTAGTCCTGTAGCATTGGCTCATTTGCCACTTGCTAGTTTAATTCATTTCCTGTCTGTAATGCAACTTGAATTTGGGATTGCCTGTCAAAATAAGCAGGAGATGAACTATACTCATCCTCTATGGGACTCAGGTTCTTGACAGAATGGACCAAGTTGGAGAGGAAAAATGTCATCTCTATATATTTTGCAGTCATTTTAACTATTATGGATAACCATGGAGCCTGTCTGTTTATCACTGTTAAAGTCATTATTATATGCTTTCTGTTGACTTAGATATTCAACTAGTAATGTAACAACAGAGTTTGCATTTACCAAGAATAAATTATAATTCAATAGGGTGCAAATACTGTAGCAATAAGAAAAACCCAGTGGTCCTCTGAAAAGTATTTCTACAATGCAGTAGATTTGCCACATGATTATAGTACCTTCTTTATGTGCAACAGAAAAAGCCCACATTGTCATACAACATTTTACAATGTGTATATCTATTTTAGCATATTCTGGTATCTTGTTACTACTGCTAAATTTTCACTTTGTTGGAAACGAAATTATTGGTGCTGTTCTGCAGAATGATCATTCTCAGAATATATAAATTTTTAAACACTTTGTGGAAAACAGATTAACTCAGTCATTCTTGTATTTGATTTTAATACTAAATCCCAAACCATATTAAGGTACTGGTTGTGGACTCTGCTACCTTGTTCATATGCATTGCACTTAACAGTCTTCACAGACTAAAGTTAGTTTTAGAGGAACTGAGAGAATTTGCAGTCTTTCATTGTATTTTCATATAGATATTTCTTAAATTAAAAAAGTTATACCAAACAACCTTTCTATAAAGCTCTTTTTCAAACTGGGGTGAGCAAGTGTTCCTCTAACAGAACCACACCAGGTTGCCCCAGGTGAGAATCCATCACATTTTGTTAACACCACTGTCTCCCAGATAGTGTTACAGGATGTTAAAGCACAATTAACCCTTAAATGGAATGCAAAATACGAACACAGACAACTCGGTGTCCTAAAATCAAAGTCTAACTGTGTTAGTACAACAAATATTATCTTAGCAGTTTCTGTATTCAGAGAGAAATTTATTCCGTACAATAATCTCACCCAATCCAAGATGTTGCTTTGCTCAATAGAAAAGATGGTCATTCAGTTCCTGGAAGCAAAGGGTATATCATGGGCTGGGATAGTCCAGACAGGTGTTGAAGGCTGGATTTATGACAATGACACCTAACTTTCTTGCTGCCCTTTTATGCGTTTCTTGAACTTCTGTCCTTCAGTGACTCCTTGCTTTCAGATTGGTCTTTCTGTTGTCAGCATACTGTCCATCTTTTATCTTGTCAACATGTTCTGTTGTCCAACAGACCCATCACAAGCATACCTCTTAATCTGGCCTTTTTCCGGTGCCTTACTTTGGACATTGTCCATTGGTCTCTCTTATCACCTTTCATTAACATATCCAGTCCTTTCATCCCTCTGATTCTGTTGGGTAGTAGGGGTATGCAAAACAGGCCCTATTCAATTCAGATTCATCCTGAATCAGGGACAGTGATTTGATTCTCTGATTCAGATCACTGTCCGCAATTCGATTTGGCCAAATCTATATTTGAAGATTCTATGCTGATTTGGAGAATCAGCAATTTGGACATAGCACAGCTTTAAATTTTTTTTTCTACATATCTCAAGGTACCAGGTGTGGCTCATGAACACTGCAATGCTGGAGCAGATGGAGCATCCCACAGGAGTGCAGGGGGGACCCCCCCCCCCCATGCTCGGTGGCAAACCCGGAAGTGGACTGGAAGTATGTCCAGTCCACTTCCGGGCCTGCGGGGGAGCATGCAGGGGGCTTCCCCGCACCCCTCCAGCTCAGTGATTGGCTATGGGAGGACCCTGAGTGCCCCTCCAGACCTAGGAGGCACCAGTTGCAGAGCTGGGGGGGCACAGTGGGGTCCCCCTGCGCACTCCCTGGCAAACCCGGAAGTGCTTCTGGTCCACTTCTGGGTCTGCTGCTGTAGAGTACCCCCCATTCCTGTGGGATGCTCCATGCGCCCCAGCATCGCAGCATTCACGAGCCGCCTGGTTCCTTGAGGTATGCAGAAAAAACATTTAAAGCTGTGTCTATGTCCAAATTGCTGAATCTTTTGGAATCTCTCCGAATTGATTTTGGAGGGTTGCGATTCAATTCAGAGAGATTAAAGGGTCTCATGATTTGATTCAGATCTGGCCACCGATTTGATTCAGCCCAAATTGGGGATCGAAGCTTCGCGCAGCCCTACTGGTTAGTGCCAAGTTGAGTTGATTTGAGCTGGTAACAAGGCCATTCCTATGTAATGTTAAAAAAACTTCTCACAGTGATAAAAAAGAGAAGATATAATGAGCACTATGAGCTGTACAAAAACAACTCAAGGCCAGCTAGTAAACAAAATAAAAAGTTATTGAGGCTATACAAAACATAAGCAATAATTAAATAAAGCTAAATATAAACAATAGTATAATTCACCATTCTATAAGCAGGTGCAGCTTTAAAGTGTAAAATATGACAAGCTATCCTAACAGTCTTATACATTAACACTGTTTTTGTTATCCTAATGTCAATACCTTTGTTGACAAAAATAGTTGGGTACGAGCCTGCACTTACACAGGTTTTATAGCATTATAGGGTTCCTACTGATGTGCAGCAAGGCTGCTTCAATGTGCTGTAAATCCAGTGTGTCGAAGTAAATTCGATTAACCAAGTCTGCTGGAGTGTGGAATATAACATGCTCTATCAGACTGCAGCATCATGTGTATCAGCATCCTTGAGTTGAAAAGTGGTGACAGAGTGCTTTAAATTAAAGCTCATTTGAGCTTGAGTTCAAAGTGCTCTGCTGCCATTTTTCAGCATGGGGATGCTGATATACATGTGACACTTGGCTGCTTTTCATTAGCACGGCTCACTAATTAAAACACCCCCCACCTCCCAGTCTATAAATGCTCATAGTTCTGTTGATGTTAATGACACCTTTTGTGATCTGCCTTAATGAGACTAGAATAATGCAATTAAGGACCATATTGTAATGAGGGCAGAGTTAAGGTTGCATATTGTAACAAGAGGGCAAAGTTAAGGTTGCGTATGCTTTAACATTTTTCACTTTCTTTGAGTCTGAAATTATTGCAGCATGCGTTATGACCAAATCTCTCTCTGATTCTCTTGAATAATAAGGAATTAAATCCTACTGGGCTAGGAGTAGTGGAGGTTGTTTTAAACTTTATTTGGTAGGAATAGTTTTGCTCAAACTTTGAAAATATAAATCACTTTTTACTCAAAGGCAGAATCTGGAAAACTTCAAACAAAAGGTTATGCATGACTGAATTGTATACAGTTGACCAGGTTATTAGCTGTGGCAAACTTAAGTCCGTTGATCACAGTGTATCAATTAAGACCAAATCCTCAGCTGCTGTTGTTTTGGAATAGCAACACTTATTTAATCTCTTGTCTTTCTGTGTAACTTCTGTTCCTGCATTGTCATTGTGAGATGAATTTCCACTCTTTTGTACTGGTTTACTGCAGAGTTCAGGATAGTCACACCTTCAGTTAATTTGATTATTATATTTACATGGAAAAGAAAACCTCCTTTGAGTCCATAAATCCAACAGACCATAGCAACCTCCTGTTGCTAAAATTGTTGAAATCTATCTATAGCTATCTGGCAGATGGCTGAGGACATCTCTTATTTCTTCCCCATTATGTTTTGATGTCTATCTGCTATACAATTCCCTGAACTCTTTATTAAGTTAAGGGTTGCTTGAAGCAAGCTGGAATAGATATCCTAATTAATGTTGTGCAGTGTCTTCAAATAACTGGAAGAAAAAACAAAATGCAATACTTCCCAGTGGAACCTCAGTTCAACCAAGTTCCTTCCAGTTCCATAAACACTGGAGCATAAGTGATGCGTAGCGGGGGGACGTGCCCCTCTGAGATTGACCACCGCTGACTTCCGTGGGTGGCCGCCGCTTGCACTCACATCCTCCTTGCTGCTGGCAGCATCTGCGGGTGATCCCTGTTCACCACCTCCCCTTCTCCCCGCCACTGACACCAACGCCGGCAGCTGCGGGTGGTCCCCGCTTGCTGCCATGGTGCCCCCCCAGTCTCAGCAGGCACTAGTCATTCGCACACAGGAGGGGACAAGATGGGTGGTGGGAGACAACAAGATCTGACATGGCAGTGGGGTTACTGGTTTTGTGGCATTGTCCTTTTCTTACACCTCTGCCCTGATAACCTCTATTTGTGCTCCACAGATTGCACTGAGGTGGGAAGCAGCAGGGTACTGGGAACAGATTCCCTCTCTACATCAGCACCATCTCCTTGAGAATTTTTTGGTGAACGCATCAACATTCATTTCTATTAGGTCCCCTTATATGATAATAATTTGCTTCAAAGATGTATTAGATAGGCATAAATTGTCTCCATGTCTCCTATTTCTGATCTAGTACCTCAGCTTCTTTCACAACAGACTGAAGGCTGGAAAAACTCTTGACTCTAAAGGAAGTAGACCAAAATTCTGATCTCTCTCCAGTACATGGTCTTCCTGTGGGATTTCTGTGTGGCCTTTGGCAAGTCTGTGCCTCAGTTCTTCATCTATAAAATAATGATACTTTTCCTTATGAAGTATCATCCTGCCCTCACCCTGTTTTATCTGTTTGGAACGTAAGTTTTTTAACGGAGGAACTGCCTTGCTATGTATGTATGGCACATGGCTCAGTGTAGCTCTCATTTGGTTGGAACTACTTCTGGGTGAAACCCTATTTGAATAGTAAGTTTCTTGCAAGATGCAGTTTCAGAGGGAATCAAATCTATTTGTGAATTGCTAATTCAGGACATCGCTTCACTTGACAAAATAGGGGGGTAGGTTCAAAAGTGTCCAAATGTTTTTGTTTTGAAATGCTCTAAACAAAACCTTTAACAAATTTTATAAAGATGGGGGAATTGTGCCAAAATGAAACAAGACATTTAATTTAGCCTCCAAGAAAGCTTTCAGCTTTCATTTTTCTGAACCCAAAGTAAAACACTTCCTTTTTAATTTTTTTTTTTTTGAGAACCTGAATATTTTCCATGTTACTTTGAGCCAAACCAGTTTTGGGCAGCCATACCAAAAGAATTAATTGCTTGCCCCGTTTCAAATCCTGCAAAATGCTGCCTCCCCTCAGGTTCTGTTGAAGTTAATAGAAGGTTGCAGCACTTGTCACAATCTTCTGGTGTTACCTGGATGGTCCAATGGGCTAAGCCACTTTCATTTTACTAGTGAAACCAACATTTTACAGGTGTAAGCTATGTGAAAATCGACAGTGGCTTTGGTCAATGCAGGCACATAACAAAAAGATTTCTTTGTTTGCTTTGACCTTCAGATTTGATTAAACTCAGTTGCAAAACTATACTTGAAAGAAACAGATGCACTTTTTATTGTAGCTCAGAACCTAGTTTGAGTTCTGAACTGTAAAATGAATCTAAAGTGAGATTCCAGATTGTGTTAATCAAAAACAAATTTGTTACACCAGCTTTTGCACCCAACACAGCAGAAATAAAAATATAATCATCTACAAAGAAGTTATCCCTGACCAGATGCTTGCTTACAGAACTTCCAGGTAGTGAGATAAATATTGCTTCCAGATTTTTCACTTAAATTCTAAATTCAGTGTTATGGATGGTTTTAGCATCAAAATGCTAGCTGCAGCTGCAATCCTACCTTAGTCAAAACAGTTATTGATATCAATGGGAAATGCTGCCTGAACTAGATCTGGAGGTTTAGACGCTTGAGTTATTAATTTTAACATAATCTTGCAAAACTTATCATTCAAAATCAAATGTATATTTAACTCTAGTCAGGGCTCTCTCTTTCATGCTGTGTTGCAGTCTGCCTTAGTTTAACATCTGAACACTGTGTTCTGCATTATCAGTATGTGTTCAAAGTTGAAAAATTTGCTGTAGATATTTGCCAACAGACACTGACAAACATTCTGCAATGCCAGGAACCTTTGATCTTCTCTTAATCTTGCTTGTGAATATAATCATATCCTCTGCTTATTTTCAAAAGGCTTCTTCTGTTTACTGCTGTACAAATACAGATCCAAATCCATTAACAGCTTCTGTGAGTAACTTCACACACCCACATAGTCCTCCTGATTCAGGTGTGTCTACATGTGCTATTAATGCAATACAAGCTTACTTCACATTGAAATACCATGCAGTAAATGTTACCCAGAAGCACATTTACACATGTACCCCTGTTTTGGAGCAAATCTGCTCCCAGTAGGAGCAGCCCAGTCTCCTGCCCTGCTCTGCCTCCCTGCAGTAGCCAGGGGGAGCTCCAGGCCAGTCCTGATGCACAGGTGGCCAGAAGAGCTCTGCCAGCTGCAGTAGCAACTATCTCCTGGTCCTGTGAACATTGGGAGGGGTCCTGATGTGCACAGGGCAGGGAGACAGCTGCCACTGCTGCAACCAGCAGAGCTCTCCTGGCCCTGTGGCAGCTGTATGTCCAGATGTTCAAAGAGTCCTGTGCCTAGAGGGGCTTCCCTGCCCAGCAGGGGCCTGGATGGGAACTGTCCCACTTGTGGGGCAATGCTGGCAACCCCCAGCCGGGTGAGGATTTTCTGCCCGGCAGGGGGCTGTCCCACTAGTGGGGCAGCTACCCACAAGCACACAGCAGAGCTCTCCTGGCCCTGTGAACATCTGGACACACAGCTGCCAGAGCCCAGTGCCTAGAGGGGCTTCCCTGCCAAGCAGGAGGCTGGTTGGAAGCTGTCCCATTTGTGAGGCAGCTACTAGTGAGCCCCTGGCTGGGTGGAGATTCACCAGGGGCTCACTGGCAGCTGCCCCACGAGTGGCACAATTCTAGCCAGCCCCTGGCTGAGCAGGGAAATGGAAAGCTACCATGTCCTGGCACTGCTTACCTGCCAGGTCCTGTGGGAAGCCATGCAGTATCAGGATAGGGAGGGGTCAGAAAGCAATCCTGTCCCAGTGCTGATTGGCTCTCAGCTCCTGGGGGGAGCTGGGAGCTGAGCAGCACCAGAACTGGGAACAGAGAACTCCTCCATCCCCTGTGGCCCCCTGTGTTGGTGTGGCTGACTGGGAGAAAAATTGCTCTCGGTCAGCATCTGCATGAGTGGTACTGAGCAGTAGGTAATGCACAGTTAATCTTCTACCTGTATTTACAGGTAGTAGAAAACTGCACATTAGCCTGATTTACTGCACAGTAGCTGCTGTACACAGTTACATGGTGATGCCTTACTGCACAGTATTTAGTCCACAGCACAGTAAAGCATCTTGTGTAGATGCGCCCAGTGAAAATACTCATGCATGATCCCATGCACAGAAATCAATGGGGAGTGGACCAGGCCCCCATTGTGTAAGGTGGTGAGATATTTACATCTGTAGGGTTGAAGCCTGAATAATACCCTGTAAAAGAATAGCCATGGTATTGACTTAATATTGTGGCTAATTGAGTTCAATTTAAACATAATCACCTGGATAACTCTCATCCCCAGTAGCAGGGCAACATGGGCCCCAATACTTAATGCATATGCATGCATGGCATAGACTTATGTCATGTATATATTATCATCTTGCCATGCTGCGTCTACAAGACTTAATTAAATGGGCTCCCCTCTCAGGCCAGCTGGATTCATTGCTAACACTGTATCCCAAATCATGGCATGATATGTAGGCAAAATAGCTATCTGGTGTTCTGTCACTATTATGACAGAATCCTTGTCTACCATGTAGGAGACCCAGGTTTGATTCCTGGTTGTGAATATAACTACAGCCATTGAGGCACCAAATGTCTGGACACAGTTTGGCCTTTTGATTCTGGGCAGCCTCCACTCCTCCATACTCCTGCCTAGGCATATGTGTCAAAGGTTCTGGTGATCTCTCCTGCATACACCATGATCCAGTAGGATCAACTGTTGCCTACTCTGTCTCTCACAGTGGCCAGTGCCTGATATGTTAAAAGAAGACACAAACTGACCTGCAGTGTGAAACCATCAAACAATCTGCCAGATTATTGATGCTTTCTCCCAACCACCTCAGTGTAGAGGTTTGCTTGTGACCTGAGTCTAAATGAATGAATGAGTATCAGCTCCTGTGAATCTGGCATGTTTTTTTCATTTCTTAGTGCCCATATGTGGAGTTAATATTTATTAACATATGCTATTTATATAAAACATACATTTTTAATAACAAGTATAAAATACTGTCCCTTTGAACCACAGTGCTACAGCAATCAAGTTTGGTGCCCAGGGCAAAGACTGCAGTGGCAGTCCACCCTCACCCTGCACACAGACCCAGGGGGCACCCCCCTCTCCCATACTTGCCCAGGAGTGCACAAAGCAGCAGGAGCCACCCTTTCCTCACCCCTGTGCCACCCCTGCGCCACCCCTGCCCCACAAATGAGCTGCTCGTGGCTCCATCTCATGCCCTGCCCAGGATGAGCAGTGCCTGTTGGTGCCCAGAGCAGGCACCCCGCTCATCCCCCACTTGCTATGGCACTGCTGAATCATTAGGTCGACTGCTGTACAAAATTGCATATCAGGTACAGGCATTACAAAGCTAGCTGGGATGACAGAATACTTGCACCTTAGATTTATCCTGAGGAAGCACTATTTTACTGTTGTGCCTTGGTAGAAGACTATAAAATTATTTCTTAGTTTCCAAAGGTAACTTTTGTTTCTACAGTTCCTGGCATGTGGATCTCGACTCACCTGGAATCACCACAAAGGAGGAATATTCTGCACTGGTCCAGACTTGTAGGGAGGAAACCAGGAAAACCAAGACTACAACCAAACTCCAAGTGGCTACACATATCAAGAATAATAAAAAATTATTTTTCAGACATGTGGGGAGTTGGAAGAAAAGCAAGGGTAATATTGGACCCTTGCTAAATCAAATGGGACAACTGACACCCAGGAAAAAGCCAACCGGCTTAATGGGTATTTTGCGTCAGTTTTTCACCAGCCTAAAGGGACCGCCCTGCTTAACATGATGCAGGACCGCCATAGTGAGGGTGAATTTATATCTTATATCACTGTAGACCACATAAAGTCAGCTGGTTCTGACAGTTTGCACCCCAGCGTACTTAAGGAGCTGGCAGGCATCATAGCTCAGCCACTGGCATGGCTCTTCGAGAACTCGTGGTGCTCAGGTGAAGTGCCCGAAAATTGGAGAAGGCCAGTGTGGTGCCTATCTTCAAGAAAGGGAGGAAAGTAGATCCGCTGAACTACAGACCTATCAGCCTGACTTCTATTCCTGGGAAGATCTTGGAAAAAATTATCAAAGAGACCATTCTTGACAAGTTGGCTGATGGCAACATACTGAGGGACAGCCAGTATGGGTTTGTTGTGGATAAGTCTTGCCTGACCAACCTCATCTCCTCCTATGACCAACTGATATATCACCTGGACAAGAGAAAAAAGATTGACATTATATATCTGGACTTTAAAAAAGCTTTTGATCTGGTGTCCCATGATCTCCGCATGGAAAAATTGGCCAACTGTGGCCTCTGCTACATCACAGTCCAGTGGCTGGGGAATTAGCTCTGAGGTCAGACCCAGAGAGTGGTAATAGATGGAAGTGAATCATCAAGGTGCTTCATGACCAGTGGTGTCCCCCAAGGTTCTGTCCTTGAGGCTATATTCTTTAACATCTTTATTAACGATGTGGACATAGGTGTCAGAAACAGACTGGCCAAGTTCGCCTATAAGCATGATGCACTTATAGGCTCAGCAGTGCTATGCAAACAAATCTCTAGCTTGCATCCATAGATGCTTTTCAAGCAAATCTCAGGATATCATCCTCCCACTGTACTCAGCCTTGGTGAGGCCACAGCTGGAATACTGCATCCAATTAGGGGCTCCACATTTTAAAAAGGATGTGGAAAAGCTTGAGAGAGTCCAGAGGAGAGCCATGTGCATGATCAGAGGGCAAGAGAACAGGTCTTACGATGAGAGGCTGAGAGCCATAGGACTCCTCAGCCTGGAAAAGTGCAGGCTCAGGAGTGACTTGTCCGCCTATAAGTATATAAGGGGTGTACATTAGGATCTTGAGGAATGCCTGTTCACCAGACTACCCCAGGGATGACAAGGTCAAATGGTCACAAACCCCTTCAAGACCATTTTAGGCTGGACATAAGGAAAAACTTATTTACTGTCTGAGCCCCCAAGGCCTGGAATACACTGCCTCCAGAGGTGGTGCAAGCATCTACTCTGGACTCTTAAGAAACATTTGGATGCCTATCTTGCTGGGATCCTTTGACCTCAGCTGATTTGCTGCCCCTGGGGCAGGGGGCTGAACTCGATGATCTTCTGAGGTCCCTTCCAGCCCTAATGTCTATGAAATCTATGACTCAAAGTTCCCCAAACTGAAGAGAACTTTCTCCTGGAAACTTGTATTTCCAAGTGCCTTGATGACAGTGTTCAAGCCTCATGAAGGTTGTACCTTTTGTGTAATATGCCTTCAAAGGACAAATCCAAGGTTGGGCTTTTTTGTAGGCCAATAATTCACATTCCTGGATATTTTTCTAGGTACTCAGAATTCCCAACCCATTTGTAATTTTTCATACTCTTTGTTCAGTTGAGATTTGAATTTACCTTGTCTGTGTGTGTTGTATTTTTATCCAACACTTTGTTTGATAGGGTGTTTTTCAGTTGAAGTTTAAAGTCTAATTTTGAGGCTCTTATGTGCAATTTGGTAGAATTGTAGTCGCAACATTCCTGTCTGAAAAGCATCCCTACAGCTGAGATTAGAAGCTGGTTTCCATGAGAGAGCTCCTAATGGACACTCTAATAAAGATCTAGTCTTAATTGGCAATGGCCCCTCCATCCCCCCACCCTCCCACTAAGTATGACAGGCGGAAGGAAGGGGAGAAGCCTGGAGACTTATAAAATGAATTGAGACTTATAAAATGAATTGAGTGTTGCCTCTGAAAAAGACATTAAAAGAATTGAATTTTGAGGAAATAAAATAAGTAATAACAGCTAAGGTCTGAGCTGATGCATTTATAGATTATTACCTGAATTGGATATTTTGTCTAGTTCAAACTATTATCTCTTCTGAGCTTAGAACTTGATATTAAAGAAAACCCTTGGTGGCAGGTTCAGATAATAAACGTCAGGCATGTAGGAAACGTGAAATGTACAAGACTTTTTACATTCAAAAAACTCTAGAGATAATTACAAACAATGTGACTTTTCAGATTCTTCCCTGTTGTGCCTGTTCTTACCCTGGAGAAAGAGCATTTAAATCAGTGTGTTTTCTAAGTTACGAAACTAGCACATTAAGGATCATTCCCAAACTTCCCTTACTGCACTCTGGTTTAAATGTGCTCCTTGACTCAGCTTCTCTTGTGACATGGTATCATTTCCATGTCTTCACTAATCATTCTTTTGATGTACCAGTTTTGTTTTCTAGAACAATACACATAGCTGCGCTGCTACGTTTATGCAAAATTACACTTAGGCTCTGGAAACTTTTAGAAACGATCAGTTCAGGGGAAACAAACTGCAGTTCAGGGGAAATGAATTCCAACTGATTTTTTTGTTGGAAAGGAATCAATGCTGCTTGCAGCAGGACCCTGGGATGTACCTGCCTGTTCAAGGTGGCAGAGGAGAGCTAATGAGAGACTCACCTGTCCCAAAAAAGACTCAGGCTAGAGCTATATAAGCCCAGAGCCTGCACTGGTCAGGTAGTGTCTCCCCAGCAGCCAAGAAGTGAGGAGCTTCTGGCTGCAGGACTACTAAAGGGACTGGATATTGCTGGAAAATCCTGCAGGTCTAGGAACTGAGGTAAGTCACCTGGGCTAAGAAAGACTGGGTTTACAGGCTAGTGGCCTTTATTTATGTTAAACCCCTAGGAGGGAGGGAAGCATCTCCCAGAGGATGGTGATGTCTCTTGTTTATTTGAGTTAGCTGGGTTGTTTAGCCTTCAGCCCTGCTGGGGCAGACTCAAGGCCTCTTTAGAAGACCAGTAACCTAAGAGGCCTCTGACTAAGACTGGGCCCCAGTGAGGAGCCCAGGAGCCTAATAAAAGGCTGGGACCCAAACCCAAAGGTCCAAGAGCCTGGGGAAAGGTGGAGCTGGGTCAGAGGGTACACAAGCCCAGAGTAGGCCAAGCTAGACGAGAGGGTCTGAGAGCCTGGAGGATGGGCTGTGTGCAGGTCTGACAGTGCCAAAGGAGACTGAGTAAGGAACCAGGGAGTCCAAGGGTCCAAAAGGGACTGAATGTATAAAGAGAAAGATCAAAGAGAACATTTGTGAGGTTTGGGGTATGGTATAGATAGGGAAGGTGAAGGAACCCACAATTTGGTCTTAAGGCTCTCGATGCCCTACAGGGGCTTAGTCAGGCTGAGAGGGAGTTACCAAGCCTGAGGGCTGGATTGAGGCTAGAAGGGTCTCATATGAGACTCAGTGGGAACTTATTGGGATTAGGGTTCACTCTAAGACCTATGGCACCCTTCTTGAATCAACTTATAATATTTAAGAACAAAGCGTGGCAAGTAAGTAATTGGAGTTTGAGCCAAGCAGGAGCAGTAAGGCCACTAAGGGGCATCATGGCCGCCCCTGTGGCAAAGAGCCACACTGGTGCATTCGTACCACATTGGAGCCACGTGCTTCTTCCTCCTCTCTGAAGGATGGGTTATTGTGCCCCTTGCCTGTTGTTGTAATACTCACTTGGCATGTCTACATATGCATTTGATCTGAGATCAGTTTACTTGCAAATAAACTATTTGTGAGTAAGTGCTCCCAGGCAGGCATCTATGTGTGCAGGGACATAGCAGAAGATTTGCTGCTCTTAGCACCAAACTACTGCCACTTCCTGAGGCCCTGCAATGTGCCCCTGCCACCGCTGGGGGGAGCTGCAGCTGCCAGCAGCCCTCTTGAAAACACAGCCACACTCTCTGCTCCCTGGCTGGGTGCAGCATGTATAGTGCAGGGGCAACACATGGCAGCTTTCTCCTCACTACTTCTGCATCCCTGTGCCATAGCTGCTCCAGCTCCAGCCCCTGACCCTGGCAGTGACAACCAGCACCCTGCTGGCTTGCTGTGCCAACTGCCAGCTTGCCCATGGCCATATCACCACTCCTGGCTCCCCCACATGCAGTGGCCACCTGCCTGGCCACAGCATGCCATCCCAGGGCTTCTGTTGCCACAGCCGTGCACCTGCCACCTGGACCCTGTCCAGCTGGCTGGACCCTAGCAGGGAATATGATGATGGGCTGCTGGATGCTACCACCAGGTCTGTCCTTACCCTCCTGGGCCTCCAGCCCCACCACTTCTGGGCACACCAGGCCAGCCATGACTGGTGGCTTCACATTGTCCAGCATACCTGGGATGATGAACAGTGGCTGGAGGCATTCTGGATGACCTGAGCCACCTTCTAGGACAGGGGCGGGCAATTATTTTGGGCAAAGGGCTGCTTACTGAGTTTTGGCAAGCCATTATGGGCCTCATGACATCCCAGGGTAGATAAATATTAATTTTCTAAATTTCTTAAGGGCCCTTTGGGCCGGGTAGAATGGCCTGGCAGGCCACATCTGGCCCCTGGGACACAATTTGCCCACCCCTGTTCTAGAACCTCCTGGGGCAGCTCTGGCCACACCTGGAGTGGCAGGGCACTGATGTGCGGCCACCGCGCCCTGTAGACATCGAGTTAGCCCTCACTCTCACACTGACCATACCTGCCAGCCTCCGTTATGTAGACCATCTACTTAGCATGGGAAGGCTACCGCCAGGGAGGCCATCCTGGAGGTGTACGACACCTTCCAGAGTGTGCTGGGGTGCAGTGTGCTCTGGGTACATGATCCCCTAGCAGTGGTGGCAGGGTTCTGTGCCCCCCTCCCCCAGGATTCCCCCAGTGAATCAGGGTGGTTCATTTCTGTGTTCTCTATAGGGTTTATTTAAAGTACAGCCAGCTCTTCTGGAATTCCTTACTCCCTAAGGGTGGCCTCCAAAGAAATCCTGCCGATCAGTTCCCTGAATGAGTCAAGATCAGCTTTTCTGAAGTTCAGGGTCCTTACTCTGCTCTCCTTCTTTCCTTTCCTCAGAATCCTGAATTCAGTTACCTCATGGTTCCATCCACTACTTCATTCCCCACTGATTCTTCCCTGTATATGTGCAGCAGATCAGGAAGAGCACAGCTTCTAGTTGGCCCTAACTTGCCCAGGAAGTTGTGCCCAGTGCTCTCCAAAAATGTCCTGGGTTGTCTGTGCACTGCTGTATTACCCTTCCAGCAGATGTCAGGGTGATTAAAGTCCCCTATAAGAACCCAGGCCTGTGATCTGGTAACTTCTGCTAGCGGTTTGAAGAAAGCCCCATTGTCCTGGTCTGGTGGTCTATAGCAGACACCATGGATGAGTGGTGCCTCCCAAAATGGGGGGGCACCATGGCTGCAAGCAGGGCCCACCCGCAGACATGGGCGGTGGTGTTGGTGGTGAGGGAGGAACGGGTGGCAAACAGAGACTGCCCTCAGAAGCCGGCAGCAGCTTCAGCGGCAGCCAGTCTCAGGGGGGGCATGTGCCCCTCCAAACTCCTCCTACATGTTGCCTATGGCAGACACCCACTACAGCATCACCCTTGTTGGTCTCCGCTCTGATCCTAACCCAGAGCCAACAGGCCTGTCTCCAGTTTCGTAGTGGAGCTCTGAGTAACTATACAGCTCCTTTATATAAAGAGCAATTTCTTCTCCTCTTCTTCCCTGCCTGTCCTTCCTGAACAGTTTGTACCCATCCATGACAGTGCTCCAGTCATGTGAGCTATCCCACCAAATCTCTGTCACACTAAACATGTCATAGCTCTGTGATTGTGCAAGGACTTCCAATTCTTCCTGCTTGTTTCCCAGGCTCTGTGCATTCATGTACAGACATCTGAGGTAACTTGCCAATTGCCCTCCTTCACCAGGAAGAATAAGGCCACTCCTATTGCTCCCTCCTACTTATGCCTCCTCTAAGTCACCCACTTCCCCATGTACCTCAGGGCTTTGGTCTCCATCTCCCAGTGAACCTAATTTAAAACCCTCCTCCTTAGGTTAGTGAACCTGTGTGTTAATCATAGTATCATGTCATAGTGCTTAGGGTTGGAAGGGACCTAAACAGATCATCAGGTCCAAATCCCTGCCCCAGGCAGGAATGGGTGCTGAGGTCATATCACCCCAGCCAAATATCTGTCAAGCCTCCTCTTGAAGACCCCCAAGGTAGGAGAGAGTACCACCTCACATGGGAGCCCATTCCAGAGTCTGGCAGTCCTAACTGTAAAGTAATGTCTCCTGATGTCCCGTCTGAACCTTCTCTCTAACAATTTGTGGCCGTTATTCCTAGTAACCCCTGGTGGTGCCTGGGGAAAGAGAGCCTCCCCCAAGTCTCGCTGGTCCCCCTAGTGAGTTTGTAAATGGCCACCAGATCCCCTCTCAGCCTTCTCTTGTGGAGGCTGAATAGGTTCAGGGCCTTTAGCTTCTCTTTGTAGGGCCTGTCCTGCTGCTCCTGGACCATGCGAGTGGCCCTCCTCTGGACCCTCTCAATGCTAGCCACATCCCTCTTGAAGTGTGGCACCCAGAACTGGATGCAACGCTCCAACTATGGTCTAACCAATGCCACATAGAGGGGAAGGATCACCTCCCTAGACCTGCTTGTGATACATGTGTAGATGCACGACAAGGTGTGGTTAGTCTTACTGACTGCTTCCTCGCATTGGCAGCTCATGTTCATCCTGGAGTCAACAATGACTCCAAGATCCCTTTCTGCTACCATGTTGACAAGAAGGGTGTTCCCCAGCCTATAGGTGTGTCACTGGCTCCTTCTCCCTAGATGCCAGCACCTTGCACTTGTCTGTGTTGAATTCCATCCTATTCTCATCTGCCCACCTCTGGAATTTATCTAGATCTAGCTGGATTCTTTCCCTCCCCTCCAGCCCCACCTTGCCCCACAACTTGGTGTCATCAGTGAGTTTGGACTGTGTGCATTCCACACCCACATCCAGATCTCTGATAAAGGATGGAACAAACCCATGCACCAGTACAGCACCCTCGGGTGAAGACCATCTGGACCTAGTGATTTAAACACGTCCACCCCCTCCAAAAGTTCCCTGACTAGGTTGTCCCTGACCCTAGGCATGGCAGTGCCTCCCCTGGGTCCGTCTGCAATTCTAGCGGGGGAGATGGCTCAGTCCCTGTTCAGGAATATGGAGGTAAAGTATTCATTAAAGAGGTCAGCTTTTTCATTTGCCGCAATCACCAGATTGCCACGCCTATCCTGTAGGGACCCCACATTACCCTGTGCCGCCTTCTTACTTCCTATGTATTTGAAAAAGGACTTTTTATGATCCTTAATTCTGGTGGCTAGCTCCATCTCTGCTTTGGCCTTCCTAACAGCCTCCCTGCAGTCCTGAGCGATGGAGATATAATCCTCCTTGGTGATAGCTCCTTGTTCCACTGTTTGTATGCCTCTTTTTTTTTTAACCTCGGGCATCCCTGGATGCCTTTGCCAAGCATGGGGGCTAAGCACTCCTGCCCCCCTCGGTGCACATTGGGACTGACTTCCTTTGAGCTCGGAGGATCATCTCCTTGAGGAACAACAGGAACAACCACCTGTCTTGGACTCGCATCTCACTGAAACTCCAAGACCTCAATGCCTCTCCTACTAACCTTCTTAGCTTACAGAAGTCAGCCTTCCTAAAGTCAAGGACCCCTGCCATGCTACTTGCTTTCACCACCCTGCACTGCATAGTAAATTTCAGCAGGTGATGATCACTGTCACCCAGGTGTTGGAGAACCCGCAGACCCCTCAGCAGGTCATTGCCTGTGGCAAGGACCAAGTCCAGCAAGGCATTTCTCCTGGTGGGACTATGCACCTCCTGGGTTAGATGGAGGTCCTGTATCCCAAATAGGAACCTATGTTAGTGGTTGGACCTGGCTGACTGCTCTCTCCAGCAAATGTCTGGGTAGTTTAGGTCACCCATGACTACCACATCCCTTGACTTTACAGCCTCTGTGAGCTGACCTGAGAATTCCAGGTCCAGCTCTCCCCCCTGGTGAGGTGGTCTGTAGTAGATGCCCAGTATCAAGTCCCTTTTCCCCATGCCCCCCTTGCATTCTTACCCAGAGTGCCTCATTTTGCTCCTCCTCTGACCTCATCCTGATTATTAAGGATGTATATTGTTCTTTGACATATAGCACTACATCCCCCTCTCTTTTCCCTGCTCTGTCTCACCTGTACAGCCTGTATCCCTCAATGTCCACTGCCCAGACATGGGTATAATCCCACCAGGTTTCCATTAAGATGCTCTTCCCTCTCTTTATCAGGTGGATCCTTTCTCTTCCTTGCAGTCCTTCTTGGAACAACACCGTGTGGTCAAAGAAACCAAAACCCAGCTGGCAACACCATCTGTGCAGCCATGCATTGTTCTACAAGATGCATCTGCTCCTGCCTGGGCCCTTTCCCTTGCCCAGAAGAATTGAGAACGCCACCTGAACCGCCCCCATCCCCTTCACTGTTTGCACCCTACTCAAGGTCAACTTTTGATCTTCTCAGGGTCAATCCTGGCAGTATCATTGGTGCCCACATGGATGAGCAGCATGGGGTAGTAGTCAGAGGGTCATATAAGTTTCAGTAATCCTTTAGTGACATATTAGATTCAGGCTGCAGGCAAGCAGCAGACCTCCCAAGACATCAGGTGAGGTGGGCAGATGGATGCCTCTGTACTCTGCAGAAGGGCATCTCCAACTACCACCACCTGTTGCTTTCTCTTGGTGGCAGTGGTCTCGATTCTCCCAACCTTGAGGATGCCTGATTCGGCCTCTGAATGTGCTTCTTTTTCTGTTGCTAGGGGTCCATATCTGTTTCCCAGGCAAGCTGCTGCAGGTAGGGACTGCTTGCTGCAAGAGGTCACAAGCTTCCATCTTCCAGCTTCCACCTGGGAGTCCATATCTTCTTCCTTCTCTAGCACTGCCTGTGGCAGTCTTTCCTTGCAATCCTACAGGTCTCCTGCAGCACTGAATTGATGATGTCCTCATGGTAGATGAGGCTTCAGAGCCTTACCACCTCTTGTAGTTCTCCAGCCCGCTCCCTGAGGGATACCACCAGGAGGCACCACTCACATTGCAGGCACTCCCCCACCTGGCTGTCACTGTAAGGAACCTGCAAACTGCAGTCTCCACAGCATCAAACCAGGACCTCGGTGGAAGCCTTGAAGCTGTTTGCTACTCCTTGGCCCTGAAAGATTCCCTTTTCCCTGCTAACCTGCTTCTTACAAAACTTTACAGTGAAGGCATGAGAGAGAGAGAGAAAGAAAGAGTTTCTGGGCAAACTCCCAGACACTTACAGTGGCTAGCATCAGTCACTGTAAATGGTTGGGCATCTTTTCTAATGATGACACTTAAGTACCTGTTCACAGTTATCTGTGCTTTTTATAACAAAAGATGAAGCAGATAGAACTATCTGCCATTAATCAAAGCATAGATATCCAACCAAAACAACATACTGGCTGGATTGTTTTTCCCTTATAAACCCTCTTGAACCTCTTTCACCCACTGTCTATTTTCCAGAAATGTAACTTTTGTAAAAAACTTAACAGGAAGTAGGATCAATGTAGTGCATTGAACTTGCCTTTGAGAGTTAATACTACTAGTTTTTCTACCCGAGTTCAAGAATCTTTTCATTTTTAGAAAGTCATTTCATATAGTGAATGCAGAGAGAGAGGCACATCCTTTCTTTCCATTTCCTTAACCTTCCTCAATTTGTTCTTTAATGACATTTCTCTTACTGAGAGACAAAATCAGTTTAAGGTAATATCAAGACATCAAAAGAGCCCCAAATTATCTAATACATTGTAGGATTTTGATTTCTTAATTTTGTTGTCTGGAATGATCCAGACAAATTTAAATGAGTCTTAAATATTAAGAAGCAATTAATAAAAGGTAAGACTATAATGAAAATGGAGATATAGTCAAAAGAAGTTTGAAGAGCATTTTATCCTGAAATGGAGGCTTAAAATTCAGGGGTAGAAAAACACATTGATCAGTCAAATACGCACAATTTTCTGTTACTTTTGCTGCAAGTTTATAGGGGGAAATGTGAGATTAGAAATTGTGGGGCTAAGCCACAAAATTGTGGACCTAAGCCACAACATTCATACCTATTAAGATGTTCATGGAGTCTCCATACTGCAGTAGTTGATTGCCATGGTGTGTGTGCATTTGGAGGTGAAGTTTAGCTCAAAGCTGAGCTGCAGCTGGTAAATTTTAGGTTTAATTTATCTGTAATATTTATAGAAAACAACCGTATCCTCTCTTAGCTGCACCACCAATATCTTTCATTTTGAATAGATTGTTTTGGGTGTGAAAAATGGTAAGTGATGAAACAAATGAATAATTGAAAACAGTTTGACAGGTTCATGAAAATTAGATATGTTACTGCTCAGATTTAGCTAAGAATTTTATGAAACAAAAGATTTATGCAATGTGCTCAGATTTCAGGTATGAATGTGCAGTCCCCAAAACATGGAGTCTGAGCACAGTCAGGAACAAAAATGAATTTCAGTTGCACAGGGTGAGCATTTGTTGTTCTATTCACATTTTTATGAGAATGTGAAGAAGATGGCATCATTCAATTATCTGTGCATGAAATTTTCCTCTTGCCACATTTCATTTAACTTAGCAAGAACTCTAGTCAGACCTGTGCGCTTACCTACATACATTGCTAATACTGTAAATTTTCAGACTTCTCACTTAGTCACCATCTAACGATTTACTGATCTGAAAATGTTATTTCCTAATGGGCAGAATAACACAAGGCCAGACAGTCTCTGGGAACCAGTCATTAAAACAAATGCAACAGGATTTGGAGTAGATAAGAACAATCTGAACCTCACTTATACCACATCTGGTTCAGGTCAGATACAGACCCAGTCCCTGAATTTTAAGAAGTACAAAGGCTGGTATGTCAAATGACCCCACCCAGGAATGCAAGTCACAAAGGGAGAATATCAAGAGAAGGCCTCCTTTTCACAGCAACAGTTTGAGAAAGTATTACAGATTTACTCCCCCTAGGCTAATCTCACTCTTGGGACAGTGGCCACTCTTCAAAAAAGCACTCAAGCTCCCCAGTGTATGACTGGGCAGCTCATGTAGTTGTGCTAACTCAAACTGTAATTTGTAGCTCCATCCCTACTGCGTTATTAACTCAAGCGTCAGCAGTACTCAAGCTTCAGCCCTTCCTCTCTGAAAGGAAAGACTACTAGAATTTAAAGCACTGTTTAACTGGTACTGGAGATTTTTTGTGCATGGGAGTTGGGCTAGAATACACTCTGAAGCTGTTCCTGCTGTGAGGACAAGCCTAAAGAAATGCACTTTTATCTTCTCGCAATGTGGGAACCTTCATTTCTGTGCTGCATCTCTAGCCTTTATTTACATTCATTAGAGGAAAGGGAAATGCTTCAGATGGAAATCAGTACTAATCTGCAGTAGCAGCTATATGAAATGCAGTGCATTATAGCAAAGTGAGATGTAGTGAACTCCTTAAATTTATTAACTTATGTCCTTGATATTCAGGAGGAATGAACGATCAGGGAGACTACAGAGAAGTGGGTTGAATTTTTAGTACACATATGCACACCCCTGTGGTGCCTGTGCTCCTTCCCCCTACTGGACCTAGTCAGAGCCAGAGCTCAAACTGCTTCCTGGATGGGTGGGGGCTGGAGCCACCATGTGCTGTGTACCCTGGACTGGATTAAAGCCAGGGCTTGAGCTATAACTGTACGTAAGCAGTGGCAAGACAGGTAGAAGTGGCACTTGGCAGTGGGGGGCAATAATTGTGGCTGCAACACTGAGCCCAAGTTGGAGCTGGAGCCAGAGCTATAGCAGTTGCCTGGCCCCCTGCCTTGTACTAAAATACAGGATGAGAGGCTTCCCCCATGTTGAAGGGGCGGGGGGAGGAAACTTGCCTTGGATTTGAGTAAATACGCTGTTGAATATGCTCCTTTACAGGGTGGTGGAGTTATGGTGATGGCAGATGGGATCTGTAATAGTTAATTTCTGTCTCTTATGATTCTGTTCTTTTTTAAGACAGAAATGCGTTTCTTTACATTAAATCCATTCATACTTGAGTAAAATATGAAACCCTTGAAATAATGCAACCCTTTCCTTGGTATGGTTTTATTCAAAGCTAGAGTCAGGTACAGTATCAAACAGTGACTCAGATTCAGTAAGCAATTGTGACAGTCACTCAGAAGAAGATTCATTTCATTAAGGGTGTGTACAGACATTTGGGGAAATCAGGCGGTTTCTGAATTGAAGATGGCTACCCAATCTAAGGTAAGTCAGGATGTGGGGACAAGTGGGGGAGGGAAGCTCAAGGAGATTGGGGGGAAAGCAGGGTCTGGGGGTGTCAAGGGATAGGTGGGGTTCACAGGGGGTTGGTGGGGTCTGGGAGTGTTTGGTGGGATGTGGGGGGCTTGTGGGATCCACGGGGGGGATGCAGGGGCTCTCCCCAACCCTCCTGAACTAGAGGCTATTTTAAGCCCTCCACCCTTCCTCCCCCAGTGAACCCCCCCCATCCTATCTGCCACTCCCTTCACCCTGACTTACTTCCTCAGCTCCTGGCACCGGCAAACTCCAGTAAAATTGGCTCAGGAGTGGTTTGCAAGATGGAGGTTTGGTAGGCTCGGGTCGGGCGGGGGGCTGGGCAAAGATTTCTGTCTAGGGGTGGTGGGAGGATGGGGGGCTAGAAATAGCCCAGAGCCAGGGAAAGAGTAGGAAAAGTATAGCCACAAAGCTGGGATCAGTAGCTGGGTTTTCACAGAATCATAAAAAATGAGGGTTGGAAGGGCCCTCAGGAGGTCATCTAGTCCAGCTTCCTGGTCAAAGCAGGAACATCTTTGACTAGATCCTTCTATACAGGGCTTTGTTGAGCCAGGCCTTAAAAACCTCTAAGGATGGAGATTCCATCACCTCTCTAGGTAACCTACTCCAGTGCTTCATCACGCTCCTCATTAGAGTTTTTTCCTAGTATCCTAAACCTTTCTTGTTACAATTCAAGACCATTCCTCCTTGTTCTGTCTTCTGTCACCACAGAGAACAGAACACTTGGAACCCTCCTCCATGTAGTTAAAGGATGCTATCAAATCCCTCCCCCACCCCCAGCTTCTCTTCTGTAGACTAAATAAACCCAGTTCCCTTAGCCTCTCCTCAGAAGTCATGTGCCCAAGCCCCCTAACCATTTTTATTGCTCTTCACTGCTCTCCAACTTGTCTGCATCCTTTCTGTGGTGGGGGGCCCAAAACATTCCCAGCTCTGGGGCTGCACTGGGAACTAAACAGAAGTTCAGGATAGTTAGATTGGTCTAAAAATTGTCACCCTGATCTAAAGTAGACTACCTCAGAAGTAGGATTAATTTAGATTAGGTCGGCCATATTTATATGGAGCTACCTATCCTGAAATTTGTACAGTTCACACTTAGATTGACCTAACTACAGATCTAAGTGTAAGGTCTGCACCTGTGCTAAGTTAGATTGAATGGCCATGTTTAACATAAGCTAACCTCCCTGAACATCTCTATATACCCTATAAGCTTCAAGGGTAAAATGAGGAATAGCTGGCATGGGTTGTCTTGGGTGTGCAATTTTATTTTCTGTAAGTCTGTGGAAGTTAATAAAAATCCTGGCATGATTGAAATTAAACTAGCATAAAGCAGATTAATCTTGTGTGACTGAACTTTTACCATTTGATATGTGTGTAGATATATATTTTTTGCACATTCTAAGAGCACTGAGCCAATTATTTAGATAACAGATCCAACAGAAATTCCTCCCGTCCCTCTCCCTAAGCGTGGGGCCAAACTGAGATATGTACGCACAAAGCATAACAAGGGGTATCAACAAATGGCACCAGTGTCTATGGACTGTGCTAGCAAATATTGTACCTTGAAGCTAGGGACAGAAGTTATACATAAACTGGTATAAGTGATTGGAGACCAGTTCAAATCCATAACACAATAGGAGTTCAGTGTACATAAACCACTTTCAAAATGGCCAAAAGCAGTTTAAGATAAACCTGAATGGATGTAGTATCAGACTTAACTGATTTAGTTTAAATTGCTTTATTGAACTTCTGTCCCAGATACCCTGCAGATTCAAGTTAACTCACAATCCCCCATCTTCCCAGGATGCTTCGCACCTCCTCTGTAAGCCCATACTTGCTGGGTGGGTGGGCTAGCTTTGGACTCAAGCTGTCTGCTCCAGCTAAGCAGGGAGTCATGTGCTAGCGGCCTGAAGCTTCTGGCCTGGGCCACTGCAGGCATGTGGCTGCATTTCCAGAATCAAAAGAGAATGTCCATTCAGTTACTTATTGGTTCAGTCTACATAGCTTAGACTAACCTGATAAGATTGAATCAATTCAGCCGTAGGCTTTTTGACTGCCAGTACTTAGCCTGGAAGTAAAAATCCTCCTTGAAGTTCCAGGCAGGAATAGTCTGTATACCCATTGCTGCATTGGAGGACACTGTCTCCTCCAAATGTGCTTGGGGGTGTTATATATTAGTGGGACAATTCTTCTGTTCTCCACTACGCAGAGGGTGAGATGCTATCTGTTTTTTTGAAGCTGTTCATAAGAAAGGCAGGAAAAGGATGCAGGGGACATATGTTCTCCCCCAGGCACTATGAAGCCACAGAAGAGCCATAGCCACATCTATCCAGTAGGAATGACCGCAAAGGGATGCTTGAGGTTGAAGCTGGTATAGAGCTTATTCTTTATAAAGGTCTTCCTGGATTTATTGCCATTCATAATCAGAGACGTGACAAAGAAAGTATTCAAAAGCTTGTCTAACTTTATACCAACTAAATTGTTGGTCCAATAAAAGATATCACCCTAAGAAATTCTTGCTTCTCTTTGGGCCATCACAGCTACAACACTACTCTTAAACTATTGTAAAAAGCTCCTTTAATTTATCATCAGCCTTCTTGTGCTTGAAATGGCTCATGGTAAGTCTTTCCTTAGCCCTGATCTGGATAGTGCTAAGAGTTCCACACGACAAAGGAGTTAAAAAAGAAAGTATAGTAGGACAATTTTTTTTATCAAATGTCTTTTTTGTTAGTTGTGCACCTAAGTTACAAACTGAAAACAATGCAGTAGTGTTTTTCTGCCCCCAACCCTAATTACCTGCACTGCAGAGAAATCACTTAAGACAGTGGTTCTCATCCCTTTTAGGCTTGAGGCACTCTTTGGAAAATGCCAACTTTTCATTTTCACTCATTTGTCACTATAGAAAAATAATAAAGCAATTCTTCTGCTGCAAAGAACTCAGACCACAACAGGTCAAGATGTTTTTAGCAGTGTGGAATGCTATTTGAAATCTCTGGTTTTATCTGCTGAATTGTAATCGCACAGCTAACATTGCTAACATTACGTGGCACCCTTTGGCAGCCTTGAAAAGATGTCAAGGCAACCTAGGGTGCCATGGGGCTCTGTTTGAGAATCACTGACTTTAGATGATATAGCATAGAGCTTCCTGTTAATTATGACTATATGACTTCAAATGGTTTGGTTCAAATTTGATTTTATAATTGGATGAGGATCTGTGCAGATGAGTCACTAGACTCTTTGCCCATCCTTTCTGACTTTCATCTTGGAGCGGAAATGTTCAAAAGAATGGACTTGACAACATTTTCTACACACTGCAGACAGGGACCACTACCTCCAACACTTAAATACAGCAATCTCTGGGGTCAAACACTGGGAAACAGCAATATTTGTTTGATGTTTCACAGCAAGGTCATTCACAATTGAAAGTAAATAATATAATAAATAGCTGAAACTGTGGAAGAGATTCAGATAGACAGCCTTACCCACAATGGAATTATCTGATCAATGCAATATTGACATTCAAAGCGAAGCACTTACTGCCTTTTTAACAAGGGTATTAAATACAAGCAATTTAATAGTTTACTGTTTATCATCTGAGTCTGTTCCTACCACAAACAGACACCAGCAGTATGTGTATCTATCTGTTGCTACTAAAATGGCCCCTGAGGAGACTTTAGGAGCTTCCACGACTATAGCATACTCCATTATTAATTAGCGTTAGGAAGAGTGTTCACTGTAAGCAATTTATTCAGCATATTTCAGCCTAATTTACTGCTCAAACGTTATCTATAAATAAATATTCATAAATCATAACAATCTGTTATTCAGTTAATGTTGCGTGCAGATATTATAGCCTATCTAGATTTCTCAAGTACTGATATTTATACATTATGTACATACACAGGGTTATTTCTGCTCCCTCCACAGCTTTCAGGATGTCAGATGAACACTTCTGGTACAAAAGCTTGTGTAAGTGTATGCAAAAATATCTGCGAGTATTGTATTAGGCAAATATTTTATATCAGATGATGGCCTGGCCTGAATCCAAGTCCAGTTTCCAGTTCTTGGTCCTTGATTGCTGGCTCCTTGCTCCTGACTCCCCTCTTCTGACTGCCAGCTCTTGGCTTTAGTTAGGCAACTGTCCACGTTCCAGTCCCTTACTGCTACAAACTCCTGCTCTACTGACTCCAGTCTGCTTCCTGCTCCTGTCTCCCTTTGCTTGTGGCTCTGTTTGGTGACCATCCACTCCCTTACAAGACCTTGGCTTTCTGACTCTGCTTGCTTATGACTCCCTTGCTCATGACTATAGTGTCAAGTCCTGAAGGTTAGGAAGGATGAGAACAATTGAGGCACGGTAGCATAATCCTAAAGTATGTCTAAATTGGAGATATGAAGCACTCAGAAGAAGTTTCAGTCAGGTAGTATTATTTTTGCCATTCTAAAGAAACGCTAATTGATGCCTATGGAGATAAGCTAGGAGATGTCCTTCTTCAGTTGGTGGAGAAGACAAAAAGTCAAATATAACCACACTAGGAAAAATGTCTCTACTTTCTCCGATTTATTTAAACTGTTCTTGGAAATTTCAAGTACCAGCTTTACCATGTCTCCAAATGGCATATCCAAAAGATCAGGAAAATACAATATTTTCTTCCTCCTGTGTGTGACTTGTGGGGTGGGGGCAGGACAGTAATAAAAAGAGAAACATCATGGGTCAAATATGAGGATATACCATGGGAAAAGGACTTGCTCTGCCTGAATTGTGCCTGGAGACCAAAGCAGATGTAATGACCCATTATATGTTCCCTCAAGCAGCATCCACGAATAGTACTAACAGAATACCAATGGGCTGTTCATAAACAAAAATGATTATTCATCAAGACAATTATGCTTTAATTATACTGTCCTGCCAGACACCATCAAAGATGTATGCTAAATCTTGATGTCTCGTCAGGATTCAGGGGACACATAACTTTAAAAATGCATTAGATAAAACAAGATGTGTAAAATTAAATGATAACGGTGAAAGCCTGTATAACACATTATGGGAAACTTCTTTAACTCAGTATAATTGTTTTTACCACTAAATTAAGGATTAAGAATTATACAGTATACAGCATTACACATTGCATTCCTTAGTGAGATGAATTACTCAATTTAAAGCATGATATGAGCAGCCCAAGTAAACAATTCAATGAAAGCACTTGGTCTGAAGTAAACAGCTAAGCAAAATGTTAGACAAGCAAGATTGTTTTTTCTTTAAATGCAGTTTTCTTCAACCTCCATTACAGGCAAAGGCTTACAAAAGCATAATTACAGTGTTGGATGGCATAAAGATGATTAGTTCCACTGAACTTGATGGAGCTGTACCCATTTAAACCAGTCAGTTCACTTATTTCTTGAATGCCAACAGTGTCCTGGGTGATGTACAAAACAAGAAGAGAAAGAAAGAAGCTCCAAGAGTGCCTGTCCGGGATGGCAGAAAAGTATGAGCATCTCCCAGTGGCCTGTGCTGTCTTGCCTTAAAACAAATAGATGTCCTCTAGGGCTATGTGAAGCTTCAGTGCCTGATTTGATTTAGCAGAGATTTGGCAGCTGAATCTCCAAATCTGAATCGAATCAGAGGACCCTTTAATCTCTCTGAATTGAATCGGAACCTTCTGACTCGATTCAGAGAGATTCAGAAAGATTCGGAGATTTGGACATAGAGACAGCTTTAAAAGTTTTTTCTATATACCTCTAGGTAGCAGGGGCTTGTGAGTGCTGTGATGCTGGGGCTCATGGAGTGTCCCACAGGAGCATGGGGGGCTCCCCAGCAGACTCGGTAGCAGACCCAGAAATGGACCAGAAGCACTTCCAGGTCTGCTGGGGAGCATGCAGGGTGCCTCCCCCCCCCCCCCCCGGCTCAGTGACTGGTGCCTCCTGGGTTGGGGGGGCACCCAGGGTCCCCCCATGGCCAATTGCAGAACTGGGGAGGTGCAAGGGGACCCCAGTGCGCTCCCCAGCAGACCTGGAAGTGAACCAGAAGTACTTCTGGTCCACTTCCGGGTTTGCTGCTGAGCACGTGGAGGGCCCTTCCACACTCCTGTGGGATGCTTCATGCACCCCAGCATTGCAGTGATCATGAGCCATGCCTGCTACCTCAAGGTATGTAGAAAAACTTTTAAAGCGGTGTCTATGTCCAAATCTCTGATTCTTCGAAATGGCATCGAATCTTCAGATTCGGATTTGGCCAAATCGAATCAGAGACAGCGATTCAAATCTATGAATCAAATCACTGTCCCTGATTCAGGCTGAATTCGAATCCAAGTCGAATAGGGCCCACTTCGCACACCCCTGATGTCCTCCACAAAAAAGTGGCACAAATGAATAATACCTTCCGTCACAGCCACAAATCTGGGCATGAAGATTGCATTGGCTTGGAGTTGCTAATCACAGCACCCTGCTTAGCAAGTATAGTGTCACTCAGCAAGTGCTACAGGTACAATCAACTTACTCACTTGGGTTTCCACGTTTTCTGAAGCAGAATAGATTTTAAAAGTGAAACAGTGAAGTCCTGCAATGTCCATTGCAAAAAGTTGCCTAGTTTCCTGCCACCCAGCTAGGTTATTTATCTTGGCAATAAAGGAGAGAAAATTGTGCCCCACAACAACAAAATACTGACAGAGAAGCCAGGTGTAAAGAAAACTATTGATGGCAGAGTCTTATCTAGTAGCAGACCAAGACAAAAAAGACTTTTGATTAGGCCTGTGGGAGCCACTTTGTATCACTGTGATGGAAGATGAATCTCCAGCTAGCATAGATCAACCACATAATAGCTGCTTCCTATGAGCATGGCTGGGGAAGAGGGACATAAACAGAGAACAGCTGTGCTCCACTGACCCGTTTTAAGGCTAGATAAATGTGTGTTAACTCACTTCTACAGAATAAAGCTACTTTGTGTGTTTATGATGCCAGCCTTTCCAAGTGTTTCGAAACTGTTGGAAAAACGGTAGGATACACGCACAATTTTTCTGGCCTCTTTCTGGGATTGTGCAGTGGGGTAACTTTCTCCAGGGGAAAACTTGTTTGCGACATGTGTTGTTTCAAGTCGGTACAGTGTCACAGTTGGAGGTGAGTTAAAAAAACAAACAACTATAGTATTAAATTAAAAGAGCCATGAATTTCAAGATATCTTTTATAATAGATAAATGCTACAGAGAGTTGCTACAGTAAATGGCTCATATAAGTATTTAAGTGAATGGTCAGAGAAAGGAAGAGGCAAAAACTCTACGTGAAGAGGAATAAAACTATCATAGTCTGACAACTTTATGTAATATAGTTGCAAAAGATGAAATGGGAAATGACAGGCTTCCAACCCTAACTTTTAACATGGTGGGTGCAATCTATGCGTGCAATTAATTAGTAGAAATAAACTTTGATGCAGCTTGCTCCAGAGTCTACTGCTCCCAGATATAGCACTTACATGTGAGCCTGGGACTGAAGCATTTGAGCCAGGGAGGAGCAGCTTGGGCTGGCAGCAGGCTCAGAGGGTCAACCCCATGCTCCATGTCGTAGCATCATGCAGCAGAGGGCCTGGCTGAGGCACAAAAAACGAAGCCATGTAGTTAGGAGGCAGGCAGGGGTCTGGCCCTCTGCTGCCCGGGCTGACCAGGCACAATTTATGCCTGCATCAGCATTCACATGTAAGTTTAGGCTCAATTATTTTCACTGCTGTAAGATAGTAGTGTCCCTGACTGTACTATTTTATGGCAGTGAAAAGTTAGTTTGCTGCAGTCTAGTAGTGTCACACATGTGATGCTTTACACTGCAGCAAATTACTCTGCTGTGCAGTTAAGCGCACATGTAGATGCGCTCAATATGCAGGAGAGTAGAATTCTAGCGTTTTTATATATATATATATATATATATATATTGGGGACAGGCAACAAAACTCCTTAGCAAGTACACAGCAGTCAGATTAGGTCATTCTCATAGGGTGAACTGGCAATTTAAGGAAGTTGAGACTTAGCTGGACTTGTGCTAGGCTTGGCCCATCTCATCAGAGGAAGGGTAAGACAATCAAACTGAGACTCAAACTCAAAGGGCAGCTTGAGGTCTCTGAGATACAAAGCAGTTGGATAGTGGTGTTAATCGATACATGCAGACTTATTTCTCTATGTTCCAGGCTGTGAGGGAATTCTAGGGAGATTCTTGTAGGGGATCTATAGGTAGGCAGGATGAATATATGTCCCAATTTAGCTGAGACGGTTCCAGATTTCAGAGGCTGGTCTAACCAGCTGTTGAAAATTATAATGGAGGTCCCAGAAATGTAGGGGCACAGGGCACAGTCTGGCCAGGAGTCAAAGCCATACGGTGTGCCTTGGAGGTGGGCAGGCAGGCACTGCTGTCTGCCCACCATGGAGTCCCACTCCCACCAATTTGTGAGAGCTTGGGGAAGGGGAGGGAGCAGTGTCCCCGATTTCCTGGATGATGTCCTGGATTTCCAGGATTTCCATGTGGTCAGCCTTGCTATAGGTGTCTGGAGAAAAGTCTCTGTGCCAGCTGTAGAAGGGCCTGGTGAAAACTACCCACAGCAAGGGTAGGGGCAGGAGCAGCCATTTTCAAAAGGTTTTTGAGTTGAACTATGTTAATGAAAAACTCTGCATATTTACAAAGCATTAAGGCTCATCTACCCTACAGATCCTCTTCTGCAATAATTATGTTGGCATGGAGCCCTAACTGGGGATGCTGTCTGGGCCCACAAGAGGTGGCTTTCTATCAGTGTAACTATAGTACTTTGCTGAATGACTTAAGGGTGCTTTTCCTAGCTTATCTTCTGTTGGCATACTTGAATCCATACCAGATACTTTGCTAGCTAGATACACTGGAAGAGGACAGGGCATCTTCAGACCCCCTAGCCAACATCATTATGCTTGCAAAACTTTGAAGTGTAAACCTGCTCCCATGTTGCATTGGCTTTATTTTTCACTGCAGAAATGAAGCACCAGCTACAATGACTTCATTTTTCATGCTTCTTTTAACTAAATCTGGGTGGGGACACCACAAATCAACATAATATTGCTCTGCATTTATATAAAACACTTCATCCTAAGATCAGTATCTTAACGAAGGTAGATAATATCATTTCAGAGCGTGACACTGAGACAAAAGGAGTTTTCTCAAGCCATATAGTGAATCTGGTTTGCTTCCTGACCATCAAACCTGTGACTTGCTTGTTTAAAAATGCTGCTTCTTAAGGCTGTGCCAAACATTTGAGAACAAACCAGTCCTAGTCTCAGATGTCATTAGAAATTTTGTGCTTTGAAAGCTTTCTTGAAATGTGCAAAACCTTCTTGCAAATCTGGGACTATTTAGAGGTTTGTACTGAGATCCTAGAAATTTCCTGGTTTGGCACACATTGCCAGAAAATAGTTGTTTGCACAAACACTTGAAAGTGCAGCTGCTGCACAGACTCTAGTTCCTTGGCCTAATAAATGTTCTTAAAAAGTACTTAGTAAAATGCTATCAATAAGACAGAAAAATCTGCTTCATATATTCCCTTTTGTTAAAAAAGAAACTCAGAGCCAGTTTGCAGACATGAAACTGATAAAGAGAAAGAGGAGCGTGCTTGAAAGGAACCTGGATGTAATTGCCTCAGTGAGTAAAGAGCAACCTGTGTGAGTTAACCTTTAAAAATTTAAATTTGCTTTGGTTCAAATGGTTGTGCATATATGCTACAGTGATCAGAAAAATGAATGTCAGTAGATAAAATTATAAAACTATCAGTCTCAGCTAGCTACAGGTAAGGGTGATGTGAGAAATTTCTTTTTTTATGTTCTTAATTAAGAATAAAAATGAATCCGTTATCTTTTGTATGTTTCTCACGATTTCTTGGATGTTTTCCTTGAGCTAAAGTACCGACTGAAAAAAAATAAGAAATTTCATTTTCCAGCTAAAAAACTTTTCTAGAGCAGATTAATTACAGAAGGTTAAATGATACTGTTTACACAGTTAAAAAAATGGACACAACAGAATGCTACAGACTTTAAGAGATGATGAATACATATAGTTGAGCTGAAGTGTTAAAATAGTTATGTTAGAAAGATGAACATATTTGCTGGAACGGATGGATAACTATGGATCACTATTTACTTCCTATTAGTTGCATGAATTTGATAATATAAGTTAAATCAATACAGTTCTAAGTAAGATTTAAAAATTAAGTTTATCAGAAAATGTGAGTTCAAAATTGCCTTTACTCAGGTGACACTCTCAGTCCATAGACATATAGAAGTGTTATATATTCAACCGAAAATATACTCTTCAGGTAACTCTGAAGCTATTCTAACTCTCTTCAAATTTCCCAAGCATTGAAGGTCTTATTTTTTAACTTTATAAGATGATTCAAAGCTAATTTCTCTTTTTGTTTAAGTGGCCAATCCTTTTGAGCACCAATTTTGTTAGATTTCTTAGACTAAATTCTTTGAAAAGCTTAGGGTTTCTTGCAATAACTTTTGCTGTAGGGAAGAAGCTTCCTATAAATAGTGCTTGGCTTATACAACACAGTTATTTTTCTCCACCCTCAGTACTTTGAATTATTGTTGGTCCAGTGTAACTTCCAAGCAACTTGGACTAAAATGAAAATAAAAGTATCTATCATACATGCTTATACAAGTAACTCCCAAAGCACCTTGCTGCAGTGTGGTCCTTTGGCCAATGTTTTGTGACTTGATGCTCTTTTATCAGTATTTTCAGTTGTTTACAAAAATGTCTGTATTGAAGTCAAGTCAGAATCTATGGAAAGTCTCTTCAAACTCCTGAATATTTCTAGTGCAGTATAAAATCATTTGACTCATTTTGTTGATCTGTTGCTAGAAGATAACAATGATATAACATTTGTTGGCACCTTGATTATTCCTTTGATTGATAGCGATGTAGTTAGCAGGACTGCTTATTTCACAAAGCTCTGTTGACCATCAGACACAAGGTAAAGAGACCTTATGGTCTCCCAAGATTTCATCGGTTCACCTTAACAGATTTGTGCTTTGCATGGCTTCTTAATATTAGGAAGTATCTGCTTTTTCAATACAAAAGAAAAACCTTGTTACATAGACCTTTGTTAAAGTCAGTTATCTCAGTGGACTTTATTTCTATTTAAAGTAGACTGGTCTGAACAATTTGGAATAGTTCGTAGTCAGGTTGCCTAGGCAATGAAACCTCAAAATGAAGGAACCTGGTACAGAGTGCTTTTAGCTTTAATCTTCTGATATGGCTTCTTGAATCTGCTTGACACCTATTTAGACATTTTTTGTCTGGTAAAATACCTTATAATGCTACATAAAATTCAGCTGGAGCTAATGTATCTCTACCTCAGCATTTTTCAATAGATACAGCATGTTAAATAGAAGAGCGTGAAAGAGGCACTTATTTCACAACTTAGCAAGTGCGTCTTTGGAATTGGAAAACTATGTTTCTGTCTTTCCAGCACTTAGGATTATTAACTGATGTGCATCACCATGCGCGTGAAATTTAATGTCTTCTGGGGCTTGGAGAGAGGCAAACTGACGAAGAAAAAGACAGCACAAAAAAGCTACAGCTCTCGCATCCAGACTAGATTCAGTTAGCAAAAGTAGTTTAACTAGGGGTGGGTAATAGGGGCACCTGCCCAAGGTGCCAAGTTAGGAGGGGCTTTGGAATCGCCCCCCGCAGAGTCCACACTCTGACAGCATACCCATGCCAGGATCTCCAAAGCAGTTCCCTGCTGCTCCTAATTTAAGGTGGCGGCAGCTCAGCCGGGGACTGTTCAGGAGTTCCCAGCAAGGGTAAGACTGCTTCCCTCCCAGCTCTCAGAAGTATGAAACTCCCTCCCTCTGCTCTGTGCATATCCCCTGCTCTTCTGTAAGGTTTTCCCTGGGCACTGGCTCTGCTTGTTATGGCACAGGTTAGAAAAATAAAATAGAGCCAGTGAAAAGATTCTTTGGAGAAAGTGTTGAATCTCAAGAGAGATTAGGCAGGTGGCCCAATGGGCATCCTAAAGTAAAGAGACATTTAACTTACCAACTACCGTGTTTATCATTCCAGTAATGGGATGTCACTAACTTCATATGCGAGGCCTAATTGTGGTGAATGGGCATACCTCCGTTTCAGAATCATGATTTGTCCTATTGGCACAGAGCAGAGGTTAGCAACATATGGCCTGTGGACCAGATCCAGCCTGTAAAGAGGTGTGATGTAGTCCACAGAGATCTAATCTTGCATGGGGGATTGGTGGCACGGAGCTGTGCCACTCTGCCCGTCGTGGTTACTGCAGAAGGACTGGGAATCTGGCAGCCACCTGTTCAGAGGGGAGGAGGGGCAGAGACTTCTGGCCTGCAAGAGCGGCCAAGTCATAGATTCTGGCCCACACTGGCACAGAGCATCCATCTAGAACAAACATTTAAAACTGTCAGAAGCAGGCAGGGATATGGAGTGCTTAATTGCTGACCTCAGATTAACATGTTCAAGGCATTTGATTTTTTCCCAAGAGTGGGTACTTGGTGTTGTATCAAAATCAGGCCTCTCCAGGGACTCTCAAGTTGAATGCTGAGATATCAAATCATAATAAGTCTTTTTTTCCCCCACAACTGAAAAGTTAGGCCAGCCTTTTATAATGCTGTTGCACATGTTTACAAAAGTTCTGATTGAATGAATCTTTTTGAAAAATTCCACCCTTAATTTTGAATACTTATGTTATTGCTTAGAAGAATCTGCTATAAAAATAAAAGTGGTGAGGAGAGGAAAAACTGAACTTCACAGTGCATCATTAGATGGACTGGTTTGGAGATGTATAATGTGACAGGGGCCCTCTGCTGAGTTCAACAAAGCTAGAGCCACACTGGGTGCATCTACATGAAATGCTAAAGTAAGCACAGTAAGCAGGAATAGGGCCAGCATCTACACTAGATTTAGTCCCAAGTCAGAGCAGCCTGCTATTTGCCCTTATGGCCACCAACGGGAGTTCCAGCCTCTGGTCACATGGCTGCCAGCACATGGCCGACAGCATTGGTGGCCATCTTAAAATCACGCCCCATGCTCTGATCCCTGCCTACATGAACAACTGCTGCCTCCTGTGACTGGGGAGATACCATGGCGGCAAGCGGGGACCACTGGCAGTGGTAGGGGTGGCGAGTGGCCACATCAGCAGTATGGGGGGTCTGGCAACCGCACGCAGAATTTGGTGGCAGCTTCAGTGGCAGCCAATCTCAGGAAGGGCACATGCTCCCCTGTGTCCCTCCTATGCATTGCCTATGCCTGCCCAGCCCCTTCCCTGCCTCAGACCTGCATGCCCAGTGCAGGGGCAGCACAAGGCAGTTCCCTCCTTGCCCACCCTGCTGCCCTGCACCATGGCTGCTCCAGCCCCTGCCTCTGCCCCTGCCAGCAGCACTCAGCAGCCCACTGCACCAGCTCGACCCCTGCCAGCAATGACCAGCACCCTGAGCTGCTTCTGGCCATGATGCTGGCCCTGCTGGCCCCACCAGGCCTCTCCTGCTCAGGCCCCAAGACAGCCATGCACCTGCTAGCTGGGCCCAGGGAACCAGATGTGGGAGGTCCTTTCAGCCCACCAGCTTACCTCTCTACGTCAGCCCACCTGCCCCACCACCCACATGCCCTCAACCCCGTGCCCATCCTCAGCACCACTCCAGGATACGCACACAGGAGAAACTGTGCAAACTTTATTAATAGAACAAATTATCCCTCCTTCCTCCCCCCACAACAAATACAGCTCCCTCTCCCTACACATAGTGCCCCTCCATTACCCTCCCCATCCACCAACAATAAAAATCCCATTCCCCAAACTTCACAGATACTTCATGAGTCTGACCCCATCCCCCAGTCCATTTGTGAGGGGCTGAGAGGTGGGACCATCCAGGACAGAGAGCTGTGCAGCAGGTAGCTAGCACCCCAGCTGCAGACAGTTCCCCCATGGGTCTGGGGACCATGGTGAAGGCTGGGGATGCCTGTGGCTGGCAGGCACTGCAGGACCTGCTCCAGAGTAATGCCAGGGGCCTGTGGCAGGTGGGATCAAGGTGCTCTGTGGGGCTGTGGTGGGGGACCAGGCCTGTCGGGGCATGGTCACAACTTCTGCTGGGTGGCTCTGGGTGTCCAGCTGCTGCTTCAGCAGCTCCACACACCACTGCTTAAGGGCTGCTAGCTCAGCCCAGTGGACATGGCATGCCTGCAGCTGCACCTCCTCCTGGGCAGCCTCCTGGGTGAGGTCCTCTACCCACCATGCCTGCTGGTTTGCCACCCAATGTGACCACCAGCTGCCAGAGAAGGCAGGTCCCATTCTGGCTGTCCCCATGGTGCCTCCAGTGGTGGGTGTCAGTGAGCCTGCAGTGGTGGTCCTGCAGGCCCCTGCAGCCTCTTCCCAATGTCCAGATGTTGGCCCTGGAGAGACAAGAGACAGAAGGCATTTACAAGAGTTTCCAGAATTTGAGACAAGATACTCTTCTCTTCTCAAGGGCCCTTCTGCTGCCTGCCCTTAGATTGAAGGTCAGCCATGTGCGGGTGCCCAGGGACCATGGTAAGCTGGCTGGGCAAGCCTGGGCTCACGTGGGTGCTGCCCAAGCCTCACACTACTGATTGCTCCCCAGGGGCTGACTGCAGGCTGCCTGCCTCCTCTATCCCGTTCTCAGGGTGGGCCAAGCCAAGCTGCTGGCAGTACCTGGTGCCATGGCTCCATCCCTTACTGAACCCCCTCTTCCTCTGCAGGCCCACTGTTCTGCTGCACTGATGTGAAGCCCCCAGTGCCTGGGCTTGGGGTGCATAGGGCTTCTGGACAACTTGAGTGAGGGGCTGGCTGCGCACCCACCCTACCTGCTGGGGGCCCCTCTGGGGAGGCACCCAGGGGCTGACCTCCTACCATACTGCCACTGAGTGTGTCCCTGCTTTGTGCACTGTGGATGGTGTCCGATGGGCTGTTTGTGCAGTCAGAGGACTGCCTGGGCCACTACAGCCTGCTGCTGCTGACCCTACTGGTGCCCCAGGCACACCTGCAGTCCTGGGTCAGGACCCTGAGCTATGATGGTGCAGGAGGCAAGCCTGGCCTTCCCTGCAACCTCTGCCACTACCTGGGGTGCTATTTATCACAGCACTACATGTTCCTGCCCCCAGCTGTTGAGGAGGAGATCACCACTGGGATCAATGCCTTCCTTGGTGCATGAGAGGCCCATGCCTGCCCAGCCGTGGGGACATGGGCTGCTCAATAAATGTCTGACCTGTGTTCCACCTCTCTGCATGCTGTTGGGGGCAGAGGGGTCCTGGGGAGTGTGGGGGAGCCAGAGCCAGAGACAGGGACAGGGGTGGGGGTGAGGGTGGGGACTGGAGCTGAGAGGGCTCACCCTCCAGTCTGGGACTTACCATGCATCTGGGGCCAATGAAGGTGGTGGCTTGGTGCAGGGCTCCCCAGTGCCAGATGGCATTCAGCTGTGCCCAGTGTCCATGGTTTCTGGTGGGCTGCCCTCCCGCCACAGGGAGGAGCTGGTGCTGCTAGCAGCTCATGGTGACATGGATGGCTGCTCCTTGTGGGTGGCTGCAGTGCAGGGCTGAGGCTCAGGCAGCCACTGATCAGGGCTTCCCGCACTGCCAGTGGGTTTAGGAGCTGGGAAGGAGTGCAGGGTGGGGCACTGGAGGCCCGAGGTCCCCTCCTCCAGTGATGTGTCATCATAGGTGTCAGGATGGGGCATGGGTACATGCTTCTGGGGTGCTAGAATGTGGATCAGCTCTCACATGAGGGGCATGGTCCTGGGGGCCCCACTGGACTGATGATTGTGGCTGGCTATGGCCACCCACCGGGCCTGCAGGTTCTTCACCTTAATGCAGCACTGCTGCACTGACAAGGAGTGGCCCCGTACATGCATCCCAGCTGCCAGGGCCTCATAAATGTGGGCAATTGAGTGCCTGCCCTGGGAGAGCTGCCACTCCTTGCCTCACAGTGCCATAAGGCTGCACACCTCCTCCAAGGTCTAGTTGGGGCCCCTGGAACTCCAGATGGGCAGGCGCATGTATGAGGCTGGGGCTGGACATGGGGAAGAAGGAGAATGTCATGCCCTGTGCTTCTGACTGGGCCGCCACATGGCTGGCTCTGTGATGTTGGCCTTGGAGGGTGGGGAGCAGCACCCCCAACAGGGGTACCACCAGGATCACAGCCATGCAGCTGAGGTACTTCACCACAGTTCTGCAAAGAGAGAGAGATGGGGGCAGCAGTGGGGAGCAGGTGCTGGCCCTGGTGGGATCACAGGGCTGGGTAATAGGTGCAGCAAACTGCAGCCCTTGGCAGCACTCAATTTCAACCAGGCAGCAGCTCTGGAGTGGGACAGATCCAGCAAACACAGGGCCTGCTGGGGTGTTGCAGCTGCAGGCAGCTCCTGCTGGCTCCTCAGAGTGTGGGTCTCAAGGCATAAATGGCTGCAGGCTTTTATACCTTACAGATAGGGGCTGCCAGAGAACAGCCGAGCCCAGCAGCAGCAGAGGGGGCCAGGCAGGAGCTCTGGGGCTGGGCTTCATCTTGTCCCATACTGGCTGGGTAGACCCAGCCAGGTAGCGTCCATGTTCCTGAGCAGTAAAGCATCTACACATGCATTACTGTGCAGTAACTAATCAGGCGTAAATTTGCTACCTGTGTCATGAATTTACATCCAAGTCAGTGTAAGTTGCCATATTACTGCACAGTACAGGCATGCATGTGTAGACGCACAACTGTACTGTGCAGTAATTTTCAGTTACTGCACAGTAAATGTGCACGTGTAGACACACCCAGTTATTATGGGGCATTACTGCATATGTTGATGTGCCCACTGAGAACTTGGGCATCTGAACACAAAGAATTGGAACACCTGATTTTAATAGAATCAACAGCCACCAAATTATGTAGCTCAGCTCTCCTATACACTCCATGGGGAGAGTAGGATGCTGAAGAAAGGAATCTATAAAACCAGTATCCAGAGCAGGGGGAGTCTCTGAACTAGCCAATAAAAAAAACAGAGAGAGGACCATAGCTCAAATCCTGTCATTTCTTAGGAGACAGGTACCTTATCTTGTGCTGCACTTGGATTTAATATCCCCTGGAGTGATGGCCCATAGGACCCCTTCCTTACAAAACCAAGCAGGAGTCACTCCTTTTGTACAAAAGCTGGTTGAAGAAGACCCTCTTTTTCTTTAATAGCTTAGTCACCTGAACCCACAGTATGGAAAACTTGGGTTCAGTTCTGTTCTTAACTTGAGGAATTTAAACCTAAGTTGTTCCCAGTTCCTTGGGAGGTGCTTTTACCCCCTGGCTGCTGGCTGTTTTGGTCAAGAGATAAAAAGCTCATGGTGCAGCTGGTCCACTTGGCATAAACCACTTTACACTGATCCAGAGAGAGAACAGGAGTGTAGATGATCCTTTTGGCTAGTGGTCAGGGCACATACTTCTGAAGGAAAAGATCTGGTTTGCAGGCTCTTCTCCCATTAATAATATAAAACTGCAACATTTATAGGAGAAAGGACTGAAATGCAGGTCTTCTCGCTTTTGGATGAGCCTCCTAGCTATTAAACTTGAGAATCCTGCATGTGCACTCCTTCCTCTGGCCCAAAGGATACTTTATTAATCTGTACAAATGAAATAGCTTTACCAGTGGGGAAACAAGAGTATCTCGTCTGCACAATAGAATAGCTGATAGCTAGGTGATTACAGCAGTCTCTGGGAAGGTAGGAGAGTTACCATTTCAAATCCCTTCAGATAGAAGTGTGAATAGGACTCATCTTAGGTGAGTGCTTTAACCACTAAAAATGGGATAAAAGAGGGGTGGGCAGGAAGGGCAACAGTTTCTTCTCCTTTTCATATACTCTAAGAATGCTTTCTGAATGGTGTTAACAGATAAGTGCTTCTCTGGTTTGTAGTGTCAAAATGAAAACACACTTGGCAGTGCCCAGGAGCACACCTTGGGCAGCTCAATGATTTATTATGTGGTATTAGAATGGGAGTTTTTGAGGATCTAAATTTGGACCTAGGTTGGCCATTTGGCACCTATGTCCTTTTGGGGATCTGGCCCAAAGTGATGAGGGATGTGTAGGGGGAAAAAAAAAAGATAAGATTATGTTGCTCTTCCAAATATTGGTTCTTCATTTTGAAAATAACAATCAATCCAGATCTCTTTCAAAGTCCTAATTTTTTTCTGCTTTAGTTTTCAACCTTCCATTTGTTAGAAAACCCTTGAAGCACTCTCTAATCCTTCATGGTCATCCTCCTCAGTGCTACTTGGTTTTATTTTTTAATTTCTTTGAGTCTCTCTTGTTTTTCATGAATGAATGATCTCTCTACCTCTGTCATTTCACTTTCCTCTTCTCCCTAAGCTAAACAACCTTAATCACTTTAATTTTTCCTACTAATAAAGCCTTTCAATGTTTCTAGTAATTCCCCCTGTCATTCTCTGAATTTTTTCCCATTTCTGTCACATCTTCCTGTGAGATGGAGTGGTTGATTATTTTGTTTAGCCACTTCTGTGTATTGGAGCTGATGTTTTCCTTGCACTGTTTACAGCGGTACCTAGATCCTTTTTCATGAGTCACAGTTCATTTCAAGTACTCATTCATTCTTGGGTATGAATTATTTCTAATATGCTGCCTTTTTATTTGTTTTCGTGTGTGTGTGTGTGTGTGTGTGCGCGTTCAGTTCACTTTGCACTAGCTAGTCATCTTTCTCTCTTTTTTTGGGGATCATTCTAGAGTTCTCAACAGTTCTGTCAAGACTTAGCTAATTTAAATAAGTTAGCAAGTCATGTCACTATCAACGTCTTTCATTGTTGAAAATTGAATGTTTATTTCTACTTTTTAAAATCATGGACAGAACTTTTGCTTACTCAGACCCCTGAACAGGTCCTTGTTAAGGACTGAGGACCTGATCAAAGCCCATTCAATTCTAAATTTGCATGGGGAGTGTAAGCTATCCTTTCCATCCTTGGGTGTGGACACATGTAACTTTTTAACTGATTTAAAGGGAAGAAGGGGACTCTGTTGCTTAGGGGTGCATATCAGCTATTACAATGTAACGTGTGTGTGTATGTGCTTCTGTAGCAATACAAGGTAGCAAACATGTGGTAACTTTTGCTAGAAATGTATCATTTGGTATCAATACATCTGTTATGTCTCCAGGTGGCAGCTTCAGAAGAAAACTGGAGAATGTATGTGGGGCATCATAGTGAAACTAGCTTTGCAGCTGTCAGTATTATCTCTTCTGTGGGTAACAGCTGTTATCAGTTTTAGTGCTGCTAATCTGGGATCAATTATGAGTACTACATCTGAAATGTTTGGAGTATGGTAGAGTTCTTTGTAATCTTATGGTAAATTGTGCTGTGACTTGCAGATTTCAATAACAGTAAACAATATAAAGCCTTGTTTGATAAACATTCCTCATTCCCTGCTATTGAGCAATGGGCAGGTAGATGGAGCAAAGGTGATGTGAGAACTTAAGACTTGAAAAAACACTGAAAGGTTATTATGCTTCTGAAAAAACTTATGGTAAGTATTTGTGCTTTATTTTATTTTTGAGGCATATCTGGAAAAATAAAACATTTTTATTTTTCACTTTTGGGCCACTAGAGAATCTCTAACTACTAATCAGGAAGACTTGAAGTTTGCTCTGTATGATATTTAGCCCAATCAAATGGACATTGTGCCCTATGATTGTTCTATTTTGTAACTTCTTCTGAAAACCATGTTTTGACTTAGTTTCTTTCTCCAGTAAAGTACAAAGGGAGAATGGAAAATGGATGACTTGAAAGTAAGATATTCTCTTTCCTACAAGAAACATTAGCACAGTAAGACATATATTGCTATAAAGATGAATGCATAAGTTGTCAAAGTGATCTATTAACAAATTAAAACCATTTCAAGATACCTCAGGGTATTCCAACTTAAAACAGTTATTATCAATGCTTGATATTTTGTGACTGACTAATAAATCATTATGACAGCAGTTTCTCACTGACAGAAAAATACAGAGCAAACTATGACATATTAATGGAATTATTGTCATGGATTAAGGTGCTGTGACCCAAGGGATTTAGGTTTTGGGTTACTGGCCACAGGTAAGGATGGGTTTTCTACAGAAGAATATGAAAAACTCTGGGATGAATGGGGTCCGAAGAGAAAACAAATGTAATGCTGAATGTATTTTCTGAAATACTTTTTTGGTTTGCAGTTTTTCATGCCATAACTTGCTTTGTCAAAGAGAGAAAAGGGGGGAGGGAATGAAAGTGATTTAGTTGTTGGGTTATTTCTATCTAGGTTTTACGGTATAAACTATAAAGCTTTAAACTTTCAGAATTAATGGGATTTGGAATATGGAGTTATGGTTTGTTTCAATTAAATCCAGATCCATAGCTCACTGATATGACTGGAAAGGCTCCTATTGATTTCAGTGGGATTTGAAATGGGTCCTTTGAAGGAAAATGTCAATAGAAAATTATGTAAATGAGGCAAAGTTAAGTGAACATCTTCCTAAGGAGAAGAAGAGGCAGAGGGAAAAGGAAAAGCAGTAAAAGTATATATCAAAAACAAGCCCCAGTCATGAAACCAGAACCATACAACTAATTCAAAGGCCTGCTAATTCAGTGAGACTGCATGAATATAAGGATATTCTGGAGCAGTGGTGCTCAACTTTTTTTGTCCAGCAAAATGGCCAGTGCCCCAACCATCCATGGGCTGGATGCGGGTAGTAATCCTGATCCAGCAAAGGCAGGTGTGATAGGCTTCCATGCAGCTGCACAGAAGGGAGCAAAAGCAGCCTGTCTGCAACTTGGCTGCATGGGACAAGGGGGCTTAACTTGCCCTGGAGGGATGCGGGAGGAGGGAGGGAAGCAGAGAGGGGGCTTGACCTGGCCCTGATCTAGCCATGGTGGAGAGGAATTCGAAGATGGCCTGGCCCTGATCCAGCTGTGGGGAGATGAGCATGGGAAGGTGGCCTGGCACCATCTAGCTACAGAGGTGTGGAGGGTCATGGCTCAGTCCAAATCCAGCTGCAGGTGGTTGGGGAGGGGGTTCCACTCTGATCCAGCTGCAGTGAGGGGCAGAGTTCAACCTTGCTCCAGCTGTGGGGGACATGATTCATGGCCCAGTGCTGATCCAGCCATGGTGGGTAGGGGAGGTCCAGCCCTGCAGGTGGGAGGGGGCATAGCCAGGCTCTAATCTGTGTGTGGGGTTTAGGAATTTGGCAGGGGAGGGTGGCCATTAGGGGTGTGTGAACCGATCCGTATTTGATTTGGATTCAGCCCACACTGGGGACAGTGATTCAAGTCATTGATTCGGATCACTCTCCCTGATTCGATTTGGCCAAATCTGAATCTCTAGTTTTGATACTGATTTGGAGAATCAGCAATTTGGCCATAGATGTAGTTTTAAATGTTTTTTCTATATACCTCGAGGTACCAGGCATGGCTTGTGAATGCTGTGATGCTGGGGCAGATGGAGCATCCCACCAGAGTGCAGGGGAGCCCCCCACATGTTCAGCAGCAAACCTGGAAGTGGACCAAAAGTACTTCCGGTCCACTTCTGGGTCCCCCAGGGAGCACACCTCCTCTCCCACACCTCTCCAGCTCAGTGATTGGCCAAGGGGAGACCCTGGGTGCACCCCCAGACCCAGGAGGCACTAATTGCTGAGCCAGAGGGGTATGGGGGGGCGGTGCTTGTGGCAGAAAGCCACCTTGGTTTCTCCCCAAAATCTCTGCCCTGTGACAATGTGATAAAATCTCTGTGCTGTGACCATTTGAGTAGGGTGGGCTCAGAAGAGGAGACCACACCCTTACCCTGTCTCTTTAGGTAACTTGAGCTGGCTGCATTCCTGAGGGAGGGGGGAAACCTGCTCCCTCTGCCTACCTGACTGGTACCTGGGTGAGGGGCATCTACCTGGTGGGCTGGAATCTGCCCGGTAACAGGTGATGTATTTCAAATTCGTTGGCTGGCCTCCACTGGACCAGGTGTATGAGGTCACAGGGGCTATATAAGTTAGGACGGGCGAGGAGGCAGTCTTTTCGGCCATGAGGTGAGGCTGGAGCCATGAGGGGGGGACTCAGAGGAGCATAAACATCTGAAAGGGCCCTCTCCCCCAAAAACTCATGAACCAGGAACAGCTGGACGCTAGAAAGGATCTCACCAGCCTCTGGATGAAGCGTGTGAGTAAGCTACTCGAGATCTGGTAGATATCTAGCTGGCAGTAACTCAGATGCGTGATCAAAAGGCTACCACAGCCAGACTGTTTGCTCTTTAGGATTTCAATCTTAGGATTGCTCAATCTTGTACCCTATTTTCACCCTACCCCTGTAACCAATTAAGTCTTCCTTTGTGACTGGTGTGGGAGACTTATTGAGGGGTTGGTCTAAATTATGCCTAAGAGACCCCTTAGGTCTGCGGACTAAGGGAGACTTTACTTATTGCCCCCTGACTTGGGGAAGTGTCCTAAGTGCCTGTACTGGGTCGAGTACCTGTAGGATATTAGGCCTGTGTTACCCCAAGGACACAGGGCCGGGAGTGAGTCCATTCTTGGGGTGGTGGCGGCGATGTTACCCCCAGGCTAGTGTATGTGCTCCAGGAAGGGGTCAGGCCGGACATAAGGGAGGCATTCGGAGCCTGGCAGGTGGTCAGGCACAGGGAGGTGGGCGGCTCAACACAGGAGCGCCCCCTACAGGCCTGCCACAGTGCTCTCCCTGGCGGACCGGGGAGTGGACCAAAAGTGCTTCTGGTCCACTTCCAGGTCTGCTGCTGAGCACAGTGTGGAGCCCCCTGCACTCCTGTGGGACGCTCCATCAGACACACCATCACAGCATTCATGAGCTGCCTGGTACCTTGAAGTATGTTGAAAAAAACATTTAAAGCTGTGTCTCCGTCCGAATCGCTGAATCTTTTCTAATCTCACCAGATTGATTTGGAGGGTCTCCTGATTTGATTCAGATTCGGAGATTCAGCCACTGAATTGGGCCAAATCTCCATCAAATCAAATCAGCAGCCAAAGCTTTGCACAGCCCTAGTGGCCATATTCATGGTCACTACTCTCACACAACAAAATTTGCCAGCTTCAATGGCTCCTTGGGCCGCATTTGGCCCATGGGCCAGAGATGGTGCACGCCTGTTCTGGAGCATATAAAAGAGCCTTTTCCTTTAAAAGCCAATGTTATCACTCCCTTTGATTGCAGTGGTTCAGGTTGAGGCCTCAATTGCAAGAATGGGGCAGAAGAATTTAGTACGAAGGATTAATAAATACCTCAGTATTTCTGTACTATCAAAAATATCATCTGAAGAATGGGATTTCTTTCTCAGCAGTTAACTTCAGCATAGATAAACACCACTGTGTACACAGAACCTGAGGGTTAAATAAAACAGCCATCTCTATTTAAAAAATGATCCAGAGTGATTTTTGTGTTTTCCTACATGAAAGGCATTTGGGTAAAGTACTATGCACCAGACTAAAATTAGAATGCATTGGAAGTGCTCTAGGGTCAGCTAGACCCAGCAAAAGGGCACCCGGAAGTGCCAGCAGTGCTTCTCCTGGTGCTCCCACTCCTCGGCCAGCACTCACAGAGGGAGCACCAGCACTCCTGCCCACCCCACCTTGAACGTCACCTAAGCAGGGAGTGCTGGCTCTCTGTGTACCCTTGTGTACCCCCTATGCATTACCACTGCTTTAACAGAAGGCAGGGTACATTTGCACTTAATTCTGAATGCTAATTGCTATGTGAGAGGCAAGAATAACCGGTATGCAAAAGGCAAAGATTTTTGTGGGGAATATCTTTTACTGAATCAACTATATGGTTGAGATAGAACTGAACAAGCTTTTGAAAGCAATTTAATTTTATAGTAGGAAACCTGTTGTGATATTGTACAGTATTTGATTGCATTCAACAGCTCATTCATTGAACTATATTGAGACTATTACAGCATGATCCAGTATTCAGTGAAGCCAGTAGTCTCCCATTGAAGTCAGTGGGCTTTGGAATACCCTTTGGAATACACTTAACCTAAAAAGTTTCTAATACATTGAAAGCATATTAGAAAATCATTAATAGAGGCTTTTTTGTGGAGGCTAATTCTGCCAATACCTTCGAAACACTGAAATTATGACGGTAAGGGCAGAATTTAATCCACTGTGTGCATATCTGCACATGTAATTAACTTACCTAAATAAACTCTGGCACAGTTCGTGCCAGAGTTTATTGCTTCTGGGCATAACATTTGCACATGTGCTTGGGACTGCAGCATGTTAAGGCAAGGCAAAGCAGCTCTGGCAAGCAGGTGGGCCCTGGGAATCTATCTGCCAGGCCAGGGCTGTTCTTACCTGGCACAATGTGCTGCAGAGGGGCTGGCTGGGGCACAAGGGTGCTTCAGTGCAGGGCTAGCCAGCAGGCAGCCCCCACACTAAAGCACCCTTGTGCCCTAGCCAGCCCTGTCAGCATCTACACATGCGTTGTAACAGAGTAAATAACTGCCTTAGGATAGTACTTGTGTCTAGCAGTACTGTCCTACAGCAGAGTTAATTAGTTAATTATTCCATCCTAATAGCTTCTCACGTGTAGACATTGACATTTTACTGTGGAGCTAATTAGGCAATTCCATAGTAAATGTCTCATGTAGATGCGCCCTATATTCTCTGTTCACTATAGTGTCTATCCATTATAATTTATCTGTACCAAATCTTTGTTCAAATTCCCTTTCACTAAATTCTATATGCACTCTACCTGTTTTTCTCTATTATAACACAACAGTTATACTTGCACTCACTTTTTCACAGCCATGGTTCTTAATGCCGTTTTTGATTTTGCTGGATTTGGAAGGCTTACATAGTTCAAAGCATGAAGGGTGCAGACACTGAGAGCTTGGCAGTTCTCTCACCTTTCCCCAGCTCCTTTTTTCACAGGGAGCTACTGTATTTCTGGAGCTGTTATTTCTGTGAAAACAATTTGATAAGCTTCAATTTTTCATAATGTGGATCATATTTTGGAGGACTTGCATTTAATGAATCTTCACGCTGATGAAGAAGCTGCTTGGCTTCTCTTTACATTTGTAAAAGAGTATTTGAAGTGCAGTGTAATACTTCAGTAGACTCATGCGAAGCTGATTTGTTTTGTAGGGATGAAGGGGGAGTATTCAGATGGTATCAGTTTAGTTTGGGTTTTTTCATAAATGACTTATTTTGTGATTTTTTAAAATATTTAAAAGTACTCTGTGGGCACATCTACACATTGTACTATGTCATCATAAGAATGCACTATGGCAATATAGCATCCATGGGCAAAACCTGTGATGCTGCAGCTACATCCCTGTATAGTTCTTCTGTTATAGCACATTGCTATGGCAATGTAGTGCCCAGAAATAATCATGTGCGGTATGTGTGGTGCAGTACTGACTGTTACTGCACTGTCTTTTAGTACTTCCAAAAAGAAGTACTAAATGATGGCGCAGGTAACAACAGCGCCCAAGTGGCACGTGTAGATGTGCCCTATGTGTGTTGATTATAAATGGTGATATATCCATTGCCTGTATTTAATAATAGGCAGTTATTCCCATTCAGATGAATTTACATCATAGGATCTAATTTTGCCAAGTGAAAGGGTATGTGTCAGGGGTGCAAATGAAATCAATAGAATCTTAAAACACAGTGTACTGCTAAGCTTCAGTGTCACTGCATGACACGGAGCAAGTTGATCAACTAACGGTTAGCTGTTTCAACCAATAAGGAATTTAACCACTGACTAATTCAAAACAGACAAATACAGAGTTCAGTTGTGCTCCTGTGTGAGTTAAAAACACAACTAGTGGAAGCAGCAGAAAATTCATAGATACATTAATTTATGCAATTATATATGCAAAATATCTGTGGCTTTTAGGATTCAATTAAAATGTTAATGGGAAGGTCAGGCATCTCATCTATACCATGTATTCACCTGACTGTATGTAGGTGATTCACCTTATCCTGGCCTTATTAATTCCCTTGACTATCATTTATTTTTTTATCTCAATAATTAAAATTTTGTTTTCATTCAGGTCATTAAGAACTTCCTCCAACCCCCAAATATAGGAAAAGCTATATTATATTGCAATGCTTTGATAAGTAGCATCATTTTAGTAAACTCCAAATATAGGGGACTTTTTGAAAATGAACCTTAGCATGGACATTTAAGATAAGGTATACTTATAAGGAAAAAAACAAACCTTTGATGAAAGAAACATCTAGGAATTGTAGAAAGATTCCATACCAAAAACAAATGTTTGCATAGTAGATAATTAAAGTAAAAATCCCATGGTGTTTTTATTTATGATTTCCAAGCTCTACCTAATATTGCATAAAGTTGATAATATAAAAGAAGAAAAGGAAAAGGCTTACTGACTGGTGTATTTGTGTGAGGAAAACCAGCTTTAGTTGACACTGAAAAATGAACATATACATGAAATTCACTAATACACTGTGAAATGCATACTAAGAGGCTGGGAGTTCTGTTGTCTGTTGCATTTGTTGTTAGCAACTTAAACTTAATAATTTCCTGAGGGATTTTTTCATATATTAGGTACCATATAAATCCAGATGTAAATCATCAGAAATGTCTTTTTCCTTGAAGGCAAATCATTCATATATAAGCATAAGTTTAAAGTTGTGCTTGAATAGTATTGACTTCAGTACAGTTTGGACATTGATGAAAATGTGATGCTCAAGTGCCCTATTAAATAAAAATGACTTACTTTTCTTTTCAGACTGCTTCCTTTTTGTGCCATGTTCACTAGTTCATTAATCACTGATTTGTTACTTGCTGCACTATATGGTTCTTACGTCAGTGTCTTTGCTGTTCAGACATGTTCTGCCCATAAATAATATTGTTACATGAATGAGAGAACAGTTCCCCTTAGCAAATTATTTTGTATGTTACAAGCAGGGATCCTGGTTTTCTCTGTTTAAAATCCAATTATTTTAAAATAAAACCCCAAAATTCTCTGATATAAAAAGCCAAAATCAGAATTACTCTGTGATTTAAAATGAACCACTAATACATATATACATATATACATATGAATATATGTATATATGTGATTTAAAATTAACCACTAATGTATATGCATATATGTAAGTGTACATATACATATATAGATAGAAACACATGTATAAACAAATACATATACAATATTTTTCATAAAAAACCAAATGTTTCTGTGATTTTAAAATGAACCTCTAATACATACATGCATACATACAGACATACATCCATGTATGTATTAGTGGTTCATTTTAAATCAGTTGGGGTACCAGCTGAACACAATGTTATATTGATATAATTACAACTTTAAAGCAAGTTGGAAGCTTACCAGTGCCTCAGTTATTATAATAACATAAATTCTAAATTCCTATACTGTATATTTTGGCATTGGATTTTGGTTTTATTCCCTTGCTCCCTTGTCCACCTTTGCTCACCAGGTCCAGTTATGGCTGTTCCCCTCACTGCTTTGTGGTGCTGAGCAGCTCAGATATGCCATTTCCCCCCACTGAAGAGTCTCATCCTGCTGCCTTGTGAGGTCAAAGACGTTTTTACATTGCCTTCAGTGGATTAAGTGGGGGTTGGCAGCTTTTTGTCAGCATGGGCCAAAGCTTGCAACATGGCTGTTACCATGGCCTCCAAATCTCCACCCCTTCCCTATCACCATCTGCCAGCACAGACTCCCTGCAGGTTCCCGGTCCCTCTGCAGTGGGGGTAAGCACAGCAGCAGGCTCTTCAATGAGGGGAACACTGTAGAGGGGCCAGGCAACACAGTGTAGCTCTGTGCTACCAATCCTCTGAGCCGGATCAGAGCTCCGTTGACTGGATCAGATCTCTTCTAAGACCAGATCCAGCCCACAGGCTGTAGGTTCCTGACCCTAGGATAGAGGATCAAGCTGTTGTATAGGCAGATTGAGCTGGTGTGACTATTCAAGTGAAATGAAAGGAGAACACATATGAGAACTTGCATAGTGCACTTAGAGCCTTTAGAAAACTTAAAAGCTAGAGCAATAGGTTTTGAAGTGTGTATAATAAATTGTGCAGGGGAAACCCACCAATAACATTTGATGTCAAATTAACTGCTCCAAGAGATCATGAAAGACAATTAGAAAATTTTGTTCCTGTTCTGGTGTCACTAGAAGCTAATCTGTGCCTAGGGGAGCTGGCCAGGGATGGATATGACCTGAAAAGTTCAGCCTGCATGGAATTTAATGGGCAGCTGGAGAACTTGGCCCTGCTCGTGACACCTGGAGAGCATGTGTCATTTGTGAACAAAAGGATTAATTTACAAGAGAAAGAGAAGGTCACCTCAGAAGAGAAGGTGTGAGAACCTTGTTTGAGAGAAGAGCGCTGACAGGAACCACCAAGAGACCTAGAAAGACAGTGTTAGCTGAAATTCTTCAGGTTTGATGTATGCATTGGCAACACGAAGGAGGTGCATGCGGTGCACATGCAACCCCTGAGATTGGTGGTGTACTGTGATTGGCTGCCACTGACACTGCCCCCCTGGGCTCCCACTGCCAGGCTCTCACCGCTGTCAGCACAGCCATGCCCCTGCAGCCGCCGGGCACATGCGCCATTCATGGTCATGCATATCAGTGTCCCTGTGCTGAAAAATGCCAGTGGGGCACTTTGAACTAAGGCTTATCAAATGTGGTTTAGTTCAAAGCACCTCGCCACCATTTTTTCAGTGTGGGGATGCTGATACACGTGATGTGGAAGACTGCTAGAGAGCATCAGTTTCCATGGTCTAGCAGGCTCCCCACACGTCTGTAGGGGCTCTACAGTGCCCTCTCCCCCAGCCTTACTTTCTGCCTTTTAAGGCAGTGCCCTGGGGTTAGGAGGGCGAAGGATGAACGAAGAGAAACTGAGTTCTTAAGCTTGGGAAGGGTGGGATTGCATGAATGGTGTTCCCTTTTTTTGGTTTGACATTGCCCAGTAGAGACTCTCAGACAGAGGAAAGACTCAAGAAGGGGTAGAAGATATTTTAAGCTAAGTTCAGGTGATCAGGCATTGTGATAGATGTTTGTTTAGGGACTTTGAGGACAACAGTAATCTAGAAGACCCTGTCAGAAAGTGATTCACTACCCTGTACTCAGTAATGTCCAAGAGGTCACCAGTAGTAAAACTTTGGGGAAGTAAAACATTGGGGCACAATAGTATGGGACCATTCTGGAGACAACAATCTCCGCAGGGACTGTGGGCTATATCTCAGTCCCTTGTTCTTGTCTGATTGCTGGAACAGAAATACAAGACATTTCTGAAGTGAACCTTGCTTAATCTTTTCTCTAATAGATTGTTCTATTTATTCATATGTTTTTATTAATTTACATTTGAAACACTCATCATCACAGTTCACATTTCAGGGAGGTTAATTTCTTTGTAGAATAGACCATGACTATTGGAAATTGTATCTGGCTGGCTCACACAGGCTTCTAGAGATGCCCTCTCTCCCTCCCTCCCTCTGTTTGAGAGACTAGTCACCCCAGTCAGAGGTTATTTGCAGGCTGATGCTAATTCTAAGTCAGTGACATTAAAGCGGGTTTGAAATTTAATCAATTTATATATAACTATAGCATCTATCTTCAAAAGCAGCTGTATCTGTCCATTGCATGAGCTGGGTTTTCAAAGAGAAGGAAATTGCCCAGTCTCCAATCCTCTTTACACCTCCTATCCAGAACCACAATAACTGAAATGAGGAATGAATAGGATTCAACTTGCTAATTATGTTTGTGCTTGTCTAGCATTTGCATGAGTTCAAGATTCAAAACAGGCAGAGAAGTTTGTGTGAAAAAAGGCAAGTTGAAATCACTATGGTTAGTATAACTGCCCTATAAAGGAATTTTTTTGCCTCTGCGCCAGTGCCTCCTGCTGGTACTTCACCTTGACAGTACAGTTATAAAAGGAAACAAGAAAAATGGGACCCCACTTAGCTATTATACTGAATTGATTAAGAGCTTTAGTCCTTGCTCATATTGGAGTCAATGGAAGTTGATGGCATTCAGCAGGTTGCAAGATCTGGCTGTGTGAAATGGAAAATCTTCAAATCACTTTCTAGTACAGCTAGTTGGCTGTCCTGTTCTGGCTTGATGTGAATCCTACCGCAATCCTCTCTATTTACTTTTCTTGACTTTTGATTGAGGCAATCTGAAGCTTACAGAGGGGTCCATCTTTTGAAAACTGTCTGCAAACCTGAACTTGGAAGCAAACTCCTAGTGCTTCCTGTATGAGCAATTTTGCCCTTTCAGAACTTTTTGTTACTTTGGCCCAGAGAACATCTGTTTCATGTGGTTTCAGAACTGAAGATGAATGATCCACCAGGTCCAGGAGAAAGTAGTGCAGTGCTGTAGCAAAAACTCTGATTAAACATTTGTTAATGATTGGGTAAGAGTTAGACAGAAGGAAGGTTGGATTTTCTTATATGCAACTGTGGCAAGTCCTTTCTCTGGAGTTTGTGGTGTTACTATAGGCTCGGCAGTTTCCAGGAAAAATCCCTCCTTACATAAAATGGAACATCTGGTCTGTGGATTGTTGTTCCTGGAGAAAATGATAGCCATTTCAAAGATGCAATATAACTGAAAATTAATTTTACCTAACCAAGCTGTGGCTTAAATTGACAAGTCTTTAAGTGCATCCAGGAGAAAAAATTCAAAGCTCTCCTGACCTCCAGAAAAAAGCTCTGGAGCCAGCCGACTCTTCAGTGAGAACTGTCTGTCTCACCTACACGCATACCCTGAGAGATTTGAGCTGTTGTGCCCAGGCCTAAAATGTGATGGTTATGGAAACACTGGCTTTAAAGCTATTAGAACTCTAATCATATTCAGGATGTTTTGATCACTTCCAGTAGCAGAGGCACTGTTTACTCCTAATTAAGCTACTGATGAGTAAAAATAACTAAGGACTGATCAGGTGTGTTCTCTTTGGTGCATCTATGTTAGCAGAGGCTGCTGCATGCTGTACCAGCTGTGACCTGGATGGGGCTTTTGTGCTCAGTCCCAGATACCTCATTTTCCTCCTCTTTTGCTGCATCTTTTTTGCTTTCTGTGGTAAGGAGCATCTCATTTTCTCTCTTGGATTTTGTACTGTTCATTCCTTCCAGATCCTCTTGTAATTGTATTCTGATGGATTATTTAAATAAGTACTTACTCCAGCAGAAGAGGGAAAAATAGACCAAATTTATTCACATGTCACTGGTAATGTATAAATACTGTACATTTGTTACATAAATAGACCACAGAAAGTAAAATATGAATCTTGCTCAAAGTATTATTAAGAAAGAGAAAAACACTTAAAACAGCCAGTACTTATACAAGACCTGGCAATCAAAATACGGTTATATTGCACTGCAACAGATAAACATGCTCTTTTCTAGAACAGTAAGCCTGGCTTCTTTCTCTCCAAGTTCTGTTTTTGAAAAGGATGTGCTCCTAATTACTGTCTTGCGGAGTTGGCAGCTTTGGAAAGTTTGTGTCTTGGAAGATTTACCAATCAAAGTTTTAGCAAACCTGTCTTTCTAGTCACTTCCTGGAATGAACAAATTGACTGTTGAATTAAGCACTTGGCTGACCAGTTTGTTCACTGAACAAGTTTGATTGTACTTCTAGTCTAAACAAATCCTTCACTGGGAAGCTGAAGCCTCAAGATCCTCCAGTGTATTGCATACATTAATATAAAGTTCCATTTAGTATGGATGCTTCCAGAGAAAAACAGGCAAGTGGCATGAAAAATTTCAGCCCAAATGGTTTAAGTCCAACACATTTATCAATAACTCAAAACAGAGTTTTAGAATGGAAAATGTTGAATAACTATATTAAGGCAGCTTTTGCATGGAGTTTTTCTCATGTGGCATCTCTTTCATCGGGACCTTACAGTCATGGATTCCTGATATGCCTAATCCTTCACGCTGTGGATGAAGAGTCCTCTGTACTGCCAGCAATATCGCATCATTCATCCTTCATGTGCCAGGATGAATAAAGTCTTATTGGTAAAAGTATGCCTGTACTTCTATAAGCACATATATACCAAGAGAACTGGATCTAGAGTAAGACTGCTATTTATATACAGTACATAACTACAGCTTTTAACCCCTACCCTGCCAGCAGGTTGTGCCCAGAAAGTTCTGGTCTTTTTTAAGAGCTGGGCTGGGCAGGGCAGCCAATGGGGGTGGGGGAGCAGATGGTGAGTGGAGGCTTGTTTCAAAGAGCCAGGAGCTGGGGCCGGGTGGGGCAGGTGCTCAGGGGAGCTGGGGGAGCAGGCAGGGGATGGAGCCTGGCAGGGGTCCCCCCATGGTCCCCTCCCCTCTCCTCCAGCCCCCCTGCCCCGCCCCCTACTTACCAGCATGGAGTCTGGGTCCAGGTCCCTGCAGTAGTGAGCAGGGATTGCCTGAACCTCTGAAGCTCTCCAAATCTTTTCCAAATCGAGTTGGAGATCTTTGAATCAATTTGGACCTTTTAATTGGTCTCCTTATTCGATCTGGTTTCGTCCGCCGAATTGGGTCGAATTGGCACCCAAAGCTTTGCACACTCCAATTGAATAGGTACTCATTTAGTTGACTTCTCAACCTGTCAACCCATCTCTACTGCCACAACTTGCAACACTCTCCATAACAAAAGCACCAGAATCCAGATTTATCTCAGAATGTGGTATACATCATCCAGTGTACCAGCTGCCCTCCTGGAAACTATATGGCTGAAACTAGACAAAAATGATGCACCAAAGGCTGCTTGCAGATGTTTAAGAAAAACAAAAACTCTTTACCAGGAGAAGCAGCATGTTACTTCAATTTGGCTCTGCAGCATCTGTAAAAATTGGGTGCTTCAGCAGGGCTTTTTGGCACTTGTAGCTGAAGCTATTAGATAAAAGCACCAAAAAAGCCCCACTAAAGCGCCCAATCCTTACAGACATCGAGCAAGCTGGGTTGAAGTAATGTGCTGCCTCTTCTGAGCATGCGCTGGGCTCTGTGCAGGAGCATGCCAAGTTTAACGTGAATAACCAGCAAAAAAAGATAAAGGACAGAGGCACTAGAAACAGGAGAATGTTTTTCACAGAAAAATCACTCTGTGTCTGACCTCACAGTTCTAATGCTCAAAGGAAATCTCTCCAACACCTTTACAAGATGAGCATGGGAACAGAAATTCATCAGCCTGTTGACACTTAACACCAAGGACTTAACATACACAATAACTTCATGGTCTATTATAATTTTCCTGATATTCACTAATCTCTGCACTTCACAGCTGATAATAACCCTACTTAACAAGCTTTTGTTCCATCTGCTATTTAGTTCGGCTGTGTCTGCTTCTGTCTCAGAGGCCTGAGGAAGGGTACTGTGATATGGGAAAGCTTGGTTATGTCTATACCAACCATACAGTTGTTGGTCCAATAACATTTATCATCCACAAGAATTCTTGCTTTTCACATATCTCATGGATCATCACAGCAACAACATCACCTCAGCACTACCTATTGTGACCGATCTTCTGTTAATAACACACCAAGTGCAATACATCATATTAATAACACAATTGTGATGCCTTCAGGGATGTTCATATGTGCAATCAGATCACTGAACATTCTTACCCATGTCATTTTATGTATGTTTCAGGGTGCTTTGTGGTGTGAAACTACCTGCTGTTAGATGGTTTCATTTTAATTCCTGAACTATTCCACATAAGAGGTTGGAGTGAAGGGGTAGAAACCACCTGTTGCTGAACACACTGGAGAAGAAAAGCTTTTTATGTATTTTGGTTTTTGGTAATATACCAATACACCATGTACAGTAATATGAAGGAAGTTCATGAACACTGTTGGGACTACAGTGCAATGGGGTATTTCCACTGGACATGGGGGAGAGGGGAACAGAGAGAGAGAGATTTGCAAAAATGGTTTTTATATTAAAATAAATGCCCTCTTAAATATATGGATACATTTTAAAGGATATTTGAAAATGTGACTGCCTAGTTCTTCATCCAATGATGAGTGTTCTCATTCTGCTTCTGTTAGATGTATGTACTGCATTAGATTTGAGGGGAATGTAAAACTATGCTAGAAAGAAATCTGCTGCTGCAAACTTCTAAGCTAAAGATGTGAGCACTGGGAGCCTGGGATGACAGCATAACATTTATCATTGAGTGGGGATCATTCTCCCTTCTGTAACAATTGTGCAGATTTTGTGAAAGACATTGCTAAAAGCTATGCTAAAAAACAAAAACAAATGAGGGCTAATGTTTATTTTGACACATGAATGCTTATCTCAAGAGCTCTTGTTTTAATTTGCTATAAACAAGATACATTATATTGTCTACTGTTTGTGCTCATTCATAGCTATCTAATTCAGCCTCCTCAAGAGAAGGTTGAGAGGTGACCTTGTGGCTGCCTATAAATTCATCATGGGGGTGCAGAAGGGAACTGGTGAGGCTCTACTCACCAAGACACCCCTGGGGGTTACAAGAAATAATGGCCACAGCTAGCAGAGAGCAGATTTAGACTGGACATTAGGAGGAACTTCTTCACAGTTAGAGTGGCCAAAATCTGGAATAGGCTCGCAAGGAAGGTGGTGCTCTCCCCTACCCTGGGGGTCTTCAGGAGGAGGTTAGATAGGCATCTGGCTGGGGTCATCTGAACCCAGCACACTTTCCTGCCTATTCAGGGGGTTGGACTCGATGATCTATTGAGGTCTCTTCCAACCTTAACGTTTATGAATTATAGTAGTAGAAATATATGTTATCCATTTCTGCACTCATGTCTTTATGCATATTGTGAGGGGGCTAAGACCCCACAGGGCCCGGCCCGAAGGAAGGACCCTGGAATTCCGCCCCGCTTCCGGGTTAGGACCCGGAAGCCCAGCGGGGAACCTAATGTGGGCCGGAACCTGAAACGCGCCGGCGCGGGACCGGCACGGGAAGATAAAAATGAGATGCTTACCTGCAGCGGAGGAGGGCGGCTCCACCCGGAGCTCACTCCAGGAGCGGCCGGGAGACGCGAGGTGAGGTCGGGAGACGTGCGGCGGGAGCCGGCGGCGGCGGAACCAGGAGCAGCAGAACCGCGGACGGTGAGTCAGGGAGCGGCTGAGCCGGGCGTCCCGCGGCAGGGACCGGCGGCGGCACGGCTGCTACCGGCGGACCCGGGAGCACCGCGGCGGGCACGGGCAGCGGAGCAGCCGGCAGAGGCAGAGTCGGGAGCCCCGCAGCCGGGGCCAACCGCGGAGCAGCCGCCAGAGACGGAGCGGAGGGCCTCGGGGCAAGAGGCAGCGGCAGCTTCCCAGAGGAGGGTGAAGCCCCACGCGAACCTAGACGGAGCCCTAGCGCAGGGCATTGCTGAGACAGTGGCGGCAGGAAGGCGCGAGGAAGGGAAGGTAACGCGGACCCCGGCGGCAGCCGGGGTGGGAGCCACCGACCGGGGAACCTTCCTGCAGAGACTGCGGGACACGTGGTCGCGCGGGACCACCCGTGGGCGAGCAAGGCCACCCGTGGAAACCCCGTTGGACGGGAGACATACGTGCGGGGTTCGGGACAACCCCAGACTTTAGGAGCCAGCGGCCCCAGGGGGACTAGGAGCTGCAGGAACACCTGTGAGGATCCGGACGGGGAAGACCCCTCTTTCCCCCCGGACTGGGACTCTACTGAGTGAGCCCCTCACGGAGGCTCACCCCGGAGGACCGGGCAAGGGTGTAGGGGAGGAGGAGCCCTCAGGACCCCTGGACTTTGGAGGTACTGTACTCCCATGTGGACTGCCCGCTTCCCGACACAGGTGAACCCATAATTTCTATCAAGTCGTGGCAGGCGAGAGCGGAGAAGTAGACGGTCCTCTGAGTACCCCCCCCCCTCCAGGGGACATCCAGGATTCGGGGTCCCACGGCACGTGGTACACCCCCAATCCTTACACATATGCTTATGCAGCAAAGTGGAGGTGTGATAGCAGCATATGCTAGCACACCTTTGTGACTTTTCCTTTATCTTTAAATCAGTGAAGATGTGATGGCAGGGACTGCAGCTGTCGCAGATGCTAACAACTAGAGTACAAACCCAGAGTCCCAGAGAATTTGTTCTGTGGTTGCTACTATGTACAAAACTGCGAGCTGCCTTATTTTCACTGCTATATATTACTGAGGCTGGATGGATCAAGCTGCAGCAAGTATGCTAGCATATGTTATAGACATACTTTAACTGGCTGTATACACATACCCTACGGATTTAAAGATGAATTATGCGACCTACTCATCAATTTAAGTTGGAGTCTGTGAATGTGTTTAGATGAATAAATAAGACATGCAGTTCCCCCCCGTCCCCAAATTACAAAAAAGGGAATGATGAATTGAGGCTGTGAATGTGTCTATACACATTCACAGAAAGTTTAATATTCAGTTTTTGAACTATAGGTAATCTGAGTCTGAAATTGGTTTGAAATTCACCTCCATCTAATTAGCTGGTTTTGTTCCCTTGAGTACCTTAAGCTCCTTTATACAAGGACTTTGAGAGAGTTATCTTTCAGGTATAAAATAGAACAAATTAGATGTTAACATGACATTTTAAAGCATACTTTCAATGCATGGCAAACCTTTGCTTCCATACTCTTCAAAAAACATTTAAATATATTAAATATATAACTGTGACTGTTACTTCAGATGTGTTATAAAGGACCACTGTAGTGATTATAAAACCTCAGGTCACTGGCTGTCTCAGGAAAGATCTAGTTAGAGATGAATCCATGCTGCAAGGGTTTGACAAAGAGTTGAATCTCCCTTCAGTCTGAAGGTCAACTAAGTCTGGTACTGTTTATAACATGCAACTCTATCCAAGAGATATGTGTTCCCAGAACAGCAGGAGGTAATGCTAACTATTTGGTAACTTTACTCAATTATTTAGTAATAAAAAAGCACTTGGTTTCTTTCAGCAATATATATATACTGCTTGTTTTAGCCTGCACTGCCCCACAAAACTTGGTGCTGGTTTTCCTGAGGATAGGACAATAGCATTCTTTTTTTCTTTCTTTCTTTCTTTCAAGCTAGCTCTGGAAAGTCTGGTATAACTAAAACTAATGGTAATTTTTTAAGGTCTCTGCCACTGAGCAAAGTTAGGCCAGCTGGCACTCACTGAAAGGGTAGCAGGTGGATAATAAGCAGCTAACAGGACACGGAGGTAATAAGTGATAGTTGCCTATCAGTGCCTTGACTTGTCACCTACAGCATGAGTTCTGTTGGGACACAAATGAAATAAGCCAGGCTCTGATAATGACTCAGGGGTTAGAGGTAAAAAATGAATCCTGATGTATCTGGAGGAATAAGAGGTACATGTGAAATTGTCAAATCCTTTGTTACTTTATTAATGTTTGATTAATGTAGTCCCTACCAGAGTATTAACTGGCCTGATTTATCTCTTAATAGCCTCATGGCACAATGAAATGTGCTCATTCTATGGGAACTTTTGTTGTGCTTTAAGACATAAATCTGTTCTCCTAAATGCATTTAATGGGCAATATATGCAAATATATGAGAAGCCTCAGGTACTGTCAGATCTAGGGCAATTGATTAACTTTTGGAACCTGAAAGAGACTGAATCAGGTCTTATTTAATGCAAACTTCTTTATAAAAATTGACAAGTGCAATCAAAAATATATAAAAAGAAAAGGTTTATGTGAAGATCAAATATAATTTGTATCTTTCCATAGCATGAGCATATCCTTCTGGGTTGATTTTTGTAACAAAAAACCCCGTCTATTTGGGTTGACCAAAACAAGTAGCAAATTTGTGTCAAATTGTTCGTTTGTTATGGCCAAAAAGAAACAACATGGAGAAAAATAGAAAAAGTCAACATGCTTTGTTTCTAACAATTATGAAATCACTTTCATTTCAACATGGCATTTCTTTTTTAATGATAGCTAAAAATAGTTTGAAATGAAGAAGACAAAATTTACAAATAAAAAGATTGGATGCCAAAATGACTTTTTGATTTTGGTCATTATTTTGGGAGGCAAGGTTGTCGGTTTTATTTATTTATTTTCTGGTCTGAAAAACACAAAATGGAAAATAAATAAGAAATCAAGAAAAGTTTATTCTGAGTAGTTCATTAAATTGTCCAACCAAAATGACAACAATTTGCACAAATCTTACCATTGGTTCAAGTTCTATCAAGTTCATTTTGGGGGAGAGGTAGAATGGTATTGATGGTACGGTAATCTACCTGGAGCAAGATATCAGAGCCCTCAAGATGCATGGTACCAGGCATAGGGAGAAAAGGGCCAGTTTCCTGGGCTATGCACTAATTATGTCACAAATATAAACAAGTTTCATTGTCTGAACATAAACTGATTCCTAATGACATAGCTGTCATGAAATAATTGTTTCACATTTGGCAGTCGCTGCTCTAAAGTATATCGGGGTGTTTCTGATCTGAAAAGAGATGCACTGGGAAAGCCTAGAAATATTGGCCCGGCCTGTCAATGGCAGTTCAGTAATTGTAGACCTAGCAGAATCTTGCTAGATGCGTGCCAAGTAACATGCACCTTCTCACAACTTTACACTTTTCTAGAAGGTCAAGTAAACTGTTAATATTGTATTGTCTATGGAACAGGAGTCTCTGGAGGAATTTTATGTAGCAATGTTTGTACACATCACAAAAGGATGCAAGTAGTAGAGCAGGTGCCATACCTATGGAATCCACTGCAACAAAATCAGCTTGTTATAAAGAAGAGATGTTGCCTGTACCAATGGAATATTAAGTGCTAAAAAATGTCACTTCTATTGTATCCCAGCAACAACAATCCTCAGAAGTATGTTTTTAGTTGAACATTTAAAAAAACAAGTTTGAAACTCTACCTATTATGACTTAAATGCAGTATTTAACAAAGAGGGAGGTAGTTTATAGTGTGATGGTAACTAGAATTACCAATGCTGCACCTTATGTCACTGAGATGGCCAGCAGAAGTAGGTAGCTTGAAAACGCCAGCAATTGTGAAATACTTTGGTTTTTTTTCTGTTCCTTCATAGTAAGGAGTGCTGAACTTCACTTACTGAACTTGTGACTTCTAGACTAGGCAAAATGGTGGTGGGAGGGGGTGCTATTTAAGTCACTAAATCTTTTGCTGACTTGCCTGACCTGCAGTGTACATCCTGACATTTTTGTTAGATGCTTTGTTAAATATTGATGATACTCCATTTTCCCATGTAACCTTACTAAAGTGTTCACTGGCTGTTGTTTAGTTTTGTTTACAGATGGTTGATAGCAGGATGATTGATGGTTCTCTATGCTGCCCTCCTCTTTGTGTGTTAGCACATTTGGAATGGAAAATTCATAATGAATACATTTCTTTTCTATTAAAAATGTCAGGATTTTTCATTCAGTCAGTCATTCATTTGATCATTAAAGCAAGTGAGGCTGTGTTCCAGTCAGAACTTGAAAATTGATCCCGACTTTCATTTCCTTCTTACTTATCCAAACAAAGAGCATTATTAAAGTGATGATGCTATAGTAGCTTTACATGCTAGCCCATCACTGAAAATTGTTCAGGCACAAACTGTAGTAGGTTTGTAATCACTAGTCCTTATTTTTCTGCTGAGTCCACTAGACAGATGCAAGAGAACAGTGGGGAAAAAATCAATTATTTTCTCTTCCCTTACAAAATGTATCAACAAAACTTTAGTTTGACTCAATCAAGTGACTGTTGGCATGAGAGCTGGGCCAGCCCAGGGCCTTCGACCAGACTGGGGCTGCCCCCTGCTCAAAGCTGACAATCAGTTTATTGTCAGCATAGAAAAAGGGTATACCACGCCTTCAATTTTAAGGCACCATAAAAACTGGGCACAAAAATGTTCTACCTTTATATGTAGATTTTTGCCATTTTCTGGTGCCATAAAGTTGCTGAACCTGTGATGTGTTGACACAGTGCAATACACACGTTAATCCTGTCATAAATGTAATGTCTGCCATAGGGCCATGATGCATTCAGTTGTCTCAACATTTTTGAAAATCTGTGATTCCTGAATTATTTGGTACATTAACTATTGCTAAGTAGTTGGCACTAGTTTGCATATGAATACATGGACCAGATTAGAGCATGAATTAGCTTGTATAATTAAACTATCATGAAGCAAATGTTAGAAAGCAAGAAAAGCAGTTTGATTATGGATAGTCTTTGAAGGGATTATCCTTAATCCTAGAGTCTTGGCATATCAAGTTTGAGATATAGCCCAGCTCTGCTTTTATTGTACTCAAATTGCAAAGTCATAACAACTGCATTTTCCACTATTGCAATATGCATTTAGGGTTATTATTTTCACCTAAGCAATCGGGAAATGATCATACAGAGAAATTAAATGAATGAATCAGTCACCCAGCAAGTCAGTGCCTGACTATAGGCATAGTTCCCAGTTCTATGATTATCCTACTAAATCAGATAGCAACCATATCGTAAAAAGTACCATAATCCTCCCCACTGCACTCAAGTGCTCAACTTGCCTCTCAATGCAAATCACCCTGCATTATAAATCACCCTGTATCTCACTGAGCACCCAAAGACCCCAGTAATCCATTGGCATGACTACTACTCAGTGTCAGGCAGTGCTTAATTTCTTCCCAAAGTAGAAGCTTTGAGCTCTGCTGAGAGGCAAAACCAGTAAGCCTTGCTGCAGCACGACACTGAGGTAGCTACACTATTTTCCATTCTGGAGGTAGTGTCTGTGTGCATACTGTTTTTCATGTACAATGGGCCATCTACTATTTTAACATACAAAGTGTGTAGGTTGGAAAAAGGACTTAAATTTAGCCTACCCGGAACTTTTTTCCTAGTGCAGCTGGGTTAGGGGTGCAGCTGGGCTAGACATTCAAAAAACCCTGAGCCAGAAGAGAGTCAATCTTTACAAGTTAGTCTAACCTAGCTAGGCTACATCAGCTTGTAACCACACAGACATCCCAGATATGCAGGCACATGCCTGCAGTGACTCAAGCTAAAAGTCAGGGGTTGCTAGAACAGCCCTCCCTCCCTTCTTCAGTGCTGAGCTGAGGGGGACATGGCCAGGCCCCAGCAAGACACTTTGATTAGGGAGGGGTTCCCCCCCTCCCCATTCTGACCAGCCCAGAAGGGAATTGATAACGGTGTTTATCAGCCCTAACTCAGTGCTTATCACCACATTAAGAAAACAACAGAGGGACATTACCAGCTACCTGTTGATTCTGACTTTGTCCTGTCTACCACAACATAGACCATAACCAGCATGTTGTCAACTAGCTAATGCAGAGAGGTCTCTGTAAGGCAGAGAAGAGGGGAGGTGGGGAGCAGGGACACCTGCAGTCTCTGCCAAGCTCCAGCCAGGGAGCAGAGGAGAGGGGCCAGCTCTGCTGTGCAGCAGAAAGTCCCACCTAGCCCAGAGAGCATGCAGGGATGCTGGGGGAGTCTGATTTAATTTAAACCAGCCTGGGACAGACATTGCATAAATTGGTTTGATTCAAATCAGTTAATTCTGATACTACATTCAGTCAGGTTTATCTCAAACAAGCTTCAGCCATTTCTGAACTAGTTTATGTGCACTGAACAACTGTTCTGTTACAGGTTTAAACCAGTTTCTGACCACTTAAACTGGTTTAAGTGTAATGTCTGTCCCTAGCCCTGGTGGCTATTTCCTTTTGCCTCAGTTTAACTGGTTAAGGTCAAATTTAGTAAGTTTAAAGGTGTTAAACTGAGTCTACAATAAAGAAGAATTCTTGACAGTATTCGGCTAACACATTTTAGCTAATTTGGACCCAAATTATAACTAACCATACTCAGAGTATGAAAGAATTCTGCACAGCAACGAATAGTATGACAACTAAGGCTTATCAAAGCATCTGCATAATTATCAAGCATCAACGCATAATTTATTTTGAGGTAGTTTTGTCTCTTTTCTTTTCTTTTTTTTTGACAAAACAAATATTTTCATGAAAAATATCTTCTGTATTTTAACATTTTTTTCACTGGAGAACTAAATATTAACAATATTCCAGTGGAAAGAAATGCACAAAAATATTTTGGCTTACATCTTTTTTGACTTAAAAAAATTAAAATTGCCACTGTCAACTCTTACAGGATTTTTAAAATTTTAAATAAAAAAAGAAAAGAAAAATAAATGAAGTTCCATGCAGGCCTATTAAAAATAAAAAGTTTCCATATCTGTGATGAATTCCACTGCTTGTGAATATAACAGTAGGTATGTGAGACAGCAGTATATCAATTTGCTTATGAAATGGGCATTGTGTGCAGCTTGCTGCTGTAATTCTCAGTTTTTTGGATGGTGGTTTTGGTTTCTACTGTAATTCCTCTCAAGACTTTACTTCCCTCTGTTCCCTAGCCTGAAATAACAAGGGTATTGCACCCAATTCCTCAGTTAAAGAAACAGAAGCATGGGTTAAAGGTCAAGGGAAAAGAAAAAAAAATAACAGACAAATAACACCAGTTCTTGGACAGCTTCTATCATTAGAGCTTACATATGTTATGTATAAGCTAGGATGTGGTCACACTTTAGGCCCCTGGCAGACATTCTATGTGATTTACATTCTATGTGATTATTTTGCAATTAATCTTAACATGTCAACTGGTCACACCTTAAAATTATTGTGGGATACTTCTACACTACAAAGAAGTTTTTAGTTCAGTATTACAATTCCTGGCACAGTAGGCACTAGGGATGTGCGAAACGGGCTGTATTTGATTTTGATTCGGCCCCAACTGGGGACAGTGATTTGATTTATTGATTCAGATCACTGTCCCCAGTTCTACTTGGCCGAATCTGAATCTGAAGATTTGATGCTGATTCAGAGAATCAGTGATTCGGCCATAGACACAGCTTTAAATATTTTTTCTACATACCTCGAGGTACCAGGCGAGGCTCATGAATGCTGTGATGCTGGGTCTTAGAGACAGGGTTCAGAGAGGTGAGCTTTCATTGGCAACAACCTAATGCGGTACTTCTGCCTGACTTTTGACTAACATGGTTTACTGCTTCTCTGCACATTTTATGCAAGTGACACACAATCTCATTTCAATTTTCTTTTCAAAAGTGAGTTATAACCTCGTAGGAGATTACTAGGATAAATTACTAAAATAGTCATCTTCTAAAAGAAAGGGAGAAGCATGAGAAATGTCTAATTGACATTAAGAAACATGCATAGAAAAAAATCATAGAGAAATAAGAACAAGACAATAGATAAACACAGTTTTCTTTTTTCTTTCCTGAAGCCTAGGATCTTTAACAAATCTTTTTATTTATTTATTTTTATTTATTTTGAGAAGGATGTTCATTACTCGACAATGTCCTGATTTGTCATGTACCCAATCAGAGAAAAAAAAATTTGTTGCTTAAAATTAATTTTAATGTATTCATATTTAATTTAATTTTAATGGGTTCATATACTGCAGCTATAGAAACTATTATTTTTTCATTATTTATTATCTTCTAGATATCTTTTATTAGGAAAACTCTAGGCACAGGGAAACCTGTATTAATTAAAATACTACTGCCTTTCCCTTCCCAAAATTCTTGTCTGTGCCAGAAAGAAAGACAAAGGACCACAATCCTGCTACATAATTTTCAACAGTCTTTCCTATGAGAGGTTTTGAAAACATGATTCTAAGCAGAATAATCTATATATTCTTAACTGATTTCTGTATGATTCCTGCAAGCATTAAAAAAAAATTATCCCATTTGCTGACTCATATTTTTACCCCTTTTTTCTTTATTGTGAGAATCCTTTGCTTTCACTCTCTTTCCTGTACTAGATTTACTTAGCATTTGCAGTTTTCTACAACAGAAATGTCATCACTAAAAAACCAAAACAACTCAAGCTTTGGATTTAACGCTATGGAATTCTATACTACAGTGAGACTGAAATAAAAAATGAAGAGCTTAAAGGATTACCACAATTTGATGTTGTGATGGATGTGGACAATTAACCTACATTAGAAGATTTGCAGAAAGCCATTAAACTGATTCCTGGGAACAAGGCATTCAGCAACGATTGCTTGCCTGCTGAAATCTGCAAATGTGCCAATGACAAATTACTTCAAAAGCTCCATGAAGTTACATTGCTCTGTTGGACAGAGGAAGTGATACTACAACGTTTCAAAGATACTTGGTTTTTATAAGGATACAAAAAAGGGGGATAGAAGCGACTCTGACAGCTATAGAGGTAGCTCCCTTTTGAACGTGGTTGGAAAAGCTGCCACTTATATTCTGCTTCCTAGGCTGCAAGCTCTAGGGCAAAGAATCTATCTTGAAAGTCAGTGTGGTTTTTACACAGGATGCTCCACCATTGATATGATATTTTCAATCAAGCGACTACAACAGAAGTGCAGAGGAAAAAATGAATACTACTGTATATAGCCTTCCTCTGTCTGACAAAGGCTTTCAATATGGTCAACAGGCAGGGTCTTTTTACTGTTCAGAAGAGAATAGGTTGTCCCCTGTGTAGCAGGGCACCAGGGTGCCTGCTACTAGCAGGAGGAATAGGGCTGCTGAAGTGCTCTGGAGCAACACAGATGGGGGTTGCTAGGGCAACCAGGCAGGTGATGTGGCCAGGAGGGGGCAGGGCCAGGCCCTTATAAACAGCTAGGCCAAAGCCTACCTAGTAGTGCCCTTCTGGCAGGAGCAGGAGCAGGAGCAGGAGCAGGAGCAGGAGCAGGAGCAGGAGCAGGAGCAGGAGCAGGAGCAGGAGCAGGAGCAGGAGCAGGAGCAGGAGCAGGAGCAGGAGCAGGAGCAGGAGCAGGAGCTCTGTGGCTGAGCTGAGCAGCCTGAGTTGGTGATTGCAGCCTTACCTTGCTGACCAGCTGCAGTGATGCTAGGGAGGAGAGAACCCTGAAAGGAGGTATGGTGGAAGCCCTGCTGGGGCTTGGAGTTTGCATTACAAGTGGGTAGGCTCTTTGTTGGTTTTGTTACAGCTGTTTGGGCTTGGCTTGTGTTATAGTTACACTGGAGGACCGGGTGAGGCTGTAGGGGTGTGAAGAAGCCTCACGGGAGCTCCCCAGCAGCTTGGGGGTTCCCGGTGCCCAGCAAGGGCACAGTGCCAGGGGGGCACAGCTGTTTTGCGCTGGAGTGGCGCAGTGTACGGGGCTTGGACCCCAGCCCAGGAGGGCAGTAGTTTGCCCAATGGGGCAAACGACCCAAGAAAGGGTCAAAGGGCCAGGCACGGCTACGGCCACCTGAGCCCCAAGCACGGGAAACGCGCAGCGCCAGGAGCGCGGTATAGGCCCTAGAGTGGGCGCAGCGCCAGGAGCGCGGTATAGGCCCTAGAGTGGGCGCAGCGCCAGGCACGGTGAGTGTGGCCAAAGACCCCGAGAGGGGCGGCAGGCATGGCAGAGACCCTGAGAGGGGTGGGAAAGCCCAGAGGTGGGCGAAAGGCCCTGACGGGGCGAGGTATGGAAAGAGTACCTGGGCGAGGCAAGCCCAGGGGTGCCAGGCTAGGGGCGCTGGTGGGGAGACGGGCCCAGAGGCGCCAGACAGGGCAGAGGGACACAAGGACCAGACATCGTCTCCAAACAGCTGCGAGGCTTGGGGCGTGCTAAAGGGGAGGTTTGGAGGCACGCCCTGCCCATAAGGCTGGGGTGAGAGTACCCCACTTTGGAATGGAGGTGATACCAGCGAGGTGTCATAGGAGTAAGTAGGCAGCCTCCCATTCTGAACCTCAACATCAAAGATGTGGCGGGCGAGTAGAGGGTGCCAGATCACCCTAATTGGCATGGCAAGGGGGTGCTAGCGGGCTCACGGCTGCTTGCGGGCCCCACCCCATGACACCCTGGTTTGTTGAACATCATTTGCTCATTACATCAAGGTATGAAGGCAACTGTAGTATATGAAACCAATTAATTTAAATGTCTTTGACATTACCAATGGAGTGGAATGGGTGTCTTAGGCACCATGCTCTTTAACATCTGCTTTTTATTTTTGTTTCTTCATGCATTCAAGGACAGCGATGACGGCATTTATCTTTGAACCAGACTAGATGGAGGCCTGTTCAACATTGCAAGGTTTAGGGTGAAAAACAATATGAAAGAGCTGGTTCTGAGAGATTTTCCTGTTTGTGGATTATGCAGCCTTAGTTGTCCCCAGTGAATCTTCCCTGCAAAATCTCTTGGGCAGATTTTGTGTGGCAAGAGCTTCTGGCTGACAATTCGTCTCAAGATGACTGTGATCACATACCAAGGGGTGGAAGAACGTTACTCTGGAGGGTAAATCTTTTTGTGTCATTGACAGCTTTTGCTACTCTGGTTCTATGATCAGTCTGAAATTCAAGACTCTTGCTGAACTAATAGAACTGAAAAAACAGTCAAGAATTTGGGGCTATTACAAAAACATGCATGAAATAACAACAAACTATCAGCTAAGGTGAAGATGTGAATCTACAAGACTTGTATGCTGTCATCCCTACTTTATTGTTCAGAAAATGTGAATTACATATGCTGGGCACTTGGGCTCTGTGAAATTCCATCAGCTGTTTCGTTTTGACACTGTTTTGACTCATTTCAAACTTGAAACAGTGAAATCAAAACAAAATGAAGGACTTCAAAACAGCCTTGAAATGAAACGAGGGCAGTCAAAACATTTTGAAAGTTTCTAAATGTTTTGAAGTTGAAGCTGGGCTTGCCTGCAGGGAAACAGAAAGTAAGGAGAGGGAGGAAGGACAACTCTGATATTGACTGTGTAGCTGGCCAGTGACTGATCCTTCTCTGAGGTTCCTTCCAATTCCAGTGCTCTGGGGGACAGATGGGGGGAAAAACAGCATAAAAAGCAGAGTTGTTTAAACTGAGCTGCTTTCTGCCTTGGGGTCAGTTACTGAGCTGTCTTCCAGAAGCTCAGTAGCATCAAATAACAAAGGCTACCATTCATTTCCGACTTGCTAGCCTAGCAAGTGGGATTCAGCAATACCTTTTGCTTTCTTTTTGTACCCTTTTATTTATCATTATATTAATTCCTTTCAATTTATTCCTTCCCCAAAATCCTCTTTTTGTTTTTGTTAGTCTACTTGGAGTCTTTTCAAATCTGTGCTTTCTCTCTCAGCGTGCATTCCATTCGCTGTGCAGAGAAGCACAGCATAATTATATTGCATATTTATAATATAGAATTTATATAGGAACACATGCATACATTTATATATCTGTATTTTATTTATTACATGCATACATACAAACATAAATGCACATGCATACAATTACCCTATCTACACATATTACATAAATCAGATAACATTACAGAAGAAGACACAGATTTTCCAGCACACCAAGCCAAAGACAAGACACTGAAACACACTATGAAGTGTGGTGGAAAGGCAGCTGACAAGCCTTCAGGGAGGGGCAGAAGAGGGGGTAGAGGGAGAGCTGTAAGTTCCCCTCCACCCCCAAACTGAGACAGCCTCTTTGCTACAACAAAGAGGCATTGGGCTTCCAATAGCTCAACAGGCAGTGAGGGGGAGCTGTGCCTGTGCCTGTGCCTGTGCCTGTGCCTGTGCCTGTGCCTGTGCCTGTGCCTGTGCCTGTGCCTGTGCCTGAGTCTGCATCCCCTCTAAAAGCGCCAGCCAGCACCTCACCCTGACTACCACCAGGACAACAAGCAGCAGCACCAGCACGACAGTCTCCTCCACCCCCATTTCACTTCCCATGTTGAGCCTTCCAGTGCTAGAGGAAGAGTTGGAGCTGGATCTGAGCACCATAGCAAGGGAAATTCTGGGGAAGAAGGGGAAATCATCTGAGTTTGTGCCTGGTCTCCTTCCCCAGAAGGCACTTCAGAGGAGGTTGAGGTACAGGTTGTGGAGGCAAATGGCTCAACTGAGTCTGCTCCTCCTGTTGCTGTGCTTCTGTCTGCTGAGAAGGGGTGCAGGCACATGTGTGGATCCCCCAAAAGTGAGACTGATCCTAGACCACACACTTTCTCAGCTGGCAGATTATTCCACGTATACTATCTGCCTGCACTGCTGAGCCAAAACCAGCCGGGGCAAGGGAACAAAACACATGAGCACCATGGGGATGCTGATGCATCTCTACAGGCACCATCCCCTTCTTGCTCCTCCTCAGCCTGGCATCAGTGGTAGTATGCCCAAAAGGAAGTCCCCATCTCTCTTCAAAGTCCCCGTCCTCAAAAAGCAGAGGCAGGCCACTCTGAACCAATGAGGAAAAGGCAGAGACAAAGGGGTGCACATTCCCGAGGCGAGTGAGGTCACCCAGAGCATTGGGGAGGTGCTTGCTGTGGATGGCCAGCCCTTCTCCTTGGTTGAGTAGCCAGGGTTCAGGCGACTCATGGTGCTCATGGCCCCTTCATACCAAGTGCCTGCACACACCACGTTCAGCAGATTGATGGTGCCCTCCCAATTGGGGGAGGGGGTTTGGGAAAGAGCTCTGGGGGAGAGACAGGTCTTGGCCAGCCCCAGGCTGCATGGAGCACTCTCTTCACAGCTCAGAAATGGCTCGGACCTACCCCAAAATGGGACAGTTCCTGGCCAGCCCAGGGCTGCAAAGGGAAACCCTGCTGGGTACAGGGCTCGTCTCCATGTGCATGGTGTGAAAAACATGTGCAGCAGCAGCTGTCTCTGAGCCCCATCCACACCAGCACCCCTCCCAATGTGTATGGGACCAGGAGACAGCTGCTGCTGCAGCTGACTGAGCTCTCCTGGCCCCATGCACATCAGGACTGGACCCATACTCCCTACTAGTCCCCAGGCTAGCACCCAGGGGGAGTATGGATTTTAGGGCTGTGCAAAACTTCAGTCTCTGATTCAATTTGGTGGAGATTCAGCCCAATTTGGTGGCCTAATCTCCAAATCCAAATCGAATCAGAGGACACTTTAATCTCTCTGAATCAAATTGGAACCCTCTGAATTGATTCAGAGGGATTCAGAAAGATTTCATGATTTGGACATAGACACGGCTTTAAATGTTTTTTCTACATACCTCTAGGTAGCAGGCAGCTCATGAATGCTGCAGCACATGGAGTTTCCACAGGAGCACAGGGGGCTCCCCAGCATGCTCAGAATCACTTCTGGTCCACTTCTGGGTCTTCCAGGGAACATGCTGGGGGCCCTCCCCAGCTCGGCAACTGGTACCTCCTGTGTCGGGGGGGGGGGGGGACCTGGGGTCCCCCCTTGCCTGATCACTGAGCCAGGGGAATGCATGGGGGGACCCCCAGCACACTCCCCAGCAGACCACATCTAGTCCACTTCCAAGTTTGCTGCCAAGCATGGGAGCAGGCCCAGTTGCACTCCTGTGGGATGCCACTGGTCACCTTCCACCATGTTCACTCAGTTCTGTCTATCAGTACTCTCTGGGTCCTACCTCAGAACCAGTTACACAGCCACTGGATCATAAAGTAGTCAAGGCTATATTTTCCCAATTTTACCGTGAGGACACCATGGGAAACTAGGTTGAAGGCCTTTTTAAATTCCAGGTATATGATATCAGTCTAATTTCCCCTATCCAGGTGGTGAGTTACCTGATTGTAAAATGAAATGAGGTTGGTCAGGCATGACCTTCCCACAACAAAGCCACATTGGCTATCCTTTAGAATCCTGCCTTCTGTTAGCTTATCACTAATAGATTCTTTGATAATTTTTTTCTAGGATTCTACCAGGAATTCGGGTCAAAATCATTGGCCTGTAATTCCCTGGGTCCTCCTTTCTCCCTTTCTTGAAGATAGGCACCACATTCGCCCTCTTCTAGTCTTCTGTGACCTCTCCCAAGTGCCATGAGTCTTCAAAAGAACTCTGCCATCAGTCATGTGATTACATTGGCCAGTTCTTTTAGCACTCTTGGGTGTAGTTCATCTGGTCCTGCTGACTTACAGATATTCAAGCTCTCTAGGTGTTCCCCCCACAAAATCTTCACCAACTATGGGAGGGTAATTACCCACACCTTGATCATCCTGTATCTTGTCAAGCAGGCTATCACCCTTGGACTGGTGGAATACTGACATGAAGTATTCAGTTAGGAATTCAGTTTTGTCCTGAGTGTCAATTATCTGCTGTCTCATTTCGTTCATCAGGGGCCCTATGCTTCCCTTATTTTTTCTCCGACTTTCTACATATCTAAAGAAGAGCTTTTTTTTGTCCCTGATTCTGGTTGCCAATTTGTATTTGGTTTGTGCCTTTGCTTTCCTAATCCTCTCCTTACAGGTGTAGGCTATTGCTGAGTACTCCTCTTTGGTGGTTATTTCTGACTTCCATCTGTTGTAAGCTTCTCTTTTTAATTTCTAATTTTATTTTTTCTGCCTTTCTTACAAAAGGGAATAGACTTTCTTTGTGTTCCTAGGATCACTTCTTTGAGGAGCAGCCACTCTTCTTGTACTCCCTTCCTTATCAGACTATGGTCCCACAGGGCCTCACTAACCAATCTCCTAAGCTGGTGGAAGTCAGCTTTCCTGAAATCAAGGATTTCTACCCTACTGACTGATTTCCTTGGCTTACAGTGAATGGAGGGGACATGATCATCTCATGGTCACTGTCACTCAGTTTCTCTTTGATCCTCAGATTGCTCACTAGATCATCCCCTTTGGCCAGAACCAAGTCTAGGAGTGCCTTGCCCCTGGTCAGCCCATAGACTTCTTGAGTTAGAGCTCTTCCACGCAAGTGAGGGAGGTTTGTGAGTGATCAGATCTTGCTGTGTGCTCATCTCATGAGATGCCTGGGTAGCTGAAGTTACCCATGATGACCATATTCCAAGAATGTGCAGCTTCTGCCAGTTCTCTAGACAATTCCTGGTCAAGCTCTTCCTCTTGGTTTTGAGGTCTGTAGTAAACTCCGACGGTAAAATCCCCTTCCCCATATTTTGACCCAGAGGGTCTCAAATCCCCCTTCTTTGTTGCCAATTCCTGCTTCTAGGGAGGTGTAATGTTCCTTCATGTAGAGAGCAACTCCTCCACCCTTCTTCCCAATACAGGGTGTAGCCCCCTAAACCTGTGGTCCAATCATAGGTGGAGTCCCACCAGGTCTCCATAGTCCTTATGAGATTGTATTGCTTGTTGGTTACCAGGAGGGCCGGTTCCTCCTGCTTGTTTCTCAAGTTTTTGATGTTCATGTACAGGCAACTAAGCCTGCCATTGGAGGCCGTAGGCTTCCTGGTGAGCTGCAAAGGACACTATCCTTTGGCCAGTGTCAGAGTATGCTTCCTATTGTACCCTGGTATGTTGGTTCCAAGGTTGATGGCCCATCCCCTGATGATCTCCGTTTAAAGCCCTATCCAGGAGGTCTGCCATTTTAGCCACAGACGCTGAGGTGTGCTGTGGTCAAAGAAGCCAAAACCCTTGCAGTAGCACCAGTGCTGGAGTCTTCTGTTCACTTCTATGCATCTGTCCCCATGACCTGTAAGTGGGAAGACTGAGGAGAAAACTACCTTCACCCCCAGCCCCACCCCACCGAGCCCTGCAGTCACTGATGAAAATAAGTAGGCCATCCCTGAGTGGGCTCGAACCACCAACCTTTCAGTTAACAGCTGACTGCACTGACCTGTTGCACCACAGAGACACCTGAATGACTGTTTTTCTAGCAGTATTTTATACAGTGAGATTTGATACAATTCTAGAAAGTGGGGTCACCCTCTATGGTGGTGCCACAACATGTGCAAAATGATACAGTCATTCAACATCAATGTAGAAACTTGGGCGGAGTGTGCAGAATCCCACCCAGTCTGGAGGGAGCATCTGGTACTGGGTGTAGCTCAACATGAAGCTGCTTTTTTGTAGAGGATTGAGGCAAAGTGAGAAAGAAGAAAGCAGTGTGCTGTAAACTTGGACTCCAATTCAGACAACACCTGGATCTGTGAAACTTGTAGCAGGCTATATCACTCTCAAATTGGGCTTGTCAGCCACAAATGGATTCATCAGGAACCTGACTAGACTTCTTAAACATATATCGTGATCCAAAGGATGGAAGGTTGGGTGCAATTTCCTGTGAAAGATTTATTTAGTATTTGCAGTTTTCTACAATCTGTAGAAAGTATAAGTTCTCCCTTATGTTTTTAGCAGAAATGTTGGTAATATTCTAATTCAGTTTTAACCCTACCATATTTTACAAGCAGCATCAGTGTACAGTTCTGTTCATTCCAGGATACTTTCCCCCACTTTTCAAATAAATTTGCTCACTGCTGTGCCCCAAACCCAAGGGGGGGAGCAGGCACTTGCAGGCACACATTACAGGAAACCCTTGCATGGTTATTCCCAGGTTGCATATACCTTGCTGCAGTGCCCTGACCTATGGGGGGTCCCCAGCTTGCAGACCTGGGGCATGGCACTCAAGGCTGTTGTCCTACAGGATCAGGACCCTACAGCCCAAGGAGCAGCAAGGGCACGAGCCTGCTGGACAGCAGCCCCAGGGAACATCTGTAAATACCAACAAAGTGGATCAGCTCTGCTGAGATGCATCCTGGCACAGCAGTTCCCACTCAAAAGACAATGGCTGTTGTTACCCTTGGTTGCTAGTTTAACCAGTGTAATGATAATAACAAAAGAGGCAAGCCTGAAAAATGTATTTGCAAAAGGTTACTGAATATTGGGAGTAAAGTGCTGAGTCACAGGAGAAAGACTAGCCTTGCCTTGGGACTGTGAGGATCTGACCGTGTTGAATTTCCCTTGTGTGGTTTCTCTAGCAAACAAAAAATCTGTTGTGTGTGCGTGTACGTGTGTGCATGCATGTGTGTGCGCGCTCTAGGTTGGTGTTGCTATTGATGCATATTATTAGAAATATAATTTGTAGGGATGTGTAGTTGTATATATTAAGATAAACGTAAAGGAACGGAGACCTCAGCCATCAGAACTTCAGTCCCCCCCCTCCCCTTCTCCTATGCAATCCCGTGGATATGAATTCTGCTGTGTGACAGCACAAAATCAATAGGATATCAGTATCTCAGAAATAACATGTCTGCTTGCTGCCAGCTGCTGTTGAAAGTATATGTTGCCCCCTTGGAAAAATAACGACATGCCACTGCCAATACAAGAACAATCTCACTCAGTAGCCGTTCTAATGTACTCTGGGGCTGTTCAAATTGTGCACAGCTTGTTACCTGTATGCCTTTGGAGGAAGCATATTGTGTCAACATGCCTTCCGTTTTTGGAAGGATGGGCATCCTGTGTGAGCAAATGATACCTATTACGTTATATCCCATCTGCTTGCTATTGTCAGAAATGCAGTTAAATTTACTGTATTACATCTTGGAGAATTGGGTATAATCTGATCCCTTTCTGTCCAGTTATATCTATTTTTTTCTATTTTGTGTAACTGAAGGCAGTGGGTAACATACCTGTTGTTACAAATTACCACTGCTCTAACTCTGCAAATTCCTGGAGCCTTTAGAAAATCATTAAGTAATTGGAAATCAGTTAGTCATTTCTCCATTGAATGAATTACACCACTGCTGTGGTACAATTATCAACAATAGGGAATTGCGACTTTATGCAGGGCCTTGTTTACTTCAGTGTAAATCTGTACTTCCATTATCAGCTTCTTATTGCAGAAATACTGGATTAGTTCATAACTCAAAATACAACTTTTTTTTTTTCCAAAAAAAGAGAACAGAGAGTTGAAAATTCCATATAACTTCTTTCCGCATTTTGTAGAAGTGCCTCTCATGCTCAGAGGTACCTTTGGTGTCTGCCAGTTTCAACTCTTTATTGCAGTGCTGTGGAGATCAGCTCCAGCTTTGTTGTCTCATGTTGATAGATTGTGCTTCTCTGTCTGCTGTTCTTTGGTTGCTGTATTCTTCTCTTTCTTGGTGGTATCCATGTTACTGCTTGTTCTGGAAGTCCTGTTGGTATCATTCTTAGAGCATGCTCTAAATGGGTCTTTTGTTGTCTTCTCGTGTTTGATGTTTTAGCTTGGTTTGCTGTACTTAAAATTTCTCATGTTTGTAAGAAACACTTCCAGTGGATCCTGAGGATCTTTAATGCGCAATTGGTTTTAGCTCACTGAAATTTCAACAGCATTTGGCAACTAAGGATACCAAATCATAATGGTAGAAGAACATATCTCATTTCTACAAAGAAGTATGCTTGTCTACGTCCTTCTGGATATAATAGCTAAGATCTGGGTTGTTTTGTGCTGGGCTGTCTACAAACACATACTAATATAGTCCCTGACATCATGGCTTTACAGTTCAAATAGACACAGGGTAGGGAAAGGAACTAGTATATCCCCATTTTACAGATACCCTGATGCTGCTTTAAATTAAGTCTCTTCCAGGATGGTTTGTGAAACCTGTTTTTTAATCTCTTCCACCCTTTCTGAGCTGCAATGAACAGGTCTATGGAACAGCATAACTCCCGGAACACAACACAAATACATATATAATGCCAATGTTTTGTAGTTTTCAAGTGAGGTGGAAAGAAGTTTCATAGTTTCTAGGGTTGGAAGGGATCTGAGTAGATCATCTAGTCTAACCCCTTGCCGTGGAAAGAGTACTGGGGTCAAACAACCCCAGCAAGGTGTTCATCTAACCTCCTCTTAAAGACCCCCAGGGTAGGAGCCAGCACCACTTCTCTTGGAAGTTGGTTCCAGATCCTAGTCGCCCTGACTGTGAAGTAGCGCCTCCTGATATCTAACCTAAACCTACCCTCTGCCAGCTTGTGACCGTTATTCCTGGTCACTCCTGGCAGTGCTCGGGGGAACAGGGACTCCCCCAATGCCTGCTGATCCCCCCTGACTAGTTTATAACAGGCCACAAGATCCCCCCTCAGCCTTCTCTTTTGGAGGCTGAACAGGTTCAGGTCCCGCAGCCTGTCCTCATAGGGCTTGCCCTGTTGTCCCCTGATCATACGAGTGCCCCTCCTCTGGACCCTCTCCATGCTGTCCACATCCCTCTTGAAGTGTGGCGCCCAGAACTGGATGCAGTACTCCAGCTGCGGCCTGACCAGTGCCACATAGAGGGGGAGGATCGCCTCTTTGGACCTGCTCGAGATGCATCTGTGGATGCATGACAAGGTGCGGCTGGCCTTCCTAACTGCCTCCCCACGCTGTGGGCCCACGTTCATCTTGGAGTCAATGATGGCTCCAAGATCCTTTTCCGCCTCCATGCTGACAAGAGGGGAGTTCCCCAACCTGTAGGTATGGTGCCGGTTGTTCCTCCCGAGGTGCATCACCTTGCACTTGTCTGTGTTGAAGCCCATCCTATTCTCATCCACCCACCCTTGTAACATGTCTAGGTCTGATTGTAGCCTGTTGCTTCCTTCTAGTGTGCCCACATCCCCCCACATCTCAATGTCATCAGCAAATTTGAACTGGGTGTTCACTGATGAAGATGTTGAACAGTGCGGGCCTGAGGACCGAGCCCTGCGGAACCCCACTGCCCACGTCCTTCCAGGTTGAGAAGCACCCATCCACCCTCTGGGTGCGGCCCTCCAGGCAGTTGGCGACCCATTTGACTGTGTGGGTGTGGACACCACAGTCCCCCAGTTTCTTAATGAGAACGGTGTGAGAGACAGTGTCAAAAGCCTTCTGGAAGTCCAGGAAGACTATGTCCACTGCTACGCCTGCATCTAATGATCTGGTGAGCCGATCGTAAAAGACCACCAGGTTGGTCTGACAGGACCTGCCACTGATGAACCCGTGTTGGTTGCCCCTAAGCATGCAGTCCCCTGCTGGCCCCTCATGGATGTGTGCCAAAATAATTTTCTCAAACAGCTTGCCTAGGATCGAGGTAAGACTAACTGGCCTATAGTTTCCCGGGTCCTCCTTCTTCCCATTTTTGAAGATGGGAACCACATTGGCCCTTGTCCAGTCCTCTGGCACCACACCAGACCACCATAAGTGCTCATAAAGCCATGCCAGGGGTCCTGCAATGACCTCGGCCAATTCCTTTAGAACTCTAGGGTGGAGATCATCCGGACCGGCTGACTTGAATACGTCCAGTCCCTCCAGAAGCTCCCTAACTAAATCCTCGCTAACCCTTGGCCCAGGTGTGCCTCCCTTGGGGCCCAAAGGGGGCCCAGCAGGGAGGTGGCTGTTCCAGTCCCTACTTAGGAAGACGGAGGCAAAGAAATTGTTAAACATGTTAGCTTTGTCATCTGGTGTGATGACCAAATTTCCCAATGCGTCCTGCAAGGGCCCCACATTACCTGGGACCTTCTTTTTACCCCCTATGTATTTAAAGAAGGACTTCTTATTGTCCTTAATCTGGGAAGCTAGTCCCAGTTCCATCTCTGCCTTGGCCTTCCTGACTGCTCCCTTACATCCCCGAGCAACTGCAGTATAGTCATCCCTGGTGATGACCCCTTCTTTCCATTGGGTGTACGCCTCCCTTTTAGCAAGGAGACATTCCCGGATGCTTTTGGTGAGGTGTGGAGGCTTGTGTGCCCTCCTGCTCCCTTTGATCCTGGTTGGGATTACCTTCCTTTGGGCTTGGAGGATCGTCTCCTTAAGGAGTGACCACTCTCCTTGGACACCTGGCTCCCCTCCCCTCCGGGACCTCAGCGCTTCCCCAACTATCCTTCTTAGCTCGTTGAAGTTTGCCCTCCTGAAATCTAGGGCTGCTGCCTTATTGCAGGCCTTTGCCACCTTGCGCTGTCTCCAGGCAGTTTCTCTGGCTGCCCAGCTCTCAAACATTCAGTGCACGTTCATGTTAAAGGCATGACTGGGATTTTGAGTGGTTGAAGAAAAAATGAAGGGATGTGGGAGAAGCCTGATTTTTGTGCCAGACTCCAATGTCCATCCTATTTATGGACACAATTTGCTGCTCTCTCTTGCCCAACAGTTTAACTGATTTCTTGCCATGCACCCAAGTAACAGGGCAAAGAGGGTATGTGAAGTTGTCTGTCCACCTGGCAACTCCCCTTTCAGCTATTTCAGCTGCACCAGGTAATCCAACCATTTAAAAATAGTAGATACATCATTAGAACCAGGCTTAGAGAACAGTGAAAGAAGAATATCCTTCTGAATAGCATGTGTGATTTATGTAAATTAATTCTGTTAGTGATATGGGGACAGACACTAACCTGTCAGGTTCTAGTAAGAGTGAAAATGCACAAACTGGCTTCCTAGTGAGATGACAAATACCCAGCTTATTGAAAATCATAAATATTTCAAATGATTATGTGAAGGTCCTGCAGATTTTATGGGAGCTCATGGGTTATCGTGGTTTCCATTTTCAGTCCATAGGATCTGATTCGTCTGTCACTTAGTTTAAGTGAACTAATTCACACCAGTTTTAGCCAATGCTGATTTACAACAGAGCTGGAGAAACTAGTCAGGTTCCAGAGCTCTACACAGGGAAAAATGGTGGGTAGGGGAAGATTTTTCTTTAAGACATTTAAATAGGTTGGAGAATTGAGGACGTCAACTTTTTATGAGGTTTTGCTATTTGTTCCCTTCAGTTAGTTCCTTTTATCCAAGGATACTTCTTATTCTGCAAATGGTGCTACACCTACCATAAATAAAAGACTAGGGAGGGAATCCCATCTGGTTTCATTATAAAATAAACCAGTCTGAAATAAGACCACTCAGAAACAGTAACATGAGGGGGAGAATGTGTATATATAATGTTGAACCCACATATTATATACTATTATACAATATTTGTATGCATACATACACGCCTATGTACACACACACACACACACACACACACACACACAGGTATATTTTATCCAACTAAGTAGCTTCAGGGAAAAAATACAATGCCATTTTGTTTCAGTAGACCCATGCAAATGCTGTGTGATTCCAAGTAGATCAATTCCTCTACTAAATGTGAGAGGATCCAATACTGGTCTCTGGATAAAGCATCCAAAGTTAGCACCAAAGCTGCATTCACACTAATTCAAATACGCTTTTAAGCAGGCCTAAAATCAGCATTTTTCAAAAACCCTCTCTCTCTTTGATGGATACAAATTACAGTGATGTTACCACATGCTGACAAAGGTCAGAAAACCCCAGGCTATTGCTGGGTGACGAAAGGAACTTCCATTTTGTGGAGGATTTTACATGCTGAACCTTTTATAATCACAGTCCTGAGCACTCAGCACCATACGAAGGGGTCATAAGGCCACTGGTGTCCAAAGTTCAATGGCATTGGATGCTTTATCCAGAGACCAGCAATCTGAACAAGCAATACTTCTGGGCATGTTTAAACACAGCAGAATGTTCTGTAGGTCGTCGAACAACACTAATGGCATATTGTAGGAGTGCCAAACAGTTTATGACCAGGTGTGACCTGCAGAGCTCTGTCATTTGGCCCAGGTGGCACCAACCATATCAGTTCTACCTTCTTCATGGAAAGCTGTGGGTGCAGGGAACTTGAGACTGTGTCGGGAACCATCCCTGAAGCTTTCCATTTTGCACTATTTATTGCTTTTAGTCTCTCAGCTGCTCAGCCTCTCTTTGCCAGGAATACTACCCACCAGCTCAACGTCTGATACATTTACTAACTTCAGTTATGGTTATACCACAATGTGCCTGAAAGACTCATTTAGCATCTTCTCAATGGTCAGAGAAAATACTCCGATAATGGGACTTCAAGTATGTAGGTGTTGACAAGATGTGAGGGTGACAGTTATTACAGCCTTCGGTCACAGATCCATGGCTCTTTAGCTCAGGCTATAGCAGCTTATGCTTTTAATTTTGGAAGCCCCCCCATTTCAATCTTGCATTTAAAAAATCAGGGCTAGAGGTAAAAGAAAACTGGATTTCCAGTGCATCAGCTGCTATTACTTTGTTAGTGCACACATTGCACCAACACACACAGAATCTGGGACGCCCAGTTTTCCACTCTCCTATTCAAGGTACATGCAGGAGACTTGTGAGACTTACAAAATGGGAAATCTACTCTACTGTTTGTCTACATCCTTGTTCTGTTTTAATTATATTAAATTAAGATACAGGCATAAACTAAGATCTGAGACCGGCAGCTCAAATGTTCAGGGTAATCAATTCAAAATCCAGAACCAGATTCAAATGTTTTGGTGCAGTCAAATCTCTCAGTCAAAAATCTTAGCTGGTAAAACAAGGTAGTAGTTGTTCCTCTCCCTGCCTCACTCTCTTCATGGCAGAGGTTTATAATTTAACGGAGCACCCTGTTTTATATTTGTTCATATTGGAAAATTTATTTTTCATTTCATATTATTATTCCGTTTATCAAATAAAATTGTACTCATCTCATACAGTATCTTGGAAGGGGGTCAGGGAGAAATTTGCCTCCAAGTGCACGCTTCTGTAACTACTTGAATGTAAAAAAGTCAGTCATCTGATTGAAGAGCTGGATTATAATGTTCTCTACCTAGAAGACAATTTCAAACCTTCACAACTATACTTGAGATTGCTCTTTAATATATACAACAGAATTTCTCAAACCAATGAACTCTTGGAGTTATATGAGAGGATAAATAGTAAATCAGAAGGAGGGGAAGGAGAAATAGAAATGGATAAAGAAAGAAAAATGAAAAATGGGAGAACAATTCTACTATATCCCACAGGTTATTGAGAAAGTTATCCTGCTGTTGCAATGACCCTATTACATTTTTTTTTTTAACTATCTATAACATAGACTGATAGGAGTTTAGAGCAGTATAACACTTAAAGGAGTATGCAACCCCAAAAAAGACTAGTACGTGAAGAAGAAAATAATCTGTTTCTTCTGATAGGCTATAAAATCAGTTCAAAATGCAGGGCTGGATTCAGCAATTGTGTAAGGAAAGAGAAACTACACATTGGTATGTAGGAATCTAAAAAGACCAAATTCAGTTTCTAAATTTACTGGGGTTAAAGCAAAATAAATCTATTGGAACAAACGCTTTTGAATTTGTGCTATGATAAAGGATCAGATTTTGTCTGAGTGAGGGGAAGGTGCAGAATCTTATTTATGTTGGTGTCAGTCTGGAGTAACACCATTGCCTATGGGGGGGGAAAAAAAATCAAAATTCATACAATGTAAACACGATCAGAACTGAGCCCTCAGTTCTGTATGCTGAGTGCTGTATGTGATCCTGTTGGGATGGAGGAAGGTGAAAACTATACCAATTTGAGCATCCTTAGACTGACCAGTGGTTTGAGGCTTTTGTTCTCATTCTCATTTTCTGTGCAGATTTGTTCATAATTCAGAGATGTATCAGTTATAAATGTTGTGCCATTCCTTGGGATATATGCTGTGGAACTAGAGGATGTTTCTATCACATGGCCAGATAATCATCCAAGAAGGGTGACTACAGGTACTTGGTCTGATAGCAGCGTTCTTGCTCCAAAGGTAGCACATGGGAAACTTTTTCATACAGTGAAACATCAGTTTGTTTGGGGCAAGCTTGCAGTTCTTTGCACTTACAGTAGCTTTACAAGGAAGGGTCTAAGATGATGTATTTATTGAATTAAAAGCGTTGTGCTACCCATGCCTGCCTGATATTTGTGATTATCTACGTAAGGACTATTTTGTGAGTCAGGCAGTCATTCAGAGGCAAAATAGTTTAAGCCCCAAACAACAACAACAGCAACAAACCCCTATCTTGTATTATGCAGGATAGCACATTGCCACGTTCCTATGGGCAAGCTGTAATTATAAAGTTATTTTCCTCAAATCAGACTGGGCTGCACTAAGGTAAGAAACTAAACTGCAGCAAGAAATAGCCAGCCTGCTGAGGTATAATACCTCATGGATGCTAACGTTTTTAAAGCCAGTCCTGACCCTTATAGTTGGAAACTGCGGAGGCAAGACAGTCTGGAGTTAGCAAGGCTTAGATACGATGCCACAGCTGCTAGCAGTGACGTTACTGGCTGCTGCTTCAGCTGATGGAGAAGTGTGTGTGGACAGCCGGTGTCTGAATTGTATCAGGCTACAGCTTCAAGGAAAGACTCCAGCCTGGTTTGAATTATTCAGCTGCACTGAAGCCCTGATGCCTGTGGTAGACAGTGGTGGAGCAGAAAAGCTGTATTTTTTCCTGCACTCCTCTGCAAAGAGCTTGGATCTGTTTAACTGGGGGTTTGGGAGTTGTTTTTTTGTCCTCAAGGAGAAGAACCAAGAGAGCTCAAACAAAACCCAGAAATGCAAGACAGTTTTACAGAAGCCATGAGCAGCTCAAATACAAGTACAGACTGGCTGGATTTTACCCTTGTAACTTGCACAGAAACAGTGACTTTCACTGAAGTGGTGGAGGAAGAGGAATGGGGATCCTTTTACTATTCCTTTAAGGTACAGACAGCATGCTTCACTGGTCTCACATGCTTGCTGCACTTTGCCTTTTCAGTACCTTTACAAGGAAGGGATAAACACTATGAAAGACTTCTTGGTGTAAACTTATGATTGGTATTTGCAGTTTTCTTTGTAAGGACTATTCTCATGCATCAGGCAATTATTGAAAAATAAAGTAAGCCTCAAACTAAAAACTTAAAAGGTCTGCTATAATGTGCTGTGGTAGGTTGCTGATGCTATGGATGTATTGTAATTTTTCATGTGTTCTGCTGAAATCAGAGGATTTTCTTCTTCGAATTAATCTTTTACCTTATCTATTACAGTCATGATCACAATATGTGGGGTTTGTATCAATTTTCCATCTACCTCTGCAATGTATGGTGCGTCTCTTGATCAAGAGATTCTGATTGCACTTTCTTCAGGCTTAAAAGAGAGTTGTAAAGTCTCTGAAAAAAGTATTTTTTTATTTTTAAAAGCTGTGTTAGGCATGATAGTGAAAGGGACATTAAGAATAAATACATTTTATCATCTTTGTTTTTAACAAGAGTAGCATGTTGCTTTTTCCAGCACAGGAGTATATGGATGCTGGGAAAAGGTGGGGGTGCTAATGAGTTACATCCTCGATTCTGATTGCATTGGCTGCTGGCATCCATTATACGGCACTTAATTTCAGGCTGCATGTCATGCACTATTCTGCTGTGATGGTTTGTGGAGCCATTTCAGTTAATGTTATTAAATAGGTGACTACAAATGCTATAATTTATCTCTGGAAGTTATTTAGTCTTGACTTCAAAGGTAGATTTAGGCTTTCAGATGATAATGAGCAAGGGAGATCTAGATGGATGTATTTTAGCAACCTATTCTGATTTCTTGGTGCAGGGGCAGTCAACCTGCAGCACAGAAAGCACAAGTGGCATGGGCAGCCTCTGTGTGTGGCACACAGCGGATAGGGCAGGGAGCAGAAAGCAAAGTAGCAGATCAAGCAGGGGAAGGGGATTGAAGTGGCACTTAGGGAAGGTGTGCAGCTAATTTGGGGCACAACTGCTAAAAAGGTTGAACTCCACTATCTTACAGCAGTGTGAAGCTGGCATAATTATTGAAGTAAGTGGAATTACTCTAGGTTTCTACTTGAATATAAAAATTAACACACTGCTGACTTCTTTCTACTAGCAATATTGTTTTCTCCTCTGTTAGCTCCAATGCAGCTTTCAGTTAAGGGAAATTCTTAATTTAGATTTCTAAAGTAATAGTAGAAACAGAATAGGACCAAGTGCAATATTTTGCCTTTTCCTTTTCCCAGATCTAAATCTGGGGTGAAAGTTGAAATAATTTTACTGGAACAGCATTTCAATAAGTAATGAAGGTGACAGTTAGCTCCATGACTAAAAAGCCTCCACGCAGGTAAAGGTATTGGGTAAATTACCATAGTTAGATACACTGATAGCAGAACAGTCACGAAACATCTCTATTTCTGAAGGAAACCTGGCTGTGTTAGTTGAAAACTTCTTGTAACTGTGCTACTTTTTCTTGCCTCTAGCTCTGAGAAATGCCATGTGAACACTGCAAAAAGGAAATGGCTTACATTCATTATTGGCAGTTGAATGGCATGGAAATATTTGATTTTGAGGCAATTGGTAGCTTGCATTGATAAAAAGGAGGCACATGTTACTGTCTGTAATGATGACTGCAAAACACAACACTACTCTGGCAAATCATCTTTGTGGCTGGTAGGTCTTACTACCACCACCCTCTTTAGGATTTCCATACTCCCTTAGAAGTCTTGCTTGTAGAAGATGCAGTAGGTATGTGCTGAATCAATGTATTTAACCTGATACACAACATCCCCTTAGGTTTTGCTGGTTTGGGGTTTGTGTTCATTATCCTTATTCTTCCATCAGTACAAAAAGGACTACCTTCACTCCTCTTGCTACCACATTATATGCTGACTAGGAAACCAGAAGATATAAAGTCACCGTAGCACAGAATAAATACTAATAACAAACTGATAGGTCTTGAAAGGTCTTGCAAACAGAAAATCATTGAATGAGTGTTTTTGGTGGGATTCTACAAGGTTTACGTCTCAGTTTTATGCTGGTTAATGTTTAGAACAAAAAATCATTACTGATAACATTTGTTGATGGCAAAGACTGGGGAAGTGGTAAATAATGAAGACCAAGCATGAATACAGAATAATATGAGTTGCTTGGTAAACAATAATTTTCATGCACAAATGTAAAATCATACCTCTAGGAGAAAGGGTTGTGGATGATGCTGACAGAAAGAGGGAGGCTTCCTAGGGAGCAGTGCTTTTGAAAAAGGCTGGGGGTAATGGTAGATAACTGGCTGAAGATGAGCTTTAATGTGATGCTATGGCTAAGAGGGATAATGTGATATTTGGATATTTTAAAAGAATATAAATTAAGAGTTGTTCATCCCACCCCTATATTTGGTACTTGGGTGACTGCAGCTAGAATAGTGTACCCAGCTCTGGTGTCCTCAATTCATGAAAGATAATGATAAATAATTTAAAGAATGTTTAAAAAAGACTTTAAAAAGGATTAAAAATGCTTTATAGTGCAAGATTCCAGGAACTCAACTTTAGATCTAGCTTATTAGAAAGGTTAAGGGTTGGTTTGATCACCGCTTGTAAGTACCTAAATGAGAAACAGAAAACATCTGGGAGATTCAACCTAGCAGACAGATTGGAATTTGAAGGTAAGCATTTCTGTAGTAGAAATAGGGCCCTGATTCTTACCAGTGATGGACTTTAGACTACTTTCTGGTGGATTGTCCACTTTTACATCAAGACTGGATGCTTTTCCAAAAGCTAGACAAGATTCTTTGGGTAAATATGATATCTTTTACTAGACCAGCTAAATAGTTGGCAAAATTGTTCTTTGTAAGCTTTCAGGCTCAAACACCCTTCTTCAGGCATAGGGAGAGTCTCTTCTAGATGGACACAGTTGCACAAGCACCCATGACACGAGTTTTGCCTGGCAGCAGCCAGAGATGCAGGGCCCCAGAAACCCCCTGCACCTATCTCCTTGAAACTTGGCAGGCTTCGTGGCCTCAGCAGGGGCTAGCACCCCTTCACTGTTCAGCCCACTGTACCTTGACACACACAGGGTCATCTGTCACGAGTTTTGCCTGTCAGCAGCTTGAGGTGCAGGTCCTCCCCAAACCCGTGCACCTACCACCTTGAAACTTGGCAGGCTTCGTGGCCTCACCAGGGGCTACCACCCCTGTAGTTTTCATCCCCCTGTGGTGTAATACATAGAAGTGACAGGAGTTTTCTTTCAGGAATTTGGGCTGCAGTTCCTCCTGAACCCCTGCACTGATCTTCTTGAAACTTGGCAGGCTTCATGCTCTCAGCAGAGGCTATCACCCCTACAAATTTCATCCAAGTCAAACAGAAGAGCAAAGTTATAGACATTTCATTGATTCCCCATTATACCCTATGGCCGGATCTTTGAAGCAGTTCCAAAGCTTTTCCAAAGCACTTCAGAAGCTCTGAACTGCTTCAGAAAGCCTAACGAGGCCAGTGCTTTGATCTGGACATGCTGCTTTGGACGTCAAAGCGTCCAAAGCTTCTCCACATCTGAAGCGCGGTCTGAATCCTCTCACAGCCCTAGTGTGGACAACTGGCTCAGAGGCTACTCCCAGAGAATGGTGATCGATGGGATGGCCTCATCCTGGAGGGCTGTTTCCAGTGGGGTCCCCCAGGACTTGTGTTATTCAATATGTTCATTAAAGATTTGAATGAAGGGGTAGAAAGCACTATGATTAAGTTTGCAGATGGTACCATGCTGTGGGGAAACACGGGCATGCCAGAGGATAGGGCAAAGATCCAGGAGGACCTTGACAGACTGGACTTATGGGTGGGATGAAATCAGATGAGGTTTAACAGAGAGAAGTGCAAGGTCCTTCACCTGAGTAAGAAGAACCCTCACCACAACTATACAATGGGTAGTTGCCTATTGGTTGGCACAACATCTGAATGAGAACTGGGGGGTCACAAATGACTGGAAGATGAATATGACCTAACAGTGTGACAAGGCTGCCAGAAGGGCCAATAAAACCCTGGAGTACATTAGTCACAGTGTGGCGAATAGATTCAGGATGGTACTATTTCTTCTCTATTCAGCCTTGGTGAGGCCTCAGCTGCAGTACTATGCCCAGTTTTGGGCACTGTACTTCAAGAAAGACATAGATAAGCTCAAGAGGGTACAAAGAAGGGCCACTCATTTAATTAAGGGCATGGAGGGTAGACCCTATGAAGAGAAACTCTGGGAACTAGGTCTGTTCAGTCTGAAGAGAAGAAGGCTGAGAGGTGACTTGATAGCTGCCTACAAGTACCTCAGTGGGGAGCATCAAGAACTAGGAGAGCAACTACTCAGCAGGACATGGACCAATGGGCATAAACTAATAGAGGGTAAATTCAGGTTGGATATAAGGAAAAACTTCTCTGTAAGTGTCACCAGAATCTGCAACATGCTTCCAGCAGAGGTGGTACAGTCACCCATCTTGGAGGTTTTCAAGACGAGGCTGGATGGGCACCTTGCTAAGTCCACCTGAGCCCAATACTACCTGCCCATGGCAAGGGACCAGACTTGATGATCATACACATCCTTTCTGGTTCTATGATTGCTGCCACCCTCCTTCTTCCCCAAGGTTTCATCACTTACTTTCAGTATCAGTTTTACTGATGAATACCTTAGAGGCAAACAGGCTCTAGTTCAACACTAATACTAGAATAAGATTAGGGAGAGAGATTTCTCGAGCTCACCATGCCTACAATACTTTCTCTATTTAATTTCTATTCCTCATATTTTTGGAAGTTAAGAAGAATTGATTCCAAACTTTACCTGTTGGCTATCATGTGTTATAATGTGTCTCAGTTTCCACGTTGTTAACATACAGACTGCTGGCTGAGTAGAGAATACAGCATTGGGCTACTCACTGAGTGTGTAACCAAGCTAATAGTCCTTCATTTTTATTACTAATAGCTGAGTTATACCTGAATTAAAAAATGCAGAAGTTAACATTTAGCACTACAGTGGTCCAGGCCTGTAAAAATGTACATAAGCAAAATTTGGCAATTCTTTGGTTCGGGTATGGAAAGAGGCTGAGCAATATTATAGGCACACTGCTATAATCTATAGCAATAGGCTTGTGCAGAAAAGGCCTAGAAGCCTGGGCTAACATGGTTAAGGATTGCCTGGTTCTGTAACCAGCATCAGATGTGGAAGTGATATGGTAAGGAATACGTCCAGATATCTTTGACTACCCAGCCCAAATAACCCTGTACCTCTTTTACAACTGGATCAAGTGCAGGATCCTTGTAAGGAGCGGAGGTACTGTTGCACTCCCCTTTTGCCTTTGTTCCCAGCTGATCTGGCACCAGGGTGGGCTCTAGAACCAGTTCTACCTTGCTCCAGCCACAGGCTCTGGTTTATACTTCCAGCATGTGCTCCCTACCTGTCTGTCCCTTGCAGGTATTCCCTCCTGGCTGGGAACGGGCACTGGAAGCAGGATATACTCCCCTGCCACTGTCCCTGGCTGATGCAGGCACAGGGAAAGCCCCAGAGCTGTTCCTGATCTGCTTCTGCCCTGCGCTGAAGGAAGCAGTTATGAGGGGAACCAGGTTTAGCTAGGAAGAGTGGAGGTTGCATGTACAATCATTACTGTATCCTCTTTCCAGCACCTGTTTCTGGCCAGTAGGGAGACACATTGTGCGGTAGAGGGAGTAGTGCAAGCAGGGAGCAGGGGCTAGAAGGAGAAACCCGTGTGCCCCCGTCCTCAGCGGAGCCTGGCTCCCTGCACAGCTGCTCCCAACTGTCCCTAGCTAGAGTGGAGCGGGAGTGGCTCAGGGTTCCCCCTTGGCTCTGGTCTGTCAAGGACAGTGGCAGCAGTGCTGGCAGAGATTGTGGCAGGAGAAGGTCCCCCCTTCATGGGCCTGTTCCCTGCCTAGCTCCCTGGTGTCCCCTACCTTTCTAGGGGCTCCAGCCATACCTCACTACAATTCCCCCATGGTCTCAGGGGCTGCACAGCACACAATCCTGAATCTGCTTGTGATGGTAGACAGCTTTTGGTAGGAGTCCAGAGCACTGCTTGAACTCAGTTGCCTCTGGAACTGTAACAAGACCCCAATTACTATGCCACTGCAGCCAGTGGGTCAGAACATCTGGAGAGAAGTTACAGCCTGGAAATGAGAGGTAGTGGGCAATCATGTAAAGATTGCGAAATGGTTTATAATTGAGGAAGTCAATAGATCACAAGTCTTCCCTCACTCATTAGGTTCAAGAAAGTAAAGGGACTTTTACATGTTCTCTGAGGGTGGTGGGGTGGCAGCTCTGAGAGCTGCTCTAGTTAAAGCACCGCAGCATTTCATGTAGCAGTGTCCCCATGCTTAAAAATGGTGATGGGGGTACTTGAACTAAAACTCATTCAAAGAGCTTTAGATAAAGTGCCTCCAACGCTATTTTTAAGTGCGGGGACACTGATACACAAGACACAGGAGGCTGCTGGAGTGCACCAATTGCCACGCTCCAGCAGACTTGATTAATCGAGTCTGCTCTGATGTGCTAGAATTCCAGCACGATGGCCCAGACTGCACACTTGTATATAAGTGCCCTTAATGTTGCTTTACACTGAAGGTGAGACAGATCAGCTTATCTGGCAATTGTGTGCTGGAACAACATAGAATCATAGAAAATTAGGGTTGGAAGGGACCTTAGGAGGTCATCTAGTCCAACCCCCTGCTCTCAAGGTAGGACCATTCTCAAAAAGAGGCTTCCAGCCAGGTCTTTGTTGAGCCAGGCCTTAAGAACCTCCAAGGATGGAGATTGCACCACCTTTCTAGCTAACCTGTTCCAGTGCTTCACCACCCTCCTAGTGAGAAAGTATCCAACCTAATATTCCATTGTTGCAACTTGAAACCATTGCTCCTTGTTCTGTCACCGCTGAGAAGTCTAGTTCCATCCTCTTTGGAACTACCCTTCAGGTAGTTAAAGACTGCTATCAAATCCCCGCTCAGTCTCCTCTTCTGCAGACTAAATAAGCCCAGTTCCCTCAGCCGCTCCTCAGAAGTCATGTGCCCCCGGCTCCATTTTTGTTACTGGACTCTCTTCAATTTGTCCACATCATTTCTGTAGTGGGGGATCCAAAACTGGACACAATACTCCAGATATGGCCTCATCAGTGCCAAATAGAAGGGAATAATTACTTCCTTCAACCAGCTGGCAACACTCCTACTATTGCATTGTAAGTACAGGCATACCTCAGAGATATTGCGGGTTCGGTTCCAGACCACCGCAATAAAGCGAACATCGCAATAAAGAGAGTCACACGAATTTTTTGGTTTCCCAGTGCATATAAAAGTTATGTTTACACTATACTCTAGTCTATTAAGTGTGCAATAGCGTTATGCCTAAAAAACCAATGTACATACCTTAATTAAAAAAATACTTTATTGCTAAAAAAATGCTAACTATCATCTGAGCCTTCAGTGAGTCGTAATCTTTTTGCTGGTGGAGGGTCTTGCCTCCATGTTGATGGCTGCTGACTGATCAGGGTGGTGGTTGCTGAACGTTGGGGTGGCTGTGGCAATTTCTTAAAATAAGACAACAATGAAGTTTGCCGCATCGATTGACTCTTCCTTTCACGAAAGATTTCTCTGTAGCATGTGATGCTGTTTGATAGCATTTTACCCACAGTAGAACTTCTTTCAAAATTGGAGTCAATCCTCTCAAACCCTGCCACTGCTTCATCAACTAAGTTTATGTAATATTCTAAATCCTTCGTTGTCATTTCAAAATGTTCACAGTGTCTTCACCAGGAGTAGATTCCATCTCAAGAAACCACTTTCTTTGCTCATCCATAAGAAGCAACTCCTCATCCGTTAAAGTTTTGTCATGAGATTGCAGCAATTCAGTCACATCTTCAGGCTCCACTTCTAATTCTAGTTCTCTTGCTATTTCCACATCTGCAGTTACTTCCTCCACTGAAGTCTTGAACCCCTCAAAGTCATCCATGAGGGTTGGAATCAACTTCTTCCAAACTCCTGTTAATGTTGATATTTTGACCTCCTCCCATGAGACACAAAGTGAGCAAATGCTGTTGGAAAAATGGCGCCGATAGACTTGCTCGACGCAGGGTTGCCACAAACCTTCAATTTGTAAAAAACGCAATATCTGCGAAGCGCAATAAAGCGAAGTGCAATAAAACGAGGTATGCCTGTACTCCGACAGAATAGCTTCTCTTTGTAAGTTATCCTGCCTTGACCTCAAGTTTCTCATGGGGCTTCAGATCTTGAAGATAAAACAGCTTATTTGGGCCCAATCCCTGTAACAAGCCTAGCAGCTTTTGCACAGCATGGATATTGAGACTTGTCACCTCATGCCAGGAAGTTCTGGGGAAAGTTCAGATAGCAAAACACTTGCTCTCATCGCAAGTTTCTCTCTCACAGATTTATGCCTTTCTAGATACACAGGGCAGGGGATCCTGACCCATGGAGGTGGTGCTGGTCCTCTACCAAGGCTCATTAGGGGACTACTGCTGAGTGGTGAGCAGCTGCTAGAGGCCAGATGGGACTACAGTTGGGAGCAGGGTGGCAAGCAGCATGAAAGCAACTGCAAGAGCCAGGACAGTGTCCAGCACCTGGCAGTCCTCCTCCATGGCCTCCAATGCCCTGGCCAAGAGTGCACCCTGGTCCTGCATTCCAAAGCTAGGAGCTGTGCCCAGAATACTCAGTCCTCCCAGTCCCACGCATCCTTGCAGGTGACATCCTCTACCCACCAGACCTGCACATTTGCCAGACAGTCCTCTGCAGCCATCACCAGCAGGTCCAGGAGGAGGGTGTTGTCTTGGGTCTTCCTTCTGCAGAGCTGACACATCCACAGGGACCCAGGAATGGGCAGCAGTGACCCTGAAGCTGCATGCTGGCTGCCAGCTGTAGCCTCTCTCCTGAGTGCAAAGTCATTTGAGAGTTTGCGACATTTCTGAGATAAGATGCTATGTAACAGGGGCCTGTACACTGCCTAGCCTCAGATTGGGGCTTAAGCATGCATGGATGCCCAGGGACCACAATAAATCAGGCTGGCAGGCCGCTGGGTTCCAGCATGCCTCTTCCACCCAATTCCCAGGCTGGGACATGTCAGGCTGCCATGGCTCCAGACCCTGCTGCCCCCCTTTTCTTCCTGTAGGCCAGTTGTTTGTCCTATGCTGCTGCCAAGCTCATGGCACCCAAGCTAGTGGGGTGCAGGGCTCCCAGATCACCAAGATGAGGAACTGCCTGTGCCCCCTCCCTCCCTACAGTTGGCTTCTCCAAGGAGGCACCCTGGGGACAGCCTCCTCTCCACCCATGAAGGCTCTGTACCCTGAGCATGCCCCTGATGCACATGTCCTGGGAACTGCATGAGGAGTCATTTGCATGGATAGAGGGATGCCCATCCCACTACACCCTGCTGCTGATTGCCATGGTGCCCTGGTGAACCTGTACACCTGGCATGGGACCCAGAGCTTCCATGGTGCAGGGAGAAGCCTGGGTTGCTCTACAGCCTCTGCCATTGTCTGGAGAGCTACTTGTCACTACACTACCTGTCCCTTCCCTCCCCACCCCACCCCAGCCAAAGAAGATATCACCACTGGCATCAACATGTTCCTCAGAATGTGAAAGGCCCATGTCCACTTAGCTGTTGGGGTACAGGCTGCTCAATAAAGTTTTGCACTGGTTCTCACCTCCTTGCATGCTGTGGAGGGAAACCTGGGGCCAGGGGAACATGGCTGGCCCAGGCAGAGAGGGGAGGTCAGGGGCAGGGGCCAGGCCAGGGAAGGCCCTCCCTGCAGTGTGGGACTTACCATGTGGGCAGAGCTTGCATGCCCAGTGATACCGTACAGCTCCTAGTGGACTCAGGTTGCAGGGCAAAGCATGCAGGCACCTCCCCCCACAGGAGAAGCTGGTGCTACTGGAGGCCGGTGTCATGGCTAGCTGTGCCTTGTGGTTGGGGCTGAGGCTGCAGAGCTGTCTGGGCAAGTACTGGCCCAGGCTCCCTAAGCTGCTGGTGGATGCTGTGACCAAGGAACTCAATGGGATGGGCTACTGGAGTCTTCAGGGTCTCTCCCCTGGTAACACATCACTGCCAATGCCAATGCCAGGCCAGAGTGGGTGCTCAGGCAGGCTGCCCATGCTGCAGTACACAGCACAGCTGTGGCCTGCGTTCTGCGGGTCCTCGGTCAGTTTCTACATAAAGGGCATGGACTTGTGGGCATTACCCAACTGATGGTTGTGGTTGATGATGGTGACCCACTGTGCCTGCAAGGCCTTGACCTTTATGAGGCACTTCCATGCCAACCAGTTGTGCCTGTGCTCCTGTATCTAGCCTGATAGCCCCTTACAAATGTGGGCATTGGAGCATGTGTCCCACATGAACTGCTGCTGCACCTCCACCTCACCACACAGTGCCATAAGTTTGCCAGTCTCTTCCATGGACCAGTTGAGGCCCAAGGTGATGGGGTGTAGTGTGGGCAATGATGAGGCCATTGGGGCTCCCATGCTGGCTCTGTGAGTCTCCACACAGATGTCCTTGTGCTGCCTCGGCAGCTGCCTGCAGCTCAGGGGCATGGCACGGGACTGGGAGCTGCACAACAAGGCGATGCCCTGCAGCACCTGCAGGCTCTGGGCAGGCTAATGGGGGTTGACAGTGGGCAGCTGGAGCTGGTTCCAGTGGCCAGGAGCTTCCTGAAGCTGGGCCCGGGTGCTGACTGACCTGGTAGGAGCCTGCAGCAGCCTGCAGACCTAGATGGCATTGGTCTGGCAGCTGCACAGTACTAAGGTGCCAGGTAGTGGTATCAGGGTGCAGGCAGGCTGGAACAGCTGGCTTGTGGCCTGCACAGTGGGACACAGTAGCCTAGTGTGACCTCAGGCTACCTGCATGTGCCCTAGGGCTCACTGTGCCTGCAGGCTTTTAAGGGCCTGTGGTTGGGGCAGGCATAGAGCTGGCTGAGCCCTGGGGCAGGAGAGCTCCCAGCCCAAGAGCCCTGGGTCTAGCTTGAGGCTGGCCCCCTAGTGGCAGGGCTGACCCACAGCAAATTTTCTCCCACTTGGCATCTACATGTGCATTACTGCACAGTAGCAGGTAGCAAATTTACTCACAAGTAGTCATTTTTACTGTGCATTTGCACGTGTAAACACACACACTTTCTGTGCAGTAAATTACACTACTACGCAGTAAAGCATCTCCTGTAGTACCTAGTAGTACACAGGACATCATAGTCTCTTCTTTTATTTAGAAGAAATAGTAACCATAGTGTCTGAAAAATTATCACTTTTTAGTGAAGGCAGTTGTTATGTTTTTACAAATCAGTTTCAGAATTGTAGCTGAAAATTGCGATGGTATGTTTTGCTGCCAAGAAGCAGCCAATGAAATTAAAAGACTGTATGTAAACATATAACCATACTGGCCTTAATTGAATACACACAGCAATTCATAACATAGCACAAATTTTAATTCATATTAATTCAGATGTCCTATTTTCTTTGATGTGAGTCACAGAAAGATTTTTTAAAAAGGCTTCTTCCTTGGCTCTTTTTTCACTGTGTAATAATATTAAGATACTTCAAATATATCTTTTTGTATTCAGCTTGCATTCTGTCTGTATAGGGAGTTTAATTGTCCATTTGTTTATATTGGAACTGCATATCTTTAGTATTATTCTTTAACTAAGGAAGATTGTATTTATATTTAATTTATTTCTTGTTCTGCCTTTTGTACTCCAGAGAAATCATCTACTCTAATGCATGATTTCCAAATCCACATGCATTCCTTCTGTCTAAATCCCATGAAGATCTTTGCATCGCAGGACCTGATTCTACCCTGTTTTCAGAATTATATAGTCACTGTTTTCTAAGGAGATATTCCTATGAAACCAAGAACCAAAACTACGCCACTGCCTTTCTTCTTATATGAAGTAGCTTTTTTTTTTTAACTGAAAAAACATAAACTCATCCCTGGTGTAAACTCATTTAAATCAATGCTGTTTATGGTACTTTTTCTTTCATTCCTTCCCAGTAACAAGCTTCAGGCTCATCTTGCTGGGATCCTATGACCGCAGCTGACTTCCTGCCCTTTGGGCAGGGGGCTGGACTCGATGATCTCCCGAGGTCCCTTCCAGCCCTAATGTCTATGAAATCTATAGCACAAGCATACATTGTTGGCACTATATGAGCACCTCTACTTTTTCTATTTTGTGCAAAATGTGGTTCCACGTGTTTGGCAAGACAGCCTGTTTTCAAGAGATTTTCAGACCTAATTATCTTGGACAATTTGCTTACCCAATTCTGTTATTGCACAGCTAATCTGAAGCTCTTGAGATTTCACCGATCAAAGTTATATTATGGGTAGAGGTGAAAAATGTTGAAATATAGGTATTACTGAGAAGAGTGTATAGTATTTATAGGGGGAAACAAACCATATTTCACTTTCATTGCCAAAATAAGCAGTAATAACAACGAAAAGTTATTACTGCCAAGGAACATGCTGACTTTCACTGTTGCAATTAGGGTTTGTGCCAATAGCAAGACATGAACAAATGGCTTTGGAAAGTCAGTTTTCATACACAATTTAAAATAAAATATTAATATTCCCTTGTTCTTATGGCTAAACATTTCTAAGGCTTTGAAAATGTTTGGGTAACTTCTTACACATGCTAATGCTAGAGGGACTTATGCCATCATGTATTTCTTTGTATACCACTCTGCTTCATCACTTGTACTGTGATGTAATATTATATTTTCTAGGTTGGTTGCTCACCTCTCCTAAGACTTCCTAGGACTTGGAAAAATGAAAGTGTATTTCCCCCTCATTTTTCAAGGAAGCCATTTATACATTTCTTCCATTAAGTAAGATGGATGGGTTACAAGAGCAACAAAATAAGACTGAGGACCACCTAATTTTGATAACTGAAAATTTGTATTGGCTTTGTGAAACTAGAAACCACATTTAGCCACTATTGAATTAAACTGGGGTTTCACAGTCTTCGTTATGACACATCTAGGCCTTTTTCCCTTTCCAGAAAATGGTTTTCTCAGAAAATTAAAAATCAGTTGTCAAAACTCATATTAAATCACAATTTCTTTATCACCATCCCATTTGTTCCCACACATTACCTTTTTTTTAACCCTTATCATCTTCATGTACCTGCTGATCCATTCACCTCAGTGTTTTGTTTTTCCCTCTAACACAGACAGAGCAGCTGGTTACTCTTTGGATTCTCTTTATTGTCACAATTGCTGGAAACTCCATTGTGCTGTTTTCTACCTGGAAGAGGAAGAGAAAATCCAGGATGACCTTCTTTGTCACACAGTTAGCAATCACAGGTAAGGTGTGGGGATATGGATATATGGTGTGGGTTGCAGGATTCAGACTGACAGGGTATTTTGCATTAATAAGCAAATGCAAGATGAAATGTGAAGAATTTGGTTGCCATTTACAATGAACAGTTTCACTGAGCATACGGTCTGCCCTGGAGGAGGTAAATAGGCTGAAGTTAGTGGGCTTAAATGTGTGTGTGTGTTTTTATTTAGCATTTGATGGTACAAGTGATCACAAAGCAAATATGTGTGCTGAGTTTGCACTTGGTCACATGCATGTTATTACATGTTGCAATATCTGTGTTTAATACAGCCCCTGCATTTTGACAGTTTTACACGGGCTTTTCTTGCAGTCTGGATTTTTGTCATTTCCCTATAGCATTGTTTCCAAGTGCTATCGGAGATGTAAAGTAAATGGGGGTTGAATGAGTCACCTATGCTCTCCTGCTACAACCTCTTTAAAGGACTTTAAGAATGTATTGTTTTATCCATGTGTGCAGGCACTGAGGCAAGAAAGCAACTTCCTCTGTACATTACAAGGGGTTCTGATTTGTCTCTAAAGGGTTGTAAGTAAAAATGCTACTGTTTATAAGGAGGAAAGAGGCTTGATCCAAAGCCTACTGAAGTTGATGAGAATATTTCTAAGTAGTCTGTGGGTTTTGAAGAAGACTGAAAATATACAAAGAGAGTTTAGAAAGTCAAGTGTTGTTGAAGTAGTTACAACAGGTAGGAATCAAATCACGCCACAAAAATACAAGTGTAATCCAAAAGCATTTCTGACATGCACTTTTTGTGGTCATTGTAACAGAGTGAATTGCAGGTATTCCAAAAAGATTTTTCCTGCAGGGAAAATGTCCCCAGATCCCAGTGCAATGTCTCTTCAATAACTCCTTTCTACAAAAAGTAATTTGTGCTGTATCTTTATCATAGGCAGTGTTTCTCAGGAACAGTTTTACATTTCCAGTAAAGAGCAGTCAAAGGCATATTTGTTTGCCCAGTCATTTTGCTGCCTCCTCCTGTCATGGCTGTGAGAAGATTGTAAAACTGTAAAAGCAGTGGCATAGAGTCCTCAGGTTTTTACCCCCACTGTTCACAAGTAAATGAGCTTCACACTATAATACTGTCTTGCATGGGAGTTCTGCCTGACACTGAGGTGAGCAAAGCCTTGGAGAGCTGGTTTTGCCCTTAATGTGACTTAGGGTACATCTTCACAGTACAGAAGAGCAGTGATGCCTGTGATTTTGGTTGTCTGGGTCAGATGAATGGCATGGGGCCAGCCTGCAGGCCAGAGCAGATCCTGTGCCAACCCTAAACACTAGAATTGGGCCCCACACCCCCTCTTCATAGTCCCAGTCCGCTGGTATCATGTTCCAGGGACCCTGTACTACCCTGGTCTGGGCCCCCTGATGTCCCTTGCAACCAATTTAGGCTGCAGAGCCATGTCCTGCAGACTTTCTCACAGATCGGTGGGGACCCTGAAAGCCGAATGACATAGTGCTGTGGGCAAGATCTGGCCCATGGGCTAGGGGTTGAGCACCTTTGCAATTGAGAACTGTGTGGAGATAGCCAAGCCAGGGCTCAGCAGGGTGCTTTACAGTTCTGTGCTAATGGCTAGGAAAAAAAAGCCTGAGCCTGACTTGAGTCAATCTTTGCAGGTTAGTCTAAACTGGCTAGGCTGAACCAGTTTGTAACCAGACAGATATTCTCTCTGGACTGAGGAAATTCAGGCATGTACCTGCAGTGGTTCAGGCTAGAAGCCAAGGGATGCTGGAGCAGCCCTCCCTTCCCTT